>NC_046654.1:4044224-4687640 GCF_900324485.2 Mastacembelus armatus | reverse complement strand
GTTACAGCTTTGCTTGCAGTTTGTCAATAATCCAGCATTTTGTTAGGTTCTTGGGAGGCTCGATCAATGCAGTATTACCGATTTTTAGTCACGTTTTATACATATGCTTAAAGACCATGGAAGGAAAATGTATTCACTTTGCCAATGCAATGAATATGCCTGTATAAAACCAGGATTGATGAACACAAGGCATTAAACCTGTCCTTTACAAGTTGTGTATGTTAGTACCCAAGGGCAAATCTTATTAATATCACTTCTACATGGAGGCAATATAGGTAAGTGATTGTTCCAAACCCCTGCAAAGATGTACTGTCATGGTAACCAGTGAGCACTTCAGACAAAGCTGTATCCTCACAGAGAGAGAGAGCTCAGCCTGAATAAATAAGCAGACGTACAAAGTGAAACAGACAAAGTGGTGTGGTGAGAGTGGCTGTGAAAGTTTACTTGACATAATTAAAATGGAAGTTAAAGTTACTTCAGCTCTGCTCTTGGTTATGTGTGATGCTCTCAATCAGCAGTGGCAGCAAGGAACTATCTAAACTAACTCAAGCACTGAACTAAGTACAGTCTTGGGTATTTACATTTTGTTACTTTATATTTCTGCTGGATGGCTTCATTTATATCATGGCTGCTCCCTTCTTCAAGTTAGTCCCTTTCTTATTAGATGTTTCAGCACCAAACCAGCTGGCTTGAACAGGTCCAACCTGAGCCTGCTTCATCTCAATCTTCTCCTGCACTCATTCTACTAATGACACTGCCAATTCCAATACTATGAAGGTTTAGATTGATCTGGAGCGACTGTTTCAGGCATAAAGAGGCAACTATCTATAATATTTCACCAAAAAGCTATTTTTCTTTCATATGCAATTAATCATCTCATAAGCCTTTACATTTATCTTAGGGTCCTTTAGAGGAGACCGGCTGAGGAACCATAGGGGCCATTGTTTCAGCAGAACAAGTATTTTAACTTTGAATACTTTTAGTGCATTTTCCTGCAAGTTTGTGTAAGAATTTGAATATAGGACTTTTGCTTGTAATGGAGTATTTTTTGTAGACACATTTACTTAAGTAACGAATGTGAGCACTAAATCCACCACTGTTAATCAGAGTTACCTGAGAAAGATCAGCGATGGAGATCCTCTGCTTGAGCCCACCTTAAATTTCATGGGGCCAGAGACACACAGAGGAAGGACAAGCGAACCGGCTTGGTCCTTTACAAATGCTAGAGTGGCCATCCTCCCACTGCCAGTCCCTCACATAGGACCACTCATTCTTCTCCTCTTTTTTGTCTCTTGAGAAGGCACCTCACTTGAGAAACCACTGAGGCTGCTTTTTAAAGGTTCCCTGTATGGCAGGGTGACAGAGGACACCACTCTCTGCCTTTTCTCTCATTTGGAAAGACTGAGTGAAATTGAAAAAAGGGGTCCTCAGCTCCCTCCCCAAAGACCCTCTCTACCCCTCGCCACCCCCACCCCATCACCAACCCACCATCTCTGCCTCAGATTGGGTGGACTTCCCTGCTCGGTTCTCAGACCTCCCCTGTCTGTGTGATATCAGTGGTATTGTGAGAGACTGACAAAGAACAGGAAGCCCAGGGGTCGGAAGGGCAGGCATGAAGGTCAGTTCAATCAGTCTCTGTATGATGGATGTAGTGTGGGGGCCGGGTCACCTGAAAATGCACCAAACAAGATGTCCAAATGTATTCTCCCTCTGCACTGGACCTTTTGTAGCTTATTCTATCCCCCTTTTAATGTCTATCTGTTGCACACAGCTTCCATCTTTATAGATGCATTTTGTTTTAAAGGATACGATATGAGGCACAAGATTTTGTAGCAGAAAATGATGCTTCACCACAAAAATAAAACATAGCTACTGATTTAAGTCATTACATTTTAAATAAGCAGAATTAAGGTTACAAACAACAAAACTGAAGGAATAAAAACAAATGGGTTTAATAATAAATTCGTAAAGATGTGGTCTGACGTGACTTTCTCTGGCATCCCAGCAGCCTCGGTGCTGTGTCAGTGGGTGGGATGAGTGGGGAGAGGGGTGTCCATTGTCGTCATGGAGACTCCTATGTGTGGGAAGCAGTCCAAACATGACAGGTCTGAGTTTACTGACTCAAGGAGACTGGGACGAGGGCACAACACCACATAACGGGGAGACAATGGCCCCTCCATTAGTGCTAATGGGGGACACATGTAACAGGATTAGGCTGAGGACAGCTAGGAAGGACCACATGCAGAGATTTTACACCAATCCTACCCCCAAACCCTCCCTGCCCTATGCTACTCCATCAAACCTGGACAAAACCAGAAGTCTGCTGCAGAGGAATGGCTGCCTGCCTGCCCACCGCGATGTTTGACAGAAAGTGTGTGTCGACTCGGATTCATGGTTTTTATACTTTACTGATGAGATGAGACATTTCCACTATGCCTGGATTCATAAAACAACTACAAAACCTCTTAGTTAAATAAGCCCAATGGAAAGCAAGGCTAAAAATAAATCTTTCCTCTATACTAGGTAGAATTAACCAAGTAGTGATGGTGGAAAAGGTATTTACATAATTAAAGATGTAAAAGTAACAAACACGGTGATCATAAATATAGCAATCCATACTTTCACAATTACAGCACAAAACAGAAAGTCAAAGCACTCACTGTTATTCATTGTTATATGATAATACTGGCAACACAAAGCCCCATGGTTAGAATACTTAATCAATATAGAAACATACAATAACTTGTTAGTGTATTTTAATATGGAACCTGTGAATGAAGGAGCCGTTTTAAAGTTGAGCTCTGGCCCAATTAACGTATGACAGAAAAAATAAAAACTCACACCGCTGTCCCGTCGTTTTGTAGGATTTCTTCTCACATGCCTGTGTACTGTCACTCTTTCACAGCCTGCGGATCAATAAAGTTTATCTCATCTTATCTCTTTAAACTGTTTTGACACTCGGGTTCGGCTTGTTAGTCTCATTTTCGAGCATTTCCTGAAACTACTGTGACGCACCGACGCATTTTACGCATATTGAGGTATTTTGGTAAATAACGCAATAGTTTACGTCTCTGCTATATTCTATTTGTATTGCTGCTTATTATTTATGGATTCATGTTTAATACTGTACCTGTTCAGGCTGGAGTCAATTAGTTGAATTAGTTTAATGTAACAGGCTATAAACAGAGTGAGGAAACATCTGGCTCAGTAACATTAACAATATTCTGAAAATTTGATGGACTTTTAGAATCAATATCTTCAATTTTATCCAAATCAGAAACTGCTCAAATGTTTTTAAAAAATACAAAGGTTTCACATCTTAAAGTTGGCGCTTTTAGCCCAGATGAGCTTCATCCTCACATGGTCACCTTCCTACAGCAGCAATGTAAATCAAACAGAAATAAATCTGACACTGACTTCACTGAACCCTCCCTGATTGTCCCGCCCCACCAGTCCTCTCAGCTCATCCCTTATCCTCGCTTTTCTGTCTCCCCCTTCTGCAAATTCCTGCACTCTGCCCAAGACGCCCAGTCAATTAATAAGACATTGTCTCCTCCCCTTGGAGCCTGTGCACAAGAGGCCACCCAGGAGCCAACAGGCCTTCACTCTAAAGCTGCTTCACTGGTGGCCCCCAGGAATGCCAATCGCTTTGGAAACAGGCAGAACAGGGTAGGATGGGGAGTAATGGTGGAGGGGGGGGGTCTGGGAAGCTAGATAATAGAAACAGGCCCATCATGCTCATGTGCTGGGGCAAGCCAGTCAAAAATTGGAGGGCAACAAAAGGAAATGTGTTCCACTCCCAAGGATCGGAGGCACTTCACCCCTGTACAATCCAGCCTAAACCCCGCCCTGTGAAACACACAAACACACATCGGTCTTGCCATACTCAAGAGAACTCTGCTGGATCACAGTAAACGAGGCACTAGGCTCTAGTCATAATCTTAACTAGTGAGCCAACAATCAAGATGAGACCTGACAAAAAAATTTGGACTAGTTGCTCAGAGTGGGCTCTGGGCCTGTAGGGCTTGAGATGCTGTTTAATCACAAAACACATAAAGTCCTGTGGAGGAATTTTGTCTTTTGTATGTCATTGCACCTCTCCCTCTTCCCTGTTCCCTCTTCCCTCCTTTCCTGTCATTTCTCAGTTTGAAGCATCTATTAAATACACAAAAACACAGAAACTCTTCCACTGTCACATATTGTACATCTCTCAGCCTCAGCTCAGCTGTTTTAAATCCAAGTGCTTTATTCCCTGAAGCTGTTTGAGTCTCAAATCGTATGTTTAGGCTACTCACTACATTTATTCAGCTTCTACAGTTAAGTGCAATTTCGAGATATTTGCATAGTTTTGAGCACTTGAAGTTATTTATTTATTTATTAGCCACATAAATTAATGGTAATTCCCAACTATGTCAATTTGTAGCAGCAAAGCAAATGAATTCAATCATTTGTAAAAATGCTATTTTCTCAATGGTTGCAATCAATAATCTAGATAATCTTATTATCGTAAACGTGAGGTTGGTTCAGCACAGTATACAAAGACATGAACTAAAACAAAAGTAAAATTGTTTTTGACTGAGGGCTTTGAAGGCAATCAAAAGAGGGTCTGCAGAAATAAACAGAAGTGTGATTCATCCCACAACAAACAAAGCTTCACATTGTCTTGACTTCAGTATTGTTGTAGGAAGAATCTTTGTCACATTGTCTTATTCCTACATTTCAAAATCACCTGTGCGACCACTATGCAATTGTAAATTAGAGGCTACTGCCTAATAAATGAAATTCAATCCGTTGGGCATATCTTGCATTTTTAGATTTTAGATTTTTGGATTTTAAAATGTTTGTCTTTCTGTGTGTTTTTCCTGATGTATTTGCAGCCAGCCTACCTCTAAAAATCGCACTGATGGATTTTAGAGTGCAGACCCTCTATTTGAATACTTGACCACAATATACAACACATTGTTTAGTAATGGATAGCATGTTAGTGCAGAGAGATTTCAAAGAAAAGAGGTATTGTGTACACACACATACATACACACACACACACACACACACACACACACACAGGATAATGACTTTCTCCTGCTGAACGTCCATATTGATATCCACAATGCAGAATTAGCCAGGCGAAAGAGCTCTGTAAGTGCACCATCTGTATTGTTGCATATAGTAGCAAGTGGGGTGAAACCACAATAAGTGGATTGAAAGCCATGCATGAAAAAAAATGGCTTTGTTTTTTAAATACTGGGCAGCGCTACTGTATTAACCTGTCTGTGTCCTGCAGAAGCTGCTGCACATTTGGAAACATGAACTTGCTGCTGACTGGTGTTGAAGTGACACTCAATCTGATAATGGAAAGAGCAGAAATCAAACACAGAAAATAGAAAAAAAAATCTAGAAACTAAATACTAGGAAAAATAAATATTCTCCTTTGAAGCATTTCAATATTAAATATAGTATAGTATCAATATGAAATTAACCATTAACTTAGGTTTAAATTGATATCTTTAAAAAATAAAAAACAGTATTTTGCATGTTTTTGAACTGAACTGGTGTAACAGAAACTGAGGTAGGTTTTTTCTTTTTTGTTGGAGCAATTGTGCACACACATGACCTTTGACCTTTTTTGCTTGATTCAGACCCTCTGCAGGGAGTACCTGACCTTGTGCTAAAGGGCGTCATCTACTACTTGTACTCTCTTCACCAATTGTTGGATTAATCCAATGGTGGATTGACAAGTGCTTTAAAAATCATTCAACCTTTTATTTATTTTTATCAACAATACAAAAAAATACTGGTTTTAACTTCTACAATGTGAATATCTGCTGGTTTCCTTAGTTTTGTATAATAATAAATATATAATATGTTTTGTGCTGTTTAGATAAAGCAAGCAATATGGGCTTTCAGAAATAGTGATGGATATTTTTCCTGTATTAGATCAAGATGAGTCCAGACAGTTCAGTATTTTCTGAAATAGCTCAAACACCCTAAAGCCCTTAACTTTAAAATGAACATTTATCATATGATATACTCTAGCTACTGTACTTTCTGCATGTAACAACTCTAATCAAAGCATAAAAATAATATAAGGGGATATACAAAGTATTTTCAATTCAACTTTTACAAGAAATAATCTTAATTTGGTTAAACTGATGGATTTAATTGACAGAGTACATAGACCTAAACCTGTAGTCCTGCTAGACAGCATTTAATTGTAAACATATTTAAAATCTTCTCTTTGACTCATTTATAGCTGAACTATAAAGGCTGGAGTAAATGCTGCACAGTACTGTTCTCCTTTCCATACTTTATTAAACACTGCCATCTAGAGGCTGCCACTGAAATAAAGTTTCCATGAAAACTGTTAAAACATAAAACAAGTTTGCACTTAATTTAATAGTCAAGATCACTGAATGAATATGAATAGTCTTACATTTATTCATGTCCTTCTGACAAATCATACGCACAAATCCCGGTATCACAAAATATCTTCAGTAATGATGTAAATACAATGAAGCTAAAAGGACTCACCATGACTGGTCTCAGGTTATTAAATGTACAAACGTATTCAGCCAGCAAATAAAGCATTTACTGAAGCAAATCAAGGTTTTTCCTCATATTATCAATGTGCCTGAAGGATGATGTTCACAGTGCCCTAAAAAGCAGTACGCACATGGTGTGTCCTTGCAGTAAGTAAGAGAACTATCCGGTGTTGAGGTTTATATTACAGTATTACAGTATGTGGGAACATCTGAACCCTCACAAAATCAAAGAGGACATTTTCCGTTTACAGAAAAACAAAAAAATTGATTGCATGATTAAAAGAACAAATAAATAACATACAAGTGCAAAGTTTTGCCCTTAAAGCTTGATTGCGTGTTTGAAACAGTTTAATATTGACTAATCTCAAAGGGATTTTCTGCTACAGTACTTTTGACATGCTTCAGTAATGATATAGAATCAACAAAGAATGAAATCAAGCAGAAGGACATGCATGATGGTTTTGGCAGTGGTGGAAGAAGGTGATGATGCCCAAAGTGGCAGGTTGGCCTCAGCAGTAAATGACATCCTTTAAAACATGTGCATACAACAACTAAAACCTTTACTTGTAGATTTAATGTGTGACCAGCATTACAAAGAGCAATTACAGGCTCTCTGTAGGTGATCCTGTGCTTTGACCTCCGGGCAAGGTGAGAGAGAAAATTTACCCCCATATAGAATCACTTTTTGCTGTACAACCTCTGCCACCTTGGTTTGGTTAAATGGTCCCTAGTTAGGAAATATCAGTGTAGGAAATTCAAAATTTCAGACTCATATTCTCTTCTCCAGTGTCCCTGATGCTTTGGAAAATCCATACACAATCCAGCTATTTTCATTTAAACAAGTTTTTTCCCCCAGAAAAAAATACTATAAACAAATAGAAGTATTTATAAACAGTGTATTTTTGTTTGATTTTGTAATGTTAGTGAACAGACCACATCAAATAGGGTACTAACTGTCTCGTGTGAAATAAAGTACACCCACAGCCCCTTATAAATTGATTTTCATTTTGATGTTATTTGACACTGTTAATTACATAACATTCTTATACTTAAGCGTTAAAGCATCATCCTGGAATGGATGTTTAGGCTTAGCCTGGTCTGTATTCACACTACTACCAACACTGGACATTCAACTATTTATCCAGAACGTTTTGCTCAGATTGGCTAAAGCTGTTTCACAGCTTGTCATAACAGTTATTTATAACAGATATTTGTAAGTGTTTTTCCTCCTAAGCACAAATTCTAATATTTCAAATTAGCTGAGCTGCTTCACAGTCTTTCACAAGATCTACACAAAACCCCCTGGGGTTACAAGTCTGGGAATCACTGCTTTAACTGATCATTATTACAGGTCACTGTAGAAAACTGCGTGTTTATGCAGCAGCACCACCAGGGTTTTTGGCCACTTCAGCACCGTGGACAGCTCCATAAGAACCCATAATAAAAGCTGGCTAAAATGATCCCTCAAATCGCATCTGTCCAAAAACATCACGTTCAAAGACAACACATTACCCAAAGCACCCAAGAGCCATGCTTTCGGTGCAAGATGTCACAGCTTTGGCACCCACATCTCTCTCTTAAGCACATACATAACACTACTGACAAAAGTACAGAAGGACACATGGACATGCCAAACCCACTCCACTGATGGTTTAGCATACAAAGGAGTTTAAACTATCCACCTCTTAATACTGTTACAGAAAGCTACAAAGGCTTAGCTCATCAGGAGAGGGGCTTTCAGTATTAAAAAGAGAAAGTATCATAGGCCAGCACAATGTATCAAAAACAACAGGACCCAAAATCCAGGCTCCCTCTGTCTTTCCCCACAGTGGCACACTGAACAAGTTGTTCCTCAAAGGGAGGGGGGAACCTAGTTAGAACATTAGGCCCAAGAGACACTGGTACTAAAAATCAACCCTTTCCTGTGATATGCTGTTATTTTCCCTACAAAGAACGTGAGCTGGGTCCCACAGCGGCAGTGAGTGGAGCATGGTATTTTCTTTGGAACAAACAGCACTGCAGCGCATTGGCTAATAGAGCCAGGCTCCCAGAGGGAAGCTCAATATAGGACACTCTTCCTCTTCCTCCACTTGAGCTATTAATACACCCAAACAAAAGAAAAGAGGCTTAATGAGGCAGCAACGGGGAACTCATGTGAACTAAGTTAGACAAGAGGTTTGTAGTGTTTAGCTCCAAGGATTCCAGCTTTTCATATAGGCAATAGATCCTACTTTGCTGTTCCTATTGGGGCCAACGCTATGTGATTCAAAATACAGTATTTGTTACACCCTTTTAAGCACTATGTTTGGACCTATTTGTTTGGTCCTTTTAAATTGGCAAAAGCAATGCAACAGCAAAAAGAGATGCATAGATTTAAGCATGATAATGTGTGGATATGGATAATATAGACTGTGTATAGTATCTCTGAAGGAACAAACCATGACAAAATTCTATGTGTTAGGGCGTCTTTAACCAGCTGGACAAAACAAACAAAAATGGTGATATATAAAGCATTTTGTTGCATATTTGCATGAAAGGAAATATCTCATGCAGCTTAGAGCAGCTACCTTGAAGTTAATGCTTTGGTTCAGATTCAGAGTGCATTAAAATGGAAGCAGATGACGGAGTGTGTTTAAATGCACACAAGTAGTCCAACAAAGAATTTGTATCCTGTCTGAGCCGAAGAAACCGTTTCTAGGCAGCTTCACATACTGATCACAAATACCCTTGTATTTACAGACAGAATATAGTATTTAAACTACAACCATGGAAACAGACATATTTGCAAAATATAAAACACAGCATGGCATTTCACTTGCCTAACTACCTGGCTAACATCAGTATTGTAACATTGGGACATTACAATATTCAAAGGGGGTCTTGGTGAAAACATCCGACACACTTCAAACAATAAAACTTCAAAGTCCCAAATTAAATCTGCAATATTTAAATGTGCAAGTAAACAAACTTACGTCAGACACAAAGGAAAAAAGGGGCTGATGCACTAGGGGCTTAATACTAACCAGATATCTGCCTCAAAGTGACAGAAGTCACACAGTGTAAAGATACCATTCAGTCATGCAGTACAACTTGGTAAACAGGGCAAGGGATGGTGTTAAAAGTGAAACGAGTATTTGTCTGAGGTCTGTCCCCAGACACTTAAAAGTTTTCATAAAGGATCATTGTTCTGCATTAGTTTTAAGACAAGAAGCAACTTTTTACTATATTGCCTTAAAATGTCCATATATATCCCCCGCCTTTACACCTCAAACATGACCCATAGCTGACTGAAATGCATTTTTTTGGCACAAAAAACGTTCCACTTTAAAATCATGTCTTGTTAAATCTGCAAAGGAAGTTACTAGAAGCTGCCTTTTGGCATACTAGACCTCAGAAAAGTCAACCATAAACTTCTTGACGCACTGACCTCGCACTAAGCCGAACTTAATTTTCTATGTGGGACATTCTGCACAATCCAATTGGTCGCAGTGATAATGACACAATTAAGCCTTACACCATACAAGGCAAATCTACTGCTGGATTAAATACTCAATTGAGAATCAAACCAAGTGCAACAGCAGCAGTGCTGAGCCTTTAAGTGGTCGTACTCCCACATCAGAGGCAAAAATAAGTCTAAATATAGCTCTTCTTGTTGGGTCAGACCCTCAGAGGCAGCAGTATTCCCTGTACAACGATAAAACCACAGATTTGGCTGAAAATACTACATCTACATTTGGTTGCTTCTACAAAAAGATGTTTACTTTTGTTTCTTTAATCCTCATATACAAGGAAAATGATTTTTTTGACCACTGACAACAGCTGTAGTTCAGTCAAATTCACCAGTCTCCACAAATAATTTACATCAAATCAACAAACTGCATCAAAACCATTAACCAGTGGTTAAAGATATTAATCTCTTGTTGCTTATAATAATCTTACAATGCCTGCATAACTATGAATCAAGAACAGACTAGAAGAATGAATGTCTATGATGATTACAAAGAGGTATGAACAACCATTTGACTACATGAAACAGTCTTTGAGCTGGGAAAAACACAAACATACACAAAATATCTTATTCACCGTAACCATTATTTCTTTTCAGATCACTCTGAACCATAAATAATTTAATAATATAGCTTATCATAAATAAATTTCAGTCTGTAAAATTCACATATAAATACCCTGATCCATCTAGCAGAGACTTCCCAGAAAACAGAAGTGGACCCATTATATGTCACGCTGCAGCATGCTGCATTTCTTCTCCCCCTTTCACAATAAAATACAAAGCATCCATGTTGTAAACACTACGACTTTCCCTTTAAAACCTCTGCAGGCATGGACAAAGACAGCTAAATGGAGTAGATAGAGCTGTGATTTTATGATGAGACTGAAGATGTCTCTCCATTGCCTGTCTGGACCTGGGGCAAGAGGGCAGCCCTTTTCATCATGGACACCAGTGACAACTTCTTCCTGGTCCAGTCCCTGATTGATACAGTCTGTATGTGAAAGAAAGAGAGAAAGAGAGAAAGGGAGAGAGAGAGAGAGAGAGAAAAGGGGAAAGGCTATTGCTAGTGATGATTGATTGACTGATATTAAGGTGACGGCTGCTGCTCCTACTGCATGCTTGGTTTGGAGACGTGCGGACGTCCATGCAATTGAGCCAAAGGCAGAATGGACAGCGAGAAAGAGAAGAGAGCTGTCTCTACACCGTCCAACCTTTCCTGCGATTCACGAAATTGCCTGAAGATCCTTTTACGTCTTACTGTCCTTCTGAGAAGTGAAAGGCTGAAGGTGCTGGTTGGTGCTCAGAGTCTGTTCCCAGGGAAATGGGCGTGTTGGTGGGGGTGGTGAGAGGAGTTTTGCTGGACGGCAGCGGGTTGGTGTCGCCTTCGGGGAAAGTCTTCTCCTGAGACTGGGAGGAAGAGGACGAAGAATGGGTGCTCTCACTAGAACTGCTGCGGGTGTCTGTGCTGGTACTCGTCTTTTTCATCTTCCTCCTCTTGGCTAGTGGCGCCTTGTCCACTGTCTGCAGGCGGAAACCTTCCCGCTTACATTTATTAAATGCCTGGGACAAAAATAGGGGTACTGGTGAGACAGACATTATAGTAAAGATATTAAGAGATTTTACAAATGATTATTTTCATTTATCCTTGTAACAATTTCCTTTTTTAGTCCAAAACTGAAAGACTATCATTTATGTTTACTGGTAAAAAAAAAAAAGAAAAAAAAAAGCAACAAATCTTTAGCTTGAACTAAGGAATGTTTGGTGCTTTCAATAAATGTAGAAATGTTTTCTACCAGATTTTGACATAATACATGAAAAATAATCTATATTTGAATAATCTATATTTCATCTTTCATGTTGACCAGTTTAAAAGTGATACCAGCCCTGAGCAATAGTAAGTTGACAGTTTAAACAGCTGCTTAAACTGTTTTACACAATCTAAAATTGTGGAACCAGAACAGTTGAGAAACGATGACCAGTATCTAAAAAAGTCATTTCTTACATTGAAAGTAGCTTTAACGTAAGTGTGGACGGAGGCGGTGGAGGAGCCGAGAATGTCCGGGGTCATGAGTGGGTTGGAGGACAGCTGGCTGTCGTCCTGGAGCCAGGCATTGTAACGCAGGCCACACATCTTAATCCTCTTGTTTGGGTCGACCGTCAGCAACTCTGCAAAGACCGGACACAGATAATGACCTTTAGTGCTCTTAATAACCACAGTGAAAAGCTAAGCCACAACTGAACCACGAGAGGAAGTGATTGATTCCTCAGGTAGTTCAACTTCTCTAAGCTACTTTGTAAGTTAAATGTTCAGTCATAACTAACTGAGAATCACAAAATATAATAGTAGGGTATATATTCATAATAGGGATATATCTGTAAACCTTATGTTGATGAACACTAGAAAACCTGTAAGTTCAAGTACAATGGTCATGAGTCTTGTCCGCTCATTTCAGGTAATATTGAAATGTTCTTATTTTAGCTAAATGTAGTGCTCAGCATGCTTTAATTATGTTAGTATACAGTATACTAGAAAATGTATTTCAAAAAGCAGTCTTAATGTGCAATAATATTTGATTTCTGAAAAAAAAGTGCTTTATACTTTAATCCACGTGATTTAACAGTGAGCCAGCAGTCCCATTCACACCTTGTATCAGGTCCTTGGCCTGCTGGGACACGTTTCTCCAGGCCTCTCCCTCAAAAGAGAAATCTCCTTGTTTGATTTTCTTCATAATTTCCTCTGCACTGGTGTGGGTCAGACTCTTCTCTTGACACTGAAAAGGTACCTGGCCAGACAGCATGGTGTACTGCAAAGAAAGCAAAACCACACAGCTTGCTATTAAAAACAGAAGCTACGTTCAATTTCCAGCCTTAAATATCTACACTGTAAACATGTTGTATAGTCAGTGTAGCACAGGAAATGCTACTTTTTGTTAATATCAGATTGTGTGTGATTAGTTGCAGGCAGGCATTAAAGGGAAAATGCATCAACTGTTAAACATAACAACATTCTCGACCAATCACGACTGTCCATGTTTCCATGGTTATGCTGCATGTTGTTGACCATGGCTGGACCTCTACCAAACAGAGGAGCAGTTTGTGCTCACCTTGCTCTGCATACATTTGCCCTTAGATTTCTCATTAAAATGACAGTTGGGTACAGCCCTTTTGGCAGTGGAGGCTCTATCATGCCCTGAACTTTCTCTCTCTCCTGCCTCCCTCTGTATCTCAGCTCAATTTGCCTCCAGCCAATTATGCACATAGCTTGTCAGCAACCATTTCGTCAAAGCTCCATGAGGCACACTACTCCCATATCCCCCCCAGGGGGCGACGGTGCAAAGCAGCACTCGCACACAGGGGCCAGGGTCGGGATGGATGACTGGCCAAGTACAGAAGTCTCTCTCTCTATTCTTCACCCCATTGTGTACCTTCTCCTTCTCCTCTCTATGTCTCCCTTTAATTTTCCTCTTCCACACAGAAAAAGGTTGAATTAAAATGTCATTTTTGCTACTGGGAAGCAACCTTTCATTTTCAGCCTTAACCAGCTTTGAGAGCCAGACTGGTTGCTCTTCACTTCACGGTGAACAGTTAACTGTGTCAGCTCACAACAGGATGCCGAAGGGTGTAGCACTGAGCAAGAGAGGGAGATGAAAATGCATGCATACATACATACATGTGTGTATGCACAAGAACCAACACACACACACACACACACACACACACACGCACACGTACAGAGACACGCACACGCACACACGCACACACACACACACACACACACACACACACACACACACACACAGCAGCCAGAGTAAGTTAAAATAACAGCTGATTGCAAAATCAGAATGGCCTGTAGCAAATTCTTAATTCACAAACTTGAACACATCAACAAGTCAACAGCGTATGTAGCTTATGATTAAACATTAATTTGGTTTTAGAAATATTTCAGTTAAAATCTTTATGAAAAACAACAGCAATAATCTTTTTTAGTATGCCATTACTTTTATCTTGGTCACATTAAATAGTGCACTGTAGGCATTCTGTGTGCTCTTGATTTAAAGATAAATTCAGCACAAACTTGGATCACCTACTTGCTAAATAGGGGCATTTTGCAAACAAACAACATGGTACACAAAAAAGTTGTCTTTCCCATTTTTTGTTCAACCTGCTGTAAAATAAAATATTTATTTCTAAGAAAAGAAATACTGACATAATGGGCTGCTCACATGTTTGTTTCCTCTCAGAACAATGTCAAGTTGAATAGTGAATGATTTTGCATTAGTCTAGCTACCAGCACTTCATTTTAACCTGAGCATGGCTCTGCCGTCCCACATCCACTCACCAGAATGACTCCCAGACTCCAGAGGTCACAGGACTCATCGTAGCCATCATATTTAAGGATCTCTGGTGCAGCATACTGCAGGGTGAAGCAGGGAGTCTTCAGCAGCTGATTGTCTGGTGGTTTGAGGCGAGCAAAGCCAAAGTCTATGATTTTTATCTCGGAGTTCTCACTCTCGTCTGTGAAGAGCAGGTTCTATGAAGCAATTCAAGACACAGTCAGCAATCATTTCTCTCTGCTCTGCAAAACTGGTCCACTCAAGAGCTTACTAAATTGGACTTCAAGACTTGTCTGACCAGGTACTTTTGACCCATGTTAGGGTCAAACAATTTTACTCTTGTTTTGTAGAAGACTGCAGAGTCAGAATGACAATATGACAGATCATACCAGGTTCACAAAAACACAGTAATTCTCTTTTGAAAATGTGTGATCCAGTGATCTATAGTTATCACAGAGAGACAAGCTGCTCAGACAGAAAAACAGTTCTACTAGCAGCCCTGCTGCTCCTGAGTATACATCCAGTACCTCTGGCTTAAGGTCCCTGTGCACCACTCCTACATCATGCATGTGGCTGACAGCGGACACCAGTTTGCGCATGATGCGGCTGGCCTCTGTTTCACTGAAATGTTGCTTCCTACGGATCCTCTCCAGCAGCTCCCCTCCACCAAGTAACTCCAGGACCAGGTACGTGTGGAGCTACAGCAAACACACAAACGCACGCAATATTTACATTTCTCACCAATCTGCATTACAGCCATTTAATCTTTGACATGCTCTGAAACAGTATAGTAGGTGCAAGCATTCCTATGGCCTTCACAATTAAAGAAATAGTGCTGAGCATGTGTTAACTACTGTAGCATTAATCCTGCTTTCACAGCATGAACTGCAAGTTCAAAAAAGCTGAATGGTGACATGTGAACAGGGATTTTTCTGTTCTATAATAAATACAGTAAAAACAACCCATCCTTGATCCCATGAAGGCAAGATCAAACCATAATGGCCTTCAGTAAAAGCAAAAGGGGCCAAACAAAGTGGGAGGGCAATAATGTGTCTGGGCAGCAGGGTAGTGTTTCTCATTAGAGCTGTGTGTGGGAAACAAAAGGCAGGACTTGGACGAGGCAGCATTGCTTTGATCTGGGTCACAGGTCTCTGAGGTACAGTAATAACCCCACTGAGCTCATCAGGACTAAAGTGGTGCTCCTGGGCTTGAAAGGCCAGGGCTAATGAATCTGTAAACAGTCAGACACATAGACACACCTTCCAACTAAGCTACATACATTTGGAACATACGCACACTCAGTTTGTTGAGCTCAATTAACCACACAAGTGAATTAAGGTTGTTTGAAATCTAGGCTGTTTCTGATCAGTAGTATAGAATTGCCTATAGAATACAGCTGCTGTTTAATACTGACTAGTGTGAAATATTGAGCACATGGTGAGATGTTTATGGGACAATATGTGAAAAGATAAGCCAGAGACCCTGAGGGCTTCCAGCATCTTCATTAATCTGCCTTGTTCTAGTTTTAGGACTTAATAAGCCTGCAGTCCCTACAGGCCCCACAAAAAGCCACACAATACAGAATTTATGGTGGTGAGTGTCAATGCTGCCATGAACCTTACCTGGTCGTGGTAGATTTCATGTAATTTAACAATGTTAGGGTGGCCATCGCAGAGTTTCAGAGCTGCTATTTCACGCTGAGTCTGTGCCTCCATCCTACACCAAAGGAAAGAGCAGTTTTAGCCTCTTGAATAGGTCATTTTAGTCTGAACTGTCACTGTGTTACATGTTAGCAAATGAGCATTCTATTTTAAAGTGCATGAAGAAAAGAAGACAGCATCCTCAGCCAGTTTGCGTCTTTTTTTAGTTTTGAGCTTTTTCTTCTGCTTAGCATTTTCCCTACAAATCATCTAGGGAAGCCCATGACATCCAGTTCCAAAGTTCTCAGTGTTTTAACTTCAGAGGCATTTCCTTCATCCCCATTCAGCAAGTGCAGTTTGTCTCTGCAGCACCACTGACTACTGACCCCATATAGATTTTAACATAAGCATGGTTCAAAAACACAACGATGCTCTGACCAAAGTGTGATTTACTTTTCAACTGCCTATCTGGATTTAGGAACATGTGTTTGTGTCAATGGATTGTCCCAGTGAGGTTCGCTATTATTAAAGCCATAATGTTTGGTGCCATACTGTCAGTAGAGAGGTGTAGGAGTGTAGTGTAGGACTGCAGTCGACACACATCACAAACCCATTATTTGTAGTGGTAACTAACAAAAGAAACTAGCAGAGATATATTTACATTTTTAACACACATCTCACAACCTTAAAATCTGTGTAATCAAGCCGAATTACAATTGCATTCATCAGTATAACATAATATTTATTTTCTTGTGCAAGATTTGTTTAGAGATAACTGTCCAACACAAACAGCAGACAGTACCTCTTGCTGACAATCTTAACAGCAAATTTCTGTCCGGTCTTCTTGTGCGTGCACCGTCTGCAGATGGAGAAACTACCCTCTCCCAGAGCACTGTCCTTCAGGTCCATCTCATAACTCATATAGAAAGGTGAGTCCTATAGAGAAGAGCAGTGAACCAAAGCAAGTTGTCTAGTGAAATATATTTTTTTAATATTGAAGCATCACCAAAGAGACCAATAATTGCAAATGATGTAAATTAAAAACTAACCTCAAGTCTAAGTTCACTCAAAAAGAATGTATTTATTTAAAATTAAATCTTTCTTAGAACATGTCTATACCAGCAGGTTGCCAGGATTGTTAGGAGAAGTAAGTGCACACAAAGAAGTACACTGCTACCCTTTCAAAAGGCTGTACAGATACTGTACAAACAATAAAAAAGGAGAAAAAAAGTTCTAGTAGAACAAAAAGGAAGTGTGTGTGTGTGAGAGACTGAAGCCACACACATTAGCTAAAGTGTGTTTGTGTAGAGGGGTCCATTTATCTTACAGTACCTTCATCATAACGCTGCGGGCCACCGCTGCAGAGCCTGGTCTCTCAGAGCCCCCACACAGCTGGACAGGGTCATCCATCACCACATTCCTCTTAAACAGGATGGAGGGGGCCATAAAGGAGTAGCCCTGCACACAGAAAATCTTCATGTTCATATTTTAATAAAGACAAAGCAAAGATTTGGACAACAGAAAAGAACATTCCCACTGATGCAGTTTACAGTTTCATAAAGGACTGCACCAATGAAATCCCATTAATTATACTTTATTTTATATACATTTATAGACAATTTATTCTCTATATTTTCCACTTTACTTTAAAACTAAAAATTGTTTTGCATTTTTCTTCAATTGTTCCTGCGTCAAACCAGCATGTCAGCTCCACAATATTCTCAGTTCAGTTCATCTGAGTGACAGTGGCTGTCCAGCTGTTCCTATTGTTAGATCTGTCACTGTGAAGTGCCGCCTGCTTCTTTCCAGCTGTGGGGAGCCCAGTGCTTTGAGCTGGCATTAATCTTTCTCTTCCTTTATCACCGACACACACACAGCTGTGTGGTATGTAGTGACAGCCATGGATGGACGGAAGGATGGATGTTGAATGAATGAGATGCCCTAAATTGCTGGGCTTGAATATTTGATTGCTCTGCTGTGAAATTACATCTTGGCGCTCTTAATGCAATTTTAATTTTGTTTTGTGAGGCACCGTGGGGGAGCGAGTGCACGGTTTAAAATTGGGATTGCTGTCGTTATCTCAGAGATTGCTAGGCTTGCAAATTATAAAGACCACAAAATTTCAGACTATGTGAATGGCAGCTGAGAGCGAAAAAAGCCAAGATGAAGTTGGCAATCAAAGACTGAAGGCGTAACCGAGACAGACGTGGTGATGCTCTCAAAGTGTAACCTTTTATTCCATGAGAGAAGCCCGTTAATGGATCTATTGATCTACCAAGCTCAAGGATCCAGAAGGCAATCAGAGTTGAAATTTCATGCAATACATCAGACAGTCATCAGCTGGCACAGAGTTGTGGGCCATATTATGGTTCAAAGCTACATCAAAAATAGTCATTCACATCTGTTACTTCAATAAGAGCTGCATATGGCAGCAATTACTTCAATAAAAGACTCTTTAGTCAATTTGAATACCAATGCACACAGACAGACTCATGTTGACTTACAGCAACCTTTTGAGGACATTCAAAACTTCACTTGATTACTTCAATTGCTGTGGAGTATGTCAAATATAGTCACAGACAAAAAGCAGATAATGTATAATGCGATTTTTCATCCATGTCAACATTTCACACTGCCTGCAACCATAGCCCAGACACACATTAGCACAAAATGGATGCAAATATAAATGTTGCCCTGTGTAACAACCTGCAAGGAGCACAAAGGAATATTTCTGTCTGATAAAACACTCCATCCCACCTGGAAGATGCGGTCACAGTTCTGAGGCAGAGCTGCAGGGGAGTAGGTCGGGTCCAACTCTGTGAATTCATCTGCAAAGTTGCTGACGTCCAGCTCATCTCGAATCACAGGCTTAAATGGGGCAGGGACCTTCTTAGCTGCCAAGTCCTCCCAGTTAATTTTCTAAATTTAGAAAAAAGAAAAATACAAATAGTCTGTGGTCCATTTCAATCCTTATTAATGTTGTTTATATAAAAATGTTTTTTTAACTACTGCTAAGTTAAACCAACCAATCATATACAATTATTGTACATCCCAGCTAGTCATTTAATTTTTCTAAATATTGTGAAATATTACAGATAGGTAATGAGATCCACCTGGTAAAAGGGGTGTTTTTTTACATTCTCGGCTCCATTGGGACCCGAGCCTAATCGCTTCTTTGGATCTTTGATGAGGAGTCGCTGGATGAGGTCTTTGGCCAGTGGTCCCATATCTTTGGGGAAAGGAGGATCCTTCTTTGCAATCCTCCTGTGATGTGTAAGAGATATGGTCAGTGTTGTGGACTGATAATAACTTACTACAAGCTGAAAAATATGGCTGATGATCAGGCATACTTGACGATGTCTGTGTGTGAATTCTCATCTCCATCAACTGTGAAGGGTGAGCCTCCAGTCAAAAGCTCATACATCAACACACCAAGGCTCCACCAGTCCACTGCCTGGAATGCATGAAAGCACCCACCCACTTTGCATTAACACACTAAAAGAAAGATCTTTTGGAGAGCACAAAATTTAAAATTACAACTTACCTTGTCATGTCCAGACGTTCCTCCTTCCACTATTTCTGGAGCCATATATTCAATGGTACCACAGACAGAGAAAGTTCTTTCCACCTATTTGAAAAAAACAAAAAAAAACCCCACAATGCATCAATGCCAAACATAACACAAAATAAGACTCTTAATCTTAATAGACTCTTAATCTTTGCACCCCAAGACTTTTGTGTTGCTATGTTGTGAAATGCCTGCAAGTGGCTGGGATTATAAGAGTCAAATGTCAAATAAAATCCACTAAAAAGCCCACTGCAAACAGGGAAAAAAAAGCTGATTAAGAAAATACTTTTAAAGGATTTAAAGAAACAGGAAACTTTTCAAAAAATCTTAAAGAGAACACACCAATGAATCAATTTTGATGATTGTTGAGGTGTACTGTACCTGATCAAATTCTTTACTAAGGCCAAAGTCTGTGAGAACTATATGACCATTTGAATCCATTAAAATATTCTCAAGTTTTAGGTCCCGATAGACGATCCCAAGCTGCAATAAGAACATGAAACAGGGTCTATAACAACTGAAATGTAAAAAACAGTAGATGATCTCAGAACAGACACTACTTGGTTGTGCTGAGTCTGGGATTTACTTTGTGTAGATGTTCCAGTGCCAGCACAATCTCTCCACTGTACAAGGCTACTTCTTGCTCCTTAAACCGCACCCTTTGCACCAAGTGTGTGAAGAGCTCACCACCATTTACATAATCTGTAATAAAAGACATAATAGATAAGTTGACTAATTTTTCTGAAGATATAGGAAAATACTTAATTCCTCTGATTGAAATCTGTTTCTTTCCTAGGATTAAAAGGAAATCATTAACCATCTATTTTACTTGTGAAAACATAACACAGAGGTGATGATCTTTTGAATGTAGGCAGTTCCATATAATTATCCTAACCGAGAATGAGGTGCAGCTTGGTATCTGTCTGGAAGGCATAGTGAAGTGTGACGAGGAATGGAGATTGGCGGATGTGCTCCAGCACCTGCCGCTCTGACCATGTATGTTCAGCAGTCTTTGCCTTTTGCACAATAGTGGCCTTCTTCAAAACCTTCATGGCATACAGCTTCCCCGCATCATGACCACTCACTTTCCTGACCAAGAACACTTTGCCGTATGCTGGCAGTTAAAATAAACAAAGACAGAGGGTAAGGTTCAGTGGAAGTAAATGCTTAACCAAAAATAACACCTACAGCATGCTTAATATACCAAAAAACAGACCATTTTATATGCCAGACTGTCAAGCAAGCTATCATGTAACTGTCTGATGTTCTGTTCAACAAAGAGAGGGACCAAGGTTTTACTCACCTCCTGTGCCCAGCACCTTTAGTAGCTCAAAGTTCTCGATGCCTACCCGCTCTACATGGCCTGTCAGGTTGGCTGAAGCCAGACCAAAAGAAAAAAAGTAATATTAAATATTATTTCTTTCATATAACAAGACAAAGATGGCTTGAATGACAAAATGCATGGATACAATTAAATAACATATCAGATGTCATTTATGGCCTTTAATTTAATATATTTTTTCACCCCAACAAAAAATTATGTCAGTGACCTGAAATAACCTTGTTCTGTTAGACATTTTACCATTGACTAAACCTAATGCTTATCTAAGACATGAAAACATTTTGGTTTTTATTCACAACACTGTTAAAAACTTCTATTGCTGTTTGCAGATACATTATAAATCTCCTGTCTAAAATGATCAGCACCACATTAGACAATTCACTGGATAATTAGCATGACTGACATTCAAGACCTACAGTCACTAATGATGGCAAAGGAAGCTTTTGTGCACAAACAAGACTCAGGGATAGTTTTATCCCAAGGAGGATAAAGGTACTAAATCAATCCACCAAATACCCACTTTTCAAAACCTGTCCAACTAATTACCTTGCTGCACATTTGCAGAAGTAAAAGATTGCATGACTTGATCTATTTGTATATGTGGAAAATTGTAAATATACATTCTATTTTATTTTTAGGCATTGTTTTTAATGTATTTGCACCAAAGATATAAGACTGCACAATGTAAGTTAAATGTGCATGTGGAAAATTGTTAGATATGTATACTGATATAGGGAGCTGTATATTGAATTTTGTTGTCCTGTGGGGCACAATGACAAAGAATTTAATCCAATTCAACATACTAAGTACTAAAACCAAAACAATAAACATTTAAATAGATACAACTTGTGGATGCAGGTTGTAGCATAAAAGTCAAAGTCTGGATTTACATCTAGAAAACTTTAAATTTATATCACCTTCTATCTGCTGCATCTCTACATTATAGCTGTTCCTGCTCCTACATGATAAATAGATGGAAAGATGCTAAGTGAGCAGCAAGCTATTGAGTTGTGATAAAATTATCAGCCTATAGGCAAAAACATTGAAGAACTTCTGTTTATTAAATACTGTTTAGGCAGCCAAGTTGTAAATACACATGGGACTAATTAGCTGTTATTTCAAATAGCTGTGGACAATTTAAAACATGTGACCAATTGGGGAAGTCAGTGTGGTTAAAGATGGTAGATCACCTCATCTCACAGAGTTTTGTGTTGAAAACTGTAGCCCACGATAAAAATAATGCATTCTTGTATACTGATGCAAACACACTGTTTGACTCTGACAAAACTTAAAACCATGATATTAAACTCCATAATCACAGAAAGGTTGGAGACGTGGCCTTTAAACCACATCTTGTGCTAAAAAAATGTAACTCTTACTCAAATATGTAATATCAGATAGACCTTTCATGAAACTGCAAGCAAATATGCTACAATCCCAAGCAAAGGTCATTATCTTTCTAAGTTCTTCAGTGAATTCAGCACGTCAGTGACTCCTCATGTCTTTCTATATCAGTCTCCCAATACAGCTGACTGAGCAGAGCATGCATGACCATTGTAGTGAACACGTTCCTTCTGTCTCACACTCTGAAAATAGGCTACTGAGCAATTAAAGAGGCTGATTTCATCTTTTCTGCTGCTGTTCTTGAAACTAACAGGCAGTTCAAGTGCATACTGTTTCATTTCAAAACAACAACACTGTCCTTTAAAGATGAGGTCACAGGTTCAGGTTACATAACACCCATGTCAAGCTCACCCTGCCCCTGCCAAGGCCAGGTTTGATTTCAGTGTTTATTAATAGACTGACAGAGGTGTCCAGCTAGATAATGCTTACTGGAAGACAGGTTTACAATAGGGAAATATCTATGTTCCTCAAAAACAAGATTTCCTTAACACATGTATTTGATTGATTTCCTTAGTGATCAAACTTAAAAACACAACATCTAAATACAACTGAATTTCAACAAATCATTTATATTTTCATATTTACCATGATGACATTGTATGCAAAACGTAAATAAATAAAGGCTGAATGGGCTTGTTTATGCTCACGTTTACCTATATGGCCCCCACTGGGTCAAATACTACAGCTAGTGTGCAAAATTGGGTTAAGCTGATCCAGTGGCTAACATGCTGTGTGAAATGTAATACAAAAAAGGTAGAACAACTGAACAGGCTGCATATTTAGGGCAGGGCAGTAAATGGGGGTGCAGCATAGTCATGTTGCAGCCTGAACAGTAGCACTGTCATTATAAACCAGTTGCAGCTCAGGCGGTGTCCAACTTCATTCAGCAGCTCTCTGCATCGAGTCAGTAAACTTCCCACTCTACTGAACATAACCAACATCACTGAAATATTAATAATGAACATTTGTATACTGTACCAATATTTTTTGGAGTTTGTGAGATTCTGCTGGGGCATGTCAACACTTGTTCACCTTTTACAAACAATCAATTAAATGACACCTCACATTCAGGATGATGCTGAGTTTGATCAAATTCACAAGGCCAGCCAAGACACGAAAGCAGTTACCTGTGTGCTAACGTTACCTGCAGTGACTGTATACATCTGTGTAGCGTTAATGCAACCACGCTAACGTTAGCTCTTCTGACTTAACAGCATTGCAGCTATGTCTGCTCTTCCTTGGTTAAGGAGAAGTTAGCTTTGCATGCTAACAAATCCAAGCAATAACAGAAAAACCAACTTAACTAGTAATTGACGTTGGGTTATTAAGACGTTAACAGTGTCATGTAGCAAAATTTCTGGCGATTGTCTGAATTAACCCAGTTAGGGTAACAGCTAGCTTAAGCTAATGTTTTTACCCGGGTTGACCACAGTTATTAAGTGGTAGTTAGCTACCGTTAGTAACGAGATTAGTTAGCTAACGCTGGCCTGCGTGAATTAGCAGTAACTTGTCGTTACAAGAAACAAGGACAACTGGCTAATGTTAGCCTTCGTTTGCCATTTCTGGAGCTGAGTAACGTAACGTCAATGTTTGAGCTTACTACAAACGCCCATTGACAGTGACAGCTGGCTCTTCCAAGCTAACCAGCTAACATTTCTCCCCTGACAAGTCCAGGCGTCTCCAAACAATAGAATGCCAATTGAAACCTGCAGCCTTGGAAGTTAGCTAACTTACCGTTCTTCAGCTCATGTTTCACAGTAAACAGGTCACCCTTTCTGGAAGATCCCTCCATCGGGGATGGCATCGTAATTTCGTGCTCCAATTACGTTCAAAGATGCTTTTCAGACAAGGTTGCGTTCACCTCGCGAGCTAGTTTGTAATATGAACATGCCGTAAACAACGCATACAGCAAGATAATGAAACACCTGTGATACAGGCGTCACGCTGAGCAGATACACAAGCAGAATGATATTAGTAAACCCAGCAGCAAGCAAGCCCCAAGGAAACACTTGCTCCTTCCAGCACACAACCACTACCACTATCTTCGCTACCAGACAGTCCCTCGTCGCTGATTGGTGTTGCTATGTGAACATCTAGCGTCTGATTGGATGTATTAATGTTAGCGACACAAGTTCCCGCCTACCTCAAATGACTGGCGCTGTGTTAAAATTGAAGTGCAATCAATTGATCATTAAAAGAATATAATATGTTTTTATAGTGTTTGCATAACACTATGTTAAATATTACAAAATTGTCTTTGATGTGTTTTGATTTCATAAAATACGCTTATTGGTCCAGCACAGTGGTGAAGATTTTCCTGAAGTAGGTTATTATGTTAGTAGTGTAGTTTTACATTACTGTTAAAAATTCTACTCGATTACATTTTTGTCCAAATATTTATTGCTTCACTTCACGTGTATTCTAAAGATATAGTCACTAGTCAGTCGATAATTTAATTATTCGATTATATTTATTTATTGTCATTTGTTTATGTTTTCATTTACGGTAATAGTGAGACAGGCTTGTTGTAGTCTTAAAAGCTTGGACCTGGTAGGATATAGAAATCATGCAAAATAATAAGTGCTGCTAGTGAGTAAATGATTCAAAAGACTGGTCTATAACTCAGGTATGGAATAATCTCACTCAAGACAGCTGTAGTGCGCCATTTGCCAAATGTAATGTAATTCTCCAATTTGTGCACAGGGTGTCACCTTTTTGCTGCCATGAATGTAGGTTATAGGTCACGTAGGATGCAGCCCAAAGACAAAAAATGCACACGTTTTGACGAAATTTTGAATGGATATTCAGATTTGACCTCTCTAGGATTTAAAAATTAAAGCTTATCTTCAACTTCTCATATTTGCGTTTGTGTATTTGCCCTAGAAGATGCCCAGATGCAGTTCTGTATTTACCTTGCCATTATGACAGTTGAATACAGAAAACACATTTTCAAATCTAAATCAAAATTCCCCGGTGTAAAAAGGAATTAATAAATACATAGTAATAGTTACGTTTACTAGTTTAAAGTCAGCTTTCTGCCACCACCTTGTGTTAGCTTGCTGTATTGCTATTATTTAGTCTAGTGATTTTTATATTGTATGTTTTCCTGTGCATACATTTGTTCTAACTACAGTAACTTACAATTTTTCCTGAAAATTAAAAAAAAAAATCTTCGAAATTAGACAGGGGACTCGGTCTTACCATTCAGGCAGGACCCAGCTGTTTTTTCTTTTTGTTTAGAAGCAGCCCAGTTAAGCTGCGTTTTGTAGTCCTTGACCGTCCAATGGGCTGCGAATTCCTCACGCTCAGCCAGTGGTAAATGGGTATTCTAAATAACCCCCAATCAGCTTCTAGAGTCACTTTTCCGGAAGTGGCAGAAAATCGCCAGCTTTCTTCACACCGCTGTAGTGACCTCCACTCCGAAGATGGCTGGTATTCGAGCCCTTGGTGTTCTTTCCAGATTGACATCAAGGAGATATGCTCTCTTCACAGGTAGAATACAAGAATTTGCTATATATAGTGAAAGAAAACCCGTGCAGAAAATGATAGGTTTGCAAAGCGCCCAATTAGCTTGTTATATTAGCTGTTAGCTCCGCCAATGCAGTAGTAGTGCATCATGCAGTTTGTTTCTTTCAGCAGATGTACATGTCAGTGGACGTTTAACAAGATTATTCCTTGAAAGTGGAACTTTTGAATTGTTTTCTTTTAAAGAGCACACATACGGGTAAACTTGCTCTTTGTGTAAGATAGCTAACTTAACGCTAGCTGCTACGGCATCACGTAAGTCAGGTGGGCAGCTCGGTTAGACATTAAAGTTGTAAATCAGAAGGTTATCTTCCAATTTGGCTGTAACCTGTACGTGTCAGGGCAGTTTTAACGAAGCTTTGACACAGATTAGACCTGTGCTATTCATTCGCCATTGCGATAGTGTCAGTCACTATCAATGGTAGGCGGAGAATCTAGGTGAAGGGTCATTGTGCACTGGATTGCACCGCGTGGGTAAAACCGACTGAGGTCATGATAATATTATCTCGTAACTTGTAATTCATGTCATGTGAATTTTTTATATTTAGTTTGAATACAGTTTTTAGGGCTTATGTTTTTAATATGTGGAAACTATGAAGCATGTAGGTTGGAATAGTTAGAAAGCATTTTAGTCACATGACTGTAATTATATATTGTTTACTTTGAATTTTCTCTTCACAGGTAATGATTGTCGCTCTTTCTCAGTAGCTCCTGCCATGCTAGGTAATTCTAAAGTCATTGCACATGTTTATAGTGTATGTGTAAAAATAGGTTAATATGTCCAGTGACATAATTATTTTCTCACTGTAGTTTATCCTCCTTTTCTATTTTTAGCCAGAACACATGTGAACTATGAAGTCAAGGATGATGTTGCTGTTATACGGCTCAATGACCCAAACCACAAGGTGTGAACTCATTAAAAATGACTGACGGTTTTCATTTGTGGACCGAACTGTGAACCTAATTGTCACTTCTTCTAGGTTAACACCCTGTCAGCTCAAATGCAAAAGGAGATGTCAGAAGTAATGAATGAAGTGTGGGCTAACAATGCTGTTCAAAGTGCTGTAGTCATCTCCTCAAAGCCAGGATGCTTCATCGCAGGGGCTGATATTACGTAAGAGAAGTCTCTTTAAATCCCTGACTCCTAAATTTTGAAATGTCTGTGTGGTATTTTAGTCAAGTAATGTGGCTCCTATGCTAATTGCATTGCATTTTTCTGCTTATCTGAAGCAAAAATATATGATATTACCATTAAAATGTTCCATTGCCTTTTGAAGTCTTCTTGTGTCTTGGATTTTCTGGAATTCTTGTAATATACCCTGTGTCTGCTACAGTATGATCCAGGCCTGCAACAGTATAGAAGAGGTCACCAAACTTTCTCAGGAAGGACAGAAGATTCTGGAGCTGATTGAAAAATCTCCTAAACCCATTGTTACTGCCATCAATGGCTCTTGCTTAGGGGGAGGCTTAGAGGTAAAAACAAATCATCTAAGCAACCAGTTTATATGTTTGACTCTGCTGGAAGTATTTGTCGAGGATGACTGATGATAACGTGTAATGGGCTCTTTTTGTATTTCAGTTTGTTATTGCCTGCCAGTACAGAATTGCAACAAAGAACAACAAAACAGTTCTCGGTACTCCTGAAGTAATGTTGGGTCTCTTACCTGGAGCTGGTGGTACTCAGAGACTTCCCAAAATGGTCTGTACTAAAATTATATTCCCTAAATTTCCATTGCTGTCCCTCAAAGTTAATTACCTGCCTTTCAATGAAATACAGACACACCTTGTATACAGTGCATAATATATGAAAGCATGCTATAACAGCACAGCACTATTTACATATGTTTTTTTTTTTCATTAGGTTGGCCTACCCAGTGCCTTGGACATGATGCTCACAGGAAGAAATATCCGAGCAGATAAGGCCAAAAAGATGGGACTTGTTGACCAACTTGTAGACCCTTTAGGTAAATAAAACTTTAACTGTTTCTAATAGGTAGTTTACAGTTTTACCACATGTAGACATTGTTATCTGTGACCCTTGCTCAGTGTTTGAATTAGAATGAAACTGTTAAAATCAATCCTTGCATGATTTTAAAAAATATTTTTTTATTTTAGGACCTGGACTGAAGAGTCCAGAGGAGAGAACGATAGAATACCTTGAGGAAATTGCTATTGAATGTGCAAAAGGGATTGTTAACAAGAAGATCGCTCTCCGCAAAGAGAAAGGCATGATGCAGAGTAAGTTGTCCTGTAGTTACAGAGCATTTCACTCTTTGTAGTCCCTTATATTTCATCGTTTCATCATGAATAAAGAAATATATACTGTATCACAGAGTCAAAGTTCTTTCTCCATAGAAATTCAAGACTACGTTATGAGCTTGCAGTTTGTAAGGAATCAGATTTACAAAACCGTCCATGATAAAGTCATGAAGCAGACCAGGGGACTTTATCCAGCACCCCTGAAAATTATTGAAGTAAGTAAAAGATTCTTCTAAACAACAACTTGCTACATCTCTAGATGATTTTGGAAGAAATTAAAAAGATAATAATGACCTAAAATACTAAAAGTAAGAGGGCTCCAAATAGTGTGCAGTTGAATTTAATTTTTTTTCAGCGTGGAAAATGAATGCCAGAGTGACACTTTTGTGTCAACTGAATAAATTGACAAATAAACAAAAGCATTCACTGGCCACAGCTTAGTAATTGTGATTTGCTGGTTTGAGGATTTCTTCGCTAGACTACCTATGTCTAGGTAGCTACCCATGACTACATATGTTTCTTTTGTGATATCTGTTTTCCTAATTATCTTATGTTTTTAGAAAATTTGTCTCATTTTTAATGCGGCTTGAAATTAAACATTTGTCTTGTGTTGTTTCCCCCTCTCAGTGTGTTAAGACTGGACTTGAACAAGGCCCTGTTGCTGGATACCTAGCTGAGTCTCAGGTAAGGTTTGTTGGCTTACATCATAGGGAAATTTAAAAAAGTAAATTGTTTGATGAAATATCACGTGTACACATTCACATTTCCAGTTTAGGACACCTAGTCTAATCATTAGATATGATTACTTATGTGTAGCCTTGTCTAGTTGTAATGTTTTATGTAGTACCATGGGTCCCTGAGGAAGATTGTCACTTCACTGTGCACTGTATTCACTGTAAATGGCAGAAACAACAATAAAAGCTACTTGACTTGACTATTACAGAATTTTGGGCAGTTGGGGAAAACCTCAGAATCAGCAGCCCTGATTGGTCTATATCACGGTCAAGTAGCATGCAAAAAGAACCGCTTTGGAACCCCTCAAAGAGAAGTGAAGTAAGTGTGTATTACTTTCACACACTATTAACACGTGATCAACCAGAATTTAATATGTCATGGTTGAATACTTGGTTGCTCTGATTGGGAATCCAGGTCTCACTGACACATTTACACTAATGCTAAACAGATGACTTTGTTCTGAAGAACGCATGAGTCTTAAGACCTTCCTATCATAAAGTTATTCTGTTTCTTTATTTAGGTGGTAGATAAACTGTCTGACTTTCTTTCTGCCAGGACTCTTGCCATTTTGGGAGCAGGTCTGATGGGGGCAGGTATTGCTCAGGTGACTGTGGACAAAGGTGTGCACACGATCCTGAAGGACACCACTACAGATGGATTGGCCAGGGGAGAGCAGCAAGTTTACAAAGGGTAGGTTTTTATTTATATGTCAGATATTTGTTTTAGTTGCTTTGGTCATTGAAAATGTTTTATTTGAACAGGTTAATTATTGAATACACATCCTATATGTAAATATAGCAGATACACCTATTCAGAGTTGCCTGAAAACATGAAAGTACTGTAGTGGTACATAGCATAGAATTGATATAGCCTTCCTTGTGTGATCTTAGTGTGTTGATGTATCATTTGACTTTTATCTTGAAAAAGACTGAATGACAAGACCAAAAAGAAGAGCATCACATCATTTCAGAGGGACTCCATACTTTCTAACTTGACCGGCCAGCTGGATTACCGTGGTTTTGAAAAGGCTGACATGGTTATTGAAGCTGTGTTTGAAGACATTAAGATCAAACATGCAGTCCTGAAGGAGGTTGAGGCTGTAAGTGACTGAAGAGACTTTAGTTGGTCTAACTGATAAAGAGAATGTACTCATAATAGTTCAGTAGTTAAGCTGAGACTTTGAACTATGATCTGACAAACATTTGCATGCAGGTGGTCCCACCTCACTGCATATTTGCCAGCAACACATCTGCTCTGCCCATCAAGGATATTGCTGCTGCCAGCAAAAGGCCAGACAAGGTTTGGACTTAAGAACCTTGTAACTTAACTGTCCTAGTTTGCTTCTAAATTAAATTAAAATAATCAATGTTGCTGAGTGTTTTCACTGTATTCTTAGGTGGTTGGAATGCACTACTTCTCTCCAGTTGACAAGATGCAGCTGCTTGAAATTATAACCACTGATCAGACGTCAAAGGACACTACGGCCTCTGCTGTGGCAGTCGGTCTGAAGCAGGGCAAAGTCATTATAGTTGTTGGGGTGAGCTTTAGTTGCTTTTTCATTGTGAAGTTAATAACAAATGAATACCTATTAAATATTCACAACATAGCATAAAAATGACCAGTACAGTGAGTTTGGAAGTAGTTGACCTGATTCAATAATATGACACAAATGTCTGCAGGACGGACCAGGATTTTATACGACCAGGTGTTTGGCTCCCATGTTGGCTGAGGCAGTACGAGCGCTTCAGGTTAGTGATATTATATTACAGTGCAAACTACAGCTGTGAAGATGCACAGCACTAAGATCGGCAGAATCCACTCCAAATATATTCATTACTTTTGGATAACTGTTCATAAATCTGCATTGTAAAGTGACCTTGGGGATTTTAATGTGTATATAAATATAATGTATTATTGTTATTATTATAAATCCATAAAATCTATAGTATTAATTTAAGCATTGTGCATTTACAGGAAGGGGTTGACCCCAAGAAGTTAGATGCACTCACCACAAGCTTTGGGTTCCCTGTCGGTGCAGCCACATTGGCTGATGAAGTTGGTATTGACGTTGCTGCCCATGTAGCCGAGGATCTCGGCAAAGCTTTTGGCTCTCGTTTTGGTGGCGGAAACGTGGACGTTCTGAAGACCATGGTGAACCTGGGATTTAAGGGTATGGGAGGTCACATTTAAGGAATCTGTTCAAATGTTAGTTAAATAAAGTACTGAGCTATAAATATTTAATCTTTTTTTATTTCCCCTCAAGGCCGCAAATCAGGAAAGGGTTGCTACATCTACCATGCAGGAACCAAACGCAAAGATGTCAACCCAGAACTTGGAGAACTCCTGGAGAAATTCAAGATGACTCCAAATCCTGCCGTGTAAGTTAGCACTGGACAATTGCAGTAACACTGCAGCAATTTTAATTTACTTTGTTCATATATCATTATTAGTAGATGCTGTTAATTTTAACAGCAAGTGAAATAGATTTTTATTTATTTTTTTTTTTTTTTGATAGACAAAACCTATTGAGCTTTTAACTTGGTTTATTATGAAAATACTCATTTTTACATGTGAATCTCTTTACAGTTCATCAGACTCTGATGTGCAGTACAGACATGTTTCACGATTCGTCAACGAGGCTGTGCTGTGTTTGCAAGAGGGTATACTGAATAGCCCCTTGGAGGGAGACATTGGGGCTGTGTTTGGGCTGGGATTTCCCCCCTGCCTTGGAGGTCAGGTTTCAGTCTTAGTCATGGTCATTTGAGCCATTTTTGCTCAGTAGCTGTAACCTCTTTCCATGAAGAGATCATAACCCCTCAATATGGTGTCCTTTTGTTCTCTGTGTAGTAGTAACAAAACATTGTAGGGTGCAGTAAAGATCTTAGGAGTAAATTTACTTGCCTTCCAAGTGTTTGTTCTAACTTTAAATCCAACTGTATTTGTAGTAACCAACTGGTATTTGTAAAAAAGCTCTTCTGTTCAGATCGTAATGAAAAAAAAACAAAGTGATATCCTTATCATTCATTTAACATAGAGATTGCTGTGATAATATTAACAAAATATCTTGCTGCTTACAGGACCTTTCCGTTTTGTGGACACCTTTGGTGCTGACAAACTGGTGGCAAAGATGAGGACGTACGAAGCTGTTTATGGGAATCAGTTCACACCATGCCAACTCCTACTGGACCATGCAAAAGATTCTAGCAAGAAATTTCACAAGTAACCGACTCACCATGTGTGCCAGAAACTCCGGTCTGTCACTAAATTGGGCTTAGCATTTACTTAATGAGTGCAGACAAACCTACTAAAAGATAAGCTCAGTTGCTGGTTTATTAGACACATCTAGCTAAACGTAATGTTGTCAAACACAACAATCCACCAAAAAACAGTCCTGCCTTCATGAATGTTCAGTGTTCGTTCATTTAACTGTGATCATTTTGAAGGCCATAGATTATTTATATATTACTATATATGTTTTTATTATTATTATTATTATTATTTAGTCTAACTTTGCAGATATAAATGAAGCCTGCAAAATGAATCCACTCCAAAAACGTTTTGAGCTACAGTGAATGTCCCTAATAAACTGGCAAGTGGGTGTGTTTCAGTATGTTTTTTTTTGTACATTAGAGGGTGTCTTTAATGTTTAAACACTTGTACATTTTGAGCTTGAATAAAGATTTTTGCTACTAAATCAAAGCAGCATCTTCCCTTCTAGGTGCGTTCATGTGTTTGTTGGAGGATAAATGACTATAATTACAGAATTAGAGTCTATCTGTGGAGCATGAAGGTTTGCTCAAATCCAATTCGTTGAGCCAGTCACATGTCTGATTTCCATTGTCCGCAGAGCAGGGTGTGTTCCGTGGGGAGGCTGTGTGGGCTGGGTCGGGCTGGCTGAGTGTTTTTCCTCCAGCAGCATCCTTTTAATATCTGGTGACATCCTTTCATTTCGGGAGGATGACCTGGGGGGACGAGACGGCGCGTTTATCGGGACGGTAATAGCGGATCAGATCGGCTCACATGAAGTGCGTCTGACGCTTTCTGCTGCACCTGTATGGAGAGGGAAAGACGCGCAAAACTGTGGCCACCGCCTGAGAAAATGGCATTTTAACGGGGTGAGGATAGTTATGCTTTTTTATTTTTAACCAAAATGTCTAAGTCCAAGCATTGCGAGGCGGTCAGGGTGGTGGTTCGCTGCCGGCCATTCAGCAAGAGAGAGGGGATACCGGAGTGTGAAAACATATTGGAGATTGATGAAAAACTGGGGCAGATCACCGTCAGGAACCCAAAGGCACCACCTGATGAGCCAATGAAAGTATTCACGTTTGATTCCGTGTATGGATGGGATTCAAAACAAAGCGACATTTACGATGATGCAGTCAGACCTCTCGTGGACTCTGTGCTCCAAGGCTTTAACGGGACTATATTTGCCTATGGACAAACTGGGACAGGTAAAACATACACCATGCAAGGGATTTCTAATGACCCAGAGAAAAGGGGAGTTATACCAAATTCATTTAAGCACATTTTCACTCAAATATCCAGAACTCAGAATCAGAAATACCTGGTAAGGTCATCATACCTGGAAATCTACCAGGAGGAAATCAGAGATCTGCTGTGTAAAGACAACAACAAGAAACTGGAGCTCAAAGAGAATCCAGACTTTGGGGTTTATGTAAAAGACCTTTCCTCAGTCGTCACTAAGAACGCCACGGAGATCGAACATGTGATGAACATGGGCAACCAGTCCAGGTCTGTGGGGTTTACTAACATGAATGAACGCAGCTCTCGGTCACATGCAATTTTTGTCATAACTGTGGAGTGCAGCGAAGCAGGGCCAGATGGCGAGGATCACATCCGTGTTGGAAAGCTGAACATGGTTGACCTGGCTGGCAGTGAGCGCCAGAGCAAGACAGGTGCTAAAGGGAAGCGACTGAAGGAAGCAGCCAAAATCAACCTGTCTCTCTCAGCTCTGGGGAATGTCATTTCAGCTCTGGTGGATGGGAAGAGTACCCACATCCCATATAGAGACTCCAAACTGACCCGCCTGCTCCAGGACTCACTGGGTGGGAATGCAAAGACAGTCATGCTAGCAACAGTGGGGCCTTCACACAAGAACTTTGATGAGTCCCTGGCTACGCTGAGGTACGCCAGCAGGGCCAAGAACATAAAGAACAAGCCAAGAATCAATGAGGACCCCAAAGATGCCCTGCTGAGGGAGTTTCAGGAGGAGATTGCACGCTTGAAAGCCCAGTTGGAAGAGCGAGGGATGCTTGCAAAGGAGAGGAGGAGGAGAAGGAATAGCAAAAGACTGAGTAAAAGTATGGCTGGTATGGAAGATGAAATACTTAAAGAGAGGAATGCTGAGGTTTGGAAAGCTCTTGAGGAGGAATCAGAGGTAAAAAATTACATGAAGAAAGGAGATGACATCTCCAAGAATCTGACCTGTCAGGAAGGCAGTGAGAAGTTAAAGCATGTCAGTGAATACAGAAAAAGTGTAGAGGACATGCAATGGGATCAAGATGCGTTGGAGAAGATCATAGAGAAATATAAGGTACTAGTTAAAGTCAAGTGTTGTGTAATTACAAAATACAGTGATGAATGACACACTGGTGGAACAAAAGAAATTTGCATAAATAATTTATATGTCTTTGTTCACAGGCAATGGAGAGCAAGCTGTTAGTTGGAGGAAAGACTATCATTGATCACACTAATGAACAACAGAAAATGCTGGAAATGAAGAGGCAAGAGATTGCAGAACAGGTAATTCACAGTTGATAAAAGACATAATCATTAAAGTCCTGCTTTCAGTGGATTTTTCCAGCATTACTCTTTATAAAACATATTTGTGTTACTTTTCTGTTCATTTTGATATTAGTGTAATTGTAGGTTGAATGGCCTTAAACAGGAAGACGTTTTGAAAATAACTTTCATTTTAAAAGGGTTTTTTTTTAATATGCATGCAACTTTGCAGATAAGAAGAGAGAGAGAGATCCAGCAGCAGATGATGCTGCAGGATGAGGAAACCTTAGAAATGAAAGAAACGTTCTCCTCCCTGCAGCAGGAGGTAGAACTAAAGACAAAGAAGCTTAAGAAGGTAAGATGACTCACCAGCTGCTGTGTTGCAGCGTCATTATCAAAAAAGCAGTTGCCTGTTATTCAATCCCTGAATCTTATTTGCAACTAATAATCTAGAAGAGGCATGTCTAGGAGCGGTAATATGGGTGAGTTTAGGTTTCTTGGGACAATGCACTTTAACTTCCTTGTGTTTAGGAATAATTTAATCTCTTATCTCTGATTGGCAGATGAAGTTTTCTATTTGTATTTGTTATATTGTTCTTAGACAACAGTGATGAATATGTTCCCTTTCTGTTCAGTTGTATACCAAACTGCAGATAGTGAAGGGGGAGATAAATGATTTCATTGAAGAACACATCATAACCAGGCAGGAACTTGAACAGACGCAGCATGAACTCACAAGAGAACTGAAGTACAAGTAAGTACAATACCTACATTACTAATACACACACATAATGTCAAATTTAGTTTTTTGCCTTTCTCTGTTTTCTTCTTATTACAGGAAAATAATTTAGAAGGAAAATTAACGACACAGCTTGGCATCTTCTTTTTTTTAGGCTGGCTGTATTCACAATCATCAGGCATGCAAATACATTGAATACAAGCCTGCTTGTACAAGACAATATACAGTAAATTGCAGTGTGGCACAGTATTATATATATATATAAAAATTTCAGTGCAGCACAGTATTATATACATATATATATATATTAGTGTTATAAATATTTAAACATGTTTAGTGTATACTTAAATAATTTTGATCAGTTTAAGATAAGTGTGTGAGTGTAAGAGAAGGACATAAATCATGAAGGGATTGGTAAAATAAATAAAACATAATTTTTAAAATAGTGTTAAAAAATCTATTGGTATTATTGAATGAATTTTCTATGGTGTACTGGCCCAAGACAGAAAATGATCAGTATAAGTTGATGTTTATGTTAATATATATTTGGGTATAATTCTGTAGAAATGAGATATTTTTATGTATGTTTTAATGTATTCCTTCCACTGACCCCAAGCTGCACTTATCTTGCATATTGCAGGTATCTCTTAATTGAGAATTTTATACCTCCTGAGGAAAAGAACAAGATTATGAACAGGCTGCAGTTTGACAGTGAGGAGGATCAGTGGAGACTCCAGCCAGTCATTCCATCAGAGAGGTCAGAGAAATCATTTTACTCTGCTTACATAACATATTGTAAGTGGTACATTAAGGAGAAACTAAAAACTCAAAACAAACTCTGCAGTAGATCTCATAGGTATTAAAGTGCTCTACTGGGTAAAATCCAGGCAATAGAAATACAAGTCTCTGCATCATTAGTTACCTGAACAGACTATAATGTGATGCAGCTTTGTAATGTAAAAGATGTTAGATTTTCTCCTACACAACTCGAAAAACTTTCATTTTACTGTAGTTGTCTGACTTTGGACCTCAATACGTCACACCCAAGTGTACCTGCACATTCTTATTCTGTCAAGGAAATGGGAAAGAAATGTGTAGGAAATGTGTAAGTGAAGGAACGTTGCAGGCCAAAAATTAATTCACTAAAAGTTCATAAATATTGGCCACATCAACTAGAGTTTATTTTTTATGATTTCTGTCAAATGATCTCAACAGCAAAAGTTTTTCATTGCTTTTATTGGCTGCCTGTCTTTTTTGATACTAACACTATGGGACGGCAAGGCAGAATTTTTCCAGTCAATATTAGCTACGCAAGACTAACCATTTTTACTATAGATAACTTGTGTATTTATTTATACCTTTCCAAGAAACAGACATCTTTTTTTAAACAACAGAGATCTGATATCCTGGCATCTTTAGTATTTTCTATACAAGAAAACTGAGTGAAAGATGACAGGGGGATAAAACATGATTCTTCTGGTGGCTGTTGATCAGCTGGCCATACATGGGGAATATTGGATTATAGAGGTTTGCATCTCAACCACTACACCAAATATAACTGCAATTAACAGAATGCAAACTCTTCCTTTCCCATGTCTTTATCCCAGTGCACCCACTCAGGTCAAGAGGAGGCCTCTCTCGGCTGTGGGATACAAGAGGCCAATCAGCCAATATGCACAGATGGCTGTTGCCACAGCGACTGTGGACCCGGCTAGATACCAGGTCAGAGCTTAGATATTCATAAGGACAGGTGAGAGGGAGAAAGAGGCATGAAATAGTAGTCTTAAACGCCTTGTTTCCAGGTTCAAAGACACCCTTGCTGGAGGATATAAAGATGGTTGTAGCAATGGAAACCATTCATATCTTTGATCATGAATATTCAATGTAATGTCACAAAGCAGGGACTGCAGATTCTTAAATAAAAGTCAGCACTAAGATATTAGCAAAGGTTCAGTCTCCATCTAGCCGTCCATTATCTGCTGCTTATCCTGGCACATCCAGGGTTGGGGGGGGAATTGTTACATTCAGTCTGGTATAATAATTTTGTGACAGGTGGGAAATTAAATTACCTACTCATGCTGTGTTGTATTACACATAGAGTAATAATGAAATAATACAAAATGAATTTAGCATAACCTTTATTATTTAGGACAGTACAATAATGTTACTATGACACAGTATAATCCAATATTGCTCTTAGTTTAAAAAGCCTAATTTGCTGCACTTTGTTATTGTTACAAAACTTGTAATAAAACCTGATATTTACTACAGATGTTTCAGAATTACAGCTTTTGAGGAAACGGAATGAATAACTGTATGTACTTGGCCTGATGGACCGGTTTTCCTGAAATCAGCAGAGTAAATATTGAACTTGCATTTACAGCAAACGAAAGAAGCTAATGGGAGCAAAGGGGAAAACAGGAAGGCATTCTAAAAAATACATTTGTGTGTGTAATTACACTTTTACATCTGGAACTTTATTATTATCTGTTCTTACAGGCTGAGAATATAATGCTGTTGGAGTTGGATATGTCTCCACCAACCTTGTTCACCTTGAACCTTAATGGAACTCACCTGGAAAGAGCCTTTTCTCCCAGGCTGCTGCGGGATCTTCCCGTTAGGGAGAGGACCAGTGTATCATCACGAGTCAGAAAATCCCAATCCTGGTGAGAGAACAGTCAAGAAGAGTATGTGAGAATAAAAATCAAACATACCGTATCTGAAGTAATAAGTCATTCTGTTTTTTTTAAATGCTCTACAGGTATCAGACACCGCAGGCAGCATCTGTCACGTCATCATCGTCATCCACCACTCTGGCATCGGGATCTCAGAGCTTATCTCCCTCTCAGCGACAAAGACCATCCTCGGCTACCTATCTTCCACTGGGTGGTTCAGCTCAGACAAGCCCCTAAAGTGTGTCAGTACGTTTGAATTGTACTGTTGGCCATAGTTCAAGGTGGCACCAAGGTCTTGAGACTAGCTAAGGGGCATTTAATTAGATGTGGAGAAATATTATGCCTCAATGTTCAAACTAATTAATTTATTTTTGAGTAGCTATCACTTTAGTATGCACATATTCAACTTAAGTGGAAAGACAAAACAACCTTAATTTTCGCATGACTGCAGTGGAGGATTTGTTTGTGGAGTTCTTTCAAGTGATCTTTGCCTGTTTGCTGGCTTCATCCTACTGTTGCCTAAACCATGCATTTTCTCTTGGCTTTCACTGGCCATAACAAATAGCACAGCCAAAATATTTGTAAACTGTTTTGGGAACATTTGCAGTTCTTATTTTAGTTTTACTATATTTAAGTTTGTATTCATCACCAACACTCCAGTGTTTTTCATAAGATAAAGACTACAAAATACATCCAATCTTTGCCTGAACAGTGGAGGGTCTGTGGTTCTAGGGGCCACCATGGTTTGGCCTGTGCACTTGATGAATTGTTGCTTCAATTTCTAGCTTATGCAATTGTGAGCCAAATATGTGGAGAAAGCTTGCAGTGCTCTCTTGATTAGCTGCCTTAATTTTCATAGTTGTGAAACTGCGTGAAAGTCCATTTGCTTACACCTGAAAATAAACTAAGTGAACAGATCTACAACTGCCTACTGTTCTGTTCCCACTGGTTATATTGCGGATTTTCCACATGCCTCCTGGGACCCTGGTCTTAATTAGCGTTGACAGCTGCATAAATATATGTGGGAAATCTGTGGACTTAGAAATGACAACTATATACAGTAAGATGACGTTTCCTTCAGAGTCACATGACTCCTTACAGTAAGTCCAACATGGCAGACGGAGTGGATCTTACGCGGTAACTAATGCAACATTTCAACTGAAACAGACAATTTCAACACTACTCTGCAACAACACATCCACAATGAGGGAGAGACAGAAGAAAAAGAAGGGGCGGACCTGGGCTGAAGCCGCTAAAACGGTATTTGGGTCGTTTTTTTACCTGTCGTTTGTTGTGGTTGTTTTCCTTGAACGCTCCCACTTGTACAACTGTGTTGATGAGTTCATGACCCGCTGGTAAAGACGGAACGTTGCGTTCACCGCGCAGGGGCCTGTGTTGACGGCCAGACAAGTAGACGCTGCTGTCAGTGCCTGTCTGGCTTGCTTCATTTCACCGCTGGTCTGTGCATAAAGGCAGCGATACGAATGCGAGCTGTGTGCACCCAAGCATGTACCCGACTCTCTTCTCTGTGTTATGTGTGGCCGGTGCCGGTGACATGTCTCTCGGTTTGAGGTGGAATAAAGTGACCGTGAAGTAATCGCGTCAGTTGTGCGCGCTAGCCAGGTTAGCACGCTTAGCTCATGCTAACGCAACTCAGTTCGTCAACAAGTTTGTTTGATATCAGTTGCGGATAAAACACAGTAAAATGTGCAGTGCCCACTTTAACTCATTTCTCATATATCTCCCTAACTACATACCAGATGACCAAGTTAGTTAATCTGTTATCTGCCAACGTTAGACGACATGGAAAAGTAATGTAGTTAGCTAGCGTCGTAGCTAACTAGCTGTCTAGCTCAGCGAGCTAATGAGCAACGTTAAGTTAAAACACATAAAAACTCACAATAATTTAACGAGTGACACATGACGTTATTTGTGGTGTTGGCATCTACGGACCAGTAATGTATTTGCTCCGTTAATGACTTAATGTCAGTAACTATTTTTATCATACAACTAGCTAAACCACTAGCTAACTCCATAACACTGTTAGTTTCTAAATACCCCTAAAGTTGTTTTACTGACATGTTCAACATGCTACAGCGAACAGTCGACACAAAAATAGACAAAGTGGGAGTGAAATAAAACCGACATTGTTTACCCAACACCTGATGCATTTAAATTATGTTACTGACCTGGGAAATGCTTTCACTGATATGTTTTGAGTTTAGTTAAATTTGTTAAAAGTGTCTGCCTTCCTGCTGCAGTCCTTAGTCACATTTTGACAGTAGTTAACCACCTGTTATTTATTAATAGCATGATTCCAGAGAGTGGACCAACGTTACGCAATATTTATATCTAAACCTGACAGTGTTTGTAAAAGGTTTGTGGTCTTGATTATTATAAGCATTATATCCTGCACGTAGAAGAATCAGAGTTTAAGCTTTGTGGAAACTTGCCACATTGTATTTAGTATGTGAAATCTCCATGTATATGTATATATATCTCAACTATATATATCTGTATTTTGCTTTTGTAGGTTTTGGAGAAATACCCAAACACACCTATGAGCCATAAAGAGATCTTGCAGGTTATCCAAAGGGAAAGGCTTAAAGAAATAAGGTAAGCATTTTTCTTGCATCAAGCTTTACTACAACAATTTCTTTCTGTTAGGAGACATTTTCATGAGAGCGAGGCCAATACAGCTGTCTCCTTCTGTTATTGACTGCTCATATCATGTACTTTCTTTTTTATTGATCACATAGATGCAGCTACTTCACTCAAATAATAATGCTTTCATTTCTTTTTGTTTCATTGTCACTGTTCTCATCCAGAAGGTAAGAAAAAGCTAGCCCCCATCCCTTACTTTAACAAACTCACTGCAGTACCACTTCACATGGTTTTACCTTTTGCATGTTATTAACAATAACATGTCCTACATTCAGTTGCATAAAGACGCAGTGTTAGACTCGCATTAGTTAAACTTCCTAGAGCCACGTGTTGCATAAAAATGACCATATTTTCATTGTATTTTCCAGTATTTGAAAGTGTTTGATGTTCTAACAAAATAAAGCATGACAGCAGATGGCAGTGTTTTTACTTTAAAGATGCAAGAATTCAGTTCAGCTAAGTGAAATTATCCCTCAAAAAATCTAATATTAATGTAAATGAATGAGACAGTGATATATGTAAGCCTAATTAGTGTGATTTACTAAATGAATAGTAGCTTTTAGATTTTTCCCTAAACTACAATATGCACATCCTGCACAACTAAGCTGAAATTTGCCTGAACATTTTATGCAGTAGAATTTTTCATGTCCGGTGAGTTTAATCTTAGAATCTCATACAATGATTAGATTAGCCTTCGGTTAACTTTATGCAACTGATTCCTAATAAAACATTGAGCAAATTTCCTCACAACTAAACTGATAGGAGTTTGAACTAAACTCACATGTTCTCCTGATGCATGATAGCAGTTTCTCCCCAGGTATAGGACCAGCCTTTACCCTTCTCGTGCCTTTCTCCAAGCTGTCTAATTTATTGAAGAACAGATATGTAATTTGTGTTTTTCTCTCATGATCCAGTGGAACATCGCCGCTGGCCTGTCTGAATGCAATGCTGCACACAAACTCTCGTGGTGAAGAGGGGATCTTCTACAAAGTCCCAGGCAGAATGGGTGTCTACACATTAAAGGTTAGTTTGTCACAAATCATCTTTAATTAGTCTGCCTTGTAAAATCAGAAAAGATGAATCAGCCATCTCTGAAACATAAATTGTTTTGCTATTGTAGTGTCTGGGGTCTGAGAATCATGTAATGACTGACAGTCTTAGCGTCATGACAGGCTGATAAAAGAAAAATGTACATAAAAATGAATACTGTTTGTTCATTTTATGAGCTTACCCCACTGAGAGATCTATTTCTTATTTTTCTTTGCTTGGTTCTTCCTTAATCTATCAGACAAAATAATATCCTGCATGAACTCTGTTTTTTTACGTAGAAGGACATCTCAGATGTGGCAAAGGAGCTATCTGAGGAGGGCTCTGAGGAGAGCAGTGACAATCTTTCTGACTCGCGAAGCACAGATAACAGCAGCGGTGCCATCACTCAAGAGGGCAGAAGAGGGAGGTGGATGCGGAGAGGTACTGTATACTATATACTAGATCATTAATAACAGTTTGTGCCCTCACTGCATTACTTAAAAAAATTTCTTTAACAGGGGTTTTTAGACTACTGCCTCCAAAACCTGATACATGTATTGGCATATTCTGGAATCAGCATTCAGCATGCATAATAACGGCATTATATGTTTATCTCATATATCTTTTGCACCTTGTATAGACCAATCCTCAGTAATTTAGAAACAAATTGTTCATTAATAAATAATTGATATTGTTAAATAATAGTGGAATTAGTAACGTGTATAGCTCTGTTCATTAGCTGATTTTCACTGATTGGTTTCCTAACTGTTATGTCAACTAGAGTTGACACCCCCTTTACTCAACTGCTGTGAAAAGTTACTGCAGTAGCAGAGGAAGCCAGCTGAAGTAGCAGTAGATTAAGCAAGTTGTGAGAAAGTGACTTCACCTCAGACATAAATTGCACCATCTCATCACAGTATATTTTGTGGAATACACTGAACCTCAAACATGATGATAGCAAAAGGTGGGTTTTATCTTTGAGCAACCGTTATGTCCATATTGTTTTTTATTAACTACGCAGTGAAGCAGCAGGGTGCACCTGACGATCACATTCATGCAGTTTTTTCTCTTTTGTCTGTTTGTGGAGTCATTGCTTTATTTGGAATTGCACACCTGATTGCAGTGTAACTTCAGAGAATGAGCTTTTTATCAAGTGCCAATTATTTTGTTTTGCTCAGCCTGTCCTTGCACTGACTCTCATTATTTCTTTCTGCCTCTTGAATATTTTAAGTGACTGTTAAAACAGGAAACCGTATTTGCTCAGTATGATCTGTGACCACTTCCTCATTACATGCTAGTTAGAAACTGCCAAGCAAATAACTTTAGTTCACAGCTCACTGGGACGATACCAATATTGTTGTATTTTTGAATGAATCGAGGAGAAGAGCCACAAAGTCAAATGCAAATTAGGTGGCATCACGAAAGAAACAAGTGGAACTGCTATGGTAGGTAGCAAAGGTTTTTTATTAGAAATAGCAGAGAGAGGGCAGTTGTCCTGAACAATCTTCTTTTGGATATGTTCAGCCCTTTTTAGTAAGATGATATTTGGTTTCAGTTTCATCAAAACAAAAGCATCATGCGATAAAGTTTGTACACCTCCCTCTGGAGGTGTATTCTATAACATGTGTTTTGTGCTTTTGTATTTCATAGTTCCCTCCAAGCTGCAGTCACAGCCGTCGTCTCCACAGCCTCGATGCTCATCGCCTTCAGTTCCCACCAGTAAGCTCATCTCTCCTTCACAGAAACACAGCAAGAAAGCGTTGAAACAGGTATTGATGACAGTTTCCCTATTTCTGTTTTTTATTTTAAAAATGCATTTATGGTGGTTCTTATTGGAGTTAATATAGTCACGATTTGCAAAAACATACATCTCAAATGTTACATGAGTTCCTGCCACACCCTTATATTCACATACACCCATAAAACCCCCTGGCATTCTGAAACTTTGTAATATTGTATTTGTAGTTTTATCGTTTTGAAATATTTTTTATTATTATTACAACTATTATTACTGCTGTTTTGTTGTATTTTTCCATACTCTATTCTACTGTTTATATTGTAATGTTTTTGCTCATTGCTGTAACATCTAAATTTTCCTGCCAGGTAATGAATGAAGTGTTATCTACTCTAATCTAACACAGAAAAATGTGCTTGATAAGTATACTGAGGTTTTTATCTGTTTTATCTTGCAGTAATACACCAAGTCTATATTTAGATTTTTTTCACTCTTTTAATCCATGTCAAATACTTTTACGTACATCTACATCGGACATGTTTTCAGTAAAAATGCACGTAACCCACATTGTGGTTTGAGCAGGCACTCATTATCATGCCACTGCCTGTCTGTTTAACATCTTGTGCTGATTACTGAAAACAATGAAGGCGTCAGGGAAAAATGCCTATAGCAGGTTTTACAGTATTAATGTTCTCATAATCCACCCGTTCAGCATTTTCCTATTGGCTGCTTTGTGCCTTTTTTGTTACATTTAATTAGCTTTCACTTGATTGCACAGATTGTAATTCACTCCATCTGTGCTGTTGTGAACATTTCAGCTCTGTAGGTCCTATTTGTATTAATTTATAAGTCATAGGGAACTCTACAAGATGGCAGTTTAGTATTAGTACATATTTCAACCACTTGAAACAAAAGGAAGACACTCATTGCACTGTCTCAAATGGCTTCTTTAATCTGTTGACATTGTGTATGTGAGGTGATCAGAATTCTCAACAGATTCACAATAAAAGCAGATGATTTATTCTTGCTTATGCAATCTGGGTTTCATTGCTGCACTATTATTTAACAAGGCAAATGGCCCTGAGGCAATCGTTGCAGAAAACAGAGTGTTACACATCCACTCTTTTTCTCTCAGTCCTGCCTGCTTGTTCCTTCCTTATTTTACTTGTTTTAGGCCTTGAAGCAACAGCAACAGAGAAACCAGCGCAGACAGGGCGGGATGTCAACCTCCTCCAGTCCCAGACTGCTTCTGAAAACCATCAAAGATATGACTGACAACATTAGTACGAAGACTGGTAGGTGGTATCTGTCTGTATCTACTGTTCAATACAATATGCACAGCAGAATTAGTTCTTAATTATTACAGGTTTTCATTAGACAACAAAGGCATTATATCATTATTAAAATGTGACTCATGTGATTGGCTGTATCATTGTCGAAAGACTCAGAATTCTGTCGCGCAGTTTCATAGGACACTTCCTTACACTCCTCTTCTTCTGACCAAACAGACTTATGCCACCCAGTTGTACCCCGGAAGGTTTCCCAGAGGGCAAGTCGTCTTAGTGCAGGTAAGTCAGACATTAGCTTTAATTTAATTGAGTGACTTGGAAATCATAGTCGAAAGAGCTGGTGGTGTTATGCATTTTCGTACTGTCAGCTAATCCCATTTAAAAACCAGCATTAATAATTAATTGTTTGAACTGTGTTGCAAAGGCCTAGTGTAGCACATTCCTATTTGCAATTTTGTTTTCCAAAATGCTACTAAAGAGTTCTTTAATTATGATGAACACGGACCCTGGTTTATTTTGTGTCTTTCTCACATACATCATCCTGCTACTGTAAAGCACCAAATATATTTAAGCCTTGGCTGAAAATAGTCACAAAGTCCACTACTTCCTCCTGTTTGAATAATGTTTAAGACTACAGTGACCAACTGATTAAAAAAAATTTAAATTTAAACCACACAATATTTGTGACCTGCAAAATCAATAAGTCTTTTCGGGAGGATTTGTTTTCAATACAAATATGTAGAACACCAGCCACTGCCTTAAAAAAACAGTTAAAAATATGTCTTTGGACAATTGAAATGATCCTACATTAGCAGAACAGAAGTAAACATTTTATGTGACTAAATTTGAAAGTAAATTACTCCAGATGTCAGCTGCAAGATTTTTTGCACTGCCGGTTATGCCTTGACTTACATCTGTTTCCTGTTTTGTAATGCAGGGCAAATAAAACGCACCAAGTGTAAAATTGATGTGGAGACACCAGACTCTATTTTGGTTAACACCAACCTTCGGGCGATTATCAACAAGCACACCTTCTCTGTGTTGCCTCCAGACTGCCAACAGAAGCTGCTCAAACTTCTGCCTGAAGTTGACCAACAGGTGGCTCAAAAATTACACATCCTTCATATGCTCATAAAATAGTTTACATGCATCATGTACAGTATTTAAGTCAATGTGCCGATGCAGTGGTGGTGATGGTGACGGCCATAACATTGTGCCTCTTCTCCTCAGGCTTGCATGGATGGCCTTCTGAAGGTCACTAGTTCTGCCTTAAACAATGAGTTCTTCACATCAGCAGCACAGTCTTGGAAGGAGAGACTGGCTGAGGGTCAGTGCAGCATCTTCCATCTGATAACAACATTCACTTCACATTTGAAGAAATATTATGCCACCAAGGTTCATTGTGAATAGACAGACCAAATATAACTGATTTATTCTTTTTTTTAAATTGTATAACTGTTTCCTTTACAGGGGAATTCACTCCTGAGCTGCAGCTGCGTATGCGTCAAGAAATTGAGAAGGAAAAGAAAGTTGAGCATTGGAAGGAAGCCTTCTTTGAAAACTATTATGGTGAAAAGTAGGTTCTCCTTGGTAATGTCTTAATTCACTGATCTGAGGCATATTTCACAAATGCCAAAAGTCCTCTAGCTAGAGGATAAATGTAGAACAACTGAATATCAGTTATCAGTGGATTGGGAAAGGATGCTCCAAAATCTATCTCTGTTTGGAGGCTCATTGATTGTATATCAAGATGCCAGTTGAAGAGTCTATTTCTGAAAGATGCAAGAGACAGGATGGATGAATACCCATTATTATACCCACCTTATCTCATGCATCATACAGTACAAGGCCACTCATGGCTCAGTACTAGAACATCCATCCATCCATCCATCCATCCATCCATCCATCCATCCATCCATCCGCGGAAACGGGGATCTGCTGAAGCCTATCCCAGCACTCTTTGGGTGAAAGGCAGGGGTACACCCTGGACAGGTCACCAGTCCATTACGGGGCCACATAGAGACAAACAACCTCACACACTCACACTCACTTCTATGGGCAATTTAGAGTCAATCAACCAAACATGCATGTTTTTGGACTGTGGGAGGAAACCAGAGTACCTGGAGAAAACCCACAGTGCTAATCACTCAGCCACTGTGCTGCCATAGTACTAGAACATGTTATATCCATTTCGAGAAGATACACAACTTGTAAATTCAGATCAGATGAGCCTGTCAAAATGAACACAAATGTAAGGATTTCTTTTGGAACTTTATTTTAAAACCATAATGTTTTTTTCTATTATCTATAAAACACTACAAATAACAAAATGTTGTTTATAGCATGTTTCGGGTTATTGTCACATTTAAGCTTGACTTTTATGTGCAGTTTCTTTAAAAGCTGTTTGTTTTTTACATCTCTGATTTATGGATTTAGTTCTTTGTCTGTCTGTAAAGCTTCCTCTTCTTTCTGCTGGTATAGATCTGGGCTTAGCTATGAGGAATCCAAAGAGCTGACAAAGGCTGATCTCAATCAGAAGTCTGACAGCCCAAAGTCCCCCCCTCATCAGTCAGGACCTGCTGCTCAAGCACCAGAGGAATCCAAGGGCAGTAAGGACAGCAGCCAGACTAATGCTGCTGCTAAAGACATGAAGCCAGGACAGGCATCGTCACAGGAGCTTCAGAAGGCACAGTCCACTCAAAAAGAGCCAGACTCCACCACAGAGCCCATGAAGACACGGTGCTCAGAGCATGTTGAGGATCCCAAGTTGAACACAACAGCACAGTGTGGGCCAGCACCTACAGTAAGAGCACCAGAGGTTGCCAGACAGACTGATCACTGTGTAGCAGGTTTACTGCCAGAAAAGGAGCATAGAGTGGAGGTAAAGGAGGAGAAAACTGTATTTCCTCAGTCGCCTGTGAGGAAGAGCCCTCCATCAAAGGCTAGTTCAGAGTTAAAAGAGGATCAGCTGGTGTCTGTGGTTAAGCCTGCTGAAGAGAGTAAGGAGGTCATCTCTGAGCCCGATGGCCTGTCAGAGCCTCTAAAAAGAAAATCTGTTAGTGATATGGAGGGTGATTTGACACCAGAGAAAAGACCCCGTGTGTCTTCAGTTTCCTCAGTGTCGTCAGTCTCCTCTGTATCTCCTCCAGCATCATCCATATCCAGCCCTGCCACACCAACGCAAACACCCAATCCGAGGGTTCCACCACTGAAGGTAGGAATAACATTTCAAAGTCCCCCCTGATCTGTCTATTGTTTGGATATCATAAACTCACCACTCTGTAACTCACTGTATTATATGCATATTTCATAATAATTTTCTAACATCTTTGTTTTCACTTTGCAGATCCCAGTGTCACGAATTCTTCCCATTCCTGTGTCACCTAGCCAAGTCTCTCCCAGGACTCCCCTCCCAGGCCCACTTAGCAGCCCGGGCCGTACTGGTGCTCGTACTTTGGCTGACATCAAAGCTAAAGCTCAGCTTGCCCGAGCGCAACGAGCAGCAGCTGCCGCAGTGTCATCTGCATCTAAGGGAGCAGTTCCGGGCCCAGGACCAGGAGGAGGCAGTGGTGAGCAAACACAGGCATTGTCCAGTCCCAGCCCAACATCACCATTGGTATTAACCAAGTTACCAACCACCAGCAGCAGTCAGGGCAGTTCATCTTTTTCTTGTCAATTTGACTTCTCTGGTCAGCTTAGCCCCAACTGGTCTCAGACATCATGCTCAAGCAAACCTGGTGACTTACAGAAAGGTCTTCCTGCTTGTACTGTCAGTACAGGACACCACAGCTTTCAAAAGAGTTTAAGCTCTACAACACAGTCTTCCTCTGTGCTCAGTCTGAAGGGACAGGAAAACCCATCTTCTTCTGCATCAAACAGGGCCAGCTCTTGTATCCCTGCAAACAACCCACTGGTCACTCAGCTTCTGCAGGGCAAAAACGTTCCTTTGGAGCAGATCCTCCCAAAACCGCTGTCCAAAGTGGGTGTAAAAATGTCAAACTTTACCTCTGCTAGTAAAGGGAAGACATCACACTCTACAGCGCGCAGGGCTGATAAGCCAGTGTCCCATCAGTTCAATACAGCAGGACAAGCTGGAGTTTTCTCAGAATACACAAGGCATAGCAGGGACCTTCCAGATAAGGAGACTCAGGAGCAGATCCTACAGGCTCTAATGCAGAGGAAAATCCATCAGAACCAGCCTTATGGAAGCCTGGTGCCTCAGCAGCCTCAGTACAAAGTCCATCAACTGGTGCATGCAGAAGAACATCAAGACCAGTCCAGGATTTCTGTAGGTTTTTTAGGTCGTAAAAGGATGCCCAAACCTGCCATGACAGGACATTATCTGCTCAATGTGTCCACATATGGGCGAGGGTCTGACAGTAAAAGACTGCACCAGTCTGCCATCCCAAATACTTCTGTGTCTAGTTTAAAAAGGGAAAGCACAGAAGGAGAGGGGGCAGTTAAGGAAGAGGAACCAGCCAGGAAGGTTTTCTCTCCTCTTTCTGGTGTTAAAACAGAGCAGCAGGGATACTCCATAACCAAGTCTGAGGAATCAGCGAGCTTTCAGTACTGTGCCAGCATAAAAACTGAGCCTGGATCAGAGGAACGTGCAGCTAGTGCAGAGAGCAGCAGCACCACTGCAACAGCCAAAGACACCAGCTCTTCTTCTCAGTCACACCGAAGGCACCTCGAACTCTGCAATAATAATCAAGGAAACTCTGAGCCATATCTTACCCATTTGGACCCCAGTCACCAGCGGCTCTCTGCCTTTCAAACCCAGAGAACGCTCAATAATCAGGAACCTGTGGTAGCGTCATGCTATGGTGGGACTATCAACATGTCTGTACCTCACACTTTAAACCACGGCACTGCAGGCACTGGCTCTTCCACATCCTCATCAGAAGCCGACTGCAGCAGCGTTCACGGGAGCATCATGTCTTTCTCAGTGACTGTCACCACCATACCAGCCAGTCACTCGTTAGACCACGCCAACCAGGGCGAGCCTTCCCCTGAGCAGTCGTTCATTGAGGGCTCCAGCATGGAAGACGTCCAGTCTAAATGCTACTGCCGTTTGAAGGCAATGATCATGTGCAAAGGGTGTGGAGCCTTTTGCCATGATGACTGCATCGGCCCCTCGAAACTGTGTGTGTCATGTTTAGTGGTACGATGATATGAAATGAATAAAACATAGAAGATTGATTTGATTGGTATTGAATCATGGGACAAAGAAAAGGCAGGTCACTGAGGACCAATACACATTGGGGATAAAGCACATTAGCCATGCTCCAGATAAAGAGGCCAGCATGAAGTCACAGTTTGAAAGGCAAGGATTTACACTGGATGGTCTTTTGTTTCACCAACATCTAAAAAAAGTTGTTTTGTGCAATTTTTTGGTAGAAATGTTGATCAGTTTTCAGTCAAATCAGTAGTCTGTCAGATGTGGTAAATATGAAATCTGGCAATGTTTGCACTCGGCTAGGGTTAGTGTGCTATATTATTTATATATCTATATATATATATATATGTGTGTGTAAATATATATATATATATATATATATATATAGATATATGTGTCTGTGTGCGTGTAGTTTTTAAAAAAGGAGGGAAAGTGAATGTTGCTATTTTTGTAGAACATAAAGACTGTTGTGTTTTAGACTGACACTTTTCATTATTGGGCCTAATCATTTATGGTTCAAAGGCAAGAAAATTGGCGCTAATGATAATCATTGGTTGTACAGTACCTCCTATTTGGCATTGATGCATGCAAGGCAGGGAAGTGCAACCTATAGTAACTTTTTTTATATAAAAACTGTACATTTATTACTGAACACACAAATTTAAGAATGAGAGAAAATGTATAGTTTTAGAAAGAATATAAAAGGGTTTTTAAATGATACTTTATAAAAATCAACACGAGAAATGCACATCACATCGTTTCTTGACTGACAGTTACAGGGCAAAGCACTTGAAAACCATGTGGAGATAAGATAGTAACTGTGTACAGCACTTAAACATAGGGAAAAGAAAAATCATTTATATATATGTAAAATTGTATGTTCCTTTTGGAAATTGAGATCTTTTTCATTTTAGATGAAGATTTAAACTCACATCCTACTGTGTGAACATGCATTTTCTCCCCAGAAAGCTGGTTTGTAGATACTGTTTCCTATGAAGTCAGGTTTCTTATGTATATCTGAAGAGCTGGATCAGCAGTGGCAGTTAAAAAACACTCAAGGCAAGGGGAGAAAATGTTTTTTTTTTTTTTCACTGTAAATATTTGCTCTTTTACAGCATATACCTAGGTGTAGAAATTAATTTCATTTCATTCATGCAGCACATTTTGCTTGAGCATATCCATCTGTTTATTACAAAATAATTGTTACTGTGGAAAGAAAATAGAGAACAGTAAATTATGTTAAAACGCTAAATGCTTTATCATGCAATGATTAAGCAAATTATGCTTCAGTTTTACAAAATGATTTGGAGGTACAATATGGCACCAAGTAACAGGCAGGTCTGACACTTCACTTTAAAATCGCCATTCTTCAGATTACTACGAGAAGACGCTATGGTAATGTGGTGTGAAATATTGTAAGTAAATAATAATGTGTATATGTAATGTACAAGGATAAACCAGCACATGGTTTGTGGTTTGAACACTGTGTTGTTACAATCTTGTAAGTGCATTATGATGTGAACACAACATTTATGCTTACTTTGCCACATATTAACATGCAAAAAATGCCAGTGTGAAGTGTTACCTCAGCACGTTTTTCTAATGTTCGTGCTGACTGCAATTAAAGGCGCATCATTTATATTTTGAAATCTCCTCAAGGTGCAAAGTAGGCCTGTTTTATAGCAATTATTTACAAGGTAATATGCCAAAGTCACCTTAAAGAAAACAAAATAATCAGAACTTGTTTTTAATGTCAGGCTAGTTAATCAAAGTAATATATTTTAATTAATATATTTTAATATAAAAAAATCTATTTGCTAATTGTTTTGACAAATCAACAGGGTATTTACTATAATAATATATTGGCTGTCTATTTTTCCTATGATTTTGTTTAGACCACCTTATAGAGAATAACTTGACTTTTGTAACTCAAATTGCCCAGTTATCTAATATTCTGTATGGCCCAGGTTTTTCAATGAATTTGTTGGTTTCTATTTTTCCATAGAGATGTCTAATCTGTGTATCCTTGTAGTTGTCCACATTTGTGTCAATACCTTTTGAAATCAGAGATGTTTTTACTGCACCATTTTTGATCAGTGAATTAATCTAAATCTATTTGAAATGTTTTTGCTAATTTGGGGTTGTGTCTTGTGGGAAATTGATTCTAAAATAAGATTACAATCTGGAGAGGTTCCCATGTATTTAGTATAGTCATTTCATTAAAACTGGTTTACCAGGTTTTGATCCCCTATAACTACTTAGGTCTTATTTGTTTGAATGTGATGTTAGGATGCTCTGTTAAATCATTTGATTAGATATGGGGACAAAAAAAAAAAAGATCAATCACACCCTGAAGGCAGCTGAAATCTTTGTTAATGGGGACTTCACCATGAGTCAGCCAGCACCCAATCCCCCCCATCCCCCATTAGTGTGTGTGTATTTAGAGAAGCAGTTCATATAGAATTGGCTGTGTCACAAACGGTCACCACCAATTTTAAACCAATCACTAAGTGAATTTGTTTTATATGTCTGTGTCATTTTGTTTCCATTTAAACTCCGGGTGAATGTAATATAGTCATCAGCACTTGTAAACAAAGTGTATTTTATCAAAAGTTATAGACTATAATGAATAAATACTGAAAAGGAATGCATTTTGTGTCTGTTTTAATAAATAACTCCGATTATATGATTTTGAAATGTAAAAACAAAAAGCCTTAGAGGTGCAGATTTTGATAGAACAGGACATTTAAGAGGTAGAGAAAGTGTGTTTCACATAAGTACACTGCCTGGGACATGAACCGTTCAGGGCTGAAGTGAAATACAACTCCCAACGTCCATTTCGGCAAGAACCATCTAATCTCGGAGCTTTAAAATTTATTAGGAGCGATACTTTTATTTTGAAAAAATCCTTCAACATACCCCGACAGGATCATTGCAGCGTCCTGCATTTCCAAGTGATGTCGAGGATATCAATAAAATGTAAATAAAAAATGCTCCCACACAGACACGACTGAAATGTACTGGGATTTGTAGCATCCAGCATTTGGATCTTGACTGTAAAAGTCAGTGTGTATAGGCGACCTAACTCTGCTGCATCAATTCTGGCCATCTTTCTTTAATGTCTCTTCTGAGCACTGCGAATTTATAAAGTGCAATAGTAAAAAACTGGAGTGCCCCTTTAAAATGTATTAAATCTGTGTTTATGTTGCATCCCCAGCCTATTATGCTGAGGATCATAATTCAAAGTAACAGCAGCAATAGTAGTAGTGCGCCTTTAACCAGCGTGCGTGCGCACATGGGTAAAAAGTATAGTAGGTGTCCGCGCATGGCATCTCTGATCCTGCTTGCGCTCTGCTCTGCCGTCCTCTGCCGCTGGGTCGCTGATGATGCCGAGCGGAGCGGGGCGCTCGCACATTTCTATGTGCGGCTGCAACCGCAGTTCCCAAGACTGAAGTCGAATGAAACGGCAGAGGAGCCTGAAAGGTGATGATGGATGGTCCGAGCCGTTTCTCATCGCTCGGACAGCTGTAACGTCGGCGGGCACACGCGTGGATTCAACAAAGGTGAGAGTGCGGCTGTGAATGACGGAGGAAATATCCTCCTTATTGATGTATCCTGGACACTTATCCTCCCCATCGGATGCTGCTGCTGCTGCCGATGTTGATGATGCTCTAAACGCAACCTGCGTGATTTTCCTCTGGCGAAGGCCAGTTCTCTTCTGTGGTCCTTATTCGGCTATCGAGACACCGGTGAGAATTGAAAAGATGCAGGGCTGCCATTGTTACTTATCTGAAAAATTGTGGGCATCACGACACACCATTCCCATTGCGGAAATAAGGTAAAAAGGCAGTTAAAGCAGCAATATGGCTGCGTCTGTGCTGTGCCGTCGCTTCAGAAGTGAATTTGAAGTGTTGCAGGGTTGATCTCTGGGAGAATTGAGGCTTGTAGGAACCGAGAAGTGAATGATATCGGCGGAAGGGAGATACTGCGGTAACCGAGTCCTTATGTTGACTCGCGTCAAAGGATGTTGTCATTACCTCGAAGCTGAAGGTGCGGTTACAGTAAAATGCACCTTTACAGGCCTGTGTTGAGCACTACACAGTCCTACTGCAACAAAAAGCCATGATTGTTTATGTGCAGCTGAATGAAAGCTACTGACTAAACTCCCATTAATCATAATCTTTATCACACTGATCCTGCCCTCTGCCTTTGAACGGCTTCTCATCTGTGAATTAATTATGCCAATAAATTATTAAGAACTTCCCCCGTTTCCCTGATCTTATATAATATAATCAACATACATATTAAATAATTGTCATTTGCTGTCATCACTGCTCACAGTTTTTCTGCATGTTGCCAACCAAAGCAAGGCCTGAGTTGCCTACTCATGAATTTCTGCAGTTACTTCACAGGCTGAATATTTACAATGAAGCATTGTGTTATTTTGCTGACATGTGTCTGTTGAGTCTCCCACTGCATAACCAATGTTTGCGCCCCTCTCCTCCAAACTGCATTAGTACTTGTCAAACTTGTTTATCACTGCGTTAAAATGCAACTTTAACTGGTGGACTTCACATCAGCGATTAGAGCTGAAAAATCTTTGATCTACAAAAAAATGAATTTCTGTCATTTTTCCAGCAGCTTTGTGAGAATTTACGGCTTTTCTTTGTTTCATATTATTGCTAATTGAAGGTATTTGGATTATGGATTGTTGCTCAGATGAATCAGTGGACTTGAAGCTGTCACCTTGAACTCTGTGAAATGGGAATGGTATTTTTCACTTGGAAGTTAATGGAGAAAATAGTTATTTTATAATAAAAATAATATTTTATTGTAGCCCTGATCAAATCTGATCCAAATGAAATAACATCTGAATTGAAGAACATAGCACTTCAGTGGAAGAGGCCCTTGCTGGTGCCTGTAACCAGCAATAAGAGCCACTCAACTCAAGGCAGAGTTGCAAGTTTATGAGTGGAAAGACGTTCTGTCACAACAGTAGAGCTCCTTGCGAGAAGAAGCATGTCTCCAAAGCAAGACTTGATGACCCGTCACTGAACGCACCATGTGAGCCAGACATGCTTTGGGTCCCCAGCCCCTCACTTTGAGGTTGTCCGGGACATCCAGTGCTCATCACTCATTGTTCAGCCGTAATGTGCTCTGTGTCCGTCATCATTAAGTGGTTCCTTTGCAGCTCAGCCAGTGTCATTAGCCCACAGGATGCAGTCATTGTTGAGCAGGATGTCATGGAGAATTATCATTTGCACAGAGCAGGGGCACTGAAGTGTTCCCCATCCAGCTCACCAATATCTCTACAGGACGAAAGAGAAGGGAAACAAAAGCACAAATTGAGAGTTAATTAAGTCCTTGAAGGAGGGAGAGAGGGGAGGTGTTAAATTACTTATTTAAAAGTCAGCTACATTTTGTCAGAAAGGAACAGCTTATCACATCAAGTCTAAAGAAACCCTTACTAACTAGTTCAATTTCTTCACAGGGTTGACGTTTGCAGCTTCACTTTGTTCGACATTCAGCCAGCGACAGGTAAACTTTAGAAATCTTCCTGAATTCAAATATGCTATTTTACAGTTATATCTCATGTGGTCAAATACATTTCTGTCATGTATGGTTTTATTAAAAATAAAGGATTTCTCTTTCCATTACCCCACAAATGTAATTTACTGATACACATTTTAGAAGAGCACAAGACAATATTACTGTTAGAGTAAAAATATCACAGCTTATCTGAAGAAATGATTAATATCTACACTTTAAAAGCACAGATGACACTTTTTGAAGAAAAGCAGACTGAAGGAATGAATGAAATAGTGAAACTGTGATTGCTACAAAGGGAATTTGTCTTCCACAGGTATAAATACTCAAGCATTCAGCAGTGAATCCTTTTTGAAACGGCACAACAGAGCCAACAATGGAGTCAGGCATAATCAGTTAACCTTCAATAGATATGGATTCTTTCATATGAAAAGGGCCTTTTTGTTCCTTCAGCCAGCACCTAATACCTGCCTCTAAAGGCTTCAAACATCATTTTATCTTTGAGCATTTAGTTTTAAAGGTGAATGCAGACTGTCACAACAACACACTTTAAATGAAGTGTTTGACATTATGGAACTTTTCTGGTTAGCTTATTTTAGCACATAGTGTTCTGAATGTTCTAGTGTTCTAAATGTTCTGGCAAAAAAAAAAAAGGTCTAAAATGATCTGGCACTTATCGCCTTGTAAGAACAGGATTTGTTGCTTTTTGTATTTTTGTGTTGATTAGACAAAGAAGAGATATAGCGTGTTCATCTACTGATCAACAAGAAAGCAATTAAGCATATTTACCCGAACGTTGAACTATTACTTTGAATAAAAGTAACAGTTTTGTCCATATCATTTTTTAGTTGACAGTGGTCTAAGCATCTAAAATTGGCAGTAGCTTTCCAGCACACTTAAGGCGCCAAGATACCAGTTTTTCTGTTTTTCAGTAGCCTGAATTGCTGCCCACGTCTCCATTTGTCAGGAAATGAAATAGTAATGAAATTAAACAAAAATGTGAATCCAATCTGGTTCGTACTCAAAGGTTTACTAGGTCCTGTATGTCCTCCATTGATGATTGTGGAAACATTTTCTTCAGTTGCGTACTTGTTATGTATAAAAATCCTGCTCGGCTGTGTGGTATCTGAATAATTTCGGAGCTGTGAATTGCATTTATTACCATGCTGCTGTCTGAACAGTAAGCACTGCATGCTCTGCTGTTTGATGTGCCACAGAATGATCGAAGAAGGAAGCAAACGAGGCAAGGCCATGGTGGAGAAGAGACAGCTCTTCATGGAAATGAGTGAGTGGAGTCGACTGACTGAAATCTCTTTTCACTCTTCACAGTCAGCAGCGGCTCATGTAACTCTTAGACTGCCTCTAAGTCGCACAGGAGATGCGTGGTCCCTCACACTTACAGTATAATTCCTCCCACACAAAAACAGTGATAGTGTTTAAATGTACTGTCAGTAAGGCTGTTTGTAAGGAGGTTCAATTATTCATTAAGTTGAACAGGATCTGAATTACCTACGAACATAGTGTGGGGAATTTCTTGACACTATTGTTTGCTTTTGTTTTGTAGGAGCTCAAAACTTTGATGTTATCAGACTATCCACTTACAGGACTGCCTGCAAACTCCGGTTTGTGCAAAAGAGATGCAACCGTAAGAGCATTTAAAGATGAAATCATTTCCTGTTATAACCAATAGAAACATTTCAGCATCAATACAGACGTAATTGATCACAGTGTGTCTGTCCTCCCCCTCGACACATACATGCAGTTCATCTGGTGGACGTCTGGAACATGATTGAAGCCTTTCGTGACAACGGGCTCAACACATTGGACCACAATGCTGAAATCAATGTGTCGCGGCTGGAGACTATCCTGTCTTCCATCTACTACCAGCTCAACAAGCGGCTGCCCACCACCCACCAGATCAATGTGGAGCAGTCCATTGGGCTGCTGCTCAACTTCATGGTGGCCACCTATGACAGGTATGAGACAGGTAGACACTGCAGAAGAGTAGTGGTCAGTAGTCATTAGTAGTAGTCACAATAGTCATAGCATTTTATTTCCCAAAACAAAAGTGTAAACAATGTTTGAAAGCCTTCTCCACATGTTAGGATCACACTCTGATAGAGAAAAACTGAATTTGTCCTCATTTGTCTATTTTTTTGGACTAAAAGTGATCAAATTTAAATATAAGTCCAAAGACATTGCAATCAGCCAAAAATACACACTGTCCATTTGTCTCTTCATATGTAAGATTTTAATTTTAAAATGAAACCTCCTCCAAAGTTGTTGAAACACCACAACTTCACTTTGAACCATCTCTCCAGCCTCAGAAACCTTGCATTAATCTGATGGCGGGAACGAACACGGGTCTGCTGGCAGATAGAACAGCACTGTGCTGTGTAAAGAACGTCTGTACCAGCTGAAGTATCCCTGCTGATGTTTCACTGTACATCCTTCCTCTTAATGCACAGTGTCCGTGCTCAAGGCCCCAGTCACTGTGCATTCTGGGGCACAGAGGTTTATTATTGACCGTAAAGCTCTCTCTCTCATTATTGTACCTTGTGTACTCAAACTGATTGGCTGCTTGCCCTGTTCATTCATGGGCCCATTCAATTGGTTTACGTTTATCTGTAAGGCCATTCTGTTCCCGCTGCGTTATGATTCATGCTGCTGTATCGCTGGGAAACTGTGGAAGTGACCGTCTGTGATCACAGGAAGCGGTTTTGCTATGTGTCCCTGAGGTCCAAACTGAATTAGGCAGAACAGCGTTTATGTACTCTGTTACCTCTGCTCAGAAGCCACAGCTAAACGAATCTGAAATGAAAGAGCCGGTCTCCCTTGGAAAGTTAAAAACGAACATTGTGTTAATAATATTTCTGCTTTTGGATTTTGCTTTTAAATTTTTAATCTCTGCAGAATTCTCTTGTTAATTTAAGTATCTGCCCAAATAGAATAAAAATTAATTTTAGCTTTTCATTACACATATTTTTGGTTTAAGGAGGGCAGCATGGTGTGGTTGGTTAAGTGGTTGGTTAAGTGGTTAGCACTGTTGCCTCACAGCAAAAAGGTTCCCGGTTTGAAACCTAGCAGGGACCTTTCTGTGGGGAGTTTGCATGTTCTCCCTGTGCTTGTGTGGGGGTTCTCCAGTTTTTTCCCACAGTCCAAAAACATGTATGTGTTAAAATGTACCTAACTAACACCGGCCAACATTAGCAACCAAAGGCCGCAGTCGCACAAGATAATATAAGACCATAGCAGCAAAACTATAAAAGGCATTTCACCTTTCACAAGTCACATGACATGTCGTGACAAATGAAGCCTCACTTTTCATTCCTCTCTGCAGTGAAAGCCATGGGAAGTTAACCGTTTTCTCAATGAAAGCCATGCTAGCAACAATGTGTGGAGGGAAGATTGTGGACAAACTACGCTGTAAGTATTTATCTGAAACATGATCTGTGAAAACTTTAACATTACCAGCATTTCCTGAAGTTTTATGTCTTTGTCAGCTTTTTTTTAATTTTTCATGCGGTTGCTTAACTTGAACACACAGGGGCACTGTTGGAGCATAAAAACAGGATTAAATGCACATGATTTGACTTAGCTGAGTAAATGGTCTTTGAATCAGTTGTTAACATCAAAAGAAATGTCACAGGCCTGTCTTCACTCTGGTTTTGCACAAAATCACAACGCTCATGTTTGCTGCCTGTCAGATATTTTCTCACAGATCTCAGACTCAAGTGGAGTCATGGTGTTTGCTAAGTTTGATCAGTTTCTTCGAGAGGTGCTGAAACTCCCCACAGCTGTGTTTGAGGGCCCCTCGTTTGGCTACACTGAGCATTCGGTGCGGACGTGCTTCCCTCAGCAGGTAGGAGACGGAAATCTTCTTCTTCTGCTTTTAAATCTCTGGTACTGCAGACTTCTCATTGAACACGTATGTTTGTGTTTGTATCTAGAAGAAGATCATGCTGAACACATTTTTGGATGTGTTGATGGCAGACCCACCTCCTCAGTGTCTTGTATGGTTACCACTCATGCACCGACTTGCTAATGTTGAAAATGGTAGGATTTGTACCTTCAACTGTACGTCCATGTTGGAGTTCAATATGTAGACATTCACGTTCTTTGTTTAATTTGTTTCAGTTTGAAACTGAAGTAATTTGAGAAAATAGAAATCGTGATTTGGTTTTTAAAGTGCGTTGACACAGTGGTGCACAAGCAGGATTAGAGACTGATGTGAGATTGATCTGAAATGTGACATGGAGCTCCAGCTAGATATTGTATGTTTTCTTCTAAGTGGGCAACAGCCAAAAGGTTAAGAAATCTTTGGTTCAGTCTTATATATTGCATTGCATGTCATAATCTTATAGGGTTGTTAATCAGTTTAATGTCAAATCTTAATCTGTACATTTGTGAAGATTAAAATAACAAAATGTATACACTTAGTATTTGTACAAATAATTGACTTAAGCACATTTTTAGTTACTTTCCACTGATATACTAGGGGTATGTCATATACAAAAGGATGGGAACCACTGCTTTAAAAATAACTATCTACAGAGGATTCTGTCAGTAACCCTGTAAGTAGAGATGTTACTGCTCAGACAGAAATCCTGTCTCTGTTTTGGTTTTTCACCGCTCAGTCTTCCATCCGGTGGAATGTTCATATTGCCGGAGCGAGAGCATGATGGGTTTCCGGTATCGGTGCCAACAGTGCCATGGCTACCAGCTTTGTCAGAGCTGCTTCTGGCGTGGTCATGCCAATGGTCCCCATAGCAACCAGCACCAGATGAAGGAACACTCGTCTTGGGTGAGACAAAAACGCTCATCATTCTCAATTTTATGTTTTATTTTTGCTTTTACAATTTCAAACGTAATTTCGGTGATTTTACACAAACCATCGTCCTAAATATCCTGCCCTCTCAAAGCAATTCAAGAAGGATTTTATGTTGTTTTGGAAATTGTATTCATTGAATTTGTCATTTTGTTGTTTGTGATGGATGATAAACTTTATTAACCTGGATTGACCAGGCTCGGGCAAAATACATAAACCATCTCTGCCACTCGTCGGGCGGGCAGGCAAACAATAACGCCACTCTGCGTTGCGGACACGAAACAAAAACTTCTTCTTCTTCTTACAGCTACAAACAACATCTATACAACGCAATGCAATGCTCCCACACTGAACAAAGAAAAACAGGAGATATAAACAGACTCAGAACCAAGACTAATGACAAACAGGTGAAACTAATGAACTAACAAGACATAAAGTTACCAGTAACTCATAAGCCCAACACAGGAAACCAAAACCCAAAATAAAAGTCTGACAGGAAAGAGAAACCTAAGCTCATAACACATTTTGCCTCATCCCCCCCAAAACTCAATCATTATATTATTAATCGAAACAAGGCGCTGGATCTCAAAACCAATTCCCATCCCACTTGGCTCAGAGAAGAATGACTGTTCATTAGACTGGAAAGTTGTGCCTGAGTGCATCAAACACAAACATTTATAAGATTTATCCTGAAGGTTAGATTAAATCTGATTTCCTACTGTTGTGATATATTGGTGTAAATCATGAAACACATCATTGGTCACCATATGTTATTTGTTTCCACTTCTGAAAACATTCTGTATTATTTGGTTTTACTCTATTCTGATTATCTATTCTGATTATCTGGGAGTAGTGCTGTCCCTTTCTGCAACACAAAATATGGTTGATCATTTAGGCATCAGTTGCTGTGTCAGTCCCTGTGTGTTACCAAGTGCACTGTTTTTGTTTGAATTACCATTACATAATGCACACACTGCATTGCGTATTTCACTACAAATACACTCGGTGTGCTTTAAGAAGACTTTTAAGATCTCTTGAAGAATACAATTAAAAGTTAACCACCCAAAAAATGTATGTGGAAGTGTCTAAAAAGACAAACTGTGATTGATGCCACGTCAAACATATTCAGGATTTAAGGTGTTAACCCTCCAATGACCAGCCCTACAACCATAAAACCATCTTCAGTTGTCTAATGTGGGAACACATAGTAAATATTTCTCCTACACATCCCATGTCATGTGAATGCAGCATAATAACCAGCAGCAGCCAACAAATCTGCCTGTAAAATAACAGAAACCAGCCCTTTCTGAGAATGCACACAGTAAACAGGATGTTGACCTAGTTATGTAAATTACTTCTGAAGCTGATTAAACAGTTTTGTGCTACTTCAACACAATGACAGTGGAGAATACAGCAGACCAGCTGGCAATATGTATTTTTTTATGCCCTCCTCACAGAAGTCTCCGGCCAAAAAGCTGAGCCATGCAATCAGTAAATCTCTAGGATGTGTCCCCATCGGAGAGCCGCCACATCCTGTGTTCCCCGAGCAGGCAGAGCGACCACAGGAACTCACCCATACTGTGTAAGTGCCATCCTCAAACATTTGTTACCACCATTTCTGTCATTGATGAGGGAAATCCTACTCATCTATTGATTAACAGCACCTCGAAGCCCAGTGTGCTCTTGATCTATAGTGTCTTTTTGCCATGTAACTCCATCTACCGTTTCCATTTTGTTGTCTCTGCATGAGTGATAGAGTGCCATCTCCCAAAGATGTTAAGACCCTGATTATTTGGTAACGTGGAAATGCTGATATAATACGCAGGTTCAGCCCAGTCGTCCTCATCAGTCTGCTGGCAATGAAACGAGGACGATAGTATAAATCTCACACTGCAGGCTTTGAGGCGCCTGGAAGTCATTATAGCAAATGCATTATATTCTGCTGCTGTCTTAATCCCTGCACATTCATTTACATTTCAGTTGAAAAATAGTATGATTTCCATAATCAATTCTACCACTGAGATAGTCCACATCACTAAAGTCACTTCATATTTTTCTCATCGTGGTTGCACCATAAGTCTGACAGTTTGGCACTCCACCAGGACCAAATCTAATAATGTTTCAGATTAAAAACGTGATTTATGATTTTGCTTGTTCATGGCATTAACTGGATCACAGCAAATCTCTCAACTTTCTCATACGAGCTTTCAGCAGTCCTCATGGCACATTTCATAACAAAATTCTGCTTCATATTCCAGTCACGACCATAAATCCAAGCTGTCTGTATATGCTTTTACTGCTGGCAACTGTCAGTGAGTAACTGATAGTGAGCCACATCACGGGGGAGAAACAAGCTCAGTGAATGCCAAGAAAAACAGACACAGCGTAAATACATCAGCATGAGTTCCTGTTTTACTGTGTGGTGGTTGCCATCAGTTCTTACATCCAGCCCACTGGCGGGAGGGTTTTTCTGCATTGTGTCCAAACTTATGCATTCAAGATGAACTTTACATTTGCATACATTTACAATTCATCACAGAGCAGAGAATCAACTGTCGACCCGGATGTTTCCCTCGAATAGAGAGATGAGGCGATTGGATTAGCTTGTGCGGCCGTGTAGCACGAAATACCATCACACAAGTCAATTAATATTGATTAGAATACATTTATGGCCATGATGTGGATTATTTCAGATGACGGAGGCCCTGACAATGCTGAGGTCTGTCTGTTTGGGGCTGTTGGTTATAATGGATTTTATAGCACAAAGACCTTTCAATGTATTTCTGTTTTCTGAAAGATTTTTCCATGAACCATATGGCCTTGTTTCAGTATTTTTTACTGTAAAAAGATCTATCTATCTATCTATCTATCTATCTATCTATCTATCTATCTATCTATCTATCTATCTATCTATCTATCTATCTATCTATCTATCTATCTATCTATCTATCTATCTATCTATCTATCTATCTATCTATCTAGTTTTTTACCTACAAAATTGAAGTTTTTAGGTAGAGACTCCAGGAACCACTTGATGTTATGTTCTCCTTTAAGACTTTAATGGACAAAGAGCATTCTCATGCTGTGGTAAATGGCATTTCAAGGTTTGTGAAAGTGTGTATGTGTGTTCACTGACTTTTAGGATAATGGATGTGGCTATTGACCCTTGAGACTTGTTTGTATGTCTCTCTATCTGTTGTTATATCTTCCACAGGGAAGGTCGCTACCAAAAGAAATTGTGTGTGCTGATTACCTGGCGCCTCTCATCAAACATGGCCTGAAAAGATGTCCCTAAACCTGACATTCTTTTGAAAATAGCTATTCAGTCGTGACTGTCATTCTCAGTTTTGGTTCATATTCAGTGCTGCCAGATTTAACTGTGCATGTCTTCAAAATGGCAAATACATATATTGGTAAATCACTGATATGTATGGAGTCTAGCAGAATTCACCCACAGGTAAAATAGCAAGAATTTTTGTAGAATATAACACAAACAAAGACTGTAAGGACATTTAAAGGATATCTGTCAGCCAGCAGCCAGTTATCTTAGCTTACCCAGGGGAAACCAAAGACTAGCTCTGTCCAAAGGTGAAAAAATCCATTTACAAGCATATCTAACGCTCACTAATTAAGATGTTTTATCTTGATTGTTTAAAACACACACTTTCCAGAACTTAAAATTGACAGGAGAAGATAGTTTAACTATGCAGAAACCCTCGAAACATGTTGAAATCATCTTGCCTGTCTCTGTGCATCAGAACCAAAATGCACCTACCAACACCATTAAACAAACAAATTTACGTTACACATTTAATAATCCAGACAAAGAGTATAACATGTTGGATATAATGTGTGCTTGACTGCACGGATAGATTAATGTAATGAATGGGCCACCTGGGCACAGGCCCAGGGCTCCGAGGGGTCAGGGGGATCCTGGAGGTCACCTGCAAAATATCCCAGAACAAGATATAAAACAACCACGAAAAGCAAACTGACCACAAGGCAAATGCAAAATAACTATAGAGATAAACAAGTGTGTCCTTTTCAGTATGGGTATCTTGGTTTTACTCAAGAGGGTTGGGGTGCCCCGTTAGTCATAATCAGCCCATGCCTGACTGTTTCCTGACTCCCACCGAGAAATGGTTAAGCACATGACCCCCACACTTCACTGCCGTCAGACAGTCGGGCTCGCTGTTTCCCCTGTTTGCTGTTGTTTTCCTCAATCCAGCCAGCTTGTTGTAGCTTCATCTTTATTTAGTCAACTGTCTCACTTAACTCTCCAGACGAAAGCAAGTTAGCATAATGCACTACTATTAGTTTATACTATTTCTTTAAATCCAGCATACCATTTGTAAATCTTCTGGGCTCCATATAGCTGTGAGCCATACAGGAAAACAACTGGTACTAATGGAACAATTCCCATTTGTTAACAGTCGATTTCAGAGAAATTATAGGTGAATACAGTAATTATCTGCCTTCCATTCCCATGTTGATTTCCCTGTTGGCTTCAGAAATCTTTCCTCAAACCAGATTCCTCAGATAATTAGTCACAGGAAAACTGCCAACCCTCCAATTTGATTGTACATTGACTCAATTTTATTGATGATACATAACAGTGAGAGAGATGTACTGCTGCTATTCTAAAACAGGCAGCTTTTGCCAAACCTGATGAATGTTGTGTGTGAAGAGGTGTTATTTCATGTTGCACAGTAGGAGACATCCATCAGCATGGTCTCTCAGGTGTTTGTGCATGTACGTGGGAGGGCTGAAGAAGAGCCTGTGAGTGAGTAATAATGGCAGAATCAGGGTACAACGTCAGGTCTGATCAGAACTCCCAAATCGAACGGACATGAGTCTCCCAGTTGTCTATCCTTCAAAATGTCTGCAGACAAAGTGCTATTCTGATGCTCCTCTGAAATATTTACTGGCATCTGAAAGCAAAGACAGTGAGCTGAGCTGTGAATTTTCCCCTCCACTCAAACTGTCAGGGAGATTCTTGGGGATTTGTGTTTTGGAGAAGAGTTATAGGTTTGGGATGCAGGCTGTCTCAGGAACTTCAAATCTATGATACGGCTCCTTACCTTCAGACTTAGCACTGCTTCTGCCGAAAGACTAAGCACCAAAATAGTCTGAGTTGAAAACAGGCATTACGATGAAGTCTCAGTTTCATGTTTAATATTTAGCAACCAATTTCCCACTCTATCCCCAGATAGCCCTTGGCATTTTAGTATGTCTTCCCGTTTTCTGTTCTTTGGGTCAATCCTAATTCAATCAGTGTCATTAAAATGGGACCAAGTGGACATGCATTTCACTTTTCTGTGAGTGTTCTCCATTGGGTTTTCATGGCTGAGGTCCCGACAGCCTCACAAGGAAACAGGAGCCTCATTGCCAGCAGGAGAGGATGCTTCATGTTTGTGTATTATTTTTAGCCAGTTGAGGGTGAATGGAAGCAGCCGTGCATCGTCGTCAAAATTAAGGTGAATGTGTGTGTATGAAGCGCAGCCACACTTAATTTTCCCTCTATCTCTGCCAACTGCCAAGTACAAGGAAAGGGTGGTACATTGTCATTCAGTGCACGCAGGTAGCACGACGCTTAGCGCATTGCAGACTTTGATCTCTTAGTGCCTAAATGTTGTGTCAGTTAACTCCCATGTGACCTCTGAGACACCGGCTGAATGTCTAGACTGTGTGTCCTTAACCAACATTTGTTCAGTGTGAATGATATTGGACTTATTTTAGAGGAACATTAAATACTGCTATGCTGAGGCATTTACATAAGTTTTTTATTGTGGCCTACTGTTGCATGAGTTATATTGGCATACTCAAAAAGGCAGGGATGATTATTTATAGAATAGCTGTGAGAAGCATTGACTTATGTAACTCACTGAAGGTAAGAGGAAGAGTTAAGATGTGTAAATGCATTTATATATTGACTGTAGAGGCCAGCTTGGAGCATGCTTTAGTTCTGAAGGGATGAGAGTACTTTTTTTTTTTTTTTTAAGGATGCAGTTAAGGTATTTTGAGCAAATGGCATTTCCCTTATTTCCAGTGTCTATTAATTAATGTGTTAGAGTGGTGACAAGACAGAGTCAGAGCAGAGAGCTTCAGAGAGAGAGAGAGAGAGCGAGAGAGAGAAAATCTACATCGTCATAAAGTCATGTGACTGTCGAGTTTCCTTGGAGACAGCAGCAGTGTAGTACATTGAGATGCTGCCTGCTCAGTTGAGGGCAGATTAGGCATCTGGCAACAGCAGCAGTTGGATGTATTTTGCCAGCCAGGCAGGTGTTTTCTCTCCTCACAGAGGTAAGTGTGATGCCTCGTCTCTCGTCTTTGGTCTGGAGCTCACCTTCAGGGTGGATCATTGAAATGTAATGAGCATAAATTGAAACACATTTTCGCATTTGGACTATTTGTGCAAATAGTCTGTCTGTGAAGGAGACCATAAAGAAGCATGTGCAGGTTTGAGAAGTGACTTTCTGTTTTCGTTGCCTGAAACATATTAACAGAATAGTGTTTGTGCAAATGCCTTCAAAACTAAAAATTAGGATTAATGAATTACTTATATGAGACTGACCAAGGCTATCTTTTGAATTGTAAACATATTAACCAGTAGATTAAATAAGCAGCTTATCCTAAAAAGAATATTATAGCCTCCTTGCGCAGTCACAATAATTCAGGTTATATGCACTTTAATTTAGAAACAAATAATATTGCAAATTATTTGATTTAGTGACTTTTGGTTCTGATTGTGTTGTGTTTTTAGTAGCACAATAATGTACAGTATAGGAACAGGGCTAGCTAAAAAAATATCTTTCGGTGCTTCCCGCTGATAACAGTATTCTGCACAATGTGGATATAAATAGTTTGATTTGGCCAAAAAATGCTGGGTGGACAAATACGCATAATAGGACACAATGCTTTCAGTGCTTTCCCTCTTGTGTGATAATGAGCGCTTTAAATAAAACAGTTCCAGTTGAGTCGGGGCTGATAACTACAGAGAGGTACTGTGTGCACACTGAGGAGATGCACCTACAGAGACATGGAAATCAAGTGCTGTCATGAGTGACTGCTATTTTCTGTGCCGGGTGAAGTGTGAAGCTGAGAGCACCTGAGATGTGCAGAGTGATATTTTGGTCTGCTAATGAGACTCTGTGGTCCAGGCTCCAATGAGCTTGCTGGGGCCACTGATTCAGCCGCCAGATGGACCCCATCGCTTTGTTTACTCTCGCAAATTACCTCCCACAATGTCACCTTACCTAGTTTTTCACAGACTTTCAGTTTAATTAGATTTCTTGTCTGCTGTTGTTGCTCTTGCTCATGTTAATTAGGTTGAGGCTAATAGCCTAAAAACATCTAAATTGCTGTTTCCAGAAAAGTCAATTATTTTGCAACAATTTTAAGTTAACTGGAGTACAACATGTTGCAGCGCACTCAGTAGTTTGTAATGATCCCTCCCCACGCCTCCCCTCTTACCCTCTAATGTACAGGATTAAATTTGAGTCAGGATTGCTGATTCATGATTATTAATAGAATGCAAATAGCACCTCCCCATTCCCTGGTGACAAGCACCACCGACCTCTGCAGTGTAGCATTAAAGACCTCTAATCTTGTCTTTTAGTCAGCCGAAACCAGTGGCCAACAACATGAACGACACAATGCTCATGTCCTCTGGGGCACCTACTCCTACCAAAAGGTAAGCACCCACAGGAATGATGATAACATTCAGTCTTCCACACATCTAGGTTCACTTTTGAGATAATTGCTCCTAATGCTTTGTTTACAGATGACAAAATGTCACTTTAATTTACACGCATACAAAATAAGTCCTTTGAATCACACAGAATGCAGTCTGTGCTCAGAACAGGAAACATATTCTTTCTCATCAGTGAAAATAACAAGAATAGCGCAACAAATCCGATTACAGATGATATTTGTTCCCTCACACTTGACAATACATCTTTGGATTGGAGCAGCATGCCCTTGTGAGTGTATTTTTAGAGGAAAATTTGTTATGCTGTCATAAAGAATATGTGAGCACTCCTACTTAAAGGGCTGATTTGACAAATAGATGATGATAGAATTGGAGCCTTATCATGTAAGCAGATAGCAAACAAGGGCAGTGAAAGCAGTCTAATTGTCCTCTCATTTCTACCCTTCTCAGTTAAAGGCCACCTCTATTATTATTTACTCAGAGTGGTAATGAACCATTGCGGTTATGAATTTGATAATGGAAGCAGTGTGAGGGAGCTGCAATGTATCTGCACTTTGTCCTGCATGGCTGTGCTGGGTGAATTTTCCTTTTGTGTACAGTATCTTTCTATCTCATCTTTCTGGCAATTTGCGTGTGCAAGATGAGACTGCTCAGGGAGTCAGGACTTCCCACAGCACATTAGGAGGGAAGAGACAGAACAGAAATAATAGAGGTGTGACCATTCACCCTGTTTAAGATCAGGAGTTTGTTTGAAATTTGGACAAAAGCCTTTGTGAGGAATTGAGAAAGAGCTTGAATGAAGTCTCTGGCCATTATATCCACTTGTGCTCCTCTGGGCTGGATTATCATACAACACTATTCCAAGGACCTGGGCAGCAGAAAGGCAGCATACACACTGCATTTCTGTACATTGAAGAAAGTGTAATCATCTCTCTGTGTTTAGAAAAATGAGTCACCAGCAATAAATGCCAGATTAAGTTTCTTGTCGCGATGAGCGTTTTGTTCGCTGCTGTCTTGTCTCCGGTGGATGACAATAATAGACACATTAGAGCAGATTTGAAGGAAGCCAACAGGATAGGGACACCTGAGGTTAGAATGAAGCCTTGCATCCAGACTCGTGGAGGTCAGTGGAGGACATCACATGAACAAGAAGAGGCGACACTCTCCTGAGTTTTGTTTCACTGTGGCAGCAATGAAGAAGGCTGATAACCTTTGTCTTGACATTTTGCTCTGAGTCAGAGCTGCTTTGGGAAGATGTCATGCACTGAGGATGCTGCTGCCATGGGGAGGGGGGTGGTGGGCATAACAACTACAGAGCTGCCATATTTAGAGCAGAAATTGTGCTTTAGGCCACTGTGACGCTTCCAAAATAGGTTGTGTTGTGTGTCAAGGTGGATACCCATAGATAAGGTGCTGAATTAGAAAGGAAAGAGCAGGTTTCACTTAGGTTTGGTTGCGCAGAACAGCCTCGCCTTATGTCACATTTGGTTTGTAAATATGAATCTATTGGTATAATTACCCTGCACTGGTTTGCCTGCTTTCACATGAAGGGCCTATGAGTCAAAGATGCCACTGCTGAATAATGCAAAGCTCCTTGTGGCTCAGCTTCAGTTCAAGAAGCTCAAACTGAAAAGCGGCAGCAGTGCTGTCCTTGTTTGTTGACCATTTCAGATTCCACTTTTTATCAGAGAAAAAACTAGAAAACACATTCTTGATTGTGCCAGTGCAGAGTTTGCACTGAGGTGCATTCTGTTTAAAAATTGTGTTGTTGCTGTGCTTTCAGCCTCCATCACAGTCTGCTCTCTGATACTGTCTGCTGACATGGCATCTGCCCCCTCCCACCTTGCTCTCTAGACGTGCTCACTAGCTGGTCCTCCAAGGGCAAACTGACACTGTGCAATTTATTACCTGTTAGTCATGCAGAACCACGGCAGCGGTGGATAATATTAAAAAAAAGAAAGAAAATGTTGTCTTGAGCTCAGTGAGTTAATAGAGAATTGACTAAATGTGAGTGAAAAACATGCTGGTGGGGCAGCATTTTGTTTCTGTCAAGAGTAAGAGTTATGGACTAAAATAGAGTGGCAGATGCAGAAATTGAGTAGAGAAATTAAGTAACTCTGACCCTCCTTACTTTAAAATATGCTCCATACCTCAAATTTACAAGCGTGATTAATTATATCAAACACAAAAGTTGTAGATGTTCATAGTGACGTTAAATGTCATTTAAAGTAGATGAATCCAGTCCTGCCACTGTTAGTGTGAGCATACTTTATGTTAGCGATGCACTAATCCAACACTTCTGTCCTGATACAGACTCTGGCTCCTTAACTCAGAGTATCTGTGGAGACAGAAAACCAGACTGGTACCAGATTTGCCAAAGTCTGGATCTGTAAACCCACTCTGTAAGAAAGTCATTACGGTGGGTTTTATGTAAGGTAACATGAACTGAGCAGCAGACATTAATGAATCTGAGGAGAAACAGAACAGTGTGTTGATTAGGTTTGGCATCACATTGCATTTAATGTCAACCTGTTACATCAGGGTTAATGGTTATGTTACGCTTTTTAATTAAGAGAAACTTGTAACAGGAGCTTTGCAGACAATATAATGAAATAATTGCTTCTTGCCAATAAGAAAGTGCTTATGATTTTGCAGTACAGAGTAAATACTTTTATCATCTAGTCCTGTTTAATAGTAAAGATGCCATCCAGAATGCAGCAGCTGTTGAACACTTTGACATCTCTGGTTTTGACCTTTCATTGTCATCAGGCAAATCAGGAAGCAGTGTACAAGAGCACCGCCTACTCTTCTTAAACAAACATAGAACCGTTGGTGTTTGAGATGTTGTTTTTGAGTAAAAAACTAAAATAAAAGTACCTGGGAAACATGCCAGTTCAGGAGGGCTTCAAGGCATTCAAACCCTGGCACAGGGCATCAGGTGGTGCCTGATGAGACAAAACCAGGAGCAGCTCCTAGACTGATAGCCTGAAGGTTCAGACATGCAGTCCAACTCCACGTTTTTTTTTTCTGACTCAATCCCCAGGTCCTTGATATCTGTTAATGCATTACTGTAATCCTACAAGAAGTCTCAGACTATCTATGCTCCAGCCTGTGGACGAGGCTGTAAATTATTTAGCAAATGTCCCATTTTTTGACATCTTCCTCAAAACAAGTGCTTTGACATGTCTGACACTTTTCCCCTGCAGATCAACTTCGCTTCTTGAGTTACGTGACACTATTTTGAAACAAGTAGATGATCTGCCACATATTTTAAGATTAAAAAAAGAAAAGTAACAAGCAAGGTGAAAGTCAGGGCAGCTAAAATGATCTTATCACAACAGAAGCTTTTTTGTCTGGTTTTCAGAAAGAAGAGGTTTTAATACAAATGTCAGTTTGAAGGCTGGTCTGCAGTGTATTTTGAAGGGTGCAGGGGCAGTGGTTGTTGATGCAGCGTGTTTGAAGCCAGATTGGGTTTAATGGTTTTAATCAACACTCACTCTCCAGTTAGGGCACCCAGTGCCATTTCAGCTCTCCATCACTCCTCAATGCAGGCTGCCTGCTGGGAAGGGACAGCATATGCCCTGTCATCTGTCAGCACCATATGCCACGCCCATCATCACTTTAAGTCTCATGCTTTATTTGACATTTTCAGTCAGTGGTGAAATGCCCAGGAAGGATACTGGCATAGACACCAATGTATTTGGCATGCTGCATACTCTCTTATCCATCTCAGTTCATTGTTACGACCAATTATCTCACTGTTTATCAACACTGGACTGACAGCCAAGTGTCATTTCATAAGGTCACCTCAATTTCAAAGTTTTTTCATGCAAATTCTTTTACATAATCACCTAGCCTGTACAAACTTTTTCTTCTACTTATATAAGAGCTTTTGACATTAGAGTCAGTGCTGCTGTGTATGTGCGTGTGATGCATCGCTGTCTTTGCAGTGTCTTGGAGAGTCCCAGCCGGTTAGATGAAGAGCACCGCCTCATCGCTCGCTATGCTGCCCGCCTGGCAGCCGAGGCAGGCAACTCCACAGTAGGTGTCTCGCAGTGAACGCCAGTGGACCTGCATTTCACATTTAACGCTTTGACAAGTTATTGTTTGGCACATCATTGTGATTACACTAAATGTATTCGGGCTGTAGTTGAAAGGCTGCTCACACCTACAAGTCAAACTTGTAATACGCGGCCAGAAATAACTGTCTTTTGTTAGATGAGTTATCTTAAGTAGTTCTCTGTAGCAATAAATATTTCTGAGTAAGCAACATCGAACATCTTTGTGTCTGATAAAAGTTTTCTAACATTTCAGGCTAAAGTGTAGTTTCATCTGACAACTGCTCACTCATTATGCAAAAACAGTCTCCAGCAGAGTGTCATTACTGATCACCGTGGTCACACAGTAGCCGTCGGTGTGTTGTTAGCACACCATTGCTAATGCCATTCTATGATAAATTTGTTTTTCAGCAACAATGTCCTCCAACAGACCTGAGTTTCAACTTTGATGCCAATAAGCAACAGAGACAGCTGATTGCAGAACTGGAGAACAAAAACAGGTACAGCTTTTCATTTGAACATCTGGACATACTCATTGGAAACAAATCAGGATTTTATACTGGGTGTTAGCAGTGATCCACTGAAGTACAAGTGTGGTTTTTAGGTTTTTACTGCTATGTACTTAAACATTTTACCTTGTTTGACAGCAATAACTGTTACACTACGAATTTAAATAAACCAGATCAATATAAAGTGACGAAAGGAAGAGTTTGACATTTTGGGGAAATAAAGTTTCTTCTTCATATCTGTTCTACTTACTTACAGTGGGTACGGAAAGTATTCAGACCCCTTTAAATTTTTCACTCTTTGTGTCATTGCAGCCATTTGCCAAAATCAAAAAAGTTCATTTTATTTCTCATTAATGTACACTCAGCACCACATCTTGACAGAAAAAAACAGAAATGTAGAAATTTTTGCAAATTTATTAAAAAAGAAAAACTGAAATATCACATGGTCATAAGTATTCAGACCCTTTGCAGTGACATTCATATTTAACTCACATGCTGTCCATTTCTTCTGATCCTCCTTGAGATGGTTCTGCTCCTTCATTGGAGTCCAGCTGTGTTTAATTAAACTGATTGGACTTGATTAGGAAAGGCACACACCTGTCTATATAAGACCTTACAGCTCACAGTGCATGTCAGAGCAATTGAGAATCATGAGGTCGAAGGAACTGCTCAAGGACCTCAGAGACAGAATTGTGGCAAGGCACAGATCTGGCCAAGGTTACAAAAGAATTTCTGCAGCACTCAAGGTTCCTAGAGCACAGTGGCCTCCATAGTCCTCAAATGGAAAAAGTTTGGGGCGACCAGAACTCTTCCTAGACCTGGCCGTCCAGCCAAACTGAGCAATCGTGGGAGAAGAGCCTTGGTGAGAGAGGTAAAGAAGAACCCAAAGATCACTGTGGCTGAGCTCCAGAGATGCAGTAGGGAGATGGGAGAAAGTTCCACAGAGTCAACTATCACTGCAGCCCTCCACCAGTCGGGGCTTTATGGCAGAGTGGCCCGACGGAAGCCTCTCCTCAGTGCAAGACACATGAAAGCCTGCATAGAGTTTGCCAAAAAACACATGAAGGACTCCCAGACCATGAGAAATAAGATTCTCTGGTCTGATGAGACCAAGATTGAACTTTTTGGCGTTAATTCTGAGCGGTATGTGTGGAGAAAACCAGGCACTGCTCATCACCTGCCCAATACAATCCCTACAGTGAAACATGGTGGTGGGAGCATCATGTTGTGGGGATGTTTTTCAGCTGCAGGGACAGGACGACTGGTTGCAATTGAAGGAAAGATGAATGCGGCCAAGTACAGAGATATCCTGGAAGAAAACCTCTTCCAGAGTGCTCAGGACCTCAGACTGGGCCGAAGGTTCACCTTTCAACAGGACAATGACCCTAAGCACACAGGTAAAATAACAAAGGAGTGGCTTCGGAACAACTCTGTGACCGTTCTTGACTGGCCCAGCCAGAGTCCTGACCTAAACCCAATTGAGCATCTCTGGAGAGACCTGAAAATGGCTGTCCACCAACGTTCACCATCCAACCTGACAGAACTGGAGAGGATCTGCAAGGAAGAATGGCAGAGGATCCCCAAATCCAGGTGTTAAAAACTTGTTGCATCATTCCCAAGAAGACTCATGGCTGTACTAGCTCAAAAGGATGCTTCTACTCAATACTGAGCACAGGGTCTGAATACTTATGACCATGTGATATTTCAGTTTTTCTTTTTTAATAAATTTGCAAAAATTTCTACATTTCTGTTTTTTTTTCTGTCAAGATGGGGTGCTGAGTGTACATTAATGAGAAATAAAATGAACTTTTTTGATTTTGGCAAATGGCTGCAATGACACAAAGAGTGAAAAATTTAAAGGGGTCTGAATACTTTCCGTACCCACTGTAGCTTTACATGAAGACTGGAAAGGACAGGGGACAACAGTTATTCAGGCTCTGACCAAAGATAAAAAAGTCGATCTACCAGCATCTAAGCCTCAGTAATTAAAAGTGTATCTCATTTGCTGAATCAGCACAAAAATGTAAGTGTAAAAACAACAATTTGTGGTTTTATGGTAGGGGAGTATGTGCCAGGAGCCATAACTTCTTCAAACAAAGAAGCATATTTCCCAAAATGGGCAACTGCTTTAAAATGAGCTTTAACTCATCATTAAAATGCCTCTGACAGCATCCATACTGAGTTTAGGTACTTTAAGAGCATTTTTCATACTTCTTTACTTTTGATTAAGTAGCATTCTGATTACAAGGGTTTTACTTTCATCCATCCATCCATCCATCCATCCAGAATCTATACCCCATTATTCCTACTTAGGGTCCCTGGACAGGTCCCCAGTCCATCACAGGGCCACATAGAGACAAACAACCTCACACACTCACACTCACTCCTATGGGCAATTTAGAGTCACTAATCAACCTGACATACATGTTTTTGGACTGTGGGAGGAAACCAGAGTACCTGGAGAAAACCCACACAAGCACGGGGAGAACATGCAAACTCCACACAGAAAAGTCCATGACAGGTTGCGAACCCGGGCCCTTCTTGCTGTGAGGCAACAGTGCTGACCACTCATCCACCGTGCTGCCCACTACTTGTATCTGTTTTCATAGTATTGTTCTACTGCTTTAGTTTAATTAAAGAATCTGAGTATTACTTCTGCCACTGCTGATTAGTTAGCTAAGTATCTGACTTATTCAGGGAGATCCTCCAGGAGATCCAGAGGCTGCGTTTGGAGCATGAACAGGCCTCTCAGCCGACACCAGAAAAAGGCCAGCAGAACCCTACGCTTCTGACTGAGCTGCGGCTCCTCAGGTATCAACCCTTCTTTCTTTTCTGTACAACCAAGTTTAGTAGCAGCACTGTTGTATTTATCATGGCTGAGCTCAAGTAAAAATAATGGCTTCCTAATTCAGGAGGATGTTTTTGAATTAGCTTCATGAGCAGCAGCAGTATGTTCATTCATCATGCTGGCAGGACAGTGAGACCCTTGGGTTCAGTTCTTGGAACAGATTCATCCTGAGAGGATGTTTCACAGCCCTTGTTGTCCTGAACGAGTCTGTGTTTGTCTGGTCTGCCCTAAATAATGACTCAGCAGACAGGTTTAAGGTCAGCAACCATGACAATGTTTAAGTTTTATATTCATTTAGTCATTTATAACGTGTATTACAGACTCCCTGCCAATGATGGGCAGTTCTATTTAGTTATCGCAGATGTTTTTATATGCATTTGTCAATTTTAAGATCCGCTGTTTGGCATTAGAGGATTGTTGTAGCTCGAGAAATCGAATTATGTGTTTGCAAAAAAGTAGTTTTTTGCCACTGAAGGATCCATTTATTCCACTTATTTGGAGTTACTTCTCTAAGTATTATTGCACTCACTCAGCCTGTTTATGATTCAGCCTTTAGACTGAGATATTATTTATACTATAGAAGTGGCAACTCTCTCAGCTGTGCTCTGTGTTTGGAGCCAGCCTCGACATCCCTGATATCACTGCTATTCAGCAGAGGTGTTTACACTATGAAGAGTTTATGATAGCACAGCTTCATCCAGACTGACATTGAGGCTTGTTCAAAATGCAGTTACAAACTGTGTACACCAGAGGGTAATGATAAGTCAAGGCCCTCATCAAATAGAGACGGTCAGATCTGCTCTGTAAGTGTAGCAGCTGTGCTGTTTGTGTTGTGTTCCTGGAAAACAGCAGATTTATAGTTCAGATTAGCTGTCACTTTCATCTGCATGGATAACAAATGTCAATTGTTTACTTCTCTTGAAACAGATCAACATTTTTGGCTCATGAAATATTGCAAGTACTGCAGTGTTGCTAAAAAAAGGAAAAAAGGAAGAGCACATGACACTACACTACACTACAGTGCAGTGGCCTGATGCAAATACAAAATGGCATGTTACTCAATAGCATGCTGCACCATTGGTCTGTAACTGATCATCTGATTATTGGACCCAGTCACACAAAGCAAAAGTACAAATCTACCCTCTCACACACATTAAACTGACATCTACAGGAAATGTTTATATAGCCGCTTTATGGAATATATTGTGGGTGATTTTAAAGATTTAGCTGTAAAGATCATTTAGTGTACTGGCTCCAGACTCTTCCTATGCTTTTGTTTAAGATTGTGACTTGATATATGTATCCCCAAACTTTCTGTTCTGTCCTCCTACAGACACAGGAAGGACGAGTTGGAGAGGCGCATGTCAGCCCTGCAGGAGAGCAGAAGGGAGCTAATGGTGCAGCTGGAGGGACTCATGAGGCTGCTAAAGGCAAGTTCTCACCTGCTACTAGAAGATTTATCTTTCAAGTGAGACTAAAAGGCCTCTGTATCAATATTAAAATCTTCATCCAAAATCTCCTAAATCTGTTGTTTTTAGTATTTATGGGTTTTGTCAGTTCTAATCTGTCTCACACAAACAGGTTTTTAAGGCTTTGTGGCATCTGGCATGTTTGATGAAGTGAAATGTGGACATGTTTAATTCTTTAAAACCAGGACAGTGCAGTGATTAGAGGTTATGTTACTGTGCCGAATGGTGCATGCAGAAATCCCTTCCTTCTTCTTCTTTCACTGCTTTAATTCCGTTGCTCTCACTCTTCTTGCTCCCTCTCTCTGCGTACCTTTGCTGGCTGATAGGATGAGGAGCAGAAGCAGGCTGTAAGTTGCCCTTAATTCAGTTTGCAAGGCTCAATACCTGGCTCCACTCACAACTCTTAGGACATTTTTTTAACAGATTTAATAGATTTAAAGAAGGATTTCAGGAGAGATGATAGGATTCCACTGTCTAACTGGGTTACATTGATCAAGTCCTCTCAGGCAGGCTTCCCCACCACCTCTTTGCGAGCAATATTAGACAGCTCAAACCACAGATTGAGACACCATCTTTAAAACAGGGTTTCTCTGGTCCATGATCCAAACAAGTTGAGAGGACTGTGTTTTTCTTAGTCCAAATGTCAGGGACCTGCTCCTTTCATCAGCACTAACAGCCTCCCTTCTAATGTGACTGCAGTCTGGCTGGCCATCTGCTGCTTGGCTCCAAGCCACCAACCTGGGCCTGCACCAGTCCCAGAGTGACACACTGATCCTTTCTCTGTGAGATATAGCTCCCGACTCAGCACGGGTCCCAGTCGCTCACCCACACATGGTTCTCATTACTTCCTTGATGCGGTGAAGGTGCACAGACACAGAGCTTGGCCAGCTAGTATGGGATTACCCGAAGGGTTTCTTGCCTTTAAATCATTGCTCTTTACATGGCATCCCTATAAGAATGAAGTTCTTTTGGTCACACCTGTGTTTCTTTTTGTTTTAATAAAGCCACCTTTAGAAACAAAAAGGTAATCTCTTCTTAAAGCTGCAATCTATGATTGAAATGAATCATCTTCAGCTGAAACGCAGTTGTTCCAGAATTAGCTCTGAAGAAATGAACTGAATTGAATTTTGTTTCTATTTTATCAGAAACTAAGATTCACTTAAGTTTTTCACACAGAAGACGACCAAGTATGTCATGCAAATGTCAGCCAAATATTCCATGTTATTCACCCTAGAGAGGGTATGATTTAAAAAATAGGTCAACTACTCCCTTTTCACCTGTCAGTCGAACACATAAATAATATATAACTAAATGTGACCTAAAATTTGGGGAAATGTAATTTTTTTTACTGAAGATGTAAATGTACAGTAAACACTAAAAGCTACCTCCAGCAGTCAGTTAGTAGCTTATAATAAAAACTGGAAACTCAAAAATGGCCGTCTGGCTCTGACCAAAGGAAACTAAATCTGCCTAGCAACACATCTTAAGCTCAGCAAAATCATCCTAAATTGACACGTCATTACCACACAAGAGTAGTGTGTCAAAACTCACTAAGGGAAAATAGACCTGTTTTAGGGTGTACACAGTCATTTCTCATTTGGAAGGTCAATTATTTGTAATTTATTGTGTAATTATATTGTAGTAATCACAGGTGTTTTTATGTTGCAGTCCCAGTCTGGAGGCTCCCCACATTCTTCCCCCAGTCACGGTGCCGGCTGCTCCATGCCCATGCCCATACGCTCCACCTCAGCTGGGTCCACCCCAACTCACACACCACAGGACTGCCTGGCCGGGGTGGGAGGGGACGTACTGGAGGCCTTTGCTCAGGGTGAGTGTGCACCTGAAAGAGACTGCATTTATTAAAAACCTGCACAATGCAGAGCTTGCTCAGTAATTAATGTGAGCTCGGAATTAAAAATTGTTCTGGAAACACTCCAAGACAAGTGACTGCAAGTGTTTTTAATGGACGCCATGTGTTTCCCAGGTGTACCTAGAAATCTTCGGAATGATCTATTAGTTGCTGCTGATTCAATCACAAACACCATGTCATCACTGGTGAAAGAGCTGCACTCAGGTTAGTCAATAACACATGTTTTATAATTAGAGTCTTTTATGTTTGGTTTCAGGCTATTAGAGTTTCCTGGGTTTGAGTCTTTACTATAATGAATTTAATATGTTCTAATACATTATCCACATTATGTCATTACATTTGTGTTATTGTCATGTTTTTCTCCCTGTTTACGCCTGTACATAGTGACTGTGTCACTGAAATCTCATGTTTTATTTTTAAAGTAGATGACGGGGGAGAGGAAGAGGAGACCAACATGAGGAACGGTGGGGACAGAGGTGAGTCTAATTCATGTTCATGCTAATGCATGTAAGATTGTAAATGCTAATGTCTTTATTAGCTAATGCTAATGCATTGTAAGACACTTCCTGACGGGGTCTTTCAGTCAGTTATATACTATAGTCACATATATATATATATCTATATATATATATATATAGATATATATATATATGTATATAATTCTCTAATGGCATATACCTATATATACACACACATACATATATATACATACATACATATATATATGTGTGTGTGTGTGTGTGTGTATATCTCTCTATATATATAGATATTTATATATATGGCAGCCAAAAACAGATTAGAGAATTATTTGTGTTGATCATCAAGCCAAAGCATAAACTATAAACATGCAGTATTTTCAGCTGAAGCAGAATGAACCAGAAAAAAGTAGAAATTAGAAGTAATTGATATTATATGAAGTATAGATATCATACTAAAGTAGCTGAGAACAGCTGTAGTTCTAATAATGTTTTTGTATTCTGTTAACTGAAGGTCACATATAACTTCTGTTATTCTGAGGGTAACTGTTTTGTCATCATGGGTTAATTATCTCCAGGAAACAAGCTGCTCTTTCAAAATTTAACAAGATTATGTTGTTTTCTCACAATTTTTTTTTTTTTTTTGTCACGTTAATGTGCTCATTCTGTTTTCTCAAAAAACATATGTCAAGAATATTACACCACTGTCATGAGAAAAGAGCTTGTATCTTCAGAAACAGCATGTTTTCTCGAGATAGCAAACTAATTAAACCATTATCACAAGAGTATGACTCTTATATCCTGTGGTGAGAGAATGAAATAAAATTATTGCAATCATGACTCTTCTTGGTTCCTGAATATAATAATTTGATAGTTGCTTGAAGTCCATGTATGTTCTCCAAAAATAGTATCTACAGCTAATACTGTGTGGATTTGAATTATGACTTGGTCTGGTGGAGTGGACTGTAGTTAAATATTTGCATGGCACCTTTATCAACCAATAATATACATGTTTGGCTCTTTATAATGGGCAGCTTTCGCAACCCTCCATCTGTAAGCAGCTAGGCAATGTGGCACGTTGCCACAGAGTCATTTATACTTTTTTTTTTTTTTACTAATTCATCCAGGCCGTGCAGGCTGTCAGCAGCTTTAAATATGCTCGTCTGTGTGTGTATCCAGGCACAGTGAGAGTACAGAAGCACTGAGGGAAAGAGAGCACCAAATCATCCTGCAAGGACATACAGTCATCAACTGGGAAGAATCAGTAACAACAACAACAACAACAACAAACCCCCCTGGCATTAGCACGTAGAGTAATGCATGCTGTAATCTAACAGGATTTCACTATGTGAAAAAAAAACATTTCTTCACACCTTGCAGGTAGCAAGATGTGTCTAATTAGCGAGTGTGTGTGTTGTCCTGTAAACAAAAACTGCTGTAATTACCCAATGATTTCCCTCATGACTGCTAAGGAATGGCTTGCTGTGCTTTATCCCCCAACTGTTCCATTGGCAGCAGATCGTTCTGTATATAAAACACTGTAAACACATGACCATGGGAACTTACCAAAATGCAGGTGCCGTCCTGTCATAACATGTTCCCTGCCATTGCTTTTGTATGATTAGCGCTAGTCTTTCTTTTTTCCCTTTTTTCTTAAATTATTTTTGCATGAAGTTGCACTCATGTCTGAATTTAGGTACTGTTCCATGCTATGCCAGCGCTTTGTGGGTTCCTGATGACAGCTGGGGTGTCAGAAGTGTCCTGCCTCAGAAATCACGTTGAGCGTGTTTACTTGTGCATCTGTATTCTGATCTTTAAGAGCTAAAACTCGTAAAAGCAGTGGCCCATTTCCAATAGTCAGGACATGCTCCAGTGGAAATACATTGATTCCCTTTCTTGCCTGGAGTGACATGAGAAGATTGAGCCCACCACTCTTGTGTCTGCAGGCTACAGGAATAAAGAATCTGCAGTCAGCAGACAGTTAGCTTAGTATAGCACAAAGACTGGAAATGTGGAGAAACACCTAGACTGATCCAGTCTAAAGGCAATAAAATCCACCTGTCAGCCCTGCACTAATTAACATGTCATATCTTGTTTAATCAATGCAAAAACTGAAGTGTAATGACAGGTTGTGGCGCGTTATGTGCTGGACTATTTCTTGGCCAAGCATGGTGATTTAATGCGTCTGTTGTTGCTCCTGGTTGCCAGGGAAAAAACAACAAATTGTCATTTCGGCACTTCTTTTTTTTTAATAGATAAACAAGATACAGCCAACCCCTGTTTCCAGTCTATATGGGAAGCTAACTGGCTGCAGGCTGTTGTCTTCCTTTTTTAAATATTCTTGTTTAAATCTAGTATATTTCCCCCCAAGTTCGTTTTAATGATTTAGAAATTCATTCTTGTGTCCAAGTGTATCCACTGTGCAGAGATGCAAATTCACAGCATATCCCCATTATGACCCTGACTGAGAAAATATGAGCTGGTCTCCAGAATATTATGTGCATGTAAATACACTCACATACTGTACTGCTGCTACTGTGCTCTCAGTGAGCCACCCTTGCAAGTAAGAGGGCTGTGCAGTTAGGAAAAACCTAGGGGCTACTCCAAACACAATAATGTCTCGTTCCTGAGTCTAGTTGTTTCCTCACACTGGAAACTTAACAAAAAACACCTGAAGGGCATTGTAACACTCAACACAGCATGGTGCCTCCATCCAAAATACACTGACTAGCTGGTAGCCTCAGTATTTATAGTTTAAGTGTAGGGAAGCACCTCAGGATGTTTAATAGTGATGAAATAGTCTGAGTTTTAGTTTTGAGTTAAAAGTGAACGCAGTCCGTGAGGATTTAAGGTAGTTGTAAGCAAGTAGAAAATGCTTAGATAGCTTTATTTAGTTAATAAAGGAATATTGACAATGTTTATGTGCAATGAAGGTAGGTGCTCAGGGAATGCAAAGCTACTCTAAGTGAAATGTGGTGGTAATGTCCTTTGAATGCTAGAAAAGCCTTTGCCACAGACAGAGAAATGAAATGTCAGTCATGGTTTAATGTAAGGGTTTCATTCCCAAAGATGCACCCACTGTTATTCACCAGTATTTCATTTTATTCCAATTTCACTTGTTGGTTTTGTCTAATTTTGGAATGAAACTCTTTAAATACATAAAGGAAAACAATAGAAAGGGATTAAAGGACAGAAAAATGTGGATTATAAGAAGCAAAGACTTGAAATGCTGTTTGGTGGAGCATGTTGTTTGTCTGTGGGTGTAATTTGTCTGTGTGAGAGTTTGGGTTTTTCATTGAAAAACAAAGTGATATGTCTGTTACAGAGGAAGCTGTCAACCAGAAAGGATGTTTAATTTGAGTCATGCAGAGACCATGTCTATGTTACTTCACATTTCTGTCTTCTGATTCAGTGTTTTTGTCCTTCCGGGCAGCCTCAAATGTCAAATGTCGAGAAAAGTTACAAAAATCGAGGCTCCTCTGTTACTGTCTTTCTGAATGTGATGTTTTTGCTGAGTACTGCGTTCTGCTCTGTGTTATCATTACTGTTCTTATTCTGGTTTGCAGTATTAGTGGAGTATAATCATTGTAATGAGTTTGTCAAAACACGGATTCATGTGCACACTCGCACACACTTGCATAGCTGCCCAAAGGTCAATTCATATAAAGCTGGTATAAAAACTGAAGTACCATGATGTGACCAGTGCTGTGCGATGCTTATTTTATTCAGCTCAAAAGGTCCAAAAATTGTTGCAATGCAAACTTTAAAAAATGTAAGGAGTTCTTCCCCTTCATTCAGATCACACAAAAAACATTTTGTTCTTTCAGTTCGTGCCTGTAGCTGTTCTGTGAAGTGCTGTATAAAGTAATCATTCTGCAAATAAGATGATCTATCAGCCTTTATGTCAATGTTTTAGTCTGTGACTTTGTAGAGATTTTATTTATTTATTTAATGTGTTCTGGGGGAAACTTATGCTTAGCCTTTACATTTGTGCCAAACTGTTTGCAGACATTGTGTGTCATACAAATTACAGGTATATATATCAAAGTATATCTGCATTAGTATGTTGTTGTTGTCCATAGTTTATTCACAAAATGCCTGGAGATGGTCACATTTATTGGTTTCCACTGCTGAAAACATAACATGATAAAACTCACATTTAATAGTTAAGAAAGATAGAAGACACATTCCAAAATCTACTGAGAGGTAGTCGCTGATTTATTTTAACCAGTGAGGAGGCAATACTGTACACCCTGCCAGGCCAAACCTGGGGGAACACAAATAAAATACAGCCAGTGAAATCAAGGTGTGTACGTCATCATCCTTTCACTTGTTTGCAGTGAGAGAGTGTGCAAGGAGAACCTCGAACGCCCACCTGATATTTGTTGACGTACATGTTCTGTATGGTTCTGCTTCTACACATTTGTTTCTCATGTTGATTTTACTAAACATAGTTTTATGTCACAAAGCCACTGTCTTTTGTAAATAAATCAAATGTGAGATATATTAAAAACATTTAAAATATGGCTGTGATGGCTCATGTCATGTTTGTTCATTTCGTTTTATCATTCATCAGTTACTCATGTACTGTTTTTTAGTAAACTAGTTTTGAGGCACTTGTACTTGAGTACTTCTCTTGTACTACACTTAGTGGGAAATACTTTTTACTCCATTACAGCATTCTCACAGCTGGAGTTACTGCATACTTGCATTATCAAAAGATGTATTAAATTAGCTCCACTTCAACCAAAGCTGCTTACACCTAAATGCACCATAAATTATACAAAAACTGTCTATGCAACAGTTATACAGTAATAATATGATCGCTCATAGAGCAGTCAGCACTTTCACTCCTGATACTAACGTATATTTTGCTTTGAATCAAATAATGTATTGAAAGCAGTAATTGTACTTTTAATTTAGCAGTGTGGTTTTACAGCATAGCTCAGTTTCTGTTATGAAGATTAAACATTTCTGCTGCTATCCTGCTACATTCTGGATATAAATAATGTTTTTAACAAGCATTACCAAATTTAGTTTGTCAGAAATTTGCTTCATGTCAATTTGTTTGCTGAGTAAATCTGTCAAACATGAATCTTGTTAATTTTGTTGCATCAGACTCCCGTTTTTATGTTTTGCTCCCAGTTGTTCTGGGATGACAAAACTGCAATGCAGCAATTACAACATTGTTTCGCCTGTGTTTGAAGTCAAAATGTACAGAGCAGAAACAGAATGTACACAGAACGACACAGAAACACACAGATTACACACAGTAGTTTTCAGAGCACTCGTAATAACAAGTCTAACCACTGTGCTATGATATTGGGGGGGGGGAGGTTTGTGCAGTGGAATATGTTAAATGCACAGTAATACACAGTACAGTAGGAAGTACTTACCACACTCCTTGTACTCAAACATCTGTATCTACAAGGTGAGTACATATTGTGCATTTAAGCCAATGTACTATATAAATATGAGGAGATGATGAGATTTGATATTAAGAGTATATATCAGTGTTATGAAGTAAATATAAACTATTGAATACTCTGAGCAATAAGCTTAGTGGGCATATGCTCCACTTCACTAGGCACCAAAACTTCTGAGAGGCAGTAGGTAATTACATGGCTGCTTAGGGCTCCACAACCACCAGGGGGCCTATAAATGAAGCAAATAAAAAATGGGAAGTCTCCTCAGGTTCCTGTGTTCATTTTGTCATCAATGAAAAAGCATTAGTTCACATTTGCGGTACATTTGTTTGTTGTGTCTCAGCTATTTTTGTTTTTTGGGGGGGGGGTTGGCAAATGAAGCTGCAGTGGTTTGCAGCATCTGTCGAAGAATCATCTAATGAGCAACTAATGGAGTGGAGATTTAATTAAAAGAGGTGATATTTTAGTATTTTTTTCTACACGACACTGAGATGAAATCATATCGGTAAAAATGTGTGTAGATGTGTGTTTATTTAGGGGGAGACCATCTTCACCCCCCGCCCCTGTTCGCTGAAGCTGGCTGCCTTTAGGACCCGGTGGCAGCTAGCGGACCGTCTGCAGGCCCCTGCAGTGAAAGCGGCGCAGCTGGAAGAGAGCTGGCCGGCTGGGGAGGTGGAGGACGGGGAGAGAAGAGGAAGGAGGCTCCGGGAGCAAGCGAGACAAAAAGGGTCAGGCCTGGGACTTGGGAAAATCGGGTAACGAACACACAGCGATTCACTCACTTAAATCCTTTTAACCCGGCACTAGTAACCGCACAGGAAGGGTAACCTCAATGTGAACAAAAACGTGAAAGCCCTGAGAGCGGAAGGCGGTCGATGGAAATGGGGAAATCGCGATTTAGGGTATGCTTTTTGCAGATGTGCTGATTGGATATCGCGATGCGCACTTGAACTTGACCAAATTTACTGCACAGACCCAGGATCGCGGCTCCTGAAAATACTGGCCTCATTAAAAAAAAAATAACGGGGGTTTATCCTTTAGTGGCCGTGGCCTGTAAAAGAGCCACAATCCCCTGGGTCATATTGCAGACTTCCCCTGCTGTAAAACACGACTGAAACTTTGCAATTTTAAGGCATAGCCAGGTGAATTCTAAATGCATGCTGTCGATCGCAGCAATGGAAGCGTGAGTCCTGATTGTTGCGCGATGTGCATGAGACTGCGGTGACAGTAAATGTCTGTGTGGCCTTCAAATAAATTATTTTTCAAGATAACACGTTCTGGTTGTTGCCTGAAATTATTTTTCACCCCTGCAGCCTGTTAGACCTTTGAAATGAATCAGAACAGATTCTAATCAACTTGACGCTGTAGTGCAAAATAAGCACATCATGTATTAATATGGACATACGGCGACATACAGATTTGCACATTTCAACGAGCGCAACAGTAACTGTGGCTCCACTGTGCGCATGGCTGACCGCTGGAGTAACTTTAACACTTCAGCTGAAATTTAAATATTAATCATTTTTAAAAAATGTTTAACTTTTAGATCATCTTCAGTTTTTTTTTTCTTCCCTTTTGCACCGCCTGCACAGTGGCAGCTATTTAATGCTGAAGAGTCCACCCATACACCCATGTGGTGTAAAAATGCAAGGCCCTCTAGGCAGCTATGTAGTACCCTATATAACAGCCTCCTATACGTCAAACTGTCAAACTGATGCCTGAATCCTATTCATGATGTTCAGTAAGATTTGACTAAGCCTATTTGAGGCAATATGCAAAAAGTATATCAGTGCTTGTCACTGCAGTGTGAGGTTTGCATGAAACTCTGTCCACTTCATAATGAAAACAACACTAATGCAAAACTAAACTAGTAGAATTTGTGTCAGAATGAGCAAACTGATTTTCACTTTTCTTCATCTTCCAGGAGAGAAGAGGGGATCATCTCACTTTAATTTACTTGCTTTGAATTTATTTTCACCTCAAACTTCCCTCATATACATCACCCATCATTAAACTTTCAACCATGCCGTCCAACACGTTCGCCAACACCAACAGCACTGCATTCAAAGCATCAGACCTCACCGATTCACCAGGAAACAGAATGGTAAGAAACCTGTGTGAAATCTAAAACTAGGGAACCTTAACTAAACTATGTTATTTGCCTCCTCTGAAGCTTGGCCTGTTCTTCAGTGACTCAGGATTTCCAAGCTATACAGGTGTTGGCTTCAAAGAGTTCATTCAATCATGGCTTTTTGACTGACCTGAGCTGAGCTGTTGACTAATTTGGATTTGATGCTCCATCACTGAAAATTACATTTGTTTTAAAAAGGCCTCAAACTCACCAAAGCTGATTTTAAAGGAGATTATTTACTGCTAAGCTGATCTGACTGTGATGTAGTTCAGTGTGTCTTTAGTATTAAAATATGTCAGTGCGCATGGACGTGTGTGTGTGTGTATGAGATAGGGATTGTAAGTTAGATTGTGTTTTTTATAGTGTTATTAATGTTAGTGATGATAGAGCCTTATAATAAAATGAGTGTGGTTTGTAAATTCACTTCAAGTCAAAACCAATTAAAACATTTGACAATTTTATGAATGTGTTTAATCAATCAGTCAAGCTAATGCCTTGTTATTCAGTGCAATCCAAAAACCTACTGGGTTCCTTACGTCCAACAGCATATGGAGTGCCATGTCACCTTGCATGATGCAGACAGACTCATTATTGCAGCCCATGTGTAACTGCAGCATCACGGATGCTCCACAGTGGCAGCTACAGCAGCATCATCTATTATGTGGCATTTGCTGTTGTAATGGTGGTTGGTGACGTGGGCGTTGGCTGGCGTAGGTTGAGCTGGAGCTGGAATGGCTCTACGGCTCTTATACTGGGGGGATCTGTCCTCTTCCTCTACATTCCCATTACACACTGCTGCCCTTAGTCTTGTTGCTTGGCAACAGACATTGCTTTAAATAACCGGCTACCCAGACGGAAATAGTGCAGAGATATTGACAGTGTGGTAGGGTTCACTCCAGGCAACAGCAAATCATATTTCAGACGTTTCTGTTGTTTCTGTAGAAAAGATCAGGGTGAAGCTGTGTGAAAATGGCGTGTTCTTCTCATTCAATATGTCTGAGCTCTCAGGTTGAGAATTGGATGAGCAGTGTGGTCTAAGCTGCTCCTGCAGAGATAGCCAGGCACCACTGAATTGTGTCATCCACATAAGTGGTTCCCAAATGAGCCTGCACACCAGGCAGCACTCAAAGCGTGCTATTATCTATGCAAATTCTGCTGCACTGGTAAGGAAAAACTGAAGCACCAGGCTCTCTATTAGTAGTCGCACAATGAACCGACACCATCTGCAAAATATGTTCTCACGCAAAAGCATCAACATCCACATTTGAAATAATATTTTAAATGCTTGTCAGTAACCTCTGTGTTTTTAGCCCGATATTCACTGATATTTCCAGATTTTAGAGCCATTTTTTATCAGCTATGCTCATTAATCAGTTTCAGTTATTGCAGTCACATCCATCTCTACATAGAAATTAATTTATCATCCTGGGACACTAATGGTTGATGGATTTATTCCATTTTTTATCAGGAAACAGTCTCAGGACAAAACATAACGTAAATTCTCAAATCTGTTAAAATCTGTGTATGCAACTAATCCTATGTTAGAATTTTATTTCATTTTTGATTAAGAGACAGACAACGAGATGGGAGAAAATTATTAGATGCTACAAAGCTCCCTCTCTGTGACCTGATCAGGAATATTGACTGTATTTCCACTATCATGTCTTAGGCTGTATTTTTTGGTTATATACTCTAGAACTACATTCTACCACAACACTCAGAAATCAGGGCAACACCAAAACCCAATTTTTATTTCACCCCAAGGTCCATTTAGTAGCTGCTCTGGAACTTTGATATCACAAGATCTTCATCAACAGACATAATTTAGTGATAAATTATAAATAGACTATTTTTTTATCATCTTAAAACTACCTCTAGCTGTAACTCTTACATGTAAATGTAGTCTAAATTGTCATTTGTTAGATGTTTTAAAACTGAATCACAATTTCGATTTACATATGCAGTGTATTTCTCTTTGTTACATGACATTAAACATGTTGCAGCTTTTTTTGTACTTCAGTTACTGAACATTGTCTTGCTGTATCTAATTCTACCAACAATACAAAGTCATGCTGTGTCGTTCAGTAATTTTCTTTCATGTTATTCTATATCACAGAGCCTGAGATTAAAATAGTACGTAACAAGTCAGCAGAGGTTGCGGGATGCCTTACAGTGTGGAAAGCCCATTTATCTTCGAGGGAATCTCACATTCAGTCCTGAAGGAATTTAATAAGGACCCAGCCCTCCACCTCCTCATCAGAGCTGTCGGGAATGGCCTTACAGTCTCATTTGCATTCAGACCTGGTGCTGGTGGTCCTATTCAGTCAATATTGAAACTCAAAAGCATCTACATTAGGATCATCTTTTCTCTCATCAACCCCAGGGGTACTTGGTGGTGGCTGGCATGGGGCTTTGTTCATGGGCGTAGACAGTTTTATTAATCAAAGGGAAATTGCAGCAGGGGTAGGTGGGGGCTGGTCAACGTCTTTGTAAAGGTGTCAAGAGGAGATTGTCTGAGGAAGGTCAGCTCTGCGTCCGCGGAGCTTTCACTTCAGCCTAGTTCAAAGGAACGTGTCATTCAGTTTCTATCTGTCTCATTGTCCACTCAGTCAAAGACACTCAAGGACCTGCTGCAGTCCTCCCCAGATGCTCAAGTGTTTTGGTGTGGTGCAGTTTTGTGTGTCCTGTAGTTCTGGTATCACTGCTGCTGCAACTCTGGCTGAGGTGAAACTGCAGTTGATTCTACTGTATGCACAAAACTAATCTTTCATAACCTGGAAATCTGCAGTGTGTGCAGCCTGTCATTACATGCACACTTGACATTCCCACAGTGTTGTGTACTGTTGCTTCTAATACTGCAGGAAACTGTCTCAATCATCATCTTTTTTTGTTCATAGGGTGAGAGCACAATACTGGACATGGACCTGACAGAGGAGAAGTCAGCTAAAAGTAGTGCCTCTTGTAAAGTTGGCAAGCCTGGAAGAAAGCGCAAACAGTTTCCAGTAAGTGTTAATCAAATTTTACAAGTGCATCCACCTGTGCATACTGGTTTTATCAGCTGAATGTATCCTTTCTGATATACCAGTGAGATATTGGTCTTTACCAACTATAGACACTGAGCACAGTGTCATAAAAGTAGTAAGTCAGTAGTCAGTAGTCAGTAGTTTTTAATGAGCAGAGAGGACCGAAACCCTTTAAGGAACTTCTGAACCTTAAATAATTTCTTTATCCTGGATCCTAGTGAATAGTTTTAGTGTCCCGGGATGGTCTAAATGGTTTAAGGCCAGTTTGTGCTTGATAAGACATAGTTTGTGCAGATGTTGGAACTGGGTGGGACTTTATGGGACAAATTTTACAACTTTCTAAAACCAACAATTAAACAGTTTTGGCCTCATCAGGTAGGGCTGGGCCAGGTGTATGGCAGTGAGGCTTGCAGGGTTTGGACCTTTCTTTCATGTTCTTTTTTTTATTCTTGTTCAAACCACATGCAGTGAAGATATATGAGGAGAGACTGTCCAAAAATATACGATGGTACTGGCCTTTTGAAACAGCTATAAATATTTTATCATGTCACACATCAAATAACAAAAGGCTTTGGTGAAACACGACACAGTTTCTTAATATAAAACTGAAAGAATATTGACTATCTACGTATGATGTTACATGTGTAGACAGATGTTGTTTCAGCCTTCAGAATCATGGAACCTGTAACACACCACATGTGCCTCTTTGCACTCATGAATAAACATCTCACAGTCTAGAACCATGATGGCTGCGATATTCGTCAGTGTTTTCACAGCTGAGAGTTATTGATGACATGACACTGCAGACACGCAGCTGTTTCACTATTATTGTTCTTCTCGGAATGAGACAGTTACTTAAATATGTACGTGTAAAGCTAAAACGCTGGTAAATTCTTGTATGTCTGTCAACATGGACCATTGGTGTGACTTTTTTTTTTTTTTTTTTGCACTTATCTGAAGTAATAAATCAATAAATAACCCGAAGGTAAAGCTGCTTATGGCTGTTAATGGTGGTATGTCACCAGGTTAAACCCTAACCTGCTTGAAAAATGCAAAAGGTATTTAGTCATTGACCTTATGTCACAAGGTTATACATTTTAAATATTAACGTCTGTTAACTGCTTCTTACTTTCGCAGGTCTAGGCTCATCTGTAAGAGGTTACACAATGCTCAGTGGATGGCATTAGTCAGTAATCTGAACTAAATTCATAGAATAATATTAAACTAATTTCTCTGCTGGAGTTCACCAGCATAACATAGTTTGTTTTTCAGGATTTCTTAATATTAAACATGCTGTCACTTTTAAGTCATCATGCCTGGCCTGACCTGGTCTGGGGAGATTCCCTATCGTCCAGGTTATGGCGTATCCAAAAATGCTATGGGTGATAACTGGCATCTTCGGTTGCTGCCCATGTGACTCTTTAGCTGCTAAATGCTCTGCTGTGTTTACCAGCTAGTGTCTAACTTCCGTCTTCCTGCTGTTTGGTTCTGCACACATAGTGTACAGTGGTTTTATTAGAGTTTGCCATTAACAGCTGAAAATTATGCAGATGAACCACTTAAGGTTGTGGGCCATAAACCAAAGCAAGAAGTAGGTGCTAAAATATAAGTGAATACAAATGACCTCATTTGTATTATGCATAGTCATTTCATCAATGGTTAATATGAAACTACTGGTAAGTGCAGCTTTAATAGTTTATTAAACACACTGAGTAATACTACACTTGTAGTATGGCAGTGTGTAAGCTGTACTGCTGCACCAGTAAGTTGGACTGGGGAGTCAGTGCTTTGCTTTGACCTTTGCTTGTCTCAGCTGTGTCATGCTGCCTGTGACCTCTGGCCTCTGGCCTCTGGCAGGGGCCTGGTGTAGGTCACTGGGTCACTAATCTGCTGTGTAATTCTGTCAGCAACAGTGTGTGTATTGTTTGTGACTGGGTTTTTGCACTTGTTTGACTTTGTGTTTGTGTCTGTTTGTTTGTTTGTGTGTGTGTGTATGTGTGTGTGTGTGTGTGTGTGTGTATTTGCCTAAACACCAACATGCTGCAACTTCTTGTTTTAGTTATGAATCGAGAATATTAATGATGTCTGGGCTGTGAGTTTATTATTTTCATTAACGGTGTAAAGCAGATTTACTATAGCACTGGTCTTGTATGAGTGCAACTGTTCAACATTTACTGTTAATTTGTTCTCAGTTACTACAATGAGGAAGTCATTTAGACTTTGGCAGCAGTAAGGAATGCTCAAAAACCAACTTTGGCTTGATGTAGCTTTGTTTTACGATACAGCGCAACTTTATTTTGCATCACTGTTCCACATAGCATCCATTGCCTTCATTACACAAATGTTACGTAGGTCTCTAAAGCTATTTTTAAGTCATGTTTGCTTATACATGGTGCAAGAATCAGATTTCATTTTGATTGAGTAGCTTCTAGCACCGGGTCTTGTTCACTAAATATCATCAGACAGATACCTCCTGAAGTGTTACTGTCACCTGCCTTGAATGCAAACTGCTGTGCCTACATCTACAGGAGATGAAAGCATCAGCATTGCTTATATCAGTATTGACAGTCTGATCTCACAAGACATGCTCCACTTTCTACTCCCAGTGACCCAATAATGGGATTGTCTGAGAAAGTGTGATTTTTAAAGCTATTTTTGTGCAGGAGCAGAGACACTATCACATTTCTTCAAACACTCAGAGTTGAACAAATCTTGACAAGGTATTCTAAGACAGGAACTGAACGCCTGACTCTGAAGCTTGAACTGCAGCTTTAGATGGATCAGCTCTCTTTGAATTTACTCCTCTGCAAAGAATGAAATAGTTTAACTGGGCGTTTCAAACTGGACAGAGAGAAAAACTCCTCTGTTGTCAAACAGCCAACATTCTTGACATATTTCCATGCTGCTGTAATGATGAACGCACAGCAACAGGAAACTCAGTAGTGTACTGTACCTGATGAACTGTAATGCAATCCCTTCCTCACTGGCAGTACAGCAGATTTACTGGCACAGCTCTGACAGCTACAACTCTGGTTTAGCAGAGCTGAAAGGGAAAGGCCATAATTCATTGAGTAATAAGTGCAAAAGTTACACTACGTGTTTGAGTTTGTTCAGATAGATTTGAGGAGGTGTGACATTAACCTTCTCTAATATGAAAAGGGTGAATGCTTTAAAATGCTTTAATGCACATTTTCTTTCAAATCACCATTTTACCTAAAACAGAGTGAAGAGGTTATCATCACTCTGATGGTGCAAACTGTTTTGTTGTTGCTCACGCAGTGGAGGATTTGTTGTAAATCCTGAAAGGTTTTGTTTACTGCACAGGCAGCTACAATATATCCAGTGATATGTCACAACTGCCGACAGGCACGATTGTACATCAAACTGTATCATAGTGCTGCTGCAATAACAATCTCTAAAGCTGATAGATTGCCAGGATGTTAATATTTCAACCCTCTATTCCCTGCCTGCAGGTTGAGAGCTGCTGCTCTTTCAAAGATGGTGTGGGTGTGGGCAACAGCTACACTGGGGTGGGTAGGCCGTCCATGGCACAGGTCCACAATGGAGACATGGGCGGGCACAGAGACAGGACGTCTGAAGCCTGTTTCCCCAAACAGGAGAAGAGGGAAGTGGAGAACGGGATCCCCAGAGACCCTTCCTCCTGCCGGGCAGAGGACAGCTCCCAGGGTCAGAGCCTGAGCCATTCCCAGGAGAACGGATTCCTGCCCAGCCCGGAAGAGCAGGACTCAGAGAAAGACAAGGACGACAACCTGTCAACGCCACGCAAGAAAAGAGGGAGGCGGAAACTGGAACGCCCAACGAAATGTGAGTTTTTGACTTCTGCTTGTTCAGTTTCACTATATTTTGATCTGCTCTCTGTGGATGCAGCAACAAAAGGCATGTGCACGTGACTGGTACAAGATGTTGAGTGATGAACTGTAAATGAGTGTCATACTGAGTGGGTGCAGCTCCACCAGCAGTCTAAAAGCCTGAAAGTGTTGTGTTCATGCTGCTGCACAGTGCAGTGAAGCAAAGGCACTAGTGAATATGAGGTCTACAGAGGAAGCATGATATCAGTATTCATTTTATATGTGTTTTGCTGAATGTTGGCATGCGTTGTTTCACTTAATTTCTTTTGAATGTCTTTGTGGTTCACCAGACACTTTCAGTATGCAAATGAAATGAATGTGCAGCATGCACCATGTGACCAAGGCCAAAGATATAATGGAGAAACACGCGGCTGCAATGAAACAGATCACCAGAGACACACAGACTAACACTCACATTGACGCCTACGAGGTGTTTAGTGACACCAATTGAACTGACCCCAAACTGTTTGTCTTTGGACTGTGTGAAGAACCTGGACTAGCTGGAGAAAACTCACACAGACACAGGGAGAACATGTAAACTGTACACAGAAAGGCCCCAGGTTATAACAGGATTCAAACCTGAAAACCTCTTGCTGCCTGAGGCGACAGCACTAACCATGACACCGGCCCTAATTGGTTGCCCTAGTTATGTGAATTTTGTTGATAAAGGCACAGAACTGCTCAGACAGCATGAATTAAAACGACTTAAACAAATGTCATTCAAAACAGTGGCGTTACTTGTTGCAGTGCTTTATTAGGTGAGAGGGGTGCTGACAGGTAGTTTTTAGACCAAGATGGAGATTAACTATATCACTTAGCTGCCCACCCCTACTATCTCTTTTTTACTCAGCCACGTGTCTCTCTTGCTTCTCTCTCGGCCGTCGAGACACCGGGTATGACCTTGATGAGGAGTGCAGTAAATAAAGCCGGGGGAGGAGCGACTCGTCTCCTGGCAACGAGCCTCTGTTGGGAGCTGGCAGGTCTCTGTTGTGGCCGCCTCTCTGTCGGGGCCCTGCCAGGTGGATGGCATTGTGCCCAGAACTCTTTACAAACTGAGTCTGCAGTCTATATTCACCTGATCTGTGTTTCTAGGATATGTTACTTAATTTCCTAGCAAAAACCAGGGATAGCCCTGTTTGCTTTTGTTTTAAATGACTTGTGACAAGACTTCCAAACACTCCGGTCAATGCTGCTAATTTAATTTAATTTGATACAGTAGTGAACATAGAGGGCATGAAAAAAACGCCACATATTCACCTTGATAATGAGCAGTTCATGATCCGTTTTTAAAATGTTCAAGAGCAGCTACCAGGTTCCTTAAGAACACCTACATCTACTTTATATGATTTGCATCATATCAGCTGACCATGTTTACCGACACATTGGAGCAGCCGCAGATAAACAGTGTTCTTCTGTGTTAGCTGTGTTAACAGTGACACTAATAAAATACTAGTTATTCTTAACATGCTGCACAGTTCGTTGCAATGTGTTGCTTTGAAGTGACAGATCTTAGAGGTCTGTTCAGGTCCCTCAAGACCGACAGCAGATGTTAGTGACACTTTTTTAAGGCTGCACCCGAGCAGCCGCATAGTGATATGTGAACAAAGAGCAGGATGCAAGGTTTGTTTGCAAGCCTCACACACACAGACCAGCTGTTTTTCATCCGTTTGTGACACACTGAAACAAGATTTGTTGAATTAATCTGGACATCTAAATCATGTGGAGGGATAAAAAAAAAAAAAGTAAAACTGTACAGATTGCAAGTTAGTGAGTAAACTTCTCAGAGCCTGATGTATAGATTTAATTTACTGAGTCTCCTAAACAACCAAATCAGGCTACAGGTAAAATATAAATGGAGATATTAAAGCTGTAGCTGAGCACGTTAGATTAGAGGGAGTGTTGGTACATATTCATCTCAGGAAAGTCCTTGGTGGGGGCAGCGTGGTGGATCAATAGTCAGCTAAAGAGGGTTTCTGTTATCCATCTGGAGGGCACAGGAAGGATTTGAGTCCGTCTGGGGTGGAACTGAGCTCTACCAATACGAAAGCTGGAGTCCGCTCAAACTGGCAAGGTATACTCTCTTTGGGCAACATTAGCAAACCCCCCTCACAAACCCAGTGACCTTAGTGGTGCACACTGCCTCACCGATTTGTTATATAGTCACTTATTCCCAATGAGGACGAGGAGACCAGGAGAGAGGGGTGGGGGAAAAAGAGGGTGGAGGGAGAGAGAGTGGGGTCAGCTACACATGGAACCACCTTGAAGAGGCTGCTAAGAGAGCAGGCTATTGTTTGGACAGGTCTGTAGGGTACTTCACTGACAAGCCAGTTGGCTGTGCAGAAAACACGCCATCAAAAGTTGTCCTTAGCCTCTCAGGGCTCAAGTGTTATGATAGTGTTTGGGTTTCGACTCAGCAGATAGTCGTGTTTACTCAGGCTGTGCCATCATGCTAATTTAGGGCACAGATGCTTGAATGATGTGTGTATATATCCACTAGTGGATCACTAAACCTTTTTTAGGTTTCTTCCTTAAGTCATGAATCCTGTCTGCCACCCTGTTGTTTCAGTTGGGTGATATCCATGCTCCCTGGCTAACCCCTCACTGCTCTGCTGAACATCGGCAAACAATGCCGTTGAAGAATGAATAACATGCCCTTGCCTTTGTGAACCTCCACATCTTAAATCATGGCCAAGTTAATAGGAAATCCAAACTGCAGTTTTCGTTGTGTTCAAGACATTTTATTAGACTGTGGTTTTAGAGCATGTTTAACCAAATGTTTTCTGTGCTATTTTTGACTCTCTTTCCCCTGCTGCTGCACCTCTCGCTTTGGTTTTGCAACTTCCTCTGTATATATGAGGGGTTTCTTTCCTGTGCAAAATGTCTGTCTTTCTAAGAAAAGTGCCCATAGTTCTGAATTTCTGAATCATTATAATAAAATCAATGGAGAATTGTCACTTTAATCAGAAGTGACCCTGCTGCTAGGTGAAAGTGCAAATTTTACTTCTTTTTGCAAAGAAGTAAGAATTATAGCTGTCAGATAGAGCTGCAAAATGTCTGTAAAGTAAAGGTAGAACTTGTAATGTGCCAGTATTCAAGTGTGTGACCATAACACATGGCAGATGAAATGTGCCTACTTGTCCATGGTGTCTTTAAGGTCTTTAAGGGCTTCAAAAATAGAAAGTTTAGGATTTTCTCTTTCATGAAAACTTAGAAATTCCACGTGCTGACAAATAATAATTGGACCTGAAGCTGAAATTGTATTAACTGCTGTTTCCACAGTCAGATTAGGACCTGAAATTATATTTTATGTATTTATTTTATTTATTTATCTGTATTTAAGCAGGTGATTCCCGTTGAGTTTAAAACCCCTTTTGCAAGGGAGACCTGTTTAGGCAGAGTACTTGAGTAAACTCATTCATTTTCAGCTTTACTACATAAAATTGGAGCACTGAGTTTTGGTTCCAAATAAAACAAACAATTACCAGATTCTACACTGTCAACAACAACAACAGCATGAAGAGATTCATGTCTTGGTCCTGTTAAATCTTTAGAGATTGGCAGGGAGGATATATTCGGCCTTAGAGCCACAGAAATGAAGCAGTGTAGTTGCATTTACAGCTCAATGTCAGTGGAGGGGGAGGGGCCTTGCTAATAGCAACCAGCTGTGTGTCTCATAAAGGGGGATATAAGGTCAGAAGTGTGACATTTGCCAAAGTAAACCTGGCACCTCTTCACATTCATCATAACCTGGGCAGCCACTCCAAACCCTCTGGGTTGCATCAAACTCTCACATGGCAACTCAATGCAAAAAAACGCCCGTGATCCCAGGACTTTTTTGAGCACACGGGAGTTTCCAGAGTCGTGTCTCCCAGCAGATTTCTTAACCTAGCTTTAATTTGGTAAAACACACAGACCATGAGATGAAATGTAGGGCACAGTCAAGAGTTAGGGTCGATAAACGTGTCATCAGGTTTACTGATGAATAAAAAGCCACTGAAGTATAACAGAGATGCAGAGAGAAGCTATGTGGCCAATTTTCACTGTTGTGTGAGTGACTCAGGACATCCGTTGTGTCACTGTCTTCTCTTTAGATGTGGAGCACAAGGAGGAGGACGACAGTGGTGCAGTCAAGACTGAGGTAAGGTTTCTGCCCTGTTTCTATCTCTGTTAGTGGCTAATACAACCCTTGAGGCCTCTTTCACACCTGCCAGGCCTGTAGCTTCCGTTATGGGGATGAATTATCTTTCTTCTCACAAACTATGAATCCACTGCTTGTCAGTATGATGCATGGCTGTGGAGTGAGAGCACAAGAAAGTCTTTTCTTAACTTGAAAAGGGACATTTCTGTAGCAGAACAGATAAATATGATTGGACTCTCCACCTGACTCCGTCATATTGGCATGCATATCAATGTGTCAGCTCATCCACTCTCTTTTAGACCAGTGTGCTGTCTTATTACTTACAATAGGCTGTATGTTTGATGAGGCGAGGTTTGCAAGTGGTTTAATGTGACTGTTGGTGGGTAGGAATTGGTCATCACACAAAATTGGCCCAAAAAAAGAACCTGAGGGAACATTACTACATCTCACTAATGACTCATAAACACTGTGCTTGTTTCATCTGTACAGAAACAAAACCTTGTCATTTTATAGAGGGTTATGTGCCAAACTTAACCCCCTATAAAACTGGACTCTGGGACCAGTAACTTGAACAGAGGCAGTTATGCAAAGTCTCTAGTGCAATGGTGCAAATAAAGTTTACTACCAAGCAAGATTTTATCCTACATTTGTGTTTTTTTTTTGTAAGTATTAGACAAATTAGATGTTAAATTAGTTAGCTTTAAAGGTGCTGGCAGGTGGATTTTTTTTTTTTAAACCTTTGGACAGATCCAAACCTTTTCCTGCTGTTTCCAGTCGTTACATATACACATTATAGTGAAATCTTCTCTTTAACCCTGCAACCATTTTTAAAATTTGGTACTTGCACAGATTCCACAAACCAGATATAACATCCTAATTAGTGAGCTTTAGAGGGAAAGGTAGTCACATTGTGAGAGCCAGACCAGCTGTTTACCCTGTTTCCAGTCTTTCTGCTAAGCTAAGCTAATCAGTGTATGAGAATAGCATAAGTCTTTTTATTTAACTCTTAGCAAGAAATGGAAACCAATAAGTTTCCATTTGTACTCAAATCACTTCAATTTTATATCTTGTGTGATTAGACTCTTAGTCAGTTTCTTCCAGCATCACTGTTAATTTCCCCTGTTTTTTGACTTGTGAAAGAAATGGTACCTAATGGCGTATAGATTTGAAATATCAAATACACTTGGGAGCTCCTCGTATCGCTTGGTGCTGCTGACCTTGAGACTGTTGCCAGGGATTTGTGATTAGACACTGTGGCATCACTTCTTGCTGCCTGACCAATCACAAGCTGATAGCAGCATACAGCACACCGACACGGGAGTCATCATCTGCTTAGAAACTGGACAACTTTGCCTCGTCCAAACCTCATTTGTTAACTAGAGTCTGTTTCACAGGCTTTAGTGAGAGTTTGGATGTAGAGATTTACTTCAAACTGCTTTATGAGAGATATTCTCAAAGAAAGAACTAAAAACAAGTAGCTAACTTTTTTTTTTTTTTAAACACCTTAAACAGGGAGGTCGAGGCAGGCTGCGAGGGGGAGTTGGTTGGGAGATCAGCCTTCGTCAGAGGCCCATGCCCAGAATAACCTTCCAGGCTGGTGACCCTTATTACATTAGCAAGCGGACCAGAGAGGAGTGGCTGGCCAAGTGGAAGATGGAGGTGAGTACCCCAGCTCTGTCCCAGCCACCATAGAGCAGGATGAGTGACAGGCGTTGACTAAAGCTGACAGGGTCAAAGTTAGGGCTCATGGTGTGTTCACGGCCAAGTGTATTTGATGGGTCATTTAATATCTCATGAAGGTACCATTTATTTCAGTAGACTCCCAGGGTTGGCTCCTGTGTTTCCTGGCTTTATTCTATTCTATTGTATTAGCAGAGGAGAAATCACATGCAGCTGTAGTGATCACATCTGTAAGGTGAAGCATGATAGATTGTCCTGGATAAAAATGTTAAATTTAAGTTTGCATCACTGTGTTTTTTTTTGTTTTTTTTTTTGCTGACTGGAAGCTGAGGTAGATTGATTCTAGATAAACGCCTCACCTCAACAAAATACAACAAACACATTTTCTTTACTCTTTTTGAAGTTTAAGATACTTTTGTTTTTTGTCTTTACATTTTATTTTTGCAAATTGCAAACATCTGCTATGGAAGACCATGTAAAATGATCAAAAGCTCCAGAGTAGCTCTTACATAAATTTCTGACCCAGTAATGAGATGGATTTGTTGGAAATACACAGGTATTTTTACTGCATCCAGAATGATCACACACGCCTGCTTCTAAGCTATTGTGACAGGTTAACTAAGCACAAGTTTAATCTTTAGAAATGTGAGTTTCCCCACACTGCTCATTACTTAGTGATGTTAAATATGGCTTCTGGAAGTAATGTGATGTATTGCTTCATCTGTTGCATAATGAGGAGTCTCTATAGTATCAACATGGGGTCTTCAATTTCTTCTGCTCGGGGAGCGGCCATAAAAGTGTCTCAATGGAGGAAATATTGCCAAATTAGAAGGAGATGCCGGAGTCTCACAAATATTATTTAAAAAAAAAAAAAAAAAAGTAAGTAGGTAGTTCACATTTTCCAAACAGAGGTGAATTTTCTTCAACAAGTGTCTGTGCTAGACTGAGTTTTAAACAGTTTTGAATGTGCTGCTTATTTTTTTTCCATTTTCTCATCTGCATGTTGCAAACTTTGACCCAAGAAAGTCTGATTTGTTTTGGCATCAAAGCCCTTTCCTGAGAAGTAATGTGATGCGTAGCCTTCACTTTTCACTCAGCTCTTGCTGTAAAGCATTTTGCTGTCCCATGTGTCTGAGGAGGGGAGGACATTGCAGCTGAAAGGGTTACTGCCATCTTGCACTTTCTCCAGGATCTCTCTTTTTTTCATGAGCCTTGTGGACAGTGGACTTCGCCGTCTCTCCCTTTCAGTTTCCCTCCCCCATTCTTCTTCTGACCCCTCCCCCAGCTATGGAAATGAACTCTGTGCTATGGATATGAGGGTGAAGATGAGGTTTGCAGCAGATTTCCAGCCCTGCTTGCAAGACAGCCTCTTGGCTCACTGCCAACATTTTGCAAGTCCTCTCTAGCCAACCAGAATTCCTGTTGGCAATCACCTGACCCTGAATTCCCAGACAAAGAAATGTTCATGCTTTCTTTTTTTAAGCGATCTCTTTTCCCCCAAGAGTGGGGGTGAAAAAAACTGAAGCCCCACACTGGATTATGAGGGTTGCACGTTGGCGTGAATGGGTATGTGCACTGCATTATTTGTTTGATAACACAGAGGTGATAGTGTGCATGTCTGATTAGCCTGCGTACAGCTAGGGGAATATGCTGACTTCAGGTATTTCCATGAGAGTTGTTGTGGACCATCTGCTCTGCACAACTTAAAGGGAAACCGTCTCTTTAAAAGAGAGTGCACAGGCTGTAGCCGTGTTTGGGAGAAAGTTGGTTGCATGAAAAAAGTTTTTCCCGTGGGGTGAATCTGTGCTGAAACTATTTCCTGTTTCATAGCAGCATCTAGAAATGTCAGAGTAGCATAATGTTTTTAGGTCAAGTACATTTAGTCTAAAATGTTGCTGTGTTTTCAGAATCAGCAGGATTTTATCTTATATAACATTTCAATGGGAAAAAGGTTAAGTCGTGTAGGCCTCAAAACTTTTCTTTCCTATCACCGTGTACTTTGCTCTGTTTGACTCAGGACGTAGATTTGCAATAAAAACACTCATTTAATTACTCGAAAGGGTTTTAAAGGGATTTGGCGTAAACCAGGCAGCCTCCTCAGGGAGCTTGTTTAACAACTCCACTTGTAGCTTCATGGGGAAGTCTGTTTATGTATTCATGGCTGACACTGTAATATTCCTAATTATCTCTGAAAAGGATGCAAGACAATGAGAACCAGATGGCCTTTTTGGTCTGACCCCCCCCCCCAAAAGGCCACACATGAAATACATGGCTTTTGTAGGGATGTGTGCTAAAATCACACTAATGAACACTGTAGCCACAATTCATTTCATTCATTTTTTTTAAGGTTTTGAATCAGTTTTTGCTGCGTTCTTGCCCTTGAGTTCACTTCACCTGTTGCGACTTCAGGAGGTTTTTTTTTTTTTATTATTTGTCCAGTCCTGCTCAGCAGATAAGCTTAGACGTTTGCACAGAAGGCAGATCTCACTGTAAAATCCATCAAACAATGACACAAACCAGACCCTGCTGCGTCTCTCCTGCCTGTTGCGCATGAGACTACTGCATTCAAAGGTCAAACTCTTGTGTTGCTTCAAAGACTTGCTGTCATGTTGTGTGAGGAAGTAATGTTCAGTTTATTTCATCTATTGCTTATTTTTAATCAGTGTGTGCAGAATATTTTGTAAAGATGGCACCTTAATATTTTATTATATCCTGTTGGTTTGATGCTTGGTGCTGTTGTATTACATACAAGCTTCCAGGAACTATGTGCTGCAGTGTTTCATCTCAGCAGCTGCACTTTTGACTCTTTCACTCTTTGAGATTAAGAAATTTTCCTTAAAAGCCTTATTATATACTGTGATTGTCTTAGAAATAACAGCAGCCACACAGTAATCTTTGTTAACAAGTACTGCCTAGTTTGGATACTGAAATATCATCTGCACACTCCAGAGACCCGTACCTGTTCTCTTTCTCTGCTCCCAGTGCACTCTGTCACCCTTTGAGCCCTCAGGGTATCATGCTGCACAGCCTGTAATTCAGATTATCCCTTATTGTGCTCCCAACATGTCTCTACACTCTGCCAGCATGCAGCAGAGCGCCTGTTTTCACTCTATCCATAACAAAATCCACCATTTCTGTAAGTACAGTAACTTATCTATCATATCTGTATATACCATAGTTTTTCCAAGGGAAAAAGTGGTGGTGCTTTCAGTGAGGTTGCTTAAATACATTTGTTTTTCTGTGTTTATACAGCTACATTATGTCTGCTGTAATTTTAGGTATTTGTCTTCAGCGTGGCGTGACAGTGGATATAAGTGGTGGTATTTCTGAGCTGTCATTGACGGGCAGGCGTGCGTAAATGATAAAGACCGCATTGTGTCTCCACTACCTCCTTTCCTATTTTCCCCTTTAGACTCGGTGGGCCTGCCTTTGCTGGTGGAGCTGCACACACTGTGAGGCCCCCAAAAGGGGGGCATTTACAACTGGGAAGAAGTCCAGAGGCAAATATCTGGGTCTTATAGCCACTATACTTTCTCTCCTCCCCACACTGGCATTGTTTGCATCACTTTCTCACTGATTCTGAGGAGAAGGAATCCTGGAGACTGGAGTCTGGCACTACAATGAGCACAGTAACAGTAGCTCAGCCAGTTTATTGGTGTTTGCAGATCTCCCAGTATACCTGTGATGACCGGTCATTAAAATCCTGAAGCTGGACTAAATCCTGCTTTGCATATACTCTGTGAGCTCATTCCCTCTTTCCTGCTTCACCAATGTGATTGCAGATTGTTTCTCCCTGTATGCATAACACAGCAGTTTAATTGACATGTGTTAGTTTTTGCAGTTTGCCATCTGGAAGCGAACATCCATGCAGGCTGTCGAACACTAACTCCAGTGTGCTTGTGCTGGAGCCAAGAGGCCTAACACATATGGCCAAAGGCTTTGAACCATCCATCCAGCACTACAGTACAGATATTTATAAACCACAGCAGAGCCTCTTGATTGAAGAGCATGTGTTTCTACTCTTCTGTGCAGAAACCCCTCCCCACGCCATCTAGGCACCACCTCCCCTTAAAGGCTCTATTGTTTACAAGTTACACAGGGGGAGAAGATTGTGCTGGTCGTCTCTCTCCTGTATGCTTTTTTTTTTTCTCCTCTTCCCACACACCCAGTCCAGCTCTGGACATTTACAGTGTGTGAGACCTGAGAACAGACTTGAGGAAAGTAAGCACAGCTGTGCAGTGTTGCTCTCACGTGGAGCCTATACTATGACTAACACGTGTTTACATATGGAAGTGCAGATATATATCGTGTGTGTGTGCATGTAAAAGAAGAGTGTGAGAGAAGGAGAAGAAAGTTAGTATGTGGGTTCTATCGTGTGAGTGTTTGAGAGATCAGAATGAGTGCAGCTGTCAGGGATTTACTGTGAGAGGCTTTAGTCCCGGCTGTGTCTCGTCTTCTCTGATCGAACTAGCGGTTCAGTGTTAGGTACCATAAACCCAGTGAACTTTCTGTTGCACTATAGAGTTATTGTATACACTGCTATTGATGAATGGCTATTCTAGTCAGAGATAAGGATGTGTTTAAAAATGCTTTCAGACTCCCACATTCAGGATTCTGCACGTACACAGCAGAGATGTGGTGCACCACAGCTAAACTGATAAGAACTGCGTCAGCCTCAACTTATACTTTACCTTTTAATAACAGTTTTTCTGAGTATCCTGCGTAACAGGCATCACAGCAGGTAGAGCATATGTAGTTCATTCACTGGTGTGATGGACAAGTATAGATGACAGAGAGACAGTCAGATGATTGTGTGGTGTTTCCCTAGCAGTTGGTGGAGACCAAACCAGAGCTAAAGATTAAAGGAAATATTGGACTTTGATTTGCTGGATGCTCAGAATCACAACTCCAAAAAAAAAAAAAAAAAAAATCCTATGTTGCTCCATGTCTGCTGGGTGTGTAAATAAGCAGCTGTTTGCTAACACATTTAGCATGATAACTTATTAATGTTTGTCCATAGCACAGAGTATCAAACACTGGATTACATTGTCTGGTCAGATCTGTTATTTAGGTTAGCACTAGCAAGGGAGCAATGGTTATTTGAAGAGGCACTGTGGCAAACAGGAGTTTTAAGTTTGTCCTTTAAGGTTAAATTGGTTTGTAGAACAATATTCAGAGAAGTAACACATCCATCTGAATCAAAACTGAAATGAATGCACACATCATATGCAAATCCCTGTCCTTATCTCTGCTGTCACTGGACTGTTTCAGGCAGAGAAAAAGGCCAAACTAATGTCAGCGATGAATGCGATGAAGGATCACAAGGAGAACGAAACAGAGACCCAGAAAGAAGAGGTCTCAATAATCAAGCACCCACAGCCTTCAAAGCAGCAGCAGCAGCTGCAGCCTCAGCAGCTGCAGCCTCAGCCTCAGCCTCAGTCGCACACTCAGCCTCAGTATCAACAGCAATCACAGCCGTTGCTGCCACAGCAACATCAGCAGCCGCCTCAGCCTCAGCCTCAGCCTCAGCCTCAGCCTCAGCCTCAGCCTCAGCCTCAGCCTCAGCCTCAGCCTCAGCCTCAGCCTCAGCCTCAGCCTCAGCAGCAGCAGCAGCAGCAGCAGCAGCACCAACAGCAACAGCAGCCTACTGACCCAGCTTCTCCCACTGTGGCCACAACCCCTGAGCCTGTCGTCATCGGAGGTGGAGACAAGACATCCCCCAAGTCTGCAGACACTGAGCCAGAGTATGAGGTGAGATCATTTTGGACTTGCTTCACACTGATTACTGTGCTGTTGTGCAATAAGAGGATTTTACATCTGAGATCTGTATTGGAAATAGGATTTAGTTAAAGATAAGGGTTAATCCTTGTGGAATTAAGTAGCCATTTCCGTTGTGGGTAATCATTATCTGAGGTGTTATTTGTACAGCCCTGTTCTGCCCTCTGCAGAGCCACGGTTTTACACTTATGGCAAATATGTCACACTTAATTTAATAATCAATTACCTGATAATCAATTTATTAGGCTTTGGAAAGATTCTTCACTGATTCTTAGACATTGACACGTTATTTAGTTGCAGCTCTCATTTATACAAATAATCACTTTTAATTATTGCTGTTATGTGGTATTATTGATTGATTTGTGTAAGATTTTTCTGTCTAACTTTACCATTCCAAAAAAAAAGTCCAGAGACAAGCTGTTTTTAAAAAGGATTCATAGTCATGCCCAGAAGTTAATGCAGAGCGGATGATTTGTCTTTTTTTTGGCAGCAGGACGGTCGTGGTTTTGGCATTGGCGAGCTGGTTTGGGGGAAGCTGCGAGGATTCTCGTGGTGGCCAGGCCGCATCGTATCCTGGTGGATGACGGGACGGAGCAGAGCTGCCGAGGGAACCAGATGGGTCATGTGGTTTGGAGATGGAAAATTCTCAGTGGTGAGCATTTAGAGCCAAGTTTAATATTACTGTCAGGTGTTTTTTTTTTTTTAATTTTATTTTTTTCGAAGAAGAATTAAGAAAAATAGCCTTCTGTAATCCTCCAGGGCAGGTATTAGCAGCACCTGCAACTCCTTTAAAAGACAAAACCCATGCTCTGTTGGCCACCCATCAATTTGGGTGATGTCACTAGAAAGCCCAGGATGTTGTCTTTGCAGGACATGAGGACAAACGGACTGGAAGCACAGTGGACAAAAATGAACTGCTGGGACAACACTGCTGATTGGAGACAACATTAGAGATTTTTGCTTTGTTTGCTTAACCAATATCTCTCTTCCAGTATAAACACAAAAATGGACCTTTTGACACTTCTTACCCAACAACAACAACAAGTGTTTTAATGGCCTGCGACACTGAACAATTATTGCTTTTTCTGTATTTTGCCAGGTTTGTGTGGAGAAACTCCTGCCATTAAGTTCGTTCAATAATGCCTTTCACCAACCAACTTACAACAAGCAGCCAATGTACAAGAAAGCCATCTATGAAGTGCTACAGGTGAGTATAAGAGCAAATTCTACTGTGATGTATTCATGTAAACCAGCCCATTATAATAAGCTTATTGACCTCAGTTTTTTTTCATAGTTGCTAATTGATTTTATTACTCACACAGTCCATTGGGTTACTAGTACTATTTGTATTTCTTTAAAGGAATAGTTATAAAATTAACAGGCAGGTAGCTTAGCATAGGATGAAGGCAGGGGCAAACAGCTAGCCTGGTTCTATGTAAAATATTAAAATACCATTACAGTACCAGCACTTCTTAAACTGACGGTTTGCCATGTTTCATCTTAATTGTGTAATATGTACTCAAACCTTAAAGTGTGGTTTTAACAGAGGAGGCACAGAAAATGTGTAATTTCAAAATAAGAAGTGCTTAGATGATGAATAAAGAGAAAATAAATATGTTCCCTTTTTGTGAAAATAAGAGATGAGATCTGACAACGTTGAGTTAGTAGATGATAATTTGTATAGCTATACTGATGAGGAAGTTAATCATAAATGTTTTTTGTGTATTTGTAGGTGGCTGGTAGCCGGGCAGGCAAAGCCTTCATGGCCTGCCCTGACAATGATGACACAGAAACCTCCAAATCAGTGGAAATGCTGAACAAACAGATGATTGACTGGGCTATTACAGGGTTTCAGCCCACTGGGCCCAAAGGCTTAGAGCCACCAGAGGGTAAGAGGAAGGAGGCTGGAATTTTTGAGCAGAAATGTCTCTCTTTGTCCCAAATATAAGCTTCAAATAAACCGCTTTATTTACAGTTTCTCTATTTAATACAATATACACTCATTATACAATATACACTCATTCGTAATGTTGTCTGTATGATTAATTGCCTGATACGCCGTGGACCCCAGAGGAGCGTAACCCATACAAAGAGGTTTACCCGGAGATTTGGGTGGAACCAGAAGCAGCTGCCTACACACCTCCTCCAGTCAAAAAGCCTCGCAAAAGCACAGCAGAGAAACCCAAGGTCAAGGACATCATCGATGAGAGGACACGAGGTAAGGTGCCTCATTTATTAGGTTAAACAAGAGTCATGAACTCCACATTCACTCCCCCTGGGAAGACTCAGTTGAGCTGCACTTCAGGAGTAAGTGGTTGGAGCAGTAGTGTTTGGCCATTACAGTGACAGGTTTAAGATGAAATTGAGTGATGTGAGCACAGAAAAAGGTTCAGGCTTCAGACAATGCATAGCCCGTTGTTTGAATTTATATCCAAATGTGCTTCATTTGTATTGATGTCGGATGTTTTGGCCATGAGTCACTCACCAATGCAGAGTATGATCAGAGTTCTCGTCCCGAATGCAAAAACTCTTATTTAGGTTACCTTGAATAAAAATGTTAAAGCTAAATGCTAAGTGTCCCACTTAATTTGCCAAACATCACATCTCACACAATAGTTTGAACAGGATCCAAAAAGAATCTACGTGTTAACCTCATAACACTTCTGGACATTTTGTTTGGTTTTTGACATGAACACATTTTAATCTTAAACAGCAGAACCCTGCATGGAGCCAACATGCCTCCTGAATAAAGGTGATTTCCTATACATGAACAAATGATGTCTATCTATGTTGTGTTTTCAGAGCGACTTGTTTATGATGTGAGACAAAAGTGCCGCAACATAGAGGGTAAGTGATGTGTATTCTGGCTTGCAGCAGGGATGGGGTGGGGGGGGGCTCTCAGAGGTTGCATAGCAGTAAAAATGTTTGTGTCTTTGGTATTAAAACAATAAAAGAGGAAGAAATAACCAGTCCATGGTTTTTGCTGACTTGTTAGTTCTAGCTTCACATCTGTTCAAATTGTTTCGTTGAAGTGAAAGGTTTGAAGCCTTGAAGCCTTGTAGCCACTGAGTGTTTTCACCTCTTTGACCTCTGCTGCTTCTCTTTCTGCAGACATCTGTATCTCCTGTGGAAGTCTGAACGTTAGCCTTGAGCACCCGCTGTTTGCAGGAGGAATGTGTCAGAGCTGTAAGGTGAGCTGTGATAGAGGTCATTAAAAGTCTGGTACTCCCACTGCTGTGTCGTAAAAAATCACAGCTCCTTTCAGAGCTAATAATAAACTGGACATATTTCAATTAGCTCCTGATGTGTTGCCATAAATTTTGCTTTTCAGCATGTTAAAACGCTCACGTCTGACTTTGCACCACTTTTGTCACAGAATTGCTTCTTAGAATGTGCGTATCAATACGATGATGATGGTTACCAGTCATACTGCACTATCTGCTGCGGCGGCCGGGAGGTCCTCATGTGTGGAAACAACAATTGCTGTCGGTGAGGTTTCTGCTGGGTTCTAGTGTACAACGGGGGTAATATAAACCATGATGGGCTGTTACAGTGAGGTCTGATTTATAGTTTTCTCCAAACAAGCAGCACGTGTTGTGGTATCTTAACAAGCTGTATGATACCTCTAGGTACAAGAGAGCCCAACATACTGCTCTGCTTCTTTTTTTTAACAGAAATCATGTTTCCTATGAGAAAATATGAGAAGTAGTCTCAGAGAGTATCTGCAAAAGGGCAGACTCTAAAATTAGTCTTGAAAAATACCACAGAGAACAGATGGAGCCTTGTCAAATTCATGTTTGACCAATCAATAACAGTGATTTGAATTGATTTTTAGATGATGGTATTTGACATTTGGATGACATTTTGATGATAACCAGCTTCCTCTCAAAACCCCCAAGCTTGATTCAAAACCGCTTAAACAAGGCCTTGTAGATGTGAAACAAAGACGGATGCTGCATCTCTGTGGCCTGTTTCAGTCCTCTGACGGAGAACTGTCAGTCACAGATTGTACAGCCTACTTTGAAGCATGGAGATCGAGAAATTTTATTTTCTGTCTACAAATTCAGTTAATATACAAAAGCCAACTCTGCATTTCTCCAGTAATCAGTACTTTTTGACATCATTTCTCTCTGTGCAGCATCAAGCTCTGCTGAAGAGATCAGTCTAAATCAAAACACATATAGTTTGATTACAAAAAAACACTTCTTTCAAAAAAAAAGTCTGTTTGATTTGTCAAATTCCTGTGACTGCATTAAACCCTATAAATCATACCCTCGACTACACACCAGATGGATTTATCATTCATGGTTGTAATCATTTTCCTTGTGTGCAGGTGTTTTTGTGTGGAGTGTGTCGACCTCCTTGTTGGTCAAGGAGCGGCCCACGCAGCCATCAAAGAGGACCCATGGAACTGCTACATGTGCGGACAGAAGAGTGTGTTTGGCCTGCTGGAGCGTCGCACTGACTGGCCCAGCCGCCTCCAGCACTTCTTTGCAAATAATCATGACCAAGATTTTGTGCGTAAAAAACCTTACGGCTATAAATCCCACTCGCTCTCTCTCACTGTGGAGTCTTTTTTTTTTTTTCCTTCGTGTCTCATTTTCTGCCCACTCTCTCGGTGTTGCGTTTCAGGATCCACCAAAGCTTTACCCCCCAGTCATGGTGGAGAAGAGGAGGCCCATTCGTGTCTTGTCACTGTTTGATGGTATAGCAACAGGTTAGACAAGAACAACTTTCTCCTCTTTGTCTATATGAAGTGTTTTTTACATCACATGCTCCTCCTCTATATTAAATGCAACCTTTTCATTTAAAGGTCATCATGGAAAAAAATCCCTTTAATTTACTCCAAGTATATTTTCATGATATGTTGATGATCTTGTTGGATAATAAACATCATACTTTCAGTGTTTGCTTTTTACAGTGAGTTTCTCATAGTAATGTTGACTATTAATAACACCACATTATAACACTATCATAGTCAGTGTAAGAGTTAACAGTAAATGCAGGACTGAAAGTGTTATATTAGTGGGCAGAATTACATGAGGAGCATACTGTACTGATACCATATTGCAAGTCCGTGACCATTTTCGATATTATTCAGTGTTTTCTATTATTCGGAGACATCACTGTAGACTTTTGTAAACCGTTTTCTGGATGTTCGGTTTGACCTTTGACACTGCCCTTTGCAGGGTTGCTGGTGCTGAAAGAACTTGGCATCCAAGTAGATCGCTATGTAGCTTCTGAAGTGTGTGAAGACTCCATCACTGTGGGTATTGTCCGGCATCAGGGTCGCATCATGTATGTTGGCGATGTGAGGAACGTCACACGCAAACATGTGAGTCTCATGTTTTTTGTATGGGGTAACTAAGCATTCATGTTGTTTTTCTTCTCGCTTATTAAATGAGTTGTTTTATGGGACAGCAGTGTTTTTCTGCATTAAATATTAAAGCTGAGGCCAGATGTGATGAGTAGCCCGAGCAGTTTGCACATAACTCTTTTAACATGCATGGATATTTTTGTGCTGAATGTGGGAAATGAACAAATATTGGACACATGCATACAGACAGAGACAACACACTGTGAGTGAATGCTGGCTGTGGTTACAGATTTGACATCCTGTCCTGAAACAGAAGCACATATTTATCAGAAAGAATTTTCCTTGTTAATTTATACTGCAGCCATTATGGGCATGCTAACAGTAAACTCTTCAGAGTGGGCTGGAAGAGAGAGAGAGCTTCAGCTGAGCTGTGGCTCTGACCTCAAACTGAAGTGGATAATAAAATAATAGCTACTCACTCAGAGGACATTTAGTTTGCATTTATATTTCAAATATGTTCAACAGCCCGTGCTAAGCTGTCTAGCCCAGGTCAAAAGCTGAGTTTTGTTTTTCCTGCCTTCACCTGTGTGCCTCTTAATAAGTTATTAGCTTAAAAAGTGTAATACTAGTTTGCTGTCCCAGCTGTACTGCCTCTTTTATCTTTCTGTTTCTGACTCGGTATACAGATACACGAGTGGGGTCCTTTTGACCTAGTTATTGGTGGGAGCCCATGCAATGACCTTTCAATAGTCAATCCTGCTAGAAAAGGTCTTTATGGTAAGTGAACCATGTGCATTTTCCTTTTTTTGTGAATTAGTCTGGTCAGATAATAATTTGAACAGATAAATTACTGAAGTACTATCAGTATGTGCCCCATAGTGTAATTCATCCTTGTTTAATGACTGTCTCTGTCCCACAGAGGGCACCGGCCGTCTCTTCTTTGAGTTTTATAGGCTCCTTCACGAGGCTCGGCCGAAGGAGGGGGATGACCGGCCTTTCTTCTGGCTCTTTGAAAATGTGGTAGCCATGGGTGTCAGTGATAAGAGGGACATATCTCGCTTTTTAGAGGTCAGCCTGCTCTGACTGTAGTGCTCTCTGCCAGTTGAACTATTTGCAAGAGCTAATCTAACCTGCCTATTAATTTACTTGTAGATACAGGATGATGTGAAACCAGTAGCATAAGGATAGATGGATTATTCATGTCTTGACTCTTAATGTGAAGTTTTATTACATTTAATGTGCTGGAATTTCCTCCGGGGTTGTTTGTTTTTCTTTACATTAATTGTCCATTTCATGGCGTGTATATACAATATGTAAATTTAAGCATAGCACAGAATCTTCCTCTCTGATGGCTGACTTTCCTCTTTTGCTCATCTGGATTTCAGTGCAACCCAGTGATGATCGATGCTAAGGAGGTGTCTGCTGCCCACCGTGCCCGCTACTTCTGGGGTAACCTTCCTGGCATGAACAGGTTTGTGGGTGAATGCTGAGGGAAGCAGCAGCCTTAAACATATACAATGGAGGACACCAACCCCAATGCACAAGGGACCTCTTTTATACCTTTATTAGACTAGATGAAATAGCAATACATTAACTATATACAGAATTCTTCTTTGGGTCTGACTCAGGCTTGGTTTTGATCATAAGCATCAATATTTGTAGCACTGCACAGCCACACAGCAGCTTACAAGATTAAAGACTAAAGTCTAAAAATACATGAAACATGGGTCAGCTTGAACAACCAACCAATCATCCCACTTTTAGATGATGACACCATCTGTTTCCAACAACCTTTAAAATTAGTTAAAATGCACAATGATTCTGAAAACTTTTATGTTTAGATATGTCTCCTGTTTCTCTTTTCAGGCCTCTGTCTGCCATGTGTACTGACAGGCTGGACCTCCAGGGCTGTTTAGAGCATGGCAGGACAGCTAAGGTGACTTATGCGATACGCTGCTGTGAACAGCTTATATTTGATTTGCATTTGCTTATTAAAGAAACATCTGTTTTTTTTGTTTGATTGGTGTTATAGTGGAGTGGAAATGTGTTTTCTCTGTGATATCTTTGTACACTAGTGCCTCCCAGTGGCAGTGAGAGGTAACAGTTTATGAAGTAAACTAACTGAACACTGGATCATAAACCCAGTCTAACTAATCTGTGATACTGTAATGTCAGGGGTCAGTTTTAGGGAAAAATGATACATGGTTTACATTTTGATGTGTGACAAGTGAAGAAGAACATGTCGATGTTAATAGTTATGAAGGGAAATTTATCTTGTTGCCTTTTTTCTTTAGTTTGACAAGGTGAGGACCATCACCACCAGGTCTAATTCCATCAAGCAGGGCAAGGACCAGCACTTCCCTGTCTACATGAATGAGAAGGAAGACATACTCTGGTGCACTGAGATGGAGAGGTATGTAAAGATCATCCTTTACAGTCACAGTGGTTTTTGTCATTCAGAAATCAAAATCTCAAGAAGCCCTTCCTCTATCTTCTCCTGTTTTGCTCGTCTGTCTCTTTCCCCCTGGTTGTTTTGCGTCTGGTTGCTCTTGCCAGAGTCTTTGGGTTCCCAGTCCACTATACGGACGTGTCCAACATGAGCCGACTGGCGAGGCAGAGGCTCCTGGGCAGATCATGGAGCGTCCCAGTTATCCGCCACCTGTTTGCACCACTCAAAGATTACTTTGCCTGTGTTTGAGCAGCAGGAAAACCTACTCAGAACCATTTTAGGAACTACAACTGTATATTGTGGCTAGAAGTAAGAGCCTTGATCCTCAAATTATACTCCTGTATAATTTGCAAGTGAGACATTCTATTTAATTTTGATATGTCATTTTACCTTTTAGCAGTGTTATCAAGTTTTTGATTTGTTTGTGCAAGCTATACTTGAGACTATGCTTTCTTCTCAAGACACTGAGATAGAAAAAGTGCTAAATATGTATTTTAACAGAAATGGTAATGTGATGGGAAACATCTGAATGATGCGAAGTGGTTTTAAAATATGTGAAATATTTCTGCTGTGTGAGCGTACTGCGAGATTCCCACCTGCAGTGCAGCCATGCGTCCAGCTACTGAGCCTCACGGAGATGTGAAGAGAAAGGTGATTTTCTTCAGTGTCAGGAAAGCTGTGTCTCTGAGAATCCAAAACACCAGATCACATATACCTCTTTGTTTACAGTTTCTATACACAACTGAAGGTAATAAAGGTACTACTGTAATATGGTTACAATACCATGGTGCTCCAAGATGATGAGAAACATCATAGCCCATGTGGCCCTATAACCTTAGACAATACGGAGCTCTTAACCTGTTGCTGGAAAAACTTTTGATGTTTTTACACTTAATGGAAAAAAAAAAAATCTGTTCTGTGCCGTTTTATTCTCTTCAACGGAAACGTTGGAGTGACAGACAGTAGACTGCAAAATAGAGCATATCCTCTTTTCTGCATTTTACAGCTTTTATACAGATTGTACTGGTGCTCATTTAAACTCTCAGCCTTGCTACACTCAGGCTTACTACCTGGATCTGCACAAACAGAAAGTGAAGCTAGCCACATGGGAAATGATGTTTTCTGTCATTCAAAAAGAAAAACCTTACGATCAAAGTCTGTGGTGAGCTACTTTTTTCTAGTTTCATCCTGACCAGTGACATTACTGTACAACTGTTAGTAAGTATGGCGGCTGGAGGGAGGCAGGGTGTCCAGGCCGGGTAACCCTCCTCCTCAACTTCCACCTCTTTAAACTGAAAAACTGTCAGGTGCAAATCCTCAACAATATGGTGCGGCTTCACAAAGTTCTTCTAACTTTTTATAGCAATTTTGTGCTGTTTTATCAACATTATAAAGCACTTTTATATGTATACTTGTGTTTTTTTTCCTTGATATTTTAAAATAAATATTGGTTCTTGTTAATTATTTTTTGTTTTATGATGTGAACTGATCTACCCTTGTGTAATACTTTTTGTATACAGTAGGGCTGTGCCAATAGAAGTGAAAGAATGGATTTTGATATGTGAAACCCATGTTATTTGACTCTGTGCAGTAGATGGATTGACATTTGTAACCTCAAACCCTTTTCCCCTCCTGCACCATCCATATTGTTCTGTGTTTTAAAACAGTGATACAGTATGTTACAACCCAAGATTCAAAGAATGTCTACTTCTACTCAGACTGTAAAATGTAACACAGAGTTAAAGAACAATGTTATGCGCTTGTCCCTTGTGATGGACAGTTTTTCCATATCCCTTATAAATCTGTCATCATGTTGATAAATTTAATTGCTGATCCAAATTTGGATTAAATTCACAAACTAAATTCTCTCGATTGTAACCTCTAAGCTAAATATGGAGAGTGTAGGCTGCAGTTTGTCAAAACAAAAATCTGACAGAGTGATTGACTAAGATGTCAGCACTTAAAGAGTAAAGAGGGTAATAAAAACAGATGCTATCTATATCATATTTAAGATTCAAAATTTGAAATTTAATTTCTTAATGTTATTAATTTCTTAAGTGACCTTATTGCCATCGTTGTATCCGTGCACACTGGGTTTAATATGAGGCCCTGTGCTTTGTGATATATTAACCAGATGTTATTTTCCTCCTCCCACTATAATACTTAAGATCCCTTCATGTTTGTACATTTTGTACATAGAGTTTTCTGGTTGCTGTTTTCAATTTGTTTTTATCTTTTTTTTTTTTTTTTTTTACGTATGAGATGTACAAATATAATTCTTTGCTAATATATATCATCAAATTAGAAAAATCATAGCTTAAAAATAAAAATCAAGTGACAGATTTGATTCAAAACTTGCTTGTAGGGAGACTCCAAGTCAGCTTATTTTTTTCGTACTGATTTGTTTGTGTCAAGTGAATCCAGATTTGTCATGTGATCTTAATAGTGGCCTATGGACAGCTTTAAGGTGAACAGTCTCAACTTCACTGCACAGCCCTACGTTGTGGTGTTTCTGTTTCTTTTGTAAGGAAAAGAGGAATTGTAGTTGTTTCCGATGGTGCTAAACATTTTATCTAATCAAGAAAAATATATTTGATTGGAAGAGAAATAAACATGTCTTCACAATGACTGTTTTTAAGTTCCTTGAGGTAATGGAAAATAACTATTATTTCACTCATATAAATATATTAACAAAGACATTCTAACTTTGTACTTGAAAAAAAGGATAAGAAATAATGAAAGGTTTCCTATATTGTTTTAGACTAGAGATTGCTGTAGTTGGTGCTTATCTGTGAGAAAATCGTGTGAGAAAAAAACATGGTAATAACTTTTACTGTAGCATAATGTATGCTTAATACGCATTGCTTCTTAATCTTACATTCCATGGTGTAATATTATCCATGTCTGCCTTTGTTTTTTTTTTATTTTTTTTTTTTATCAGAAACATTTCATTTTTATTGTTCAAGACAGGTCAATAATTCTATATTGGGTGATAATGTTGACACTGTGTGACTTTCTTTGTCATAACTGTTTTATGGCCTATACGCTTTTCCTAAGACCAGTTCGTACAGCAAATGTAGCAGTCATTCTCCACTTTGAACCCCCATACTTATGTTTAGTGTCCAGAGAGAAGATAAAGGCTCCGTATGTACTTGTGCTGGAGAACACTTGAATAAATGTATTGTTTTTGTGCAAGAATCTGCAAACTCCTGTCCTCTTTTTTTTTTTTTTTTTTTTTTTTTTTTTTTTTAAAAGAGGTATGTGCGTGACATTTTCAGCATATCACCAGCATGTTGAAAACTGACTTTAGATTGACTCTGCGATTTAGCATTTACAAAGACAGCAAAAGCTTTTTCCAAAAATTTTACTTTTTTTTTTTTCTGACATGTTTCTAAAGCTGCTGCATCAGCAGTTTTGTTTTTTTTTTTTTTCTTTTTTTTTTTTTTCTTTCATTCAGTGTCTTCATTGTTGCTCTAAAACTATGCCCTTGGTCATAATTAGGACTTCTCAGAAAAAATAAAAGTATGAACTACCTCATAATTATCAGATTATAAATCATAATTATGTAGAAAATCACATAATAAGCAAAGGTCCAACAGCTCCAACAGTAATGAATGCCCTCCTGACTCTTTAGCTTCTAATTGTCAGGATACTGACAGTAACATCAGTGTTAACATCAGTAGTGGGCTCCAGTTTTCATGCCATCATGCCCTCCAGCAGGGGATTTGTTCATCAGCGCCTTGACACCCGAGTCTTCACTACCTTCAGTGCTCGAAAAAGAGGGAGTTGCCCTGCAGCTTCTCGATGATCAGACCTGAACATTCTGCCACTCTTACAGCTTTTTATCCAGCCATCAGTCACACAGAGTTTATGGGCTTGCACTTAAATTTCCTACTAATGCCATATGATCATTTAAGTATTATCAATCTGTTTATGTTTCTTATTTATGTTAAATTGTTTCAGATCAGGCCCAGGTCCTTTATGATCACATATAAGGGAGGAATATATTCAATTACATTTCAGTTAGACATTTAAGCCGATGAAATACATGATGATAGTTAAAAATTTTAAAAAATCTGTTATTTTCATGCCACCCTCTTCCTCTCATAGTGGTACAGCCTCCTCAGAGTGGACACGCCCAAAGTCCACAGTAATTGGTTGCTTAGGTGACCAAGCCTTCTCTCCTCCGTGCTGATTGGACCGCCACACGGTCGCACGGTCTGGATGCTGCGACGTACGTCAAGGTGACCACAGCAAGACAGAATGGTACCGGAAAACAGGTGAATTGTCTACAAAATAAAAGCAGGAATGAGAGAGTTACCATATGCTCAAAAGCTGATGCATTTTTTCAAAAAATGACAATGCATTAGTCTCTTAAAAAATACAGTAAATAGACTTGTATGGTGTGTAATATCATTCAGATTAAGTGCACTGCATTTACTGAAGCTGACATTGTTTACATAATATAGGAGTATATCTAACTAACTGCTATCAGAACATCAAAACTGGAACAAACTTTTTCTGCTGTTCTGACCAATCTCCATAACATACTTTTTTATTTGCTAATCTATTAATGTAAATGATGATTTTTAAATGTAAAGATCCCTGTTGAGATTTACATAGATCACTATTATAAAAATATATATTATTAGACAATAATCAAACTTTTTTAATACTCTGTTTGTTAAACCTAAAAGACTGATTTAGCATGGGGATAATGGGGTGGGTATCATGGTTAAGATAATTTACAAGATATATACCATAAAAATCTCGATCCATCCATTATCTATACCCTCTTATTCCTAATTAGGGTCACCTGGATCTGCTGGAGCCTATCCCAGCTCTCTTTGGGTGAAAGGCAGGGCTACACCCTGGACAGGTCACTCAAACTCCACACAGAAAGGCCCCTGCTGGGTTTCAAACTAGGAACCTTCTTTCTCTGAGCCAACAGTGCTAACCACCGATCCACCTGCATATACAAAAAGAATATAATACAATAAAATAATAATATAATATTTCAAATATAATAACAATGGGAAACATAAGTGTATATGCTACTGTAACAATGAGATCTGGGGTGGGCCTTCAAAAATTTGACTTTCCTTTTGTCAAGGACCATAATTTGCATTTTATTTTGAAAGCCGAACGGGGAAGTCGTATTTGTTTCGCTTTATTGACTTGACAGTGATGATGCTGCGGTCTGCTGGTCCCGGACCGGCCAGGAAGCCATCCATCTGGTGTGTGTGTGTGTCTGCTTGGGAAGTGCCATCCACGGACTGTGTTGCATTCTGTTCCAGTGAGCAGAGAGCCGAGTGGAGCAGCAGCAGTGGGCCCTTAGAGCAGGTATGTGGCGCTCAGCCTCAGCATTATTCCGAGTAGCTCTGTCTGGAGGGGGGGGATCCTCTGCTGCAGCCTGGAGACTTTGTTTCCCTGCCCTCTGGCTGCACGTCTGAGTGTCTGCTACCCTCCCAGGATGCACACACACATACGCACACACACCCTAAAGTACAGCTACACCACCTCACCTGGCAGGAGGGCGGCGTGGGGCCGTATGATTATACTGGGCCCGTTAGTAAGCAGGTCTGTGGGTGGAGGAGGAAGAGGAGCGACCGGGGAGGACTGGGAGATGGGAAGGCGGTTTCTAAGTCGATGATGGACGCTGTGCACAGCGGATGGAGACCGGTTTCTTTGTGTCAAGTCGCACAAGTGTCCTCATTTCACTGCGTCTGCACCTGACCAGCAAAATCACCGGATTGACCAGGATGCTCATTCTAGTTGTCGCTGATTTACAAATGTGTGTGATTTGCTGTAGGAATTTAATAGATTTTCATCGACGGGTCAAATGTGGACATTAGAAACAGAGAGTATGAGGGCTGGGAGTTTTCTAATTGTATTAAAAAGTGAAATCTAAAACAGGTGATTAGTTTATAAACTAACTGATCCATGGGTTCTCTACTAAAACTAGTATTTAAGCTCATCTGTTAATACAAACCCTCCTCAACTTCCATAGTGTTGCCCAAGCTCTGGGCCCAGTAGTATCATTTGTTGGCCTGTCGCTGCCTCCAGGCTTCTTGGATCAGAGGAAATACTGTTTTGTCTTCTGACTTGCAGCCTGTTAGTCACGGTGCATGTACATTTAAGAATCAGCCTCCCTCCACATTATCAGCCATCAGCTCTGGATGTGTGGAGGAGCCCATGCCTTGCAGTAGAGTTGCCGCACCCTCATACGTACGCATAGTGCACGCACGCAAGGATAGACACACAAACACACACACACACATACACACACATAGCTCCCACACAATACAGTAATGCAAAAGGGAGGAGAGGAGATAGTTTTTTCTGAATAATGAATAGAATGAATGGATCATTGGCTGTAATCACTTCCAGTTTACCCAAGAACTGTTTTGATTTCATAATTTGTCTTACTGATTTTATGTTATTATCACACAGTAGGGAGTAGAGCACAGGAACGTAGACCAACCTTTGTTCATTCAGCTCAGCTAATTTAAAATCACAACATGAAATTGGATTACCTGCAGTGAAAATCCTATCATATATTATTAACAAGACAACAGCTGAAAGAAAGAGAAAATTCTAAAAATTAAATAAAGTGTCTTGTAGCATATCTTGTATTTGAATTATTCCATGTCCAAGTAACACTTTGCTGACCATTGTTTTTTGGGGTCTTGACCCGCTGGTTGAAAAGCACAGGAGTAGAGTAGAGACCTGTGGATGGGAACCTATCTACATTTTTTCATCATTCACATTTTTTAGCTGTTGTGCTTCTTTATTTACACTTAGCTTTGTTATAATTGGCGTTGTGAATAGCTTTATGCAGCTTCAGCCCTTTCAAAATAAAGCTCTCATTGACCCTTGTTGGCCCTATTGTGATTCACAACTGAGCTCAGCTTCTTTCTGTTTACCACTACATCAGTGTCCACTGGGACGTCAGGTCACAGGCGGTGACTGACACAGCCTACAGTCTTGCAGCTGATGTCAGTCACAGTCTGACAGACTTGTCACAGAGCTGCAATACTGGCCCTTCTTTCTCTCCTGTAGTCTTAGTACACACTGTCAGAATGAGGTAAAAACATTTCTTTATTGTAGAAATGTAAATGTTTGTTTCTTGGATTATTGTGTTGCATCATAGGATTGAACAGCTTTAAAAAGTTGTGATCACTGGAACTACCTGTTCTTCTCTCTTGCCTACAGAGCTATAGCCATGTCTTCCAGCTCAGCGATGGTGCGGATCCTGATAAAGGGCGGCAAGGTGGTGAATGACGACTGCACGCAGGAGGCAGACGTCTACATCGAGAACGGCATCATCCAGCAGGTGGGGAAGGAGCTGATGATCCCAGGTGGGGCCAAAGTCATCGACGCCTCAGGCAAACTGGTCCTCCCCGGGGGCATCGACACCAGCGTCCACCTGGAGGAAAATTTCATGAACGCCACCACAGCAGATGACTACTACAGTGGCACCAAGGTATGTCCTGCTGGAAATGGAGGAAAAGAAGAAGATAGAAGGAATTAGACTGAAAGTAGCACAGGTGATATTGTCCTAATTGTAGAACAGAGCAAAAGCAAAATAAGTTTTTTCCTAACTAAGATTAATACACTCAGCTTTGTGTTGTTACCTGTCGAGTGGAGCGCTTCCTGCTTCCTGGATATTCCTCTAATTTTGATACTAAAATCACAAATTAGGTTTATTTTATTTATCGGAAACAAAAAACAACAAAAGTTTTCCACTGATGTTAAATTTAGCCAAAGTGTCTGTTTCTTTTTTTGGGTTTTGGTTCAGCGAGAAAGCTTTCTTCATATTTTGGGATCAAATATGTTATTTTGGGCAGAACTACTGTTTTGCTGTCAGTGTAAAAAACAGAAATAAGAAGAAGCGTAAAGTGCAAAGTAAGTGTGGCTTGTTATGGACATCTTTGACAACGTTCTGATATTTTACAGACAAAATGACTATCTGTTATTTGGTGCCAATAAACTTGGCAGGTTTATGTTAGTTGTTCAGGCAGTGTGAGAGTTGTGCAGGTTCTGTTTTATCTCTGATGATTTGGCACTTTGCTGTTAGCCCTGTAGCTCAGCAGTCCAGCCTAACAGCTGCCAGAAAAACTGGAATGGAGTCCTGAATGCTGATAAGGCTGGGATACCCCCACTGCTTCAGGGCACTGCGGTGACTCATCACTCTGAAACACTTTGAGATGATGGGAGCAGAAAGATGACGGACACTGGCATTGAGTTTTTAAGTGACTGCACAGACTGGTAGATGCTGGTGACAGACACTATTCTCCACTGTTCTCCTTCTTCACCCTCTCTCCTCGCCCCTCCCTGCCTGCTCCGCTGCTGCCACGCTCCAAAATCAGTCCAGAGACAAATGCAGATCAGTATCTGTTTCCATGGATACCAGGGGGCTGCTGCAAAGACTGCCGCAAACCCTTTTCACTCACGCCATTGTGTCTGGAGACAATGGTGCTCAGACCTACACCCCCTTCCCATCTTCCCTCCCACTACTCAGTACTCAGCTCTCTGGGGTCAGCTGACAGATGCTCAGTCAAGCATGCACTTATACACAAAACATACTCTGTTCTCACTTGTTGGGGTTAATTGTTTGGTTTAAACGTATCTATGTTTCTTTTTTGGAAAATAAAGGTAAAAAATGCTGATACTGTAAATGATACAGTTATTTCTTTAAATGATGACACTGTGAGAAGCAGTCAGTCCTGTGCCCCTGAAGGATTTGTACAGTATTTCCCTCAGCAGATGTCTGCAAATAACTATAAAGTTAAGCAGGAAAGGCAATTGAGGCTTTTACTTTGATACTTACAGTTAGGGCTGTGATGATGAGTAAACTGAATCAATATTATTTTGCTTCAGTCACTTAATGCCACAGTTTAATGTTCATTTAAGGTAATTTAAGGTCTGTTTTTTTAATAATAACTGACATTTCCAAAAACAAAAGCCTTTTGTGTGTTAAATGACAAAAACACAACCTACATAACGTGTGTGATTGACTGAGCACTATTGTGTGTGTTTCTTCTAGGCGGCTCTAGCTGGCGGTACAACAATGGTGATTGGGCACGTTCTGCCAGAGAGGAACGAGTCGTTGTTGGAAGCCTACGAGAAGTGCCGCAGCTCAGCAGACTCCAAATCCTGCTGTGACTACGCGCTGCACGTGGGAGTTACTTGGTGGGGACCCAAGGTACCTAAACATCGTGCTTCCCAGTCTGCATGATGCATTTTTCACAATTCACTGGTTTATTTTTAAAGGAAAAGATCCCCAAGTTAAACTGTTTGCAGGTCTAGATTTCCACTTCTGTCCTGCAGGTGCTAGCTGAGATGGAGAAGCTGGTGAGAGAGAAAGGAGTGAATTCCTTTCAGATGTTCATGGCCTATAAAGACACGTTCATGCTGAGAGACAGTGAGCTCTTCCAGGCCCTGCAGCACTGTAAGGATATCGGCGCTGTAGCAAGAGTCCACGCTGAGAACGGGGAACTGGTGGCAGAGGTGAGGGACAATGATTTCACTACCTTCATTTATGTATAGTTTCTAGTACTATACACATATCAAGTGAATATAAGTTAAGTTATTTACCCTTATTGGTCCCACTATGGGGAACTTGCATCACCCACCCAAAGTGCACACACTCGGTGTACACTGTGAACACACACCCGGAGCAGTGGGCAGCCAATGCTGCGGCGCCCGGGGAGCAGTTGGGGGTTTGGTGCCTTGCTCAAGGGTCTCACCTCAGTCGTGGTATTGAACGTGGAGAGAGCGCTGGCTATTCACTCCGCCCCACCAACAATTCCTGCCGGTCCTGAGACGGGGTTACAAGTCCAACTCTATTCATTGGGCCAGGACTGCCCCCTATGAAGTGTTTGTGTTATTGTGTTTTCCTTCTGATTGTGTTGATTTCTATTTTGTGTGTGTGTGTTAAAAAGGTAGACTTGTGTCCAAATGGATGTTTTTTGTTTTACCTTTTTTCAGGGTGCAAAGGAAGCATTGGACCTGGGAATCAGTGGCCCGGAGGGGATTGAAATCAGCAGACCTGAAGAGGTATGATATCTGCTTCCTGTCATGTGACAGAAATTGCAATTGAATACGTCCAAACTACAATAAACTGTACACATTTTTTTTGAAGTTGGAAGCAGAGGCAACCCACAGGGCAATTACCATCGCAAACAGGGTGAGCACGACTTTGTAACGCAAATAAAGAAATATAAAGTGGTCAAAACACAAGATCTTTATTTCTGTATTATATTTTTTTTTGTGTCTTCTGTTAGGCCCACTGTCCGATCTATCTGGTCAATGTGTCCAGTATGTCTGCAGGAGATGTGGTGGCAACAGCCAAGATGCAGGGTGAGGCTTTTTTCCTGTCATATTTGCTGATACAATCACAAAAGTGAATAAGATAAGATTAAGAATTTAATTGATATTTATCCCCATGGGGGATAATAAAGTTTATCTTTTCTTATCTTGGAAAATAACTATAGAACTAAAAACTAACTCCAGATTATAGGGCATTTACTTTCCTGCCAAATTTGTGTCTATTTAAAAAGTAGCTGCTTTCCCAGAGTTCTCAGTTGAGATGAGTCAGGTTTCTTACTTAATCTTTGCCCCTTTTCTCACACTATTCTGACATTTGATCTAGTGCATGTCCATGTTGTACTATTTGGTCACAGGTAAGGTGGTCCATGGGGAAACAACTGTGGCCCACGCTGTCCTGAATGGCATGCAGTACTATCATCAGGACTGGGCCCATGCTGCTGCCCACGTTACTGTGCCTCCTCTCCGCCTGGACCCCAGCACTCCCAATTTCCTAATGAGCCTGCTAGGAAAGTAAGAAACACTATAACATTTCACATTAAATGCACTGTAACATCACTGTTTTCTAATTTCATCCACTCCTGTAATGTCTAACTGTGGCTTTCCATTTTAATGCGTCGCACCTGCAGTGACACCCTGAATGTTGTGGGGTCCGACCACCGTCCTTTCACCATCAAACAGAAAGCCATGGGTAAGGATGATTTCACAAAGATCCCCCATGGGCTCCCAGGCATCCAGGATCGCATGAGTGTCATTTGGGAGAAAGGAGTGGTATGTGTAGCTCTTTAGTTCTGGTCTGGTCGCCAGACGGGAACAAACACAAAAAGGACATCTGTTTTTGTGGGGTGCTTATTGATTTCAACTTTAAAAAAAAACAGAGGCACAATAAACATCCATTACTGCTTTTGGTGCGTCAGTTGATTCAGTTACATTTGTCTGTGATTAAAAGTATATTTTAAGTTATGCCTTTGTTATAATTCACAGATTGGCGGGAAGATGGATGAGAATCGCTTTGTAGCAGTCACAAGCTCAAATGCAGCCAAAATCTACAACCTCTACCCCAGGAAAGGGAGGATCATCCCAGGAGCAGATGCTGATGTGGTGGTCTGGGACCCCGAGGGATCCAAGTATGAAACTCGATCCATCTCTTCATCGACCAGCATGTCTCACTGCAGCTTTCATCCCCTATCTCATAGGCTGATTAGGCCTGGCTTTTTCCAGCTAAACTGGCTTGTCTCTCTCCTTCATCTCTGTCTGCAGGACCATTTCTGTGGATAACCAACTCCAGGGAGGAGATCTAAACCTGTTTGAAGGTCTCCGCTGTCATGGTGTTCCCCTGGTCACCATCAGCCGTGGGCGTCTGGTCTATGAAAATGGCATGTTCACGTGTGCTGAGGGCTCTGGAAAGTTTTGCCCATTGAGGACCTTCCCAGATTACCTCTATAAGAAGATGGTTCAGAGGGAAAAGGTGACAAAAGCAAATTTATTATATTTTAAATTTATTATATATTTAAATTTAGTACCACATGTTCATTAACCTGCTTGTTCATGTGTGTTGTGTATGTGTGATCTCATGTTGGTCCACCAGTGCCAGGCAGTGAAAGCTGTGGAGAGGGAGCCCTACGCAGGTGAAGTTGTTGCTGTGGTCAATTCAGGAAAAAGGGACTTTGGGGCCTCAGATCTGGACACTCCGACACGCCCCTGCACCAGGCACGGGGGCATGAGGGACCTCCACGAGTCCAGCTTCAGTCTGTCTGGTGAGAACCAACAGATTCATACAAGGATCACATAAATGAGGAAAAGTCTGTTTTTGACTGTGTGAGAGCGAGTGTTCATAAACTGAAAACACTGATTACTGGTATAATTTGAAGCTTGTGTTGCTGCATTTTGCCACTGCTGTTCTGGCCTGAAGTCACTTGTTGAAGTCCAGATAACAGTGCACCTTGTTTGGCATCAAATCTACAATATCTTGGCATCTGGGAATTTGTTTTACCTATGAAGATAATAAAGTTTTCTCTCTGTTTCAGTATGAACGTTATTCAGGCACCAGAATATCAGATTTTATGCCAGGAAACAATACATTTGTTCTGCAGACCCACCTACTTGCCAGTAACCATAAATGGTTTGGGTTTAAAATGGAATGAGAAAGATCGGTTTGATTATCTGAAACATGCCGCATTGGCTAAATCTCACTGAAACTGTTGAGGAATTAAACTAAGCCGAACGCTTTACAATACAATAAGAAGCTATGATGATTGATCTGTGTATATATTCTACTCAGAAATACTGGGTTTGTGTTGCAGGTGCCCAGATCGATGACAATATTCCAAAGAGATCCTCAGCCAGGATCCTCGCTCCTCCTGGAGGAAGATCCAGCGGGATTTGGTAACTGATTAGGTGGGAAGTGGAAGAATGAGCCCTGCGGGAAACATATGGCCAAGCAAGATGACTTCTTTTTCTTTCTGAAAGCTTCGAATATGTGTGGGCGGTCATGTTTTAATTTTGAACTCAGCACAGTTACTTAGGATTGTAAAACATTAAACTGTATGTAATAATACTGGAACATAGGTCTTCATTTTTTTTAAGTGATTATAGATCCCGATTTCCAGTCAAATGGTTACCAAATATGACCAGAATATAAAAATGGGCCACCAATAAATTACTTTGGCTATTGGATCACATTAGGGGAAATATCTTAGTATTAGCTTCAGGAATGTGAAGGTGAGTCATGGTTTTTATGATGCGATTGTGTTACCTCACTGTAAATTACAACTTTGCACTTGTATCATGTACTATTTAAATGCCTTTTTACATGATTTAATGTCACAAATGTCTTTTTACTGCGAGCCATGGTGAACAAAACGTAATAAGTTGTTATGAGGGTGTCCACGTGACATTAATATGTCATTTGTTTAATAATGATGCAAGCTAACCTTTTAAATGTGTTTATTTATGTTGTGTGCACATTTCTTTTTAGGCACCTGCATTTGAATTAGTTCCTAAATAAGAATGTCTTTGTTCAGCAGCTCATCACTGTAGGATTAGCATTTCAGATCATATTTACAGCCTTATAGCAGAATAGACTTCGGGTACACTTCTACCAAATGTGCATGAACCCATGCTGTGTGTACGGTTAAAACTACCATAGAAAGCACTAATATTGCTCGTGTTACCCAGCATTCTTTGTGTTTGTGTTCATTTTCCACTGAGAGCAAGAAGTCTCACCCAAACTGCCTTTTTCTCACCTGAGAACACTGACACCCTCAAACACTCCTTCCCATGCTGCTGCTATAGATCATTTCTTTTAGCGCAGGAGCATTTTACAGCTTTGATGCATTCTGGTCTGCAACAGCAGGGTTCAAAACGTTCTGTCTGACACTTCCATTGTAACACACCACTGTGAGGCATAGAGAGGGCGAAGCGATCCCTGTAAGCATTGATGATTGAGTTTAACAGCATCTTGTCAATAAATGCTATTTCTTCAGGGGATTAAATGCTTTGACATACCAGTGAAAGCTGAGTACCATACCTGGAAGGTATGCTTGTTTAGTAACTACGAAAAAGCACTGATACTTTCTCAAGTTCTCTACTACTGTATTTTTATGGTTTGTTTTTAATTATAGAAGTTTTCTTGTGAATAATTGTCTTAGTAAGTGGTTTTGTTGTGTTTTTTGTCAAAACTGCAGAAGGTTTTGATCATGTTTAGACCCTGTTCTGAATTCCATCAGGCTACAGGAAAAGTTCTACATTGTTGTTTGTATTTTTGGACAGACTCTGATCTTTAGATGCTCCAGTTAATGTTGTGTCTTTTCCCTCCCAAGTGGACACTGGTGCTGAACAATGTGTTGTCACATTGAATTACTTTTATGTCTTTTATTTCTTCTTGCAGCTCTTTATCACATGACTTGAGTGCAAATAAACCACAATGAAATCCTGCACCTGACTGCTACATTTATTCAACTACTGTCCTGACATTTCCTTCATGTCAGCACTTCTGTTTTATGCTACGTTATACAGCTACTTCAGTGCATTCACAGGTAAGCCTGAACGCTCCACCTTTTACTCAACCACATTTATTTGACAGTAATAGCTATGAGTTGTTTGTGGTGTATTCACTGACTCCCAATATAGAAAATGAACCAATTGCTGCTGTCAATGCTTTGCAGACTGGTTGTTGGCCAGAACAGTAAAAAACAAAAAGAAAGTGTGTTGTCCCATGGGAAAAACGTCAGAAAGTGCCAGAGATCCACTGTATGTAAAGTTCCACCTTGACCAGCTACAACAAAAAGATGCTGCTTACACATTGATGCATCAGTGTTCATATGTTTCACTTGGGCAGGATCTTAAATAAAGGACCTTCACTTGTTTTGGAGTACTTTGCATTGTTATTGATCTGATTCAGTTTGTCATTAGCAAAAAAAATAATGACCAAGTATTGTGAAACTCTTCTGTTCTGATTTTGTCTGCTGTGTGTGGATTGGACAAAACAAGACATCTGAAAATATCAGAATTGGCTTTGAGAAGTTGTAATCTTTCATTATTTTCTGATATTTGTTATCAGACAGTTTCTTATTAATGAAGAAATTAGATGAAGAATCGTGAAATGCATGCAGCCCTACATGTTGCATTGACAGCGTTAATTAGAGGAAGGATCTGAGTGCTGCATTTCTCATCCAGAGACAGATAAAACATTAACACAAGTCTTTTTGTGCAGCCTGACTTCACAAAAACCTTAGTCACTAGCAGGCCTAAAATCCACCCAGACGCATCATGTGTCTCTTAGCTGGAACAGGCCGAAGTCCTATTTATAATGAACCTTTAACAGCATGGAGTCGGGCGCATGCGCCGTAGGAGCTGGATTGTTGCAGCCCCAGACAGGGCGGCCCGTTTCCAAGCGCTGCACCGCGCAGGGTCTGACAACGACGCCAGCAACGGGCATTGACATACGGAATAGTGCCAGCGTGAAAACAACACAGACAGTCCTGAATACAGTGAGTATAGACGCACGAAGATCCGCTCTGTCCTGTTCCTTGCTTCTTTTTGTGCGTGTGAACGTGTTTGCGGGGGAGCTGGCTTTTATTCCCATGTAGTGGGATGTTTCCCGTGCGCCGCCTGTGCTGAGGTATTCAGGGAGGCCTGTAGAGGGGGCCGCTAGGAGAGCACAAGCATAAGCAGCGTTGCGGGTTTTTGTGACCAAACGCACCCAGCAAACGGACACACACATTATTATCGGCTCGGGCCGGTGGGTCAGACCTCCGCCCATTTGTTCTCGCTCGTCTTCAGCGGTTTGCACTCGGGTTTTTGCTGCAGTCATTACCGGAGCTTTCTCAAAGGCCCGGTAGATTTTTAGAGAAGAGATTGACTTTCCTGTCGTGCGCCGCTCTCGTCACAATAATCCCTATGTATTAGTAATTACACCCACCGTGAGCTCTGCGCCTCTTCATGCAGCACCGCCTGCCTGCTTTTGTGCCATAAATGGTTTTCCAGTCGGTCATTGGGTTGTAGGTTAGAATCACAGAATTGTAGGGTATAGGCAAACCCCATGGGAGAGTGCTGGTGTAATGCGCGCTGCTGAGGGTTTATTATTAGTGGTTACCATTAGAAATCACCGTCGTGCAGATTTGAAGAATGATTCAGTTGTTGAATTGAGAGACATTGTGTCATTTCTGTGTGTCTGACAACTGCACACACTGCGTGTGCCCTGAAAACCACATTTTGAAGTCTCTGTGTTGCCTGGGTTAATGTGCAGTTTTACTGCAGGGACTGTCAAGGTGTTACAGGCCCTTCTTTGACATGGCACCGCTGGAAGGCATTAGCAAGCAAGCAAAGTGAGCACAGAGGAGGCTGGAGCTGCCAGATGTGGAAAGCTGCTCACAAGCATCAGGATGTTTCTGTTTAATCTATGGAGGATTATGCTCACAACACATGGAGATTTACACTGAAACTGTACTCATGCTTCTCAGGCAGTGTTAGTGATTTCTGTGGGCTTTACAGGTCCACAACAGTTTCTGACCCAGCCCAAGATCTCTAATCTGAGAAGGATCAGAAAAACTAACTCATAAAACCTTAGGACACCAGGAAAAAAACTTGTTGAGCCATTATGAAGACTAAATGATTAATTGAGAGCATACTTGATAGATTAATCAATAACGAAAAAAACTATTATTGGCAGGTCTGAATAGATTCAATATAGGTTCTGCATTTTTCTTTTTAGGTCCAGGATGTGGAGGCCATCAGGGTGGGCAGCTTGGTTTCATGGGTGGGCGGGGTGGTTGGAAAGATAGAGGAGGATGGAGACCAAGCTGTCACACTTCACCCAGCCCAAGCTGATCATATGATAACAGCAAACAGTGTTTTTTTCATTTACGTACAATGGCCAGTCACCAACAGAGGAGTCGTTCAGTTTGAAATACTTATGATATTCCCTGGGGTCGACTCTGACCTCTCACCTTCCCACCAACTTCCACTGATGTGTCCTTTTTTTTTTTTTTCAAAAAGAAATTCAACAGTGATCTGCAATTATCTGATAATAATCTAAGTTCCAGTTTATTAAATAAAAAATCACAAATGATTGTGTTGTCCTTGACTACATTATTGAAACTCTCAGTGTAGGTTGGAAAAAGTATTTGCACCAGGGAGTACCTGCCTGACGTTACTGCACCACTTGTTAGATCCAAGCACTGTGAAAGTTAATGGCTTTGTTCGACAGAGATACATTAATTACACTGGTGTGTGTTTACATCTTCAAGACGTTGTGTTTGACTACACTTGTGACTTAGATGAAGATCACATATTTCTGGACCAGTAAAGCAGAAAACCAGGAAATACTGATGGCTTGACGTGCTTCTTCTTTCCGCTACATTTCTGTGTGTGTGTTGTTTGTTTTAGGTAGGGGATGGCAGTGAATGTGTACGCCACATCTGTGTCCATTGACAACCTCAGCCGACATGACATGCTGGCATGGGTCAACGATTCTTTGCATCTCACCTACACCAAGATTGAGCAGCTCTGTTCAGGTAAAGCTAAAGTCTTACTTCAGTCCTGCTTGATAAATAATTCTTACCTGTCCAAACAAGGCCAGAGAACTAATTTCTGTGTCGTTGTGTTTTCCAGGAGCGGCATATTGCCAGTTCATGGACATGTTGTTTCCAGGTTGCATTCTTCTGAAGAAAGTCAAATTTCAAGCCAAGCTGGAGCATGAATTTATACACAACTTCAAAGTTCTTCAGGCAGCTTTTAAAAGGATGAGCGTCGACAAAGTCAGTATGCTTTTATTAATGCGTCATGTGTTTGATTCAGTACATTTGATTATACCTCGTACTTCACCTGTTGATACGACAGCAGCATGGGTCTATTCAAGCATCCTGTTTCCATTCTCTAGATAATTCCTGTAGAAAAACTTGTAAAAGGAAAGTTCCAGGACAACTTTGAATTCGTGCAGTGGTTCAAAAAGTTCTTTGACGCCAACTATGACGGGAAGGAGTATGACCCTTTACTAGCCAGACAGGGCCAGGATGTGGCCCCTGCCCCCAACCCAGGTGATCACTTTATCCACAAACCAAAGAGAAACACAGGTAAACCAAACAGTTTTGCCTTTGCTGCACGGCCTTGCTGAGCTTGGTATGGCTCAAAAGCGCTCCCTGCAAGCAAGTGGTGTGAGCAGCACGATTTACAGAATGACTGCTGTCTTCTTAGATCCATCTCACTGCACAGAAATCACGAGCCACATGACACTGTGTAGGTATGACTGAGTCACTGGTGGGATATTCTCATTATGTAACTCCAAATGTAACATGCTTTGTCAATTCTAATTAAACATGATTAGCAAGGCCAGACGATCTACAGAGATACTAAACACAACCACTTTGTTTTCTCAGTGTCCTGCATTGTGTAGCTGATTTACCATTTTTGCTGCTAAATCTCTTTGAAAGCTGAAGTGATAAAAAGTGTCTCATTTTACTAACAAGAGTAATGTCAGCCTGACCAGCCTTGCTCTGTCTCTGTGAAAGCTTTTTGCTTGAAAATCATGGCAAACAATCTAATTTGACTTGTACTGTGCCATAAGCCTGCTTTGTGACTTTGTCACTGGCAAGCTGTGTGGTTGTAAATGGGCAAAATGACTGCATTTGTTTTATGTTATTTTTTTCTTTCAAAACTGTCATAACGTGTGTTGGCATGTTTTGTCTTTAACCGATATGTAACACCTCTGCTGAAGCACTTATAGAGGTTTGGCGGGTTTTGTTTGAAGATCTTTACTCATAAGACTGTGACTTTTAAACATTTGGGAAGTTTTGAGTTATAATTTGGCCTTTTACATCTTACAGTTTAAATTCATATCAGTTCCGGTGGGTTAGGGTCAGCTCTCTATAATGTGCTGTATCCATTGCCACAGTTGCTACAAAGCCAAAATAAATGCAGTAAATGTTTCTAATTCAAAAACTCAACATCTGTCACCATCTCTGATCAATCCAGGACCACAGAGGACATCTCCAACAGTTCCCAAAAACATGCCAACACCACAGAGGGTCCAACACAACACTCCGGCCATGAGGAAGAATCCAACTTTATCCAGAAACGGAGGCAGTGACGCTGAGATCATGGAGCTAAATCAACAGGTAGAGCTAAGTTTTAGCTCCTTTCTTTTGACTGTTTTGTATTGTGTCGATTGTATTGTGTCCATAGATTCACACCCATTGAAAGCAGCTCATATACTGTGTTTTAGGCCTGTTAACAGCAGGAAAAGCACATGTGTAATTAAACTCATGGTTGTGGGTTTCCTTGACTACCCAATTCAAAATAGTTTCTGGACACTACAGACATAAATATATGTTTGTCTTTCCTTCCTAAGTTGATGGAGTTAAAGTTGACTGTAGACGGACTAGAGAAGGAGAGAGACTTCTACTTCAGCAAACTACGGGACATTGAGCTGATCTGCCAGGAACATGAGAGTGAAAACAACCCTATCCTCAGCAAGATAATCGACATTCTCTACGCAACAGAGGTATGTGTGCACTGCCAGCAACAACCCCAGACTGCAGTGCTCTACTGCAATTACCATATTCTTCTCTCAGAGTAAATTGCTATGGAGAGTCTAAGTGAAAGCTTCGTCCAGCCATGGAGCATAACCATGTTTACCAGTATGTTAGGTAGCTGTAAAAGACAAATGAGGATATAGTCTAATCTTTTATACAGCAGACATCACAGCTAAGAGGTAACATTATATGAGAGTGTCTGTGGTTATTATGGATCTGGATAGAAGTCATTTATACAGAGTCAGTATTGATGCACTAATACATTTTCATTAGACCTGTAATTTGTATGTATGTTATGAATTGCTATTTAGTTTTGTTATATTGAAGAGGTTACAACATCTGTACATTTTTGTTTGTATGAAGAACATAAACAACAAAAACATGCTTCATGTTTCAGAAAGTCCAATGAAAGAAATGAGTAACTGCAATGAGTTAGAATAGCTAGAGGAACAGGGGCTAGCATGCATGTGACATCATGACTGTCTCAGGTAAACTTTAAGGTCAACAGAAAATAAAGCACAAACCCAGAATATCTTTATTCTTTTGTGCATCTCAGGAAGGTTTTGCGCCTCCGGATGACGATGACCTCGATGAACAAGCCCATCTGGACCAGGATGAATACTGAACTCGTCATCCCTTCTCCAACATCTCCATCCTCCCTTTCCTTTTCTTTTTGTCCTGATTTGTTTTCTACTCTCTGCCTGCTCTCTATGAATACCTACCATTATCCCTGCACTCTGTCTGTCTTTTCATTTCTTTCTCATATGTATATCTGTTTGTAATCTGCCCCCAGCCCACCCTCTGGTCATTTGCATACTATACACAACTACTGTTCATCATCACCTGCTGCTCCTCCTGGCCTCCACTTACACAGTCGAAATAACAGTAAAGTACAATATATTCATTTTTTTCAGCATGAGCAGCACAGAAATCAAGCCAAGCCTGGCATGGAGGTTGTTATGACTAACAGTGATTAAGTCTGTAAATATTACTGACTCTTCTGAGAGAACAATGTCTTTGGTTATCACTAAGTTATTTATTTGCCTTTGGCGCACTGTTAATATTACTGTTAGAGCACAGAACAACACTGCTCCAATGTGCCATCAAGACACTCACAGAGCTACTAATACTGTAACAAAAGTGGCTTTCTAATGACATTTTCTTATTTATTTAACTTATATTTCACTTAGGTTCATTTTCTGTAGCAAAGTTGGTGCAAAACCTACTGTATATGAACTGAGAGCTGAAGGCCCTGTGTTTTATTTTAAGATCTGTGCTGGAGAGCATTAGGTGTCAGCCAGCAGGTTGGTTTCTGTTATGATGGGTTCATGGCATGTAGAAACTGAAGGAAAGACTTTGGTGTAATGACTCAAAGCATATAATCAGTGCTCTGCGATTATTCATTATTGATCAGAAACATATCTGAGCATGAGAATGTTACACATTGACTGTGAATGAGTGATATTTTTTAAACGTATTTTGTGTGGAGATTTTGTCTGATGTTGCACGATTCTGGTTAATTGCCGTTGTATCTTTTAGGCCAACATGCAGTAGCCTTTAAGTTTGAATTTTAGAGGTGGCGAGCCACCTGCAGACTGACAACATGGTTATAAATTGTAGCAGTTCTAATGTTTTATTCTAAAATATAGTGGAGCCTGAAACAATTAATACAGAAACATTTTCACATGACAGTTTTTGTCATGTTTGTACTGCTAATCACACTGTCACACTTTTGGTTTGCTGTAAAGAGTTGCCCTGTGAGTATGAGTTAGGAAGAACGTCAGTATTAAGAGACCTGTGACCAGTTGACTGGTCATCATTAGCATCCAGTTAAGACAAGGAAGTCTTCTTGTCCTGCCCCAAACTGGCTGTCATCTGCTCTGGAACTTGCATTCATCGACCATGTAAACATCTACAGAACACTCATCTTCTGAGTTTTGAATAAATAAACAGTTGTGAAATAAATGTCTTGTGTTATTGTGTTTTATTTTGGAAATCAATGGACTTGTAATGAAAATGTCTTTTTTGAACAGAAAAACTTTCAGAGGTTCAACTTTTAATAAAGTTAATCCTACAGTATTGAAGACTAATTCACCCTTTTCCTCATACAAAAGTCCAGCCAGTATCTTTAATTCAACAAAAGAGGATGGTTTTTTGGAGGCCTAGTACCTCTTTGGTAATACATGTCACAGTGTTAATGCAGTGGCAGGAATATAGTTCCTATCAGGTTTGTTGCATAAAATGTATGCATGCGCGCAGGCATGTGTTGCCTAAAGTACGTGCACGCGCACTGGGGCCACGAAGAGTAAGAAAATCATTAGCTTGTCTTACCAAAACATTACAAACTATTCTCTCTGTCGTCATTCAGAAATATCCAGAAGTAACACAGGCATTAAACTCAAATGCAACTCTGAGCCAGCAGGGGATGCTGCAGCCCCTTCAGCACCCCAGTCCCTGTGCCATGTTTTAATGCTGCTGCTGCTGCTGCTGAGTGACGAGTTCAGGTCTTTCCATTTTAGGTGTAATATTGTAACTTTACCTAAAAATGGTAGTTCCATAGATCTTTTTCAAGAAACTATTATAACTACTATGAGAAAATATCACAAATTCACACAACCGTGACATCGAGTCAATTTACGTCATTTATTTGACAATTTTACTGTATTTGTATATATGTTTATATGGGTGGGGGATTAGCTCAAATGGTAGAGCGCTCGCTTAGCATGCGAGAGGTAGCGGGATCGATGCCCGCATCCTCCAGATACTTTTCGTTTTTTCTTCTGTTGAAAATTGACCTTTTCATGTGTTTGTGTAAACACTTCGGTCGTTCATCTACATCCCCAATCAACTTACTGGCCGTGGGATCGAGGAAAGTGAAGAGTACTGTGACGTTTATACCGTCAATGGTGATGATCCAGTGCAGAGTTATCAAACTCCAGCAGTGTATTCAAGCTAATCAATTTAATCAATCATTTTACTGACTGATTTTTTGTTCTGTAGACTATATTACCATTCAGTCCTTTCTACCAGCACTAGTACCTCCAAGAATCCTGTGAAACCAGTAAAATGCAGTTGTCTTCTTACTCAAAACTGAGGAAACTAATATATTTTTTACTATATATACTTGTATCAGACTTTATTTAATTCTTGTGGATAATATTTTAAAGGTTGTCAACCATCCATTTCGGTACCTGTAAAACCCAGTAACACAGTATAACCAAATAAATGGGATTTTCTTATTGCCAGTGATTACAGTTTATTCTGACGCTAAAATAGGATTTTAAATAATGTTTAAAGTTTTATTTTTATTTATTTCCACATCATATAACTTCTTTCTGTGGACATAATATTTTCTTTTTATTTCTTGAAAAAATATTTTTAACAAACGCAAAAAGACCAGTGAGCCAATCATCGACAAGGAGCCGGTGAAGTGGGCGTGGCCGTCAATCACGGCCATTTCGAGTCTGATCGCCACCTGAGGCCACAGATAAAGTGTAATGTGATAATAAACACGTTGGTTTGGCGCCAGGAACTGAGGGAACAGGTGCGGAAGCAGAAACAAAGCGAGGGAAATTTACTGAGAAACTGATATTTGACAAATTCACCTGAACATAGCTCTTAAAGAAAAGTTAGTTTGTTGTGATAGTCACCGTCTTCAACATGGACACTCTTCCAGAGTATTTTTTCCCCTTAATCTGCTTTGACAAATGTTCTATGTGTTTGTACCATTGACGGTATGTAGAAGTTTAGAAGTCCAGGCTTTTTAAGACCCAAGAACCTGGTCTCTAACACACACATGTTCTTTAAAACCAACATACATGGCTGTGCTCTTCTGTGATGTCCTGCAGGGGGAGGTGCTAGGTTGCCACCTTCTGATCAGCATCTTCTGGAACTGGATTACAAGTACTGAAGAGTCTGATATCTTTGTCTTGGTTTCTAAAGGGTAAGAAGTCTGGTTACTGTTTTCTGAACTAGTTTACCAGGTTCACATAAACAGTCATAAAAAGTTTTCTTTGCTACAGAATAAAATCATTGCCAAGTCTTGATGTTGGTTGATTTGCCTGGTTCATTTTTCCATCAGTAAATGGTGGAGGTACCAGGGTAATGATGGACTCATCAGACTAATTGTGATTCTGTAAGGCAAGTGTTCAAGCTATGTTGTAAGAGCAGTTGTGCTGTTGATCATCACCACCCAAATTTTGATGAAATATAATGTTGGTTGTACTTCTGGGTTGTCTGTCTGCCAAGGTTCACTCCCAGGGGGAAACTCGAGGCCTGGTGAGGCCAAACTTTGCGTTTCATATCCTTTAACGTTTCCGGTCTGTGGGGAGGCCTCCCAACAGGGGAATTTATCCCACCCCTGTAGAGCGTTACATCACTGACGCAGGGATAAGTCGGGCGGTTTCATACGTACATGTTGGTCGGTCGACGTGGCACCAGCCAGGACTGGGTTTCTGTTGCTGGGAGGAAGTGAGCCTGGCAGACACGGATGATTCAGACTGTACAGAAGCTGCTGGACACTCAGTTTGGGTGCGTTTGTTTAATTTCCCATCCAGTGGTGGTGACGGCAGCAGTGACTATGAAGAACTGATTAGTGTCTAATGTACAGGTTGACACCATGTTGAAATATTAGTGTGAAATATCTGAAGTAGTAATATTATACTGTGGGCTGAACTAAAGGGCTTTGTACGGTTAACAGGTGGGTGTTGAAGTGATAGAGCTGGTGAACTTTGCTTTTAGAGCCAGAAGCTGCAGGGACAGTGCTTTTTATTAGAGAAAATATTTCTATTTAAGTAAAGAATATTGGCTCTATATATTATCATTGTGTGTTTCTCATTTAATTCAGATTGTATGTCAACTTTGAATAAATCAGTTACACATTTATTCTTGTATGCCCTATTCGGTAAAAGCTGATGTAGTTTTTCATAAATTTGCTTAAAAGATGAGTCTGTATTTTAGCAATGATCAGTATTTTAGTCAAAACCTGCCGAAGAGGAAACTACAGCACAACAATTTAATGATTTCAAAGGGGATTTGATTTGTTTTTGAGTAGCCCACATCAAAGTTAATGTAGTGTCCACATTTAATAGGCTGCATGGAGAATATCTGTAGCACATACATATACTCACAGCCAAGCTTTAACAAGCTGCTTCCAACTGACCTTTAGTTATGATGCTCACAACATGTTTTCCGTTAGGGTAGTTTATCATTATATAGTCAAACGTAAAGACCAGGACACTGGAAACTTAGTGATTCAGAAGTCAGTTTATTCACAAATTTGAAATATCATACATAGACACAAATAGGACAACATGACAAAACATGCAAGAGCATTGGAATCCCAACACAAGCTAGTCTGTCTACTCACTAATTCATCAATGAAACTGTTAAACCAATTGACTTTCAACTGTCAAGTCAAACTGTGGACACTGGATTTGATGAGAATTAAAAACCACTTTTTTTTTGTTTTAGAGACACGCAAACAGAACTAGTATTCGTAAACATTAACCAAGTGATGAATGCACTCAAGATGAATTATCACTACTGCTGTTGTAGTTTTAATATATCAATTATGTTGTCAAAGTGTAAATGGAAAAAGAAAATCACAAAACATTATAAATTGCTATTGGATGCACACCCACTGAAAAAAATGGTCATTTGCTGGTTTTAATTCAGGCTCCCAGCATTTTCTTCACCATGTAACCAGGCATGTTGTATAGGAAAAGAGCCAAGATGGCCAGAAGCAGGAGAGCAGTGACAATCTTGATGGTCAGCCACCTGTACTGGTCACACACTAGGTGTTTTGCAGCTTTGAGGGGGATGAGGAACCAGAGGAGGGCAACATCTGGGCGGCTGGAGGAGCACAAAGATGTAAACAGTTGTTATAGAAGTAAAAGGCAACCAACAATGCAAAATAATCCAACAATTACTTCCAAGGATGACAAAAAAAGCTCCCACATCCTGAAAGAACCTGAAGCAACACCTCTGTACCTCCACACCAGTTAAGGCTTTTCAGTGTGGAGGCAGGAAGAAGATGACACATGTAATAGAGGCATGTGTTGGAGTAATGCTAGACTGCATCAGCTGTGTTGGTGTCAGATGTTACTTTGCACTGCTTGACAGTGCCTGTATTTCATATCTCAGAGGCATATGGTATATAGATAAGAATTTAAGGTAGAATAATTAATGGCTTTTAAGTTCAGTTAATCTAGAATAGCATCAGACTGATCAGAAAACCAAAGCACCACCATGCAAAAATGCATTTAAGTGCAGGAATTGTAAATTCAGAGTTGTGGTTCCAAGCTGCTGCTGCTCTCAGCTGTTGCTTGTAGTGTCCTTATCTCTGTTACCTTGTGATGAAGTGACAGCCCATATGGATTAGCCTGGTCTTTCAGCAGTTTCTCTTCATTAATGGTTTGGCTGCACTGGTCCCATATTTACTGATAGTGTATGTGTACATTTAATTAGATTTTTGAAATAATGACGTCATTTCTGTTCTTCCTCACTGTTAAATTTCTTTCTGCTGGCTGCTTGAGGTGTCGCTTATGTCTATAGGACACTGCATGTCGTGATTTTGGAATGAACACATTCTCTTTAGAAACGTGTAGAGTTGACTCCAGGTTGATGCGAATATTACAGATAAAAACAGAAAATCTTTATAAACGTCCTATAGAAAATGTTATTGTGGATCAAATCTTTAGCACCATTTTAAAACCAGACTGTACTGGTTAATTGAAAACTTTAGTTATTTCCCCAATTCATTCTTATATACCTAAATATGCAGTGAAATCAGATGTTCAGTGTTGGAAGAGACATGTCTTTTATTTTGGTTTGATTAACAGTCATTAGTGAGACTCTGACCTTTGACCTATGTACTGCCTTAATAAATGACCTCCTCAGTTTGCATAAAGTTTAGATTACAAATTTATGTTAATGTTAAGTTTTTTAATATGTTAACATAATTTAGAGTTGGTTTTTAATCATGTTTTAATTTAAATTTAAGTCAAATTTAAATGACTTTTTGTCACTTGAGGAGTTTTCATTTTCATCATGTATAACGTGGCTTCTGAAAACATCCTCAGAGCATGCTGGTTTGCTGCTGTTTGGATCTCAACTCTTGGCCCACCTAAATTATAAAAGGCTGTTTAGTTTGAACAACCGTGTTTGAAGGGAAACTGTAGATGGAAAGTCAGAAGGAAAGAGAAAGTGTTAGAAGCCATCTGGTTAGTGAAACTGCTGGAACCTTCTGCAGTGGTGTCTGAACAACATCTCAAGCTCCCAGCATTTTCTTGACCATGTAACCAGGCATGCTGTAGAGGAAAAGAGCCAGCATGGCCAGCAGCAGGACAGCAGTGACAATCTTGATGAACAGCCACTTGTACTGGTTGCAGACCAAGTGCTTTATGGCTTTCAATGGAGTGAGGAACCACAGAAGGCTGTTGTCTGGGCGGCTGGAAGGACAGAAACACACGTGTTCAGTAATACGGATTTTAAGCGCGTGGACCATTCTACCGTCGCTCTTTTTTTTTTGCCATTACTGAAACAAAGTTTAAGCAACAGGTAAGAGAAGAATAATTTTATGTATCTCAAGATTTAAAAATGATCTAGGCGGAAATACACAAAAGATATGAAGAAACAGCAACTTACCATGTACAGTAAGAAGATCCTAGGTAAAAGCCCAGAATATGGTTGAAGGAAATCCAAACATGAAAGCCATGACAAAGCTTTTGTCTGTTAATTTATTCTTATTTTTGTGTGTATATGTTATTCTTGTTTATGTGAGTTTAAGATTTCATGTTTTATAGTTAGTTATAGTATAGAATCATTTTAACTGTTTTATTTAGTTATTAGAATTTTATTTATCATAGCATTTAATATGTTATTCAGGTGTTTCACATTTGGTTTTTCAAGCTTGATTTTCTGCTGTTAAAACTAGATGATGTGTGTCCATGTTAATGTTAGAGGAGTAAAGAAAAACCTGGACCTTGTCCCTGAGAAAACAGACCAACAGAATAGTGTGGGATGTAGAAGAAAAAGACAGAAGCTGTGGGATAAGAACGTCCTTCATACTTGGGTTTTTCCAGTGGCTCTGGTTCGTTGCGCCCTTCACCGACTGGGCTTTTCTCTGCCTCCTCTCCTGTCAGGAGATGCAGCTCTGCCTCCACTTTTCCCTGCAACGATGAAGACGTCAGTCATGTGGACGTCACTTATCGCAGAGCCACACAGGTAAAACCAGTGTTGTCACGGTGAACATGTTGCCAGATTAGTGTTAGCAGTTAGTTCAACCTAGGCGACTGCTGTTTAAAATACAGACACTAGCATGGGTGTTGACCTGTAGTCTAGTTTTTCTTATGCCCACTCCTTTGTGTTGCTCTTCATTGAGACCTACTGTGAGTTCAAACTCGTCATCTTCATTTCTGGCCACAAATGGCCACCAGCCTTTGATCCTCTTCTGTTTGAAGATGGAGACTATGGGCATCTCTGCTTCATTTGTCACCATCTCGATGGTGCACTGCTTGGCAGTCTTTGCACCACGTGGGAAACGGTTCAGGTCCAACTCGATTGCACCTATGAAAACATTATTGATCTGTGTTACATACAGCTAAAGGTAGTTGACAAAGTGGGAAAAACAATTTTTGGTTAATTCCAAAAATACCAACATTTGTTAGGAAAAAAGTGACACGTTTTAGTGCTTCTAAAGCAATATTTAGTTTTAAAAAATACATTTGCATTCCATATAGTGTGAATAGTGTTCTTTCGTTTAATTATACCACTAGTTGACAGTACCCAGGAAGTCATCTGCAGAGAAATGGTCGGCGTCCCACACTTGTAGATTAAGACGAGCTGGGATCTTGTATTCAGTCTCGTCCCATGCAAACATGGACTCTTTTTTTGAGATGACGATCTTCTCTTCAGCCATGAGGTAGTCAAAGGGGTAGATAAAGCGCCAGTTGAAGTTGCCCTCCCCAGTGATGGAGTGGTAGTGGACATCGGTGTCCTGCTTGTCTTCTTGCTGCCCTTTCAACCAGCTGGAAAAGTGAGGTAGAGGTAAAAATTTCCCAGTGCTCATAAAAAGCAACAGTTTCATTTAATAGAATGAAATCTTTTGGCATTTCTGTGTGTTATGAATTTGCGTCTGTCCTGTTGTGCACATTAACAGAACAAAAAGCTCATCAGACTCAGATAATTACCCTCGCACAAATATGTCACTTGATTTCTCGCCAGTGAAGATATCATCGTCCTCCAGAACAACCTCATCTGTGTTCCAGATGATCACCCTCAGTTCAAACCTGGACACATGCAGTATATGAAATAACTGACAAATATGATAAAAAGTGAATTAATCCCAACATTTACTTTGGTAAAAGCCAAGCCCTGCTAATTCATATAGTCTATATGAAAGCTACAAACAGTTTCAACAAGCTCTGAAATGAGAACCTACTTCTTTGGTTTCCTTGGTGAAATGTCAAGTGCAGGACCAGGTGCAGTCATGTCCTTAGGGAACATATCCACCCACATCTCAATTCTCCCCTAAACACAGTTGAATAAAGGAAACATGAGGTTTCTGTATACAAAAAACATGTCATGCTATTAGAGCAGCACAGTGATTCCTCGTTCAAACCCAGGGTGGGTTTTTTTTGCATCTTCTTCCCATTTCTAGACCTGTTTTCTCCACAGTCCAAACACAAGCAGTTTGTGGTTAGAGAAATTGGTGACTCTAAATTGTCTGTAGTTGTGCATGTGAATTTGTCTGTGTGTGTGTCAGCTCTGTGATGGACAGGTGATCTTTCTGAGGTGTACCCCACCTCTCACCCAGTGTCAGCTGGTGCTGGCTCCAGCCTCATGACCCTGGGTGTTCCAGGACAGATGAATATTTACATACCTGTTCAATTCCCGGTTTGTCAGGGTGGAGCAGCGGTCTGGTTTCCACATGTTCTGGGACAAGTTTGCAGCCGACACGTGGGATTTCCTCCCAGTGCCTCAACACGGTCAGAGCCAGGTGATCATCTGTCTGCTTCTTCAAACCTGACCAACATCAACACAAAAGCCTCTGACAAAACTACTTGTATTTTTACATTCATCTTCTGCTTAAGACCAATTTAGAACAAGTACAGACTATAATGCAGATATCACAAGCAGCTGGCAGTAGAGAGAACACACTCCCCATACAGTAAATTAGTTTGGGATGGAGAAACAGAGTGAGTGAAGTAAACATACCATTTTCATCCTCAATCTCAGTCGGTGCCATGAAAACACGGTTCTCCACCTTCACTCTTCCTCCGGGGCCATAGTGAGGCCCATCCAGTTTGCCATCCTTGCACAGTTTAGCTAGGATTTGTGTGGGTTTCATGGGATCCCTCCAAACATTGTAACCATGGCTACAGAAAAGATGCAGAAGTAATTAAAAGTTTCATGAGAAATATGCACTGAATGAAACTGTCATTACTGTGCAGTAAATAGTACAGTTCTGCTTTCTTTGGTAGAGCCTTGGCACTACACACAGAACAAGAACCATGAATAACAACTGTAAAAAATCATCCTGATGTTATCACTAAGACTTTAATACTTAAATAATTTACGATTGTGTTTAGTCTTCCACACACTGCTGTAGGGGGTTTGGTCTTTGATTCTTACATGGAGTAGTTACATGCGATGCCACATGTTGCTCTGTGTTTGCTGTAGAAACGGTTCTCAAGGTCTAATTTGGTTTCTCCAATCAGATCATCGGTTCCCACCAGGTCCCAGTCATAAATTGACACAGTGAGTGTGGAATCCATGGGGAACGTGGCCTCCACGTCAAAGGATCTAAAAGGATAAGAAATACAGCTTTTGTAGGATTTGTATGCATAGTTTACACGTATGCATCAAGTCAACTAAATAATTTGACTAAGTTTGTTTTTTTATTTAAATGCAGCATTTGTACTCACTTGCCAAACAGAGGGTTCAGCTGTTTGGATATGTAGTTCTCTTTGTCCTTAACCTCTGTCTTTCCCAGTTTGATAGCGATGTATGGATCAGCTTTCCCATTAATGTCAGCTGGATGCAGATCAGTCGCCTACCACAACAATTATTTTAGTATTAAATTGACAGTCAGAATAAACTTGTCAGCCTTCATGGTATGTTTGCAACAGTATTCACATGAAAATGCATTGGAGCACAGGATTAGCTCACCCTGATGACATAGATGCGGACAAGGACGTTAATGGGATCGTTGTGAGGAATGTTCTGAAACATTCCCATGTTGGAGTCGAAGCTCATGTCTCTGGGCATATCATCAGACACTTTATACATGCACAGTGACCCCTAAAGGGACGCAGTTTAACAAAGGGATGGATACATTGCAAAAAAAAACATACAATGCTGCTAAAATTGTTTCATAATATGCAACCTCCTCGCTGGTATCTGCAGCTGTCTTATGTTAAGCAAAACGTCAATCACAACAATAGGCCAGTATATTTTATGTAATGTGCTGTAAATATTCTGTTCTTACCTTGAATTTTCCAACAATCCTGTCCTCGTCTGTCAGGTTTTGATCATCATCATCGCCACCCTTTCCCCTGAACAGGTTAAAACTGTGAAGCCAGTCCTCAAAGTTACCAAATTCATTCTCCAGTTCCTTAGGATAGACCTAAAAAGCACATAGAAAAACCTGTAATTAATTACTGTTTCTTCTACCAAATAATTATATTCTCTTGTATTTTACTGGGATCTACAGTTTTAACTAGAATCAGCAGTGCAGCTTGTGCTGACTCAGTTTCAGTACCTTCAGCTCATCCAGCTTTGGCTTTTTCTTCTCAAACGGATCGACTGCCTTCTTCTTTTCCTTCTTTCCTTTCCCTTTCTTGGTGCCTTTCACAGGAGAGTCATCAGGTTTGATATCTGAGAACAGGTGAGTGATGTGGATGGCAGGAAAAGGGACGGGGGAGGAGGGAGAGGGAGCAGAGCAATCGAGACATGAATTTGACATGAAAGTTGCCAAAACCAATTGCTACTGTATCCAACAAGCACATCAGGTCTATAGTTCAGTGGGGACACCTGGTGGTGTGACAGGATCCTCCAGGTAGGCAGCTGTGTAATCTCAGTAAAGCTTGTTAAAGTTAATGAGCTAATAAACTCACAACTCTACTGGTTGTAGCCATTACTGCTATGATCCACAGTTAACTATATACTGTATTATAAACCACACAACAGAGAAATTGGATAATTTTGCATTTTACAAAATGTGACAATTTAAACACCACAGAAAAACAAATGTGACACAAACATAACATGAAGATGCTACTTGATTCATGGCACAAGATGGATACTATAAATATATGAAACTTAAGAGAAAAACCCCAGGTCAGCCTTATTTGAGGTTATCTGGTGTTACCTCCGCCATCTGCAATGTCCATGTCATCTTTGTCCTCTGAATCTGAGAGAGCTGCTTCTTGAGCCCTGAGTGCCTGCAGAACCAGAAGGTCACTTCTTTACAGGAGCCAAATAAACTAAACACATTTCCAAAGACACTTTAAAATTAAAATTTAAAATGTCTTGTTTCTCACTTCTGTCAAAGTTTCAATGGAGGCAAAGTATTTGGACCACCAGTCCAACATGCTCTCATCGAGTTCCTCTTCTTCAACCTCATCCCCCTTCTTCCTCTTCTTCTTCTTCCCTTTTCCATCCTTATCATCATCCTTTGTGTATAAAACACATCTTGTCACTACGACTTGAAACATCAAATCTCTAAACTGCAATTTAAAAAATGGAAAGCAACCACAGCGCTTTGCCTACCTCGATTTTGACCACAGCATCGGAGCACTGGGTAGAAAACCAGAGTGTATAATTATAACATCCTTTACTTCTCATAATCAGATTTTTGTTTACTGTGTATTTCTTAGTTTGCTAGTGTACAAGTGCTGTTTGTCAAGATTGTCTCTTTTAACTATATGGGATTATTATAAATGAATGAATGATTTAAAAAACAAAACTCACAGAGTCTAGTTTGACCACAGTGTCCATCTTCTTGAAAGCAGGCTCAGACTCCATGTTGACAACAATAATTTCCTCTGAAAAATGAAGGGATGACAACGACATCTGTCAAAGGTAAACTTTGAAAACGTGACTGTTTATTTACATTATCACAAATTATCATTCACAGGAGCAAAGGTGTTGCAGGAGCCAACACATGTACTGTGTCCACTGTACCTGTTGTGGACCAGTTGTTGGCCTGCTTGTCTGTTGGCCTATAGATGAACTTCCGCATGCTGGTGACAGCAGTGGAGCCAACCAGAGTGAAGCGACCAAAAGCCCTGCAGTCCACCACTCGGATATTCAGAGGTGGGTGAAGCAACTCATTTTCTGGCAAATCCTGCCACACACAACTCAGAATTAGGTGGACTAGCACATATGAGTTTACAGGATTGTGTCAGTAGTTGTAGTAGAATATAAATATCGGGTGAAAGAGTAAACATTATTAGCAAGAAGCAAAGAAATGATACGATACCACTTCAAACCACTTGACAAGGGTGCTGAAGTTGGGGTTTTTCCTGTAGTTGGGGATGAGGGCTGACTGAACTCCTTTCCCAGCACATTCAATGTCCACACGAGGCCGGTCAACCTGAGCCAGATTCACCCTCTTCAGGTCCCTCAAGCCCCAGAACAAAACCTGAAGAACAGGGATTGTTGGTGGTGTTTCACTTTCAGATTCAGATACATTTACTTGATTTATATTGTTCATATGAAAGTTAATACGAAGACTTTACCTCAATCCTGTACTTGCTGAGCACTGGTCTGATGCCCAGTGGTACTGGCAAGATCGGGCCACGGTCCATATCTGCGGGACCATCTATGGGAGGAAGGTCAGCTTTCCCATTGGGACCAATCTAACAGATGACACAAAGAAATATTATAAAACTGTAGTGATAAAAACAGAAGCCAGTGAGTGTGTGGTGTCTGGATTTGAGAAACTAACCTGCAGTAGTTCAAAGGCTGCCAACATTTCTCCAGCAGTACAGTTTCCACGGTAGATCTGATAGTACTCCAGCTGTGGGGGGAAGCGTGGGGGACCGTAGTGCTCATCTGCCATCTTGACCACTGGCTTGGCAAAGGTTCTGCCCATGAAGTCAGCTTTACCCTTCAAGCATACAGTAAATCAGACCTTAACTCCATGTTATGAAATTTAAAATTTGGTTTGAATATTCGAAAGAATGGTCTTTTGAGCCTATAGTACATAGTAGTATAGTGGATTTATAAAATAAGTAATTAAATAAGGTTGCATATGGTAAAATCATTAGTTTGATTTGTCCTATGAGCAGGTGGAAACATGGACTGAGATCCACATGTTTCTAGGCAGACAATACACAAAACAGGTAAAGAGAAAAAATGAAACAGCAAGATCCCTAAAATAACCAGTAAACTGCAAAACAGACATATCTATGTCATGTCAAAATGAATGATTACTGAAGATCATATAAACAGTTGAGTCTCTCTTGCAGTTAGTGGTTATTAAGAGTCCCAATTATTTGTTGGCCACATACAAAAAGCACAAAATTTCACCTAAAGGAATGCAACAGGTACAAGTGGACCACTTTTCTGGATATGTGTACATTAGCATCAAGTGCAGTGATACACATCTTATTCCTATTGCATGCCTTATAATGTTATTTACTCTGCACACATTATTAGTGTTTCTACAGTACATCAAGCCATGAGAACACTCTACTTATCCAAAGGGTCATCCAAAACAATGGTGGTGACAGGAGCAAATATAAAGTTGTCAGTCAGCAAAAGTATTCTTTCATATAATTAATATCAGCTTGACACAAATAAAAGTGGTAAGAGTAACAAAAGAATACAGTATTACATACATATCACACTCTGGGTTTAGGCTCGTTAGCATTTAGGTGATATGTTTAGTCTTATATTACAACTGAAAGACAGACTTTAATTATTAACAGAAGAAGACTGTCGTTATCTGGAAATTCAAGCTGTGTGAAGGCAGACTCTTTCCTCACATTAATTCATATGGAAACTTTTTTTTTTAAACAACCCTTACCACTGTGTCTTGATCATAGATTTCAATGACAATAATCGGGGGGTCATCTCTCAGTTCACTGGCCTCTCCAAACAGCTCCACATTCTCAAAGACCAGCAGCTGGTCCCATGTGGGGCAGAGAGTCTCAGCCAGTATCTGGCAACAAAAGAGAACATTTAAAATGATGAAGAATCTGCTAAACAAGAACTCAGACAGACAGGCAGACAGCTGACTTCCTTTAAAAGCCTTCTGAGTGTGCTCACCTCAGTGACTTGGCTTTGTGTCGAGAAGAAGACTCTCGCAAAGGGATCAGACAGACCTGTGCTGTCGGCCGCAAACAGGCTGCGGGCCTGATACATGTGGACCCTCAGCTGGAAGATCTGTTTCACTGTGAAGAGAGACAGACGCTCATAAGTGTAATGATTAGTCCATAAATACACAGTGTGTAATTTGTGTTTGTAAAATGATGATATTCTCTCCATTGTATATCTTTAAACATGGTGGATCAGGTCTATAAATGGCAGCCTTTGTCAATGAATCTGTCAGATATCTGATTTTAGACTCAGTAAGTTAACATGAGAAATACTGAATTCTTTGCTGGTCTTACTCATGTAGGTGAGGCTAATTGGAGGTGAGGACGGCAGGCCAGGTCCTTTGGACAGCTTGTTTTCCTCAAATCCATTGGGAAGGCCACTCAGGTAGTCTTTGCGTTGTTTATTCAGACCCAGCCACAGATAAATCTCTATCTTGGACTGCACAGTCCAGCCAGCAGGCCCAAAACCTTTTTTTCCAGGGATCTTTAATACATCAGGAAAAAGAAAAACAGCTTGCTTACAGATGATGACAGGAGTTTGATAGCATTATTTGATTTCTCTATGGCCTAAGTACATACCAGCTTATATCAACTATTATCTAACTACTATCTATGTACTAATATCAGTGTAAACTCACCCTGAGAAAGATTGTCTTCACTTTGCCACAGTCCTTGCCCCTCTCCTCATCTACACTGGAATAAAGGATGTCTTTGGAAGGGACATGTGCATAAGCAATGCGCTTCCCATTACTTATCATCCATATGAAAACATCAGGTACACTGTGCTGAGGCTGTGGAAGGAAGAATGCTCACATTAAATATGAAAACAACAATAAAAACAGATTACACTATTTGTAAATGTGTGCAAAGTCAACACAGCAGAGCTTACTTCATCAGCCAGGAAACGTAGCTTTGAGAGGAAGTTCTGAACCAGCTTGATTTTCTCTCTCACTGTACTTTTCTTTACCTGTGACCTCATGGCCTTAGCTTGTTGGCCGATGGTCTCCTAAACACAGAAACAAACATTTAGTAGGACAGCACAAATATTGACAATCAGCAAAAAGAAAAAAAAAAGCAGCGCCCCTCGATTAATTCACATACCACTTCTGACAAGCACAGCTTCAGCCTCTCCCTGTCAAGTTTGGTTCTGCCAGACTGATTCTGGTCCTTGTTTGCCAGCAACAGAAACTGACTAAAAGAGGAGTAGCTCAGTCAGTGTGAAAATCGGTATTAATCTATTCCAGTGCATGATAAAAACAGCATGTTGTTCCAATATGTGGTTAGTGTTTGTAACCTCTGACCTGCATCCTTGGCTGAGTTCTTCAAGGACCCCCCTAAGTCTGCGCTCAGGGTAAGGCTTCTCTGTCTTAATGATTTCTTGTACATCATTTAGTCCATCCTCCTGCAGAAGCAAAAGCAGATGGAAATTTCCTTGAATATTTTCTGTGGTATAGGATCACTAAGGCTCACTAAAAAGTATGTAGTGTTTATTCAACTGTCGCCATAGAACATCATAGAACTATCTACTAACATTTGAAACTATACTCATCTACTTGCCAGTTTATCTGCAATGTTGTCTATAATGTTAGAATTGTACAGCCTCCTTCTCTGATCCTGCCACCAACTCTTGATGTAGACACACGGCTTTCTCTCAAAATAAGGTAGGTGGAAGTAGTTTCTGTGAATTACAGTAATAAATAGGAAAGCTGATTGGTTAAATGTGGAAGACAAAAAGCAATTAATTGTTGGCAATGAAAATGTATATTCCTGTAGGACTGACAAAAATATCATTTTAACCCATTAAACTACTTTGAACTTAAAAAAAAAATGGAGCCACAATATAAACTTATTAGCAGCAGTGATTATACAGGAAAACATCTGACTGGGAAGAAATACGTTTCTAAAATTCTATTATATGTTCATTTCTAAGGTGGTTTGTTGTTATTTGCATTATCCCTCTGTAATAACCCTGACCGGTCGGTGATCACAGGTTTCATGGGGGGAGTAGTCGCAACAGAAGTCAGGTCTCCGTCACTGTCCATTTCCTCCTCGCTGGAGTTGTGGATCAGTTCGGTTTCTTCTTCATCACCATTGCCTCCACCCTTCTTTCCCTTTGTATTTGGCTTGGCAACACCATCAATCTCGTTACCATAGTAACCTAGCAAACAGCAATGTTAATAGACTGTAAATTGTGCTTCCCTAACAGTGCAAGTTAGGTTAAGCATATTTGAGCTCTAAAAATGAAGATTTTTCACTAGGTTTTGTCCATAAATATATTGCTAAAAATAAACTTTGCAATATTTCAAAATCTGATAAGGACAAAGTACTGGAAAATACCTATGGTGACCTCAAAGTTGATAGGCTTATCACCAATCTTTCTGTCAATCATTGTGGCCTCCAGAAAAGATCCAAAGAGAAAGAATTCCTCAACCTTCCCAGTTGCAGCCTGTGAAATAAAAAAGTGTGAGTATCTGTGGACAGACACTGTTGTCCTAACAATCCTGTGACAAAAACTTTTGGACAAGAACCACATGTCTGAGGACTTGAGGTTATGCTACATGTGCTCAGTTGAATTTGCTGTGTGACACATTATCTGTCAACAAATAGCAGCTGCATTAATATAAACAGCACATTAATAATGTACCAGGTGGGATAAATAAAGACAATCAATAATTTACTATAACCACAGCACAATGACCTGTCAGCAGGAGGAACAATTGGCTTAATCTGCATGGCTGCCCATCCAAGCAGGGACCCACCTCTGAGATGTTAGGTATTCCCTCCACCTGCACCTCTGTGGAGCTGGTAATGTCAGGTGAGGAAGGGTCCAGGATCTCCACGCCGAGGCTGATAAGCAGACGGGCTCTGAAGGACACCCCCTCTCCAAGCCCTTCATTTAACTCCTGATACTCATCCATCAGGGTGTAGGTGCGTGTGGATCCATACATGTTAACCCAGGCGGGTCCAAGTGTGGGAAGGAAGCCTATGAAAGCCAGAATAGATATATAATTTGAATCCGATTTGCAGGACCTAGTAAGTAGCTCTGGTCACTGTTCACAACAAGTTCCCCAAACTGATCCAACATCCAAATCAAATCTTTAAAAAATGTGTTTTGGAATTTAAGGAGAGAGATGTTACAGATGTTTTAGGAAAAATCTTTAAAAAGCAAATCACCTTTGTCCCCATCATTGGAAATCTTCTTTAGGTCTAAGAAGTGTGTCCCCATAGCAACGTCATTCACTTTATCTGAGTCGCGGATCTGGATCTTCATGCGTTTGCACAGTGGTGGAAACATCTCAGTGAAAACAATTTGCTCATTCCAGATGGGCTCGTAGCAGCTCTTCTGTACTGATGTTTTCCCCTGTGATCACATATTACAATAGTATACATAATCCCAAATTTAATTGCCAATATAAATCTATGTTTTGCCATATTTCACCTTCTGCCCAGCAAAATGTACTTGGACATAAGGATCAACAAGGTCCTTATTTTCTCCTATGAAGGCCTTCTTGACGTTGGCCATAATGCTGGTGTTCATTCTGGGGAGTCCCTCAGCTCTGTAGATCTTCAGGTAATAACGAGCCCACTGTCGCTCTGCAGGCACCCCCTCTGGGATTAAGAGATTGCTGAAATAACCAAGGGAAATAATGAAATTTGAATAACTAACAAAATGACAGACACTGCAATGTGCTTTGCTTTGCAACACTGAAGGATTTTCTATACTCAGCAAAATTTCATTTACCCCTCTATGTCATCGTCTTCAGACTCATTGGCCTTGTGTGGAGTTTTTATAGTGTCTCCTTTGGCTACAACTGCAATATCACACTTAACATAACCTTTGCAACCCGCTGTGATGTCATCAGGGTCAGACAACAAAGCCCATTTGTGGTAAAACTGATGTTCTGCAAGGCACAAGAGAAAGCACGTTCCCTGCCACTGAAATATCTTTATTTTTCAAATTAATTTGCAATAACAGGTTGTTTTGAACTGGCCCATTACCTGGCTGGGAGTAGACCATACCAACATCCAGTTTAAATGTACCAACCAGTGTTCCACTTCGCAGAAGATTTTTAGAGTGGATTACCTGAGGGTTGGTTCAGTCAGGTAAATACTACAGCATTAAATCATCTCATGGCAAAGAAAGAATCGTATGAATCCATTTTATATTACACTGTTATGAATTAAATAACTTACAGACAACTTCAGGATTTTGTCAAACATAACATCTGGAGGAAGGTGGAAGTCAAACACAAAATACTGGGAAAAAAAGAATAGTTTTTATTGGATGCTCATAGTGTAAACTGTGTATTTAGATACCTAGTAAGCTCTTTTTCTCCAACAGACATTCATATGTTGTAATTACTGACTCACTTCATTGTAGTACGGGCAATTGGTTGATTCCTTCATTGACGTATACTTTTTTTCTTCTCCAATCTCCACACAGACCATTGGATCCATATTCAGTCCCACCAGCTGTCTGGCCTCAATCACTGTCACACTGACCTGGAATCACATGATCAGATGATTGGCAGACTGACTGGCTGACCAATTGATTGATGTAGCAAAATTCTCAAACAACGTTAAAAATAAGGTGAACGTCTGTGTATAATAATGTTAACATTAGACTAATCAAACATAGTGCTGAGTCTATTAAATTATTTCTCTTACTTGATAATCCATTGGTCTTCCAGAACTGGGCTCCATCTTTATGTCTGGCTTTGATCTATAAGACAACGAGGTGTAAAAATATCTTTAGACAGACAATACACATTTTTAAAGGGTGGCCAGATACAGAGTAGAAACATGCTTGCCTCTTATTAGATACATTGGTGGTGACAGCTGTGACTGAGGCCACTGAGATAGCATCAGGATCCTGGACTCCTTTCATGAACATTCCTTGGCGATCCAGGTTCTCTGTCTCAAGAATAGCTGGCTCATCTGAAGGTCACATTACAAACACCCTATGAACAATGCTGCACTAAAAAACACCTAATATACAAAATATGGATGAGGTAACATTACATTTGTAAGTAAGTTTAGGATAATTATACATTTAAAAAATGATTCAGTAATTTGGATTTAAAGGTCATGCCAGCATGACTGTAATATAATTAAAGATTTCCTCGATCCTTTGACCGAATCCTCGATCATTCACTTTAGCTACTGGTACCTCCGTTCCTGTCCTCCTTGTTTCCACGGTGCTTACTGCGCTTCATGGTTCAAAACCGTCCTTTGTGTGCTCTATGGAAGAAATTTAAAGTCACTCACTATTTTACCTGAGTTTCTTAATGCATAAACATCTGCATTATCAGCTGAATTAACTAAAGACCAAAGAAATGAACACATTTTAAAAAATGGACAATGATAAAATGGAAAAATGTCTTAATTATTGAGTAAAATATTTAATGAACATTCATTATGACTTATAAAACATAGAGTACATCAAAGTGTGGCGTCTGCCTGCTACCACACCTTGCCTTCAAAAGGGGCTTTCAATTATTCAAATCAGCTGACCTTAAGACATCAATTAAAGAGGATACATTTCACAGGCGTTGTGAAAAATAATACACTTAAAATAATGAATCTACAGCAATTAATCTGCAATGTGCCCTTTCACAGGTGCACTGTTTTAATTTAAAATGTCAATAATGTGTATTAACTAGTTCTAAGATTGGTATTTTCCAAACATAACAGAATATGACATTTTGTTTACTTCTTTTAGTGTTATTACCACATTGTACAGCACGACACATGAAAACTATGCACCATATGTCTCAATCACATCACAGTGCTTGAAATAATGCTAAATAATGAAATATGCTTGTGAGCTGCAGGTTGCACAAGAGAAATCTTCTGAATGCAAAATTTATATAATATATTTCTGCAAAACCATTTAGTTCAACAACTTAACAGAATATAAATTCATCATCAAAAACTCTCACCTAAAATAATTTAATTTTTTGAAAACTTTGTTTTTTAAACTGAATGTTGAGCCCTAAAGTCGTAGCTTTTATGTTCACATTCAATCTTTGCTTAACATGATATTGCTAATAAACCAGGATAATTTGATCATACATACCATGCAAGAAAATTATGTCCTTGTCTCCCTCCCCTGAGAAGCTCCAAGAAGTTTCCTGCAGAGGAAACAGCCCTTCAACTTTTTTTCTGTCTCTGACAACGAAGCAACACTAAGTAAACATTTACATTAGACTACAACACTAAGAATAAGGCCACAAAGTAAAGATGTACAGAAAAGAATTGGGTTTGTTCAAGTCTGAAGTTGGGCAGGAGTGATGTGATACACCAATGAATAGTGCATGAGCGTTGAACCTGAGACTGGTAACTATAACTAGGGATTGCTGAGAGACGTCACTGTGAGCAGAGTCTGCCAATCCACATAGGCTCTGGACATGACTAAAACTACAAGCATTTTTTGGTTAGATTCATGTTTCACGATGGTTGCAAAAACAACTTTTGTATACCAGCTGTTAGACTGTTATTATACAGTAAAGAGATCCTGCACAATGTGGCTCAAAAAGCCTGATCCTACAGCAATTAAAGCAATGAAAAAATAAACAATAGTAACTACCATTTGTCATGGAATCACCAAATGTTGTCAAGTCCTATTTGCAATGCCTTGTGTTTTAAATTCCTTTAGGACTGAGGTTTAAAAACTAACCTCATATTTGAATCACACAAATGCTGTTGATGTATTTTTGTCAGAGGCTATTTACTTCAATAAATGAAGGGTCAAATAAGGAAAATGTGGTCTGATGCATTTCCTCACAAGCATAAAAGCACTGATTTTGCAGCATTATTTTGCTGAGTTGAATCATGCTTTAGCAACTTCTGTTCAATGGAACGTCTACTGAAGGCTGAACTACAACTCATCATCTCATCAATTACACATACAGCCAGTCTGTAAGCCATACGTCAAAGTCTGAAGTTGCTGGTATCTGATGAAACAAGGCTCTAAATTATGTAAGAGGTCCAGTCAGTGTTGCATGTGGCATTCTCATTATGTGGACATATCACTGTTCACAACAAGAAATGCATTTTGCTTAGAGGAAATAAGAGAAAAACATATCGTTTCCCCATTTTTAAAATATCTTATGTGGAAGTTGTTTTACCCACATGCTTAGTATGAATTCATATTAAAACATGTATCAAACAAAAACATCATGCTTTACTTTATATAACTGCTTTGCTTGTCTTTACCCAGAACTGCAACAGATCCATGCTTTTCCTGCCTGTTCAGCTGGATGTGTATGATACTCTCAGTGACACTAACCTGGCCCCTCTGTTGAGGGATTCTTCCCTTAATTACATGATTTAATACGACTACGAGGGATTGAAGAAGTCCTAGTTCCTCCAGGATGGCTAGTAACCATGTCACCAATAGTGCCAAGTTACCAGTTGCCACTGTAGTCAAATATACTGACCTTGTTCTCTGATGGGTGTTGTCATCAAATGCAACTTTAAACACTTAGCTACCAAACTGATGTCTGTCTTTTCTGGCGTGAGAAAGAATAAAAAAGTATTTAATTTGATTCGAACAATTACGTGCAACCCTGCGTTAGAGCAGAATGCGCAGTCTCTGGTGTAAGTTAATAGTTTAAAAGAAAAACAAACATCTCTGATCTGTCCATTAAAGGACAGAGTTGATATTACTATATTTGTAAGTCTTATAACTATGCATGACCAAGCAACCAGGCCCTTTAATTGACACCTTTGACAGTGTCGTCTAAGGTGAACCACAGAATGATTTGATACCAAACAGGCAATCTTATCCTATGTAGGTCTAGTGTCCAAAGGCATTTTCTGGCTGTTGGGTGTATGCCAGTTATCACCATCTCATTTGTGCTCCAGTGGCTCTGTGGGCACACCACCTGACCAAGGTGTAGTGTATCATTACGACACATTTCAAACTCCTGGATGGGGGAGCTTAGCAAACTTAATGAGTGGGAACACAGCCAGGGGGCATTGTTATTGTTGGTGATGCGAGGGATGGGTTGTACTTTCCAACGAGCACGTAGGGCCAAGGTGCATCTGACCTCAAGTGACCCCACTTCAACATCTGAATGGTCTCAGTTTGAAAAGAGTGCTATATTAAAATCATCATATGTTACTTTACTTTACTTTACAGTGTCTGAAAAGTGTGGTACTGTGCAAAATTTTTAGGCGCAAAAAAGTGTGGATGCATTAAAGAATAATGCCATGAACCGTTTTCTACCAAGTAAGATCATAGAAAATGCAGTAAACAAACAAACTACATAAGTTCAATATCTGGCAGCACTGGAGACTTTAGCTTTAAAACAGCACCGTAGTTTTGAAGGGTCTTGGAAGGCAGGTTGTTCCAAGCATCTTGTGTAATGTGCCACAATTATTGTGTGGATTTAGTCTCAGTGTCTTCTGTCTCCTCCTGTAATCCCAGACTATTTCAATGACCAGGCTTTGTGGGAGCCAGAAAAATGTTCTAGAGACTGCATGTCTGGGGTCATTGTCCTGCTGTGGAATGAATCTGGGACTGATCAGACACCTCCCTATGTGCTGATTGAACGATAAGATCCTGAACAGTTAAAATGATAAAAAATACAACAGCACTGTACCTTTGTCTTCACATCACAAGGCTCTCTTGATGATACTCATAAAGATACTGACAGAAACTACTGTCTCTGTACTCTAGCCTGGATAATGAGAACCTGTTGAAAATGTTTGTATAATAAAAGCCAATGTTCTCGCTCACATTCATTAGCTCCATAGTGAACAAGTTTATTTTCCGTATTCTTATCTCTCAAAGAGTTTGCATTAGATTCTAATACTTGGGAGAGACTCCAGCAGATCCCTATGACCCTAAATAGAAATAAGCAAGTATGGATAATGGATGGATGGACTTGGGAGCAGATTCTGGCGGAAGCGTTTTATTGCTTATGTTATTGTGGCTTTGTGTTGTATATTTCTATGAAGCAGCTCTAGCAAATAATCTGCCTGTATTTGGACAAGGTCTAGTCCAATTAATTTAATCTTTAATCTGTAGTGATACTTTGCTAAAGCTTTTATGTCTGATCCTTTTGCTTTTGTGCTTTAAATGTGGTCTTTCTTTCTTTACTTATTTATTTACTTATTTACTTACTTACTTACAAAGGCCACAAAGAGCCCATGCATAAAACAAAGATTTTGGGAAGGCAGTGATGAATCAGTCTGCAATACAAGCTCTATTTATAGAAAAGCACCAGGTCCCACAAGGCTGAGGGACGCAGCAACACAGACCAGCACTGTGTACTCACCTTTGAACCCTAAAACAGATATCATGAACAGCAAGACTGCGACTAATAATTATTTAAATTACCAATTAATTCTGTTGTTCCAATTAGTCAGCTAATCCTATCGTATATTAAATGCTGAAAATTGTGCCAAAAATGTTTAGTTTACAGTCACGTAAGAGAAATCAGCACAGCAGAGAACCCTAAATTGGTTAGACTTAAAATAATGTTCTCAAAATGACCTATTTAATTTCGAACTGATAAAATAGGACTAACAAATAGCACTATTTGATTGGGCCCTTTTATATTTATGTCCAAAAAAGTGATGAATGTAAACAAATATAAATAATACAGCTGAAGCTTTAAGAGAAAAGCTGACTTCATCTTCATTTTTAGAAAGAAAGACCTCCCCCTAGTGGTCAGAACATGTCATTCATCACAAGAGGAATCATGGGTAAAAAAATGTTACTATTGAGGGCACTGCCTGCATCCAAGAGAGTTGTATTCTGTATGTCACTGAATAATATCCATGTCAGTGTCATGGTAGCGATTTACAAGGACAAGCTCACAGATTTGCCTTCACTCTATTTTTCTATCTCCAGGAAACACTGCATCCCTCTGGCCACTTCCATCTAGCAAGCAGGCAGTGTGGTGGGGGAGTTAAAGTGACACAGCTGTATTGTGTGAAAGTAAAGCAGAGCAGCTCACAAGGGTGAGATCTTTAAAGGGGGAGTATCCTTTTTATAGTCAGGACTCATTGAGGATTAGAATCTCTCCAGAAACCCATAACCTTAAAGCAGACTGGAATAAATTTCCTTTGAGGATAACCTCAAATTATCCCCAACCCAGTGGATGCTTGTTTTCTTGCTTTGCTCTCTGTTGGTTTGTAAGGCACAGATGGACAAGCAGCTGATGCAGGAGGCAGTTCCCCGCACAACACACTCTGAAAGCAAGGACCCGAAGGCATCTTGAAATAGAAATTGAAAAGAGGAAAAGCAGGAGGAGGAGAGAAAGGAGGGGGGGGGGATTTTTTTGAGTGAGCATTGGTATGCCAGGCTCAATACCTAGCATGGCTGTGCAGAAGAAACAGAGTGTCATCCCTCCATCGCAGGGACCACTTTCTACACGTACCACCGGGAGCCAAAGGAAGGGGACTAGATTTGAAAGAACAGGAGGTTAGTAGTTTTTATCTACACCTGTGTTTAGCTAGGATTTGTGTAGTGTCTTTCTTTGAAATAAAACCAGATTGGCTGAAGATCACAAATAAAGGATCATCTGTTTATACTGATGACGCATGAATAGACTACATACATTTCCTTTGAGAAATTGCATGGCTTCCTTGAACATTAGAAGAATACAAGATCTGTCACATATTACATAATATAAATCAATAAATCAGCATCCTTATGTTGTTTAGCCCTAAAGCAATACACTCGTGATTTTCCCTCTAGTACATTTATACCATTTTCTCATCTATAATATTAGGTCTTGCCCTTGTGATTGTCTGTTTCAGTCGTCTTCCTAAGGGTTGGTCAGGTGCTAGCATGTTCTCTTTGCCTTTTACATGTAGTCAGCTTATAATAGCTCTTTCATTTGCAGCTCACCCTAAGGCCATCTCAGTCCATAGCAGCCACTGTTTGGGATCTATTTATCAAGATTATTTGTTTTTTGGTTTATATTCAGCCACTTCACATCCTTTAGGCATTTATGGATACAATCTCATATTCGACATTACATTAGGCAACATAAACAGTAGAAAATCTAAATGTCAAAGGCAAAATTAGGCAACATAAAACCTTGAGGAGCTCCAAGGTACTGCTATTTTTTTTCCCTCGCTTACAGAGAGTGGCTCTTACATTAAAACAAATTCTCAGTCAAAGAAAGCAGCCTTGTCTGTCAACAAGTCTGCCCAAATCTGCAACACAGCCACTCCACAGGTCACTGCAGGTTAGATACAGCTCTCTGTTGTCTGTTGTCCTGCCATCACACTCGCCCCTGTTATCAAGCAGATGTTGTATTATTAGGATATCAGATCAAGCCTTAAAACAAGATTTCCTTTGACAGAATGCATTGATGTAACATGTTACATTCTGATGATAATTTATAAACTAAACAGTATTTCTTGTATTCTAGTAGCTAATGGACTAAATATTGACGAGAGGCTGAAAGCAGCACGAGAAAGAAGAGAAGAGCACCAGAGGGTGCTTGGTATGTCAGTTCCTATAGTGGTACAATTTACACAGCAATGTTTGTAGAAAGATTAAAACACATGACTGATCTATTTGAACTGGATCGTCTTTTTTTGAGCCTCTCGGGAACTGAGCAGGTTGGAGCGGGAGCAGCGGGCCAGACGTTACCATGAACAACAACTGCAGGAGCGCAAGAGGAAACTCCTGGAGCAGCGGCTCAAGGAGGAGAGGAGGCGTGCTGCTGTGGAGGAGAAGCGCAAGCAGAGGCTGAAGGAGGAGAAAGTGAGTTGGAAGGGTAAAAATAAAAAATGTCTATTTTCAGGGAGGCTGATGATTTTATAGCCCCAGACTAAATAACAAACACTGACGTCTGTTTCTCTCCTGAATTAAGGAGCGATATGAATCTGCAGTGCGCAAGACGCTGGAGAAGAGCCAGAAGGCCCTACAGAACCTCGGTCAGAACTCACGAGGAAGGAAACTCACCAAAAATGGTAGTGGAATGAGATTCCTTTTGTCTTCTTTTTTAAGATAATCTTTCTGACCCCATAACACCATACTTACAGTATCTCTTCTCTGGGCTGCATATATCCTAACACAACATTTCTTGGCATGCCTTATCTTTTGTTTTGCTGCACTTGAAACTTTATACTGATCAATACGGTAGCTCCACGTCGCTTACCACTGACAACGTGGGAGAAGAACTTGATCAGTCGCCTCCTTACCCCCACGTGCTCTTATCTGGCCAGGAGCAAGAGTGCTGGTTGTCATTCAGGACAAGAAGGTACTTTCCCCCATGAAGATAGAATATACTCATTTTCATGAATAATATTGCAGTGCATTGTATTTGTAAGACACAGCTACAACTATTGCTACAGCAACTAACTTTTCCATGGCTTTCTGTCACTAATGCGGCTCATTTTTCTTTGTTGACACCCCACTTTACATTTCATCCTTTTCACTGTCCACACCAATTGTGCATATGTGTCCTATTTCCATATGTATGGCATGAAACTCTGACTCAGTTGTCCATATTTGTCGCCGTGCAGTTTCATTCCACTCCATGAACACCACCACCCCCCCTCACAAACCCCAACACCACAGGCCACCTGCCTCTCCCAGTCCCAACAACAGAAGCATCAATCTGGCACAGGTAACTCTGGCTGTATTTTTGGTCTTACATATATGCAGTGTTAGTAAAAAACAGTGTTTATATTATTTTATTATTTTTGGAATCACTTTTAGTGTTTTCAGATTTTTGGTCTTTAAAGGGGAACAATTGAAATGAGATCTGATAGCCATGTTTACTTTTTGGTTTAGATCAAAGCAGCAAAACAACAAGATGCTCATAAGAAGAGCTCCAACAGTGGCTCAAGTATTAGATCAGCTGCCATCAACACCAATATGAAACCAGCCACAGTTAAACAAAGCAGAACAGGCTCTGCCTCACCAGAACAGTAGGTTGAATTTGTGTGATCAGTGTCTCCATTGTGCATTTACAATGTACTAACATGATGTAAACAAAATGGAATATCTGTTCTGTTCTGCGGGATCTTAGAGTCCCCCAGAGGTCAATCAGCAGACATCCCACCCCACTGCAACTCGAGCTCCCATCAGTCCCTGAGGAAGATGCTGCTGTTTGTAGTTCTGCCCTCACTCCTGGTAACTCGAGGCCTGTCAGGACATCAGCTGAAGGTCAGCAAAATAAAATGGGGGCTGATGATTCACCAGAGACTCCTTGTTCTAACCTGCCCAACACAGAGACAGAAGCTGTAACTAGAACAGCGGGTGATGGATGTAAGCTAAAGAAATGCTTGAAAGAAGCAGTAGTATAGCAGCAGTAGTATTTGCATTTTTATTTAATATTCTGTGCATTTAAACTTATGTTTTATCCTTCATCAGGTCCTTCCCAGATGTCTCCTCATCCAGGTCCACCGCCACCTGAAGTCGTGTGCAAGCCCTCAGCTGGAACAACAAACCCAGAGGAGGCCTCACGTCTCCTGACTGAAAAGAGAAGAGAGGCCCGACTACAACGGGAGAGAGAGGAGCAGGAGCACCTGCAAAGAGAAGAGGCCGAGAGGTAAAAAAGTACATTCACCTATGAGATAGAAAGAGTACAGTAGGACAATACGACTGTAACAGTTTAGAACTTATGGCATATCCAGGCAGAGTCGTGAAGAACTGGAGCGCAGGAGGGCAGAGGAGCGAGCACGGCAGCAGGCAGAGGCTCAGCGTCTCATAGAGGAGAAGAAGAGAAGGGAGGAAGAGGAGCAGAGACGAGCAGAGGAAGAGAGAGCCCAGGCTATGAAGGAAGCAGCCCTTCTGCAGAAACAGGTGAGAAATTCAAACGGTCCTCCGTCCAAAATTGAAATAGCAAAATCTGCACCCACAGGCTTCCACATGGAGGCTTTTTGTTTTTATTTTTAATGAACATAGTTTTTATGTTTTTGTGTTAAATAGCGAGAGGAGGAACAAGCCAAAGAGAGAGCAAAAGCAGAGCAGATGAAACAAGAGCGAGAAATACTCGCACAGAAAGAGGAAGCAGAACGCCAAGCAAGAAAAAAGGTGAATATGTTGATAAAAAAAGTTAGTTTACTATAGCTGTAAATAAATATGCATTTCAATAGTTCTGTTTAATCTACAACACAGTTTTCACAAATGGATGTTGAAATGAAAGCTGTTTTCTTTACCAGCGACTTGAGGAGATCATGCGGCGAACCAGAAGGACAGATTCTCCAGATATGGTGAAATTTACTGCTCACTTTTTAAAAAGTACATTGCCACAGGGCTCTTATGACGCACATCCAGCATCAACTAATAACTAACCAGCTGCCCTCCTCAAAGCAGCATAGTCAAAACAGTTCAGTAAATTTCTCAATCCTTTTAAACACAGAAATCTGTACCAGTGAGGATCCTGCCTAATGAAGCCCAACCCAAGGAAAACACACAGCCTGTGCACAATGGCTCTGTCGAAGATAGAGTCAAGCTGGCAGTGGGGACAAAGTCCACACAGCTGAGGCTGAACGATGAAGAGGACATGGTACCTGTGGTGGCCTTCAAAGAACGCAGGTCTCTCAGAACTCTCACTGGACTGGACGAAATCCAGACCCACCATCGAGCAGGTGAGATGCAACCAGCAGGTCACTGAATGAACACCAACAACCGGCCAGATTCTGATAAAAATTGATAGATTAGCATTGAGTCATGCTTCATAAATGATGTTTCTATCCTTGCTTATCTAATAAACAATGCAGCCCAAGTGTACGCTTTCCTGAAAGACTGTTTAAATAACTCCATGTGTTTTTCCAGAGGTCATCTGAGGACCTGCAAAGTGGGCAGATGTTTGAAGATTTTCGTTGTGATTTCTCTGAGGGACAAGAATTACAGCAGTACAGCCATTATGCTGCCATTCAGCATCTTGAGAGAGCATGTAAAATTACAGTGTTGCCTCACTGAAGACATCGACATTTGGTCACTTTTCTGTGTGTAATCAGTCGGACACGTATCGGGCAAGTTCCATATTAGTTTCTTCAATACAGCAGGTTTCCAAAAACTAGATGACAGTAGACGTAGGCATTTGTAACGATAGTTTGCTGGAAAATACAGTTTGTCAGTTCTGTTGCCTCTGTGAAATACTACAAATAGCCATTCTAACAATCACGTATGTCACTTATTGTTGCTTATTCTTAGTATTTCTTGCTATCTAAGCACTTTTCCTTCCTCAGTTTAGTCACTGTGGAACTAGGATAGCTTAAATTGCTGCTTGCGCTAGTGCGCTGGTTAGAGTTTAAGGTGTGGAAATTCACTTCCTACATAAATTCCTATATTTACCCTATGATTTTGTGAAGTATAGCAATCACATATTTCAAAGCTGCTAAGGAACTTAGGTTCCAAAGACTTTGCTTCAGTTTTGTGAGTGATGCTTTAGGAAACACAAAGCATTTATTGCACTGAGAGTTGCTTTGTTTAATATTGCGGTTTTCAAAGCAAAACCTGAGACATAGAGGATAAATGAGTTTATTATAATAAAAACATATAAAAACAAACCTGATCATCAATATTTGATCTTAAAGTTTAAGTACTGCTTATAACTATCACTTACTAGCCTGTTGAAAAGGTAAATTGATTAAAGTCGATACTATGCTGAGTCTCTGCCTTGTTTTCGCTCGATACTTTTACTATATTTAACATAAAAACATCAAACATAAAAATACTGTTTGTCCATACAGTGTATGGATATAGCGTGCACATATCTCAGTATTTGTACTGAGAAAGTCATGGGTTAACAGAAGATGGAGAAGGAGGCTGAATCATTTGCAGCAGTCGTCTGGTTTCCTCGGTCTGCACATGCACTTTCCAGAGCTGGATCTCCAGCTCACTGTTAGCCAGCAGAGATGAAAAATCTCCATCTGTAAGAATACAAACGAACTCCAGGCATACAAAGGAAGACCATTTTAGACAGGCCATAAAGGTTGGCTAAATGAATCCATAACTAATACTAACCTTTCTTGAGGTTTAATACTGTAACTATACCAATCTGCTGGAATTTAACATCTTTCTTCTGGAGAAATGCCAACAGGTACTGAGACATAGTAACGTAGTGAGGTCTCAGTGACTGCATCATCTCCTCTAGGTGAACAGTAGCATGAAACACAGAATATAACATTTAATATACATAGTACTAAACCAGAGCAATTATTTTCTATCAGAAGGTAGTGCTTGTACATTACCACTCATTTCTAATTTGCTTATGATCGCTGCACAGTTGTATGATAACTGAGAATTTTCCATTTGTCCAGACATCTTCATCAGTCCTGAAACGTGTTCTGATGTTATTGTTGTGGAAATCTTAGTCTGCAGTTGATCTGAAACAGTGAAAAATCATGAGAATTATTACTTTTAAGTTTAAAATACTTTTAAGTTTTGGCCCTTTATATGCAGTATAAAAGTCAAAATGTACCAGCCAAATTTTCACATTCAAAACTGAGCAAATCTATTCATTCATGCACACGTCACTCACTCCAGGTCATCAGGTGATGTAAACATGATGTCACATGCACCAAGGTCTTATCTGCCAGGGTGGGAGACAGAAGGGCCAAGAGGAGTCCTGATAAACACCGACTTTCCATCACAGCCTAGATAATGATTGGATTCAATGTGACAGTGTCAAGAGTTAATCAATCTCAGGCAATGCACACGAGTTATGTCTTTACTACAGCCTTGACATGCAATTGTTAACCGCAGTGTCGACATACCTGCTGACCCATGCAGGAGCTACACAGGTTAGTGATTATGTTACAGCTATGTGCGATTATAGCAGAGCTGGACCTGTGATCATGAAGCAGCTTTCCAATTTCATCCAACAGTCCTTCACTTACGAGAACGTCCTGGAATAACACCACACCAGTGTTACCAATATATTTCTTCAGAATTACCTTACAACTGCACTTTTTTTTTGGATGAAATGAAGAAAGGAATATAAAATTCATGATCTACAAAAAAGGTCTACAACGACACAACTAACATACCACAGATAGTTAACCAGTGATGACTATTATGATACTGTTTTGTGAGAACTCATACATTGTTTTGTGGGTGTGCAGACAGTGCAGACAGGAGTTTTATGGCTGACTCTGTCCAGACAGGTGTATAAGTTTTCAGGAGTGCCTTCAGAGGCAACACACAGTCAAGTTCCATCATTTGATCCTGGATCAGAACTAAAAATAAAAGTTACACAAGGTATCTGCCTCCAACACAATGTCAAAGTCAGATTTTATTTGTAGTTACCGTTGTTTGAGAGAGTTTGCAGGCATCTGCATGCTTGGGCTGAATTCTAAAAATTGAATAGAAAAAAAAAATTACACTGTTGCCCATTAACTTCAAAATTCAGTTACCACTTTAAAATTCAGTTAAAAATCACAATTACCTTTTGTACAGAGGAAGACATTAGAGTCAAAAGAGACTTTAACAAATATTGACCCCCAATGCTACGCAACTTGGGGTGATGCTCCTCGATTGCAGCAATGTTGCAAAGGGCAGTGCAGCTACAAAACTGAACCTCTGAATCTGAGGACTGCAGCAGAAGAACCAGGACAGGAATGGCTCCTGCTTGACATAAGATCCTTGTTGACCAATCTGGAAAATAAGGAGAACATTTAAGATAACAGGCTCTGTAACAGTGAACCTAATGGACAGTGTGTCAACAGTGACTTTCGAATGAAACTACCCCACCTGACTGTGTGAGATACAACAGGGCCCAGGCTGCGTTCCGTTGCACCTGTGGGTCATAGGATTTTGCCAATGCCAACAACGGTATGATTCCTTCCACCATCACAGCATCTCTGTTTGATTCTGTATGGAAAGAGAAATATTTCATCAAATGTAAATCAACTGTTCTCTAGACAGATGAGAAAGACATGGATTCAAAAGGAGTGTCTTCTGTGTATGTACAAACCTGAAGAGGCCAGCATGGCAACACAAGCACAGGAGTGACACTGAGCAGTGGCATCACCAGACTGGAACAACTCCAGTAAGGGCACCAGCATCCCCATTTCAATCACCACCTCCTTGCACACTAAAATTGAATGTCATGCACAGTAATTAGGATCATCTTATCCACATGAACTGTAAGATTTCACATCTAAAGTGTGATACTGTGTTGATTTTACCCTGTAACACTATTTCAATACAGAAGAGAAGGGTTATGAATTAACAAACAACAGTATTTTAAATACGTCATGACTCTCATCTCTTACCATGATTCTTTATTAACAGATTGACCAGGGAGAGAGAGGTAGTCTTTTGCACATCCAGGTCAGTCGACAGAAGTAAAGCCATAACTGGCTCTGTGAAGGCATCTGGTAAGGGAGACTTCACTGTAACACAAAAAGCATAAAAAAATGTATGTGTCAGTTAACCTTTTGAAAATAAACTATAATCATCTCTAAATTGGACACAATCAAAATAATGTGTTAGAAATGAACAGATCTGGTAGTTGTGGTCAACCATTTAAATGCATAATCTCCACTGAGCTCATCTCCTCAATGATCTATCAAAGAAGAAAACTGAGCTCCACATAATAAAAACTTTCAATATGAGACAAAGCTCATACTGGAGGATTTCAAATACAAATCCATGTATTTTTCCCTTTGTAATGACACTGAAATCCATACATCAATGTTATCTGCCAACCTCAGAAATTCAGTTGAAAATTTGCATAATACTGGTCAACTGTTAAGAGATTACAGTGCAAACAATTGTCTCATTTTATGCTCCACTGATCTGCAAGTCATTTCTGTCATGAGGACTGCTAGGAGGAGCATAAAAATCAGTTTGGTTTCCTTTACTCACAGTGATGACTGAGATGTAAATAATACATAGCTGCAGTCATTTGTAGATGAATGGCTTCTGAGGTTGCAAGTCTGTTCAGTGCTTGTAGATTTTCCTGATTAAGTAGATGGGTTTCTTTGTCTAAGAGAAGAGACAGATGATGTTAAATATTCACTTAGGTGTTATTCAAATCTAACATAAATACTTTTTAGAATAAGTTTTTATAGAGTCCTTGTATGAAACAATACAGCAGAATAATTTATGTCAGACAAAAATACACATGGAATCTTTAGTCTGGTATTATAAAGTCACAGATCTACAGTATATCAGTGGGATAAATTTTGCCTCATAAGTATAAAAGAGACTAGATAAGTGTTTGTGTTTCTCCCATCCACAACAATACTTCCTACAAACAAAGAAAAGCATGGCTACAGTGTTCCTACCATCCAGGATGCGTAAAGAGAGGAGCTCTTGAGTCGTCGTCGTCCTCCTCCTCAGGAAGCTCCTCTCAGCCGTCATCCTCAGACAGGAGCACTGAGAAAGTTCTCGGAAAAGGTCCCGCACTTTTTGCTGAAACTCTCTGCAAATTATCCTCAAATGGAGAGCAAACTCTTTAAGTAATCGGGAACAGCTCTCACAAAAGCCAGAAGCCATGACCGCATCTTCAGTACAAAGGTGGAGCACCTGCCTGCTTCACATTACCTGCACATAGCCACGCCTGCTATGATGTCACGTGACTGTAAGACACTGTCACGTTTAACACATTATTAAAATAAATTACAATTTCAAACCCGCTTATTAAAAAACAAAATCCTGTATTCGGAATTAAATTACAATGTGGCTTATCAACAAAATATGGCTCCATTTTAAAGTATCAAACTCCCTATGTATAATGTAAACAATGTAAACAATATTTGAAAGTATTTTATGCTTCGTGTTTTATGTTCTTCGTTTATTAGCACATCAGCTCAATTATAAAATTATTTGTAACAGTGTGTATCCGCAGCTCTGCCACATAAATGTGGAGTATAAAAAGGTTTTTAAGTAGAAAGTAGAAGTTCAGTCACAAAATTTAAAAGAAATCATCTTAGCGTGTATAGGTTGTTACGCTCTAGAAACCTTTACGTCATTACGTACGTAGCTTTCATTGGTGAGTTTTTGTTGGGGACGCTCCGCCCTCCCGTCGCCATTGTTTTGGTTGACTTGGAAACCGTCGTAGCGTTGTTGGTAAAGTTTGAAGACAGCACAATCACAGCATGGTAGACGCACACATTAGACTTGGCTATGTCGTATTTAACGTTTGAAGATATGTGTGTTCATGTTAAGGCTCGGACTGCTGGTTGAATGACCTAAATCCTAAAACGTCACTAAGTCAACCATGCCGCTTAGCAAATGTTAGCACTTAGCAGCCTAGCTAAGGTAGCTAACGGTACATAGCAGTTAACGGTTCACGTCTCACAAACGTTGCGTTCATGCACAGTTTTAGCAGATGTCACTAAGAGGACCGTGTGTTTGGCTTCCAGCTCTTCATCTAAATGGCTAAACCCGAATGAAACGCTTAGCTACTGGTTGTAAACCAGCGAAGGGTGATCCAGCAGAGATTTCCTTGTGCAGCATTATCGTCCCAGTCTTTTTCTGGGTTATTCACATTTCTGCACTCAGAATGAGCGACATTATGGTGCCTGAAGATGCCAGCAGGTCAGTTTTCTTGATGTTTCCTCAACACACCAGATGCAGCATTTTAATGTTGTAGCTACAGATTTAAATGTACTGATGTAAAAAAGATAAATATTTCAATCTGAAAAGTGCAATTACACTGCTTTGATTAACTGATCTCAACATAGCTCGTCCCGTCATTATGATACTGATACTGATAGTGTATTCAGTATTTTCCACTGTGAATATTATACACATTTTTCTTCATAAACTTGAAGTAAATATTGTAAGTATTGTAAATGTATGTATGGACATGTAACCTTTTTATAGGTGAGAGTGAAGAGCGGGCAAAGACCCGGGAAAGATTTAATGAAGTTTTCAAGAAATACACTGAATCAGAGAAGAAAAAGTTGAAGAAGAAGAAACATGAGGCACAGGAGACCATTGTGGTATGTGCTCTAATATGTGCACTTCTAACTTGAGAGTAGTCTGTTTAACTTTCCAAGATCTAATAGTTTAATGGTAAAGAGCTTAAAGAAAACCATACAGAACTTCTTTGCTTTCCATGTCCATTTTTTTAGCTACAGAATCTGAAAAAGAATCTCGACCTTGAAAAGGATACGGAAGATGATGAGGCCATTCTCCACAACACATATCACACTGAACAGGACAGCCCTCATTTCATCAAGAATAGAAGGGACGAGAGGGAAATAACAGAAAGGGCTAATATAAACGGCAATAGTAACCAAGGGGAGATACAAACATCAAAATCCACGAAGAAAAAGAATAAGAGGGAGCTTCCCTCCTTCCCTGGTCCTGAGGACACCACAAATTTCATTCAGAAAGATGCAGATGCTTCTAAATCTGGGATTGATTTGGAGCCAGGCAGTGTTGGTGGTGGAAGGGATTCAAAGCGAAAAAGCAAGAAGGGGAAAGTCAAAGAAGTTTCAGAGGCTAAAGCAGAGAATCTGTTAGACGACGCTGATGACAAGCTGCTGAATGAATACCAGCAACAGATAGCACAGGTGGAAGAGAGGACTTTAACAAAGGCAAAGATCAAGTCCGAAGGTGAAAGTGTTGTCTCCCAAAATGTTACACTAAATAATAGTGTTGTGAAGAAGAAAAAGAAGAAGCTGAAGTCTGTAGTTACAGACTCGGATGTTGGGTTTGTATATCTATTATTATCATGGAGATTTGTTGTTTTACATTTAGCAGTAAGCATAACAAAGTAAAAATATTTTTTTCTCCATCAGGGATCAAGATGAAGGTGCAGATCTGGATGCTGATGTGGAAAATGAAACAGGATATAAGGGAAAGAAGAAAAAGAAGAAGGAAAAACATAGTAACTGGATGTTAACCAGGAAATCATTTACAAAACCCAGTTACAAAGTTGACACAATGTGTCATGTTTAAGAATTTTGTCTTTTTTTGTTTCTTATTTCTTCAGTTGTCAAAGAAGAGAGTGAAACAGAGGCAGACGTCCCACAGCAACCAACATTTGATGACAGCCTTGTGCTGGGAGTCTATGTGCACAGAACCGATCGTCTAAAAACGAACCTACTTATCTCACACCCGATGGTGAAGATTCATGTTGTTGATGAAATCACTGGACAGTATGTGAAGAAAGAAGACTGGTGAGACTACTTTAAGACGTATTTGAATCTTTCCTCATCTGTCTTTGTGTTGTGTTTTTGTTATTCAGTGCATTAATTCCTTGGATGCTTCATCATAATGTGAAACAGCTATTTTTGTTTTAGTAAATTCTTGGTATGCAAAAACACTATTTCATTCCAATACAAACAGCCGGTTACATGCTTGAATTAATATATGTATACAGTATCATTTGCTTGTAATACAGCAATATGTCGTTCTCTTGTTTCTCATAGCCATCGGCCTGTCTCCTCATTTTATGAGCAGGAGAACATTGACCACATTCTCCCCATCATGACTCAACCTTTTGACTTCAAGAAGAACAAATCAGTTATACCTGAATGGCAGGAACAGATCATCTTCAATGAACGATTTGGTTACTTTATTCAACAAAATGACCAAAGTCCCAGAGTCATACTCTTCTTTGAAGTAAGAGGCCTTTCCTTTTGATATATTTGGGCAGTTTCAGTGTATTTTAATTGTTTTTTAATGTAAATATTTTGGAAAGATCCTGGACTTCATAACCATGGAAGAAGCGAGAGCCAACACTGATGCTGACAGACATGAACGAGGATTCAAAAAGATTGCATGGGCATTCCTCAAGGTAGTACTTTTAGCATGGCCACAAAGAAGACCATTCTGGCTTCATTTTAATTGCTTATTTTATGTTTTCTCCTTTAGCTCGTTGGCACAAATGGTGTGCTGAATATCAACAGTAAATTTCGTCTCCAGCTCTTTTGCCCTTTCCCTCGAACCAAGAGACAACCCAAAACGATAGAGGTGGTCGAGTGGTGGCAGAAGTACCCACGACAGAAATATTCATCTACTCTTTATGTTACAGTGAAAGGCATTAAACTCCCGGACCATGTAAGTCAGTTGCTATTTTGACACTTATTTGTTTATTTTCATCATGCCTCACATTTCTACTATTTACATGTATGTACAGTAAGTAACTTGTTACATGTTAGATATAGACCATAGACCATGGGAAAGTGCACTCAGTTTAGATATAGCTGAGATGATTTTTGTTCTGAAGGTGGACCCTAGTATCCGATCCATGATGGCACTGCAGGAAGAGAGAGGCAGCACCACTTACAGTGACCTGCAGAATGAGGTCACCAAGAGAAATCTGACACAACATTCAGATGGCAAGACGCCAGTCTGGAGATGGAGCAGACTGCCTGGTCAGGTTGGTGGAGTTAGGAATTATTTTTTGATAAATCTCTGGCAAAACTTTGTATTAGCGTCATTAGAACTTAAGTAACACAAGGCAAGTGGATATTTTCCAAAGTAGACTCTTTTTGTATAAAACACTTATTCTCTTACTGTGTGGTTGCGTACACAAAAGACTTCAGAATATACTTAGGCTAAGAACCAGTATTATGGATTTCGTCCCCTGGCATTTACATTAGACAGTGAGAAAGTGATCTCTTTACAACCTGTATGGACAGAAGGAATAGATGGGGACCAATTACACTTTTAAAGTACATATGGGCACATGCCTTACCTGAACTTTTCTGTCCAAGGTCTGTCGGATTCCTAACAAGCCCATCCTGGCGTTTCGTGGTGGTCACATGGGCTGTTTCACAGTGCTTTTCTCTCATGCTGGAACAATGTTGGCTGCAGCTTGTGCTGACAGAGATGCTTTCCCTGTTGTAGGTAAGGACGTCCTCATCAGTGTTAAACTCCCTCTGCTGATGCTGCTCACTCCATAATAGCCAATTAACGTGGTGTTTTTATACAGTATGCAGTAGCATAATGCAGCTTCCAATATACAGTGGTTTGAAAATACACTGGATAAAGATTAACCTGGTCATTTTCTGTTTCAGTATATGAGATTCCCTCTGGCAAGGTTTTGGCTGCCTTCAGTGGTCATCTCAAAATTGTCTATGATCTCTGCTGGTCCAGAGACGACCGGGGCCTTTTGTCTGCCTCCTCTGACGGAACCGTCAGGTGAATTTCTGTTTATAAAGTAATAAATAAGAAATAACACAGAATAATAGTGATTATGAAGCAGTTGATGAATTGTTGTAAAAACTGTTACCAGTGATACCAGTGACACAGCTGATATCGAAATGTAATCTTTGTGTTCTGGCTAAAGAGTATATTCAAATAATACTTGCTTTATTCTATTTTTCTCCATCTTATAAGAGAGTGGAATGTGGAGAATCTTATGGAAACAGCCCAGAAGGTGCTCCCTCATCCATGCTTTGTGTACTGTGCTCAGTACCACCCTGCAGCCCAGAACCTGGTGCTGACCGGAGGCTATGACTCTCTGGTACGAGTGTGGAGGCTTGATGTCGATGATGTGAATGGCCGGCTGCTGCAGGAGTTTGAGGGTCACAGCGGTTTCATCAACACAGTTTGTTTCGACTCTGAAGGTATGATGTCTGCAGTGTTGTTCCTGTATCCACAGGAACCCTGTCATTGACTATTACTGTTGGGGGCAACTGATGCAGAGTGCACTGGATGTCTTTCCCATTGCACGCTGGGAAAGGCTGTATTTATGTTGCAAACTTTTGCAAGAGACAAAAGTATTGTTCTTGTGTAATTTTAACATAATATTCTTTTTTTTTAAGAAAGTAAAGTAAATAATTTAGGTAATGTTGTTTCTTTTGTTATATTGTTTGGAATTAGGACGGAGAATGTTCTCTGCGGACAACACAGGCCTAATCATTGTGTGGAGAACTTCAGTAAATGACAGCAGGCAGCAGCCATGTCATCACTGGTGTATAGAGAAGGTACAGGACATTTGCATGCACACATCACATCGTATACTTTAGATTTGTGAGTGTTTTACAGAGAGACAAAAATATTCTACTGTAATTTTAAATTCTACATGTTGTCTCTTGGCAGAAAATTGATGAGAGTGACCTCAGCGGAATCCCCATAAACATGCTGCAGCTCCATCCGAACGGGCGATGCCTGCTCATCCATGCCAAAGACAGTGTCCTGAGGATGATGGACTTAAGAATGTAAAGGAGACAAAACTTAAAAATGACCCTATAAAACCACAAGAAATAATAAAGCAAAGAAAGACAAATAATTTGAACAATATATATATATAGAAAAAAATGGAATTCCTAATATAAAGTCAAACTAATGCAAATATGTATATTCAAATGAATGTATCATAGTTTAGGATCTATCATGTATGTGTTCGGTTTTAAATATAAATTCATATTTTCTTAACCATTTAAATGCTGTCTTTCAGTCTGGCTGTAAAGAAATACATTGGAGCTACAAACTACAGAGAAAGGATTTACAGCACTTTCACGCCCTGTGGGAACTTTATCTTTTCTGGTAGCGAGGATGGGATGGCATATGTCTGGAATATTGACACAGGTGAGGTTTTTATTCAGTAATAAGGAAGCTAGTTGGATTTGAACAGTTCTGACAATATTTTATATAGCAGCTCCAGATTTCAGAAATGTTATCTTCCCAGGGGACCAAGTTGCAGTGTACTCGGAGCTTTCTTACCGCTCTGCTCTCCATGGTGTGTCCTTCCACCCTCATGAGAACATGATTGCTTTCTGTGGCTTTGGTCATAGCCAGCCTGTCCATGTGTACCTGTATGACCGCAAAGGTTTGTGATTTCTTTGCCATTTTGTTTTCTTGCAAGTGGCTCCTGGATGCCTCATTCATTTCAGCTAAAGGCAGCCAATAGTGATGTGCACCGACTGAAATACAGAACTAATCTGTAACTGTCTCTTACTGCTCCATACAGTTTCCCAGCTGGAAGTGCACAATTTAAAAGCCATGAGATCAGTTTCTACTGACACCAGAACTATGGGAAACACACCTGACTCCCTGCTGTTACAGGACACAGCCATTGATCAGTTTACCCAAGCAGCGAGAATTGCTCTGAAAATGCAGTGTGTTAAGGAGCAACTGGATTCAGTACTTGTAAATACTCAACCTCTATTACCTGTTGACTGAATATTGCTTTGAATTCTTAGTAGAGAGTATACACCAAACCTCACACTTTCAAACCTTTTTCAGGAAACACACCAAAGGTCTTCTGGCTACATTTATGAGCGAGGTACATTATTAGTATCATGTACATCATTACATCTGGAATAATATATACCGTGTGTGTGTGTGTGTGTGTGCCATATTGTTGTCTGTGCTTTCACATGGAAAATATTTTGTCTTGTTTTTGTGCTTTGCATGCAAAATGGGCTTTACTACACGTTACTTACACAGGGAGGAGCTTGACATCAGAGGCTGGCACAGTGAGTATTTTGAATACTTGGTCTTTATTGAGGTCACAGATGGTGATGTAACCTGTCAAGTCCTTTATGCCAACACTGACTTGGTGTTTTTTTTAATCTCTATCAGCTTGGATCGCTCTTAAGCATTCAGGGAGGAAACATAAGAAATGAAAATAATTTTAAGAAGCTATTGTCTGTGCATTTCTAATAATAAACTCAAATCAAACATGCATTATAGCAGCACATTGCATTCATGCTAATCCCTTCATTCAGATTATCTTGCTGAAAATGTATAGTATTTATAGGAAACCTTGACACTTCAATTTAATCTTGACTTCAAATTCACACCTGTGACTTTGAAAATTGTAATAAAAAAAAAAAAAAAAAAAAAAGCAGGAGCCTGAGCAGATCTACGTAAAGGAGAATATAGTTATTAAATTACTGCTATTTTGAAATGAAATAAAGTGCCATGCAAGTCAAATCCAGTTTTTTCCTTTTCAGACAGGATTAAATGCCTCATTACCGTCTCCATCTCTCCTGTCTCCACACTCCAAGCTGCAGCTCTCTGGTTCTCTGGCGGAGCAGCTTATCCCCCAGGCAGCTCTGGGCAGCCAAAACCGTCAGTAGCTTGTTCAGTTACTCACAATTACTTGCCTTTAACCAATAAATGGGTTTTTCTGCAGTCCTATAGAATGTAAGGTCAAAATATTCACCAGGATTATAGTTGTACAAAGTATAGCACAGGGTGACTAGGATCAAATGCATTGTGAGTTAGAGGCCCCTGAACAATGTAGACCTCTTGTAATTTTGACGTGGATCTGTAAGTGATCTCTGTAAACATGTATCAGTGGATTATGTTACTGTCTAAGTTGAAGTAGTAATGCTTGCATTTTGTTTTTATTAATTGTGGTTTCAGGTCAGTTCAGTCCAGTTGGTCAGCGTGTGAAAAGAGTGCCATCATTCAGGCTTCAAACGGTAAAGATGTTAATTGTTTTTGAAGTTTATTACTTTATGTGCTTCTTCCTGTCATGTGCTTTCATTTCTTGTTAACCAAATCTTTGCTGCTGCTGTTGCTCCAGTCGATCACCACAAACACTTATACAAATGCTCTTTTTCTCCATCAGACCGTTCCTGATCACATTTCTTCTGGTGTCCATGTGGGAAGAGATTCAGCTCCCGTTCAACAAGTACTACGCACTGCATGCAGTTTAACTGAGATCAGTCCCATGCAACCTTTTCCCCTCTCGTGCTCAATCCATTGTCATTCCTCTTCTAGGTTGTCTCACTTTATAACTACAAAGCTAATCGGTCTGATGAACTGACGATACACCGCGGCGATGTCATCGAAGTGCTGTACAAAGACAATGACAACTGGTGGTTTGGACGCCTGGCCAATGGGCAGCAGGGATATTTTCTTGCTTCTTATGTAGCAGATCAGAGTAAGTGGATTATATTTCCTTCTGGTAGATGGTCTAATTCTGGTTAATGTAAATGAACCCTTCAAATCGGAATTATTTTATTGTAGGGGACTGCAGTGAAGAGGTAGCTCAGTCTGGTGAGGCACATGCAGCCTTGTCTGAGGAGACTGTGGAGAGGTCGACACCAACCAGGGTAAGGAGATAGAAGAACTGAACACTGTTTCCCTGAGCGTATTTACCCTTTATTCTACTCATCTACTCTTGTAGATGAGATGTGACAACATTTTCACCACAGATGGTCTTTCTCACAGCAACTGTAGAGATAACACTGTCGGTATTTTTTGTCTTTTAATCCTATTGTAGATGAATTGTAGCTTCTTTTTGTGAGGCCAATTATTATCCAACACCTGACTGAAGTTGTGCGTTTGCCTGCTGATGAATATTTGAACTATTATGGAAGTGCAATGGAAACATTTTAGTTAAAAGTATCAAAGCCATACTAAGACATATTTTTGTAAAATTGGTGAAATATGAAAGATACTGGAAACAGATTTTGGGAGGAGGTTTATGTTTATTTGATATGTAAAAACGAATGCATGGTGATTGTAGTTTCTGTCTTCGGTATCTATCGGTGTTTCTGTATTTTTCTGGTGGTTGTTTTATGTTTTCTCATTCCTTACTCTTCCAAGGTCTCTGCTGCAATTAGTTCTTCTGGGGAACTTAAGTTTCTTTCTGAGCCAACCCTTTCTGACACAGAACCAGAATTGACTGATGCCAAGTAAGCGGCTCCCTTCACTATTGTTTTGCTTAAACCCTCCTGACTGGCATGCTTTAGTAAACACTGCATGAGGCTCTAGGTTGTGCTCCTCCTAAAGCAAAGCACGGCAGCACAGTTTTCTAACTGATATGTCATATCACTAATAATCTGTATTATCAAATATGGCTTTCCCACAGAGCTAGAAGGAAAAAGAAGGTGAAAAGAACAGGAGTCCCTGCACTGCCATCTCAGACCACATTTTCAGATGCAGATGCTACGGGGCCGAGCAGCAGCAGCAGGAGGAGAGGGAGACCAGCAGACAGACCTCTCCCAAAGAGACCAACAGGTCAGACTAACGGTGCCTTTGAGCCTGATAAATAAACTCACTGACAGGACTGTTTTCAGCTCGAGTGCTGTTTTGCTTAGATGGATTTTTATTTTTATTTAAACTGTCACTATGTTTGTTTTCTATACTGTGCAACTGCACAAATGTCAAAATTTGTTTATAAAAAAAAATCTTCACATCAAAAATTATAGAATGCTTTGAATCCTTTTTGCATATATTCAACTTAACACATTTCTTTCAGTTTCTATATTTCCTCAACTATAAAAAATGCAAATGATTAATTTATAAATGTTTTGCTCCTCTATTTCTGTAAATCATAAGTTAACACTAAAAAAATCTAAAAATCATTAATGTGTGTATTTTAAGCATCATGCTTTTAATATATTTCAAATTATTCTGCTGAACTTGAGCTAGTCCAATTGAGTTACCTGTATATTAACATTAACATATGCTGTTCATTAGCATTGACACGTAATGGTATTATATTTAAGTTTTATATTTAACTTTGATATATCTTAATATCTTTTCGTTTCAAAATTATAGTCCACATCAAGAACACAATTCATTTTAGGAGTGAACAGATTGTTTTAGATTACAGCTAATGTTTTGGATAACTTTCTAAGATTTAGTCTGTGACTTCCTTGTTGTATAGAGAAATGGTGATTTCCATGCATACAGTAAGTAAAAATATATTTTTATATGTATTTTACTTTTTATTTAAATCAGTGCAAAGGTTAAAGATTCATTAACCTAAAATTGTTCATTCTGAAAAGAATTTACACTAACTGCAGAGAAATCTGCATCACTCCCACAGTTATACTAAAGTTAGGATGTGTATTACATGAGGTTTTCTATGACCATTACATTTTAATGTATCACTTAATAAACATAATGTCATAAATGTACCTTCAGTCATATTTCTCTGTATTCAGCAGCTCATGACATGTCAGTTTAATCCTAAATCAGTCATGATTTAAAAACCTTAAGATCATCATTACAGCAGTTTGAGTTACATTTGTTAAAAGTCACGCAGTGATTATGTCATATAAAGTATAAAATAATATAAAATAGTTATTTCCAAATCCTGTAGCACCCTAAAGTGAATAACATAGCTGCAGGAGAGCACATACTACAAACAAATCATTACAATCCCTGCCACACAAGTTATTATAATTTATAACACTTACAAGTCAGTTAATACAAATTTATTATTTGTGATAATCCCAGGTAGAAAAACCCTTAGGGTCTGGTTTTGTTCAGTTTGGCATCCTTCCACATTTTTAAGGCATTTTCATTCATTCAGGAGAGGAGTACTTTCATCTGTTCGTCTACTCCTGTCTTCTCGAACACTTTAATTCAAACACAATAGTAAAAGTTATATATTCAGATTCTGGTAAACCACAGAAACAATGATAAATATGCTTCTACATACTATATATATAGGCATCTCAACATTGGACATAACACTGATTTTCCTGATTTGAGGTTAATAATTACCTTTGTTGTCGTGGTCGTTGACAGCGATAATACAAAGTGAGCAGAAAGGCCTGAGGACAGAGTGATCAGTGAATTTCATGTGTGTAACTGCTGAGAAACGACAATCACATGCTTCTCTTTCTATCAGTCTTTATGAAATGTTTAACTGACAAATGGTTACTGGGCCTGAGATCACATTTATCAGTCCTCATCAATAATGCCATGCAAGGAAAGCCCTCATGCACCCTGAAGTGCATGAGTAACTAGTCCTGTATTCTTGATGATATAGTGATAAACTACAGTATAAACTGGAATGACAGAGAGAAAACAATAAAATGCCAGTGAGAATGTTTACACGTCTAAATTATTTAAAACTTACAGCCAAAAATGCCAGGCCTCCTTGGACTGCAGCTGCCCATTCAAAACTCAGATGTTGTGTGATGAGGCCACCTACTATTGGGCCATAAAACATCCTAAAAACAAATTTCAACTTTAAAATCAAAATCAAAATCAAAATATTTAAAATCTAAAGGCAGGAAATTACCATGACACCATATCCATTGTGTTATAAACCTATGAGGTCTAGATTTTTTAATTTCTAGATTTAGACATGAAGACATGATTTAGACTGAAGTAGAGAATGGCTCATTAAAAAACAGTAACACTTACCCGATGGACCAGACTGCCCCAAATAACCCAGAAACCATGCCAAGAGTACTCAGTCCTTCTTCGAATCCTTGTTCACTGCAAAGAAAAATAGTGCATGTGTGCCACCTTGTGTTGTAAAAAAATAACTACAGGTCACAATGTACAAGTAACGTGAAGTCACTCACTATGCACATGTGATGATCTCGGGGAACGTGGGGATTGCAGTCATGCCCAGAGAAAACCCAATTATACCAAGCATCAGGATCGTCAACCACAGCTTACTACATGTACAAAATATTATTATCAGCTGTCACTCAGTGCAAACCAAGCTGTTTTCATAGTTCCCAAAAAGCTATTAGGAAGTCCTAAGTCAACAAAAGAAATGTTTAACTCATAATGAATGTAACATATAAATCCTATACAGACAAAAGCAGAGTCTTTGAATTGTTAATATACTGTTTTCCATATTAAATGAGCAGGTATATCAATGCAGGTTATCAATGCTCTTATCCAACTCCAAGAAATAAACCAAATGACACTTCTCAAACAACAAACTATTCCTTTAGAGTTGAGCCTACGTTACTGTATGTCTTTATCACATGCTCACCTCGGGATGTGTAGGAAAGGAACAGGGCCGAGCAGACAGAAACTGGCTGCTGTGGCAATACCCCCTGTGACCATGAACCAACTCCTGTTGGCCTGATAAACACCAACACACTATGTTTTACTACCATAAAATAATTACCCATGTTTAATCATTTTGGTTGCTTTCATACTCACTGGATATTTATCAGTGAAATAACCTATCAGTGGTGATGCCAGGCAATATGGCAGTGACAAACCAAGCATGATGAGCCCCACGTAGCCAGGTGAGAGGTTAAACTAGGGACAACCAAAGGAAAAACATTCAATCACATGACACATAGAAGGTTGTATATGATGCAAGCTGGCTGTATGAGATGCTAGGAGATTACCGTGTTAATCGAAAACAGGGACAAAGTGGCATCTAAGAACCCCAGACCTGCACTAAGAGTGAATATCACATAGCAGATCAGGACTATTTTCATATGGGTAAGGAGCCGAAAGAATGAATCCTTTGAGGGTTCTGCATCTGAGTGTGGAGACAAGTACAAAATAGAGCTCAGTGTTACAATCCAAGTAAAATAAACTTCCTGAACTAACTGAAAGTTAACAAATAATTTGCATAAATGTCCAAACTGATACCAATGGTTGGCAAGACATAAATGTTGAAAGGAACCATGATCAGCAAGAAACATCCGAGAAGCATAAAAGGGACTTCATATCCAAAGGACTGGTAGAACCACCCTCCCACTGGTGGTCCCAGAATAAGACCAAGTCCTGTAAAAATCTCCAAACTACCCTAAAAAGAGAGAAGTTAAACCCATTCAAATGTGGAAGTTCATGCACTGTGTGTGTGTGTATGTGTGTGTGTATGTATATGTATATAACCTAACAGGAATTGGACCACTTCTGTCAACTATTACAACATACTGTATGCCAAAGGTTTTATTGTTTATATTCCATGGCACCAGCAGTAGGACACATACAAAACAAGTCACTATAATGCTGTTTTTGTTCTCTCGTGGTTCCAATATCTAAACAACATGCCAAGAAGACAAAGGTTGTCTACACTCACCAAAACAGTTGCCACATTGTTTGGGAATATTTTTGCTGTCATGGCAAAAGAGGAGGTCATTGCAGCAGCAAAGCCCACGGCGTCCACGGACCTTACTACAAAGCACAGAGCAAGGAAAGTGGGTCCTTCGGGAACCCGATCAAGTAATCTGCCAGAACAGAAAGAGAAGACAATCCATTTTCACACCAGCCCTTACTTTTTCACATAAAACCTACAGTGCATTAGTCTGTCAGTGGTCGTCAGCCCCAGTACCATTCATTAAAAGATTATTGACAGCACACAGGACCAGCACTTACCCAAACAGAATGGTGCAGCCTGATGATACAAAAAGTCCCGTAATGAGCATAAACTTTGCACCAATTTGGACAATCTGATAACAAAGAATCGTTCAGTTACTCTTATGCAGGAAACCGTGCCACAAATAACATGATCTGATCAGAAATGATAAAAGCTACTTACATATTTTCCCAATATCAAGGAACCAATTAAATTGCAGACAGCATAGCAACCAAAGATGAGCCCAATGACAGTCTGACTGGCTCCTTTCTTTACTGCCTGTGTAGGAACATTCAGTGACACCATCTAATTAACAAAAGCTACACAAACTTTTCAAATTTCATCTTTTAGGATGAAATAGATCAAAAAATGGAAAGTGAACTGAGCTGTACATGAAATGATCTGCTAAAAGCTTGATCAGTATCTTGTCATGAACATTTTGCTCCAACGTTGCTCAACAGTTATTACTCATGAGAGATAATGACTTGACCTGTGACTTTATCTCCAGGAGTAAACCACAGCCAGTCATTCACTTGCCTTCAGGCAGGTTCTCTGTTATTTAGCACATGATTGCTCCTTCCTAAGACACTACTGCAGATTGTGGAGGGACTTGGTACAGCCTGATCCGCAGGGGGGGGGCATTATCTTACCTCAATAGGGAAAAATGGGCCTAAAATGGAGTAGCAGATCATTGAACTCAGGTTGACCGATGCCATTGATATGAGGGTGAGAGTCTGCTGTCTTGTCATCCTTTGACGAGGATCCGATGATTCAGCTGCGGTTCGATCATCTTGTATGAAACAGAAACAAATAACAGGAAAGGAACAGAAACAGAAACAGGGAGAGTCGCTAATAACAGGTGTCAATTAAATAAACAGTGGGGGTGTCATTAAAAAGCGCAGTTCATGACTGTTGGCTTGTCGGCGTTTATTAGTTGTAAAAGTCACCAACCTGTTGGCTGACGGTCAGCCAGCTGGTCCATTTTTAATTTTCAGGCTTCCGGCTCCAATTAATCAGAAATTCAGACGGTGACATAACGACACACACAGGATCAATGATGAGCACAGCAACAACACACAGTCAGACAGCTGCTGACAGTAATATGCCAATGTCTTCACACAGCGAAGCTCTGTCGTCGAACATTTCCTCAATGAAGTGCAGTCACATGTTAAATCTTTTGAATACAAAGCATCACTTTCCTTTTCTGCCTTCACAATAAAAGCCCCGGTCTGCAGCTTTCCGTGCTCAATTTTTAGAACAGTCACGCTGAATCTGAAAATTAACACTGATTTGAATCATATCAATTTATAGGCTGTCTTTGGCGTTAATTCTGAATCTGAACAGAAACCAACCATATTTTTATTATATAATAAATACATTTTCCTATTAAACGCCCTCAGTTAAATGAATTGATAGTTTCGTTCAAAAGCATTTGGGCTGTAGTGTTTCTATTATGACAGTTTGTGCCATTTATGCATTCCTAATATCTGTAATAAAAACATCCATCTACATTTCTTTTCTTGGCAGAACTACAGCAAATTATATTGATCGCTTCATACCAGCAAAAACAAAGCTCCAGCATTGTGCCAGAGAATGAGAGAGCCACAAAAATGTACAACAAAACACCTGGAACAAGAGATTTTTTTTATTACATTTTGGCCAGCCTATAGATCCTTACAAACCTATGGTGATGTCTTTTTTGTTTCCTTCACAAAACAAGAGAAATAAACAGGCATCCAACTATTCACCAGGCAGTTTAGCTGATAAGTGACACACACTGTTGCTGAAGTCTCTGAAGCTGCATTAAATGAAAAGCTCTTTTAGCTTGGTTCAAATATTTTCTCAGTAAAATAACCTCCTAATAACAAATGACAAATGTCCAGACATTTTCTCATTTGTTTTCTTTATACATTAGCACCAAATCTACGTAAATCTCACTCTTACTGACAGTTAATCTCAACAACCTATAAATATGTTGCATTTAATCATTTTGCAAGTTTATTGTTCTCCTTTTATTCTACAAGGGCAACATCAAAAACTCTTGGTACCGTGTTAAAGTAAAGATGAAGTACAAAAATTACCAAAATTAGCAACATGTAAGCACATTTTCTCTAAGCATATAATGGTGTTAGGTCACTTACTAAGTACACAACGCAAGCAGCATTATATTTTCTTTTGCAAGTACAATATCAGTTCTATGTAGGTAGCGTTATTGCTAAGCTCTATCTAAAGCAGGATTGATTTCCAAAGAGGAAAACTACTGTACTTCACATTCAAAAGCAGTTTTCAAGTAGCATCATGAACACCCAGTGAAAACAACACAAAGCCAACCAAGAAGATCTCCATATTTACTAGACGCAAATTATTCTGTTCATAAGAATATTTTTTTACTTTTTAACCTAGTGACTTACAGTACTTCAGCCAAAACACATCTGTTTGGCTCTATTTGGCACACACAGTCTTACTGTTCCATTATTGACAAATTTCAGTCATTGTAAAGGGGAGGGAATTTACACATGAAAAATGAACACGTTGTCAGATTATAAAGGCTTTGAATAATAATTTGCAATATTATGGCCAAAAATATATGATTTACTATGTTCATTGCACCACTTCATAGAAGTAACATGGATAGAAAATATACAAACTATAGTTAACTGTACTCAGCTTGCTATTAGAAGATCAACATATTCTTCTAATGCATGTTCAGCAATTTGAACATAATGTATACGTGATTTTACAAAGAAAACAAATTGAACAAATAGGATTTAAATGGAGAATAAAGATACAAAAATGGTACTGAAACAGCAATAACTATAAGTCTAATACTCATAATAAAACATGAATTCATTTACCCAATTACTGAATAAAAACAGTGCAGTGCTTGGTTCAGATATGGTATGGCTTAGTTGAATTTTATGTGCAATTTGGCCACTGTACCTCAATATATTTACTGTGTGTATTTTGTTTTAGAAACATCACAAATGTAAATTAAATGGTTATTCATTTGTAAGATGTTGAAACCATTTAATTAAAGAATGGAAAGATGCCTTTGGCATCAGAAGTAGTGCTGAAACTACCAGAAGGCTTTTAAAATTCATTCCAACATTTGTTTGTTCAAGATTCACTTATGGCGTAAAGTTTGTGTACATTTTATTCCAGTAATTAATATTTGAATAATAAATAAAGTCAGCTTTAATACATTCAATATATGAACTAGAAGTTATGGATAAAGAGTATAGATTCATCATGACTTACCTAGACTGACTGTGTCATCAACAGACTGATAAAATATCAACATGTGCAAGATCAACCTCCTCTTTAAAACAAGAACTGCCACACTGAGGAGAGCTTCTTTTGAATTAGTCAACAACACAAATAACCTTTTCACTTCAGCCTCTGAGTCACATTGGCCAAGGCAACAGCAAATGCCTGCACTGCTGAGAAAGGATACTGGAAATCCAAAATATAGGCATTCCCATCTATTCGCCCAAACTGCATCACCTAAAAACAGACATGAAAGAAGGACATTTCAGAGAGCAGCCATTGCATCAACAATTTTAACTGATTCATCTGTAACAGCAGCTAATAATCACACTACCTGTCTACCATCCAGCTCTATCTGAAAATTCTTTGCTGATTCCTGGGTGACTCGTCCTCCAAAGTCCAGCTGGTAGACCTGGGTGGCTTCATTCCACAGTGGCTGTTTATTGGCCATAACATAGACAAATCCCTGGCTGCCCAAGCTACGGTCCTCTCTTTCATTTGCCTTACGGCATTTAATTTCCTCCAGCTCACTTGCCATACGCAAGCTGCGCTTGTTTTTCCAGCTCTTCTTACTACTCTGGTTCTGGTTCATGAGCTCATCACCGCTAATAAACAGCTCTGGCTCACTCTCTGAGCTGTCCTGGAACTCATTTGTGGTCCTGTTCATCTTCTTGGTTTTATTGAGTTGCTCTCTCTGCCCTTTGGGCTTCTTCTTCTCTCTGCTGCCAAGCCTTGGGCTGGAAATGAGAGTGTTAAAGTCAGAGAGTGCACGCCCTTCCTTTCTGGATTTGCCCTCAGAGACCGTGGACATGTTGGCGTCCTCGGCTCTGCTGTCCAGTCTTTTGCGGCTCTTCTTGTTGAAGCGTTCTGACTCCTGTGGCACAGGACTTTCGTTTAGAGATGATGGTTCTGGAAAGTTGTTGGCAGATTCTGCTAGATCCTCTGTGGCACTTTTGGATGGTGGTAGCTCAGTAGGTGGAGGAGGAGGGGGCAGAGGAGGTGGTGGAGGAGGTGCAGTTGGAGGGGGTGGGGAGAGAATTGGCTTTTCTAAAATCTGATGAGTTTTGGTAGGCAGGGGAGGTGCTGGAGGGTCTTGCATGGGTGGTGGGCAGGGGTACGGGTTCCAGGGGTGAAGGTTGACAGCGTGGAGTTGGAGCCCAGCACATGAGCTGGCTCCTGGATACATCGGAGGGAGAGGGCAACAAGCCAAGTTAGCAAGATTTGGAGGGTAACCTGGTGGCAAGACCAAATTGGGATCCTGCTGAGCAAAAGGAACTGGAGCAACCATTTCATTTGGAGAGCACTGTGGGGGAGGGTTCTGTAGGGTCTGAAGTGGGGGCCCACTGTGACCCACACCTGGAGGAAAAGGTGAGAGGGATATCTGGTAACCTGATGGGAAGGTAAGAGTGCTTGTGCTCGGACTTGTTGGAGGTTTAGTTGTGAGAACAAAAGGAAGTCGGGTCATGTCCAAGTGCTGAGCTTGACTGATGATGAGTGGAGGTGGTTTATGAGGTCCTGGTGGGGGGGCCAGCATTGTTTGCTCTGGGGTGAGCCAGAACTCCTCTGTGGTGGAGGTGTCCCACTGGTAAGGCGGAGGGCGTTTAACTGTCAGACTGACATCACCAAGAGTCAACTGACGTACAGACTTTTCAAGGTGACACTGCTGATTCAAAGTCTCATCTTCAGTAAAGGCAGAGTTAACATACACGGTCCTGTCCCGGCTGTTATCAACAGCCCCTAGCAGGCTGTAGGATGACTGGGAGGCCAGGGGTGAGGCACTTTTGGAGTGCACTATAATGGTACTGTGATGAGCACCTTTCCCTGGTGGGAAGTCCTGCCTCACCACTGTGCCACCTGCAATACCACTACTTGTAGTTCCCCCTCCAGTAACACTGACACTCGTGCTGCTGCTGTTACTGCTGCACTGTGTGCATGTGTACAGTGCAGTGGGCACCCTCTGCTGGTAGGTAAGAGCTAGTGCACTGCTCATTTTAGCCTTGGTGGGAAGGGTTCTTGAACTTTCCAGCATCTGTGGCACTTTAAGTCCCACATCCCTGCGGTCACGGCGCAAAGTGGCATGAATCAGACTGCTATCAATTCTCTGAGGGGGAGGAAGCGTTGCAGTTACTTGATTGGCTGGATCAGGGTATGGAGGCGGGTCTCCGCTTGGTATTGAGTACCGAGGGACAGACAGACGACTCAGTGTTGCTGAGCTGTATGGAAGCTGAATTTTTTTACTCTCAGAGGAAGTGACTTTGAGTGTAGCCGAGCCCCCGATACCGTGCACAGCATAGGCATTTTGGTTGCGAATGAGGCGCCTGCGTGGCCGACAAACCTCCTCCACATTACCACTGCTGTCAAAGGTTGTGATCCTTTCATACCCCAGAGGTGTCGGGTACTGTAAAGTGACAGGGTGAAGCAAGAAGTCATCCTTCTTCAGACAGGGGTCAGTCGCCAAGACATTTGGGCTGTCACAGTTTGTGACAAGAGTTTGAGGTGTAGCAGCAGCTGCTGCTGCAGACACTACAGTCCCAGGGTACGGGGGAGGAGGATTCACCTTCCTCATGTGAATCTCCACTGACCCATCTCTGTCATTGAAGGTGGGAGGTAAAGTCCGCGGCAGACTTGGCTTCAGAGTGTGTCCGTGCTCACCCCTGTCTAGCCCAGGCTCAGTAGTAGGTGGAGGAATTTGAGGCAGAAGATGAAGCTGTTGTAAGGAAATATTTGGGTAGCCAGATGGAGGAGGGGGCAGTGACATCTGCATCTTCAGTTGCTGCTGCATTTGTTGGTGCTGCCTCTGCATCTGTTGATGTTGCTGCTGGATCTGTTGATGCTGCTGCTGGAGCTGCTGCTGCTGCTGCCTCATTTCCTGGATCTGTTGCCGGATTTGTTGCTGCTGCTGTTGCATCTGTTGCTGCTGCTGCTGCATCTGCTCATGCTGCAACTGCATCTGTTGCTGCTGCTGTTGAATTTGCTGTTGATGCTGAAGTTGTTGGCTTGTCACTTGCTGTTGAGTTTGTTGCATTTGTTGGTGCTGCTGAACCTGGTGTTGATGTTGCTGCTGCTGTTGGTGTAATGTCTGCTGGTGGTGCAGTTGCTGCAGCTGCTGCTGTTGCTGCAGCTGCTGTTGTTGCAGTTGCTGCTGCTGTTGCTGCAGCTGTTGCTGCTGTTGCTGCAGCTGCTGCTGCTGTTGTTGCTGTGACTGGGACGGGTGATGATGTTGCTGCTGCTGTTGTTGGTGATGATGCATTTTTTGCTGCTGCTGAGCCTGCATTTGTTGCACCTGTTTTGATGACTGTTGTTGGCGAGGCTGTTGTGAATGAGGCCTCTGCGGGTGAGGCTGTGGTGGGAGGTGGTGAGGTGGAGGTGGGGGTGGTAGAGTTCCAGGCAGAAGAGGACCCATCTCGAGCCCATTGAAGATCACCTGACCAGGGTTTGAGTATCTAGTTGGCACCGGGTAGGGTGTTGCAACTGCATCCTGGCCATGATCTGTGACAGGGACAGAAGCTGCTGCTGCTGCAGCTGCTGCTGCTGCAGTGGCTGTAGGGTTAGTCAGGACGTCAAGCTGAATGTTCTGATTGGCCAACAAAGACTGAACCAGACCAATACTCTGAGTCGGGGACATGGCCTGAGCCGGGCTGTGGATAGGAGCAATGGGAATGTTGACTGTGCAGGGAGGATTGTCTCCTGCCACTCCTGATGGCCCCATCACTTTATAAGAACACAAAGGAGAACTGTGTAAGTTACACTGAGCACATACATAAATGCACAAAATAAATGTGATTGCAGTCCTTATCAGTATTTCTATAAACCTTTATATTGAGCATATGGTGCTTTTATTCATTCACACCTGGTAAATCATCCTCATCCTCACTGAACACATTGGGGTTGAATACAGGCAGGCTCATAAAGTCATGAGAAATCTTTCGCACTTCTGGAAGGTAGATTGTCATCTGTCTTGGTTGCAAATGAAGCAAACTGGTCTTATATATAACTGAAACACAGAAGAACAGAGAAGAAAAACATACAGGGACGTTCAGTTTAGCAGCTTTATAAAGTTAATGTATGTTTGGCCTTTGTGACATTTACCTGCCCCAAGATTGGCAGGAAGGAAAGAAGCAAGTCCAACAATTTTGAACTTTGTTCCCCAAATGTTGGATGTGACTTGAGCAAGGTAGTTGTGCTGTGAAACAGAAAAAAAATGTGAATAATTGTTATGACAAGACAATAAATCAGGAGTTGACATGAGCCTACAGGTGTGATACATGAGAGAACAAATGGTATTAACATTGTACAATTATCTTTGAAATTAAAGAAGAACTATTAGGGATATATCGCTTTTTAATAGATTTACTATTTGCTAAAACAACTTTTGTGATGCTATTTTTACATTAGAATTCTATTATGAAATGTTATTAGTTTGACACATAAGACGGTTATTACAGCAAAACCAGTAGATAATGCAGATTCAATAATGGACATTTTTTTCTAGCATCAAAACATCGATCATCCAGCATCACACCTCTGTGATCCCATCCATAGAAAACTCTCGACGTGTTAGACTTGGAGATCGAACTGGAGGCTTCTTTGTTGGTAACCGTGGCGACCGTTGGCCTTCCTGATTGGCACGTGAGAGTTTGGGAGATTTTCTTGAGTCCATGTTCATCCTTTGAAACAAAGAGGTACATTTTTTATTATCTCTTCTTCCTTTGAAATAAGAGCAGTATCATGGTGAAACAAAATAAACGCTCAGAGCTGAGAGTTCTTTTATATAATGTTGGACATGTCGAGTTCAGGTGACCTGTTTCCTCGGGATAACTTGGGTGACTTCTTCCCAACCCACTCATCGCTCAACTCAATGTCACTGGAGTCGGAGCAGTTACAGCTGTCGGTGTATGAGATCATGGGATTAACACACACCTCCTCTGAAAAATGAAAACACAAAACAGTGAAGGTGAGTTTGAACTGAGTCTTAGTATGTACAAACATGGCACTGAAGCGCCCCAGGGTCAAGAACATTGTCTATTAAAAGCAACTAAAGGTTTTGTGAGTCCAGAGGCCAAAGGCAACTTCAGTGCAGCCTAGTCATGACACAGACTATTCCAGGCCTCAGACCATGTTACATCCAAAAAAAGGGGGTCATCAGCAGAGTCTACATTTGTCATTAGCCAAGCTGAATGATGGGAACATATTTCAAAGTGGAGCACAAATTTAATTTCAAGATGACATGGAACATGATTTCTGACCTTTGGCAGGACTGCTAGTGTGTCTACTGGTGTTCTCTTTTTTCTTCAGCTCTATCAGTATTTCAAAAGGTCAAAATCTCTTTCACCTCTTTTAAAGAGCGCTTTGGGAAATCTAAATTCTCACTGTCTTGTCGAGAGCTGGATGAAACAATTGTTACCACTCTTGTCTGTGTGTTAGCTACAGAGCTAGAGAGATTTAGATTCAGGTGAGTTCATTAGCAGGAAACAGGTTAAAGATTAAAGTTTAAAGGAACAGTAAAATTAAAAAATACATTTCTAAGTTCTAATGCTGCAGCTCTGTGTTAACCAGTCAGCTACTAACCCACCTGCTTTGCTGTCTGTTTTTGGATCCATAATGACAAACTCTGGCCGTAGTTTACTGATGCGCCTCCCTTTGAGAATAGGCACAAGCCCTCCTAAGTATTCTAGGTAGAGAGTGTAGCAGGGTCCCCCAGCCTCAGGGCTGTCCTCTGCTCTCTTCATGGTGCAGTGGAGCCTCTCGTTCCCAGCTGTGGGATAGCTGACAAAATCCCGGATGTTGTTGGGGTCAGGGATTGGGGGCTAGAACAAAGAGAGGAAAGAGCTGTAGGATTACTGGACACTTCAATGAAAACACTGTCAGCAGTTTTGCTTTATCACAGCACAACAAAGTTGGTGATTGTTTCTGCTCCATAATTAACCAAGGGATCAATGCACCTTGATGGTGGGTATGAAAGCAGTGGTAACATAAGAGCAGAGCAGCGAGGGCATGTTAAGTTTCCCCACATCTTTCTCCTCCCGCAGGGCACTGGCGATGCCCTGCTGGCATAACAGTTGGAGACTGGCCACCCTGTGCTCCACACGCACCACGTACAGCGCTGGCCCACATGCAAGGAACAGACGAGAATCTCTGTGACCCCAACAGATGGTGGTGATGGGTCTCTGAAAAACAGGCATTCACAAACAATAATTTAGTGTTTTCTTTTTTCATTTCTCTTGTTTCAAAAGGTGCAGCTGAAAAAGGATAGCAAGACAGCGACAGTGACAATTTCCTTCAGTTTACACAGGACCTACCTGTGCAGGTGTTTCCAAAGTGTAGATGTGCTCTCCTTGGACATTATAAAACTTAACAAGAGCGTTCCTCAGGATGGACACACAGGTGGAGTCAGAAGGAAGCCCGTGTCTCTCCATACCGGCCACGGCCAGCAGATCTCCCTGCGAGCACCACTGGGCCTCGACATCTGGATTATGAAAACCGTATGTGTCATGAGTCGTGTGAGCAACATAATTCATGAGAACAGGTGACAGTAAAACATGGATTTTCACACCTTTCAGCCCTGAGCGAATTATGGCAGGAGAGAGATCATCATAGTTGTTCATTAAACTGATATCTCCCGATAAGAAGGTGACTGTCAACAAAGGTTTCACTCGCCGCACTTGCAAGAAAAACAACACAGTATATTAGCTTTCCACAGCTAACATGAGTTAGCACGTTGTCATATGAGAAGTGAGGACATTTGTTTGTACCTAAAGGCAGAATGTTGTCATCAGAGTCCGTGTCGCTCTCTGTACTGTCCTCGACAAGGAAATCAGGGCAGTTCCAGGACATGCTCACGATGCCGTCAGACTCGTGTAACAGAACATGAGCAAGCATCCGTCCATGACAGTCCATCACTATCACCTGACCATCTGCTGTACCAAACAACACCTGAGGGGGCATTACATTAAACTTCAATAGATGACATGATGAATAACCCCAGGAGCAACAAGTTCTAGGCCTGAAAATGCTGTGAAAAATCCAGTTATTCAAGCGAATGAATCACGTTTAAAGTAATTTAGATTTATGATATGATTTATAAGAGAAAGCAGATCCAGTCAGTATTCTGGAAGGTTCAGCCAGTACCTGCTGATCATCAGGTGTCCAGATGCCGCAGGTGATTTGACTCTCCAAGTTAATCTCAGAGGACCAGTGTCTTTGCCCACTGACCGAGCCAACTAACACAAAGCCATCCCGGTACGCAATGAGGGCCTGAGTGCCATCATGTGACCAAGTAAAGTCACTCACCTGAAGGAAAGAAATGCTACAAAATAGTATATATTTCTGCATAGAGGACACTACAGTATTTACTCTTTCTGGTCTGGTTTTTGTGTATCAGAGGTTTCCTTACAGATTTTTCAGATGACATCTTTGCATCAGGAAAAGCCATGACAATTTTTCTTTTATTATATTATAAAAAATTTGAACATAAATCAATATTCCCTGGGCTCTGAGAGCTCACCTGGGCTCCTCTGTCATTCACTAACTCCACAGACCATCTCCCTTCATACTGAATCCACACGAAAATACCTCCTTCCATATCACAGGTGGCCAGTTTCTGAAAGGGTTCATTCCAACGCACCAGGACAACCTGCAAAAGACCAAAACATTGTTACTATTTTTGCAAAGCACAGGTGGCTGTCTGCACAGAGGAACATTCATGATTAATGTCCAGTAAAAGTGAAATGCTAAGAAAGCATTAAAGGCTGAATATGGTTTAAAATCCCACTGGAGCTGGAAGGAAAGTCAGCAATACAGAGAGAAAGATGAATCACTTAAATAAGCATGTTCTAATAATAATAACAGACAACACATATGCATACTTAGTTACAACCACTGCCAGAAAAACACTGATCGATACAATTATGATACAACATATTGCAAAAAAAAAAAAAAAAAAGTTGATGATGCCGAAGTCAAAATTCACACCTCGCTGTTGTGTCCACGCAAGTTAAAATTGATTCTCTGAGGTGTACTTCTGTCCCTCCTGCAGTGACTTGATGTAAATGTCACCCCAACAACTCCTCTCCCGTTCCCCGTGGCAAGCCAGCCCTCCTCATAGTACCGTCTCCGACACACCGGCTTGTCCTTCTCGCTCTTGGGGACCCGGCCTTTCCACGAGAGACAGAGGATGTTGGAGTCGCTGCAGAGGATGGGACCATGTTCCACGGCAGCCAACATCCCTACTGAATGACCAGGCTGGTAAGTAAAGCACAGGAAGAGGGAGGTGAAGAAGCAATACAGAACTTTTTTGACCTTCTAGTAAAACTGGGTAAAATGTAAATATCAGTTTGTGTCTGACTGTGAACATGAAACACTGTCTCTTCAATGCTCCTCAGGGTGTTTTGGTGTTGCACCATGAAGATAAATCCATTTGCAAAATTACATTACATTATCTGGTAAAAGGTATTATTATATTATTATCATTATTATATTAGAGACAATACAATCAATGCCTGTTTAAACTATTAGTCACAGGTTTGGACACACGTTCTCATTCCATTCAGGGGACAAGTGTGTCCAAACATTTGACTGGTGGCACACACACACACACACAGAATAACACCTGAAACCAGGAGCTCATGGGCTCTTTGTTTGATATATTTCATCCTAAGTGAGCAGACGTTACATGAGTGAAATCACCATGGCTCCGGCTCATAATGTTCTGGCTATTGTTCTATTATTCACTGTCATTGGAGCTGCTCCAGGATTTGTCTGTAGATGACATCATCACTACAATCTGCCTTTTATTTGTTCAGACTCACAAACTAAAAGTGTTATTCAAATATCGACTAAAATATCCCATGAATGTGGCACATTAACCTGATAGTTATATTTCCGAGTGGTGCTTTCAATTCCAGCCTCGTGCTACCTGCTTACATTGAGAGCCAACGATATGAGAGGCCTCACATGTATATTCTGAACCACAAAAAAAAACAACTCAATTTTTCATTTCACTGGCTTGAAAAATTTCTAGTCACATAAAAGGCAAAGCTTTTAACCCTTTAACAAACTGCTTTGTGCTTTTATTTGCCCTTAAGTAGCTCTGAGGTCATTCAAATCACATATTCACTACCCTCATGTTTACTGAAGCTATAAGATCCCCTCATATCTTTTGCATCTCGTTTGCAATATGAAAATGATGCTCTGTAACAATAATGTTCGACTGTATGATATAAATGTATACTGACTAGCAGCTAAGTGAGGTTTAAGGGCTTAAAGATGAGATGTGGAATGTGGAAACTAAACATTGCCATGTCATCTTAAAAAGTCAGTAAGATTCGCTTCAGTTCAACGTACCTCATAGTTCCTGGACATGTTGAGTCAAAATTCCTCCATTGAAGGTGTCCATATTTCTACTCAGGTGATGCACTGAAGGGTAAAGGCTGCTGTGCTCCTGGTACTTCCAATATAATCTATGGGAAAGTAAAATGCATCATACAACCAGATGTCGTGTAGCTTTGTATTCATTTAGATCAAGCAGCTCTGCACTTCAGACTTTGCCCTGTAATGACTGAGGCTTCTCTGATGCCAGTGGCCCATCCCATATGGCTCTGGAGAGTTGTGCAGTCCTGTTGCAAATGGAAAAAAGACGAATGAAAGCAGCGTTATTCAACAAGTAAGGCCATTTAAAAGAGAGAGAACAGGAGAGATGACTCTTGCTTAAAATAGCCGCGTTGTTATTCAGTGCATCAACCTTGAAATTCACGATTTTTTTCCCTCAGTCTCTATGCAACAGCAACACTGCATTGGGTATCAGGGCACTGGCAGTCTCCATGGGTACTGATACTGTCCGTTCTTCCTATTTTACGTCAAACACCAGAGCAACCAAGGCAACGATGTGAACTCAAATATCCCATTTGTTACACGAAGCATCGTCTTTATCATGATCTGATGCGGTTCATAACGCAAATGCAAAGAATGGATGAAAAAAGCGGGTCAGAAAGCCCTTCTGGCTTTGAATGTAAATCCACAGCATTACATCTATTACTCATTCAAAGGCGTCTTTACATCTGACCGCATGCAGCAAACTGAATGAGCCATGGGCGGCCAGACGAATAAACTGCAGGAGCAAATAAAGAGGTGCACTGACAACCACAGACAGCTTATATGGACAGACATTATGCAGCTGTACGTACCTGACACCGCTATAATAACGAATTAATCCAGAGGGAGTCGGCGCACAGTGCAGTCGTGTTGCCAGGCACTTTTCCGCTGGCGCAGGATTGTTGCTTTAAAACGGGTTGCCATGAGGGAGGCAGCACGGAAAATACACCCCGAACTTCCAGTCCAGATGAAACGAAAGTACTAATATACCTAATACGCCTGTGAAGCATTACTGAATGTAATTATATGTAGTTTTACTACATTTTAATCATTCTAATATGGAGCTGCTCCACTGCCTTGTATAATCAATACTACATGTATTGCTGCACCCCAAAAGGGGGTTTCTTTCATAATGGCAACCTCACACGACGCACCCCATCTTTGTAATTAAAGTTGAAGTGACATTCTTGACATAAGACCTCAGCGTGATGAATGTGCTGCAAACCCACTGTCCTACCCACAGTCACAGTATTAAGTGTTAATATAATCGACTTTTCCATATTTACGCTTCATTTTCACATTTAAGCTTCTGATGACAATAGATTCATTTATTTCGAATAAATAAGCTACTGATTGTTTTAGTTTTACACAAAAACACAAGCAGGAGAAAATCATCTCTACATCTTTATTATGATATTAGACAATATAGCCTGTCTATCTCCCACAGTCAGGGCACACACACTCTCCTTATCACCAGTGTCTCCTAGTGAACTGCATCATGAGGGGCCCTGCAAGTGCCACAACAAAATTATATTAGGACTTTCATGATTATGATTAATTGAGTAAGTCAACAACAGAAAATGAACCAGCAGCTACTCTGATAATCAGCTCATTATTTGAGTGGAGCAAACAGGCTTGTCCTAATCTTCTCCAGTGTGAGAATTTGCTGCTTGTTCTTAAGCAGGTGACAGAACAAGACATTTGAAGTCACTCTGGGCTTTAGGAAACTGTGATGGGTGTTTTTCATTATATCGTGACATACTATAGAGAAAATAATCAGCAAAATGATCACAAGGTGCATCCCTATTCTATCTATTCTTTAATATAATACTGCAGACACCTAATGGCTTTCAAAGCAGCTGTCCATAATAAAGAGCAGAACACAGCCAGACAGTCCAGTGTAATCCCAAAACGTTCTCCTTTTTCATTTCTTGCTGAATATGCACAAATTTAAGTGCAAGTCTCTTCAAAAGCATGGATGACACTGTCGTATGCAGGAGGAGGAGTCTGTGAGGGGAGGAACCCTTTAAGTGTGTTGCTGCCCAACCAGAAGGAGTGTCTCTTGTTTGGTACGAGTGATGCTGAGTCTAACAAGTTTGAAGTCGCTGTGTCCTCAGGCATAGTGACCTGGGTGTCATCTCCCATCTCCAGGTCAGCTTTGCTTCTCTTCCGCAGTGGACGAAAAGTGGAGGTCTCTGGACTGGGCTTACTCCCCAGAGGACCCACTGGCTCCAGAGACGGCTCTCTGTGGACGCTCATGAATGTGCTTCGGTACAGGCCAATGTGGTTGCTCATGAGGTTGTGTGTTTGTGAAGTACCGGATTTCTTTTTGGAGCGCCTGGTGATCCTGGCAGAGGCTCTGCGCCTGGAAGCCCAGGTCAGCAGAATGTAGATTAAAGCACCCAGCAGCAGGCCCACAAGCACCGATAAACAGAAGGCGAGAATCATGTCACCTGGAAAGAAAATATCATTGTAGAGTCAGAAAAGAGAACTACTGATAGATCAAAATAATGGTTGGTAATGTTTAGCAGGATGTAAGACCACATGCATTGTGTTGTTCTAAAAATGGCAACAATTATTTGCTTAGATGGTGGATTCACTGCTCTTTAAGATAGAAATAAAAACTGTCAGTAACAGAATGAAGTAGATCTCATATAGATGTCTTTTAGGAAATTGTGCTCTGGCGTATTGATTTATTATATCTGGGCACTGCTATACTGGGCACAGTGTTACATAAAATCTTACATCATACCTGGTGTGTGGGTTCACTGTCTATTTAGGATCATCGTGTCTAAGCACAAACAGACATAATGTGTCAGTGTGACACGTCAAAAATAACTCCAGCTTTTATCATTGGATTTTCATGTTCTTCTTAAAATGCTGTAAATGGCGACTGATGAGAAAAGTTTATGACTTCTCAAGCAAAGTGGTTCAAAGTGTGAAGTGCCACATCTTTCCATAACAAGGAAAATGAAAATGCTTTACATAAGACATAAATCAGCATGATGTGATTTAAAAGGATTGAACTAAATGAGACAAAAAACAAAGTTGCAGCAGTAGATAATACTACAGTGGTGGGTGACATACAATATAGTTATAAATATGTGGATCACACTGTGTCCAGCAGGACCATAAGCAAACTTGTCCTAGACAACCGAGGGATCGGGGTGAATCATGACATTACAGCAGATCAGAAAAATGTTCTGACCCTAAAGTTGCTAAGTGGTTTATTCAGAGCTGATTTCCTGCTTTTCCAAATGAAGACAATGTTGTTTCAGTGGTTGTCTGGAAGCCAGTTTCACAGGTGAAAATATCACTTGTATCAACGGAAGAACAATCACATCTACATTATACAAATCAAATGCTGCTTTTACAGAGTAGGCTAAAGTTTTGTGAAATAGTCCATGGCTGTTTGCAAGAAGCAAATACACATTCACTCACCCAGGCTAAATGATTTCAGTATTTCCAAAAAGGGATGTGTTTCATTATGTGCCATTATTCCACCATAAGCTGGTGTTCAGTTCCACACTGACTCCACGCAAACAGGCGAACACTAAGCTTTTTCCAAGACAGGCTTTTTCTTTTTTCCCCATACAATGTAAGCTATGGCGGAAACTTTGCTGTCATGCTTCCTTCCCTTTCTGGCTTTAAAATTAGAAAGTGCATTGCTTATCTGTGTGGGACATAACACTGGGAAACAGGGTTGTTTCCTTTTGCATCATTTCCTAAGGATCAATATGTTTTAACAATGGACCTATTGGCAGCATTTTCTAAAGCGTGTTACTAGTGTCCTTAGGCAACAATTATAATCACAAAACAGCCTATACTTTTTGCCAAATGCAGATTCTCAGTAGGACCATGTGTTTAAATAAAAAGGAACTGGGCCCATTAGATATACAACCTTCCTTTTGACCTAAAAGGTCTTGGCAAAGGTCTTGACAAGGTTCTGGACAAGCTAAACCATGAAAATCTAACCATCCACTGGAGACTCTCCAGACTATCAGGCTCTCAGTCCCAGCTGGGATTTCCTTCAATTGTTGCCCTGTTCCCTTTCACTTCTGCCCTTTTTCAGGTTAATTACACCACATCTTTCTGTAGATGGCTGGCTGATATAATCTATAGATTCACATATGAATCATTTTTCATAAGATTACATTAAAGCAGGGCCTTAATTAGGTATAAGCACTTCTCTAGGATCATCTGTCCTCACGAGTTAGTGACCTGACATTTACAACTGAAGGTTTTCTTCTGGACATTTAGTTTAGATGTTCATTTCACAGAAAAGTCCAGCAGGTGGTGCTGAAGTACGTGCAATGAAATTGAAATTTGGCACACACACTAACGTCCTTAATAATCTGAATACTGTAGTGGAGATGAAGCTTCTCCAGAAAAAATATGAGAAAGCAGGTAATGATTGACCTCCAGGCATGTGGGGTTTCCTGCCTGATCATGTAATTGTGGAGTAGTATGACAGTTACAGGATATGGGATTTTACACATACAAGTGTGTTTGAAACAAGCCAGCTATTTTTAATAAAGCTGCTTATTTGAAAAGTATCACATCTGCATTTAACAGTGCAAATGCTGCACAACTGAGACCTTAATTAGTTTGAGCACCAAACATGGCAACTTTGAAAACATCAAATAAAAACCTCAAATCTTTAGTGTCCATACCATTTCTTGTTCTTATCATTCTTCATGTTTGTATTGTCCATAAAAATATGTTTGGAGAAAAATCCACAGCATGAAAAGTCAAATGGATATCTGCTAAAAATCCTTCGTAGGGTTTTCATGTTGTGGTGCAGTGTAGAAATAATATCAAATAGAAAGTTTATACTAAAAAGACTAAAGACACTTTGGAAGATATTAACTTAATTTGTTTAACGCAGATTAACGGGAAAAAATTAGCAAATAACAATCAAGGACTAATTCTTTAACATGGAAACCTTGAACAATTTGAACAGAGCCTGTGTAAAAGCATTTTTTTTGTTGTTGTTGTTGTGCAAAAGTTCCTGTTTTTCAGAGGTGTTGATTCAACTGTCTGGTGATTTCAGAGACTGTAGGTTGGACTGATATTGAGCTGTTTCTGTTATTGAGGCGGCCCGTTGATATAGGCGTAAATAATGGAACCACCTGTTTGTGCATTACAGCTCATCAACAGCAGCACAACCCACACCGCCCAAATGATCAGTCAGTTGAATCAGCACCTCAGTTATGCAAAACCATAACCTTCATGACAGGGACTGTTTATTGCATTAGTGCTATGGGTCCAAACAATCTGCAGAGGTCTCCACAGTCACCATAACATGCGCCACGCTGCGCACATACGCGGGATTCCTCAGTGCCGAGCTAAATAACGAACCCCTTTGTCATTAAAAATTCAGAGCACAGGAACTGGACCACACATTTCCGACCCCTCCTCCTCCAGTTTGCTCAGCGTGCTGCCTGCAGTGTGCCGCTCCGCTGCCTGTGGTCACAAACTTTTACGTGGGTGCTTCTCTTTACGCCACCCTGTTTCATTTTCACCGTCACCACTGGCAACCAGGCAACACAGACACTTCCTGCGCCAGGTTACCATGCTGCGCAGTCCTCAGAGCGGTAAGATCAAATGTCAGAGGCAACTTTGTTGCTTATGTATGTTTATGACGTTTGTGTATCGGTTGTCAGGGTCCTTTTGACTAAGTGTCATGATGTGATGTTTGGATGCGTTCAAGTTAGTTCTTCCTTGTGTTTGTGGTGTTTTAGTAACTTCCTCTCGTGTTGGAGCCCACACACACATACACACACACACACACCAGCATGGCCACCATTCAAATGGCTGCACAGGCAACGAGCTTTGTTTGTAGTTCAGTGTTAAATGACCTTATTACATTATTTCAAATGTGCACAAGAGGTTTAGCTACATGTGGAATATTTCTTGAGGTAACTTCCTAATGAGTGTTAGTTCGCACATTTTCAGGATGAATTGCACTAACATTTTACTTAAGAACCTGTTGGCCAGTTGTTTGTCTGTTAATAGTAGCTGTGTGTTTATGTTTGCTTATCTTTGTTGTCATGTTGTGTCGTGTCTATATTTATATTTGTGTTTTCCTGTTAATTTCTGGAGAACTGCTGATAACTAGTCTTCAGTCAATTCTCATACTTGAACCACGAAAGTTTATTTTGAGTCTGTATCTTATGTCATATAAGCAATGAATTGATTCATTTACACTTTTATTTACACAACCTATTAGTCTTAGGTCAGTAGTTATGGAAGCATTTGTAGCTAGATAGAGTGAGCCATCTGCATTATTTTTATCAGAGCAGATATTTCCACTTGTTTAAGGAGCACAACCACAGGTGTTACTAAGAACATAAACATTTAAGCTGCCGTGCTGTTAAAATGATCTGCCTTATCATTTACACTTTCCTACTGTCAAATATCAAAACGTCTGCTGTAAAACAGCCTGATTAATTCTTGGGACATCTTGTGGCCAAACTATAAAAAGACATGGTTTATTCTTTGTGTCCAAACACTTTAAATTAATCTGAGGAAACTCAGATTGGGAGGAATATGTTAATAAAAATAACAGGTTTTAAATAAAAGCATAAAAATATCAATTAAAACATACACATGCAGATGGTAGTGATTTTTTTTAATGACAGGGAAAGTGAGAAAAGCAAAATTACAATTACAAACTAACTAAAAACTGAGTTGTCTAAGGTAGCCTTGATGTCAGCATTCAACATCAGTATACACTGCTTGATGATAGGTGTGGCCTCATACTTCTCTTTTACAGGCAGTGACTGGAAGAAGAGCTTCTATTGGACAGTAAACCTGCTTGTACCTTCATGAAACCTGAGATTCAATTGGATCTGGTCCTGTGGTGAACTTAGAAAGACAAACAGAGAGAGAGAGAGAGAAGGAGGTAGAGGAAGGCAGAGGCAGAGGGGATGTCCCACTCAAGACTGTTGTGAAGGATCTTCTGTTGTCAGCATCAGTGACACACCTTGTCACACAGCTGCGGCGAGACAACATGGCCTCTCCCAGGCACTTTGGTCGAACGTCTACGGACATTGCTAATGTGATGCAAAAACTGCAGGGTAAGTGTCACTCTTTTGCTCAGCTGGCTTACAGACAACACATTCTCTGCTGCACTGCTGCACAGGAGTATTGTGCTGATTCAACGCCTGGGCTGTGTGCCCATCTCAAGTTTGCCGGCTTTTGCAAGGCAGGATGCTGATACACACATGCTTACATACACAACCACTCACACATTTACGCACGAAGAAGCATTTAGACATACGGTGAGAACACTTGTTACTTCTAAGGATTTGTAATGACTGGGCATTACTGGCCAGTACAGAAATCACAATGTATAGTATGTTTTTAATACCTCAAAATGATAAGTTACAGCCTTACGCTGTGTAATTGGCCTGTTTTACATATCAGTCACACATTTTAGTCGCCTGGTTTATATTTTCAAAAATAGCACGTAATTGTGTTTAAAATAATAAGAAAACAAATGTTCCTTATGATGTCCTGTGACTAGATAAAAAGTTATTTGGTGGAACATGATTTGTTTCATTCAGCGATAATTGTGGTACTCCTGATCTCAACACGATTCAGTCTCTACTTTGATCAGCTTGACCTCACATCATTAAATTAGTGATTAGCACAAAGTCATCTTGTCACCAGTAAAAACAGCACTTAATGCATAAAAGACTTTTTCTGAAGAAATATTCTAATGAACAACCTTTTGTTTGATCTGAAAAATGTTTTAATGCAAGTCTTTGGTTAAAGGTTTGCCTCTGTAGTTCAGAAAAAAAGAAAAAAAGCAGCATCAGGAACATTTAATCTGCACTGAATCTTGCCATGACATGAGATACTCTAATGCAACACAACTGCAGCTTCATGAATGTACAGACAACACACTGAATGAGACTAAAACCTGACACCCTTTCTGCCCTTGGTAAGAGGATTGATCGATTGTAGGAGTCTCTTTTTGTTGGTGTCCCCCTTCTGTTGCGAGGGCGTTAGGCCACTACCATCACAAGTCCAGTCGATTCTGGCAGCTGCTACTGCTCAGTGTGGATGCATTTCTGGATATATAGTATACCTGGGAAATTGACACATTAGGGCTTGTTACTATAGCTACTGTTATGAAACATTTGTCTGTGGTTGTGCCAACACTGCCCAGTTCCTGCTGTAGAGTCTTGGTTTCCTGTGTGCTGCATAGACATTTCCATCAATTGATATCATTAGCTTTTTATTTTAGGCATCCCAAAGAACACCTGTCATGTGGCTGTTATTTCTTTTAGACATCCCCATATTGGCTCCGACGTGTCCTGACATGGACTACTTATTAAAGTGAATTCAAGTATAATTGAGTCTCTTTTAAATACATGCTTTTCTCTTATTAATTTTGCAAATTAATAACATGAACGAAACCTCTTCTTAGCTACCGTGGGAAGAATGTTTTCATAAAAGTGCATTAAAATTCAATTAAATTAGAGTTAAATTTTTACTGTAATAAGAGAGACACTACAAAATCAGAAAAATCTTTGTGTACCTATAATACAGTGTGTGGGAGATTTACCTGAACCATGTACAAATGGCATAATCCACCAGACACTGCTGTGTTTTATGTCAGGAAGTAGACTTTGGTGACAGTGCACATCTGGAAGACATTATTGTGCCAGTCGTTTTAGGTGCTCTGGAACTGGTGAACAGCTGGTCATCAAATGCAGCTTCCTGGCATTAAAGGCATCCTCATCACATGAACAACAGCAAATATACAGTAATGTGAATGCACAGTCTCTATAATTATGATTATAGTAGATTATTAAAATAAATCTATTATCAAACCTATATCAATTCTGAACACTCAACCCTTTATAGAACACGAAAACCCATTTTGTATTTTCGTCCTGCCGTCATGCTAATGTCAGTTTGATTCCAGGGCCATATGACGATAGTGAGGCAACACTTTGTGACCCGAAATGCCCCATTGTACAACTGATGCCTATCTGTTGTCTGGTGGAATGTGCGTGACAGGCATGTTGCCCTCATTATGACGGGTTCTTGTTGGTTTCATACTGGCTGAGGCTATGTGTCAAACAGGATATGAAGAAACAAGCTGGTGAAGGGTTTGTGGTGACGAGTGTGATGAGTAACCTCCCCGGAAATACAGAGAAGCAATCGGATCTAATATCACATGAAGACACTTTTTTTTTTTTTTCATGACTTTCATACTTATGAAACTTTACAGTTCTATGTTTTTTGCTTCCTGTGATAAGTATCCAAGCAGGTATGCAAGTATCAAAGAGTAAATCTTTACAGTTGCAGCCAACAGTTATTTTCTCAAACAACTGTTAATTCTTTAGTCTATAGTCCGAAAAGTCAGTTTTTGGTAAAACACTTCTTTACTCTTGCAGCTAGAGAAGCTTTGATGTTAAAGGTCAAAAGCTAAAAACATTGAGAACTCTGTAGCAGAGCACACCCATTGTTAGATATGCACGTCCAGCAAGAGGCTGGGCTAAAAGCAAGTGAAAGAAAGGCAAGAGATGCTTCTGTTCTGTAGTGTCAGTAACAGCTGCCAGGCAGACTTCACACAGTCTTAACACCAATGTGATCAGATGAACAGAGAGCCTAATTTCCACTCTACAGGAAAGCCAAGTATCTGCAGGCTGTTTTGTATATTTACTATTGCAAAAGGTTGTGGATTAAAAGAAACCACGTCTTTTCTCTGTACTCATTTTGAATATTAGATTACAGTATTGTCATGCTTTTGAAGACCAGGAAACCATTCAGTTAGTAATAAATCCTGTGTCAGTTCTCTGAGTGGATTGGCTTGAGTCCAGCTGGAGAATCATTTCTTGTCCTGCCTGATTGTTGTTGGCCTGTCAGAGCTAAAGTGGGGCTGTTGTCGACTAAATGGAACAACAACAGTGTGAGTGGGCTTTTACAGTGCTCCCAGGTGAGCCTCATAGTCCATTGAAACCAAAGGTACCATCTATCCTAAAATCACCTTAAGTACTCCATTACTCATGTGAATTGCAGGTGCTTTAGTGGTTTGATGCTCTGCTTGGTGGGGCTATCCATTTGCAATTGCCACATAGACGCGAGTGATACATTAGGCTTAATTAAATACGTTGACATAAGACATAATGACTCCATGATGAGGGGCTGTTGTACATGAAGGTTTCATGCTTGTTAGGGGTTATACATTTATCTAGACCTAGAGTTATCTAGTGTTATCTAGACCTGACTTACCTTATTACACAAAGTGCACCATATGTCTGACTTCAGGACTCTGGACAGCTCCTTAGTTGGATATAGCACTGAACAGCTGGAATATCAGGAAAGGTCAAGTTTACAATGTGTTTCTTTCTGTTGCTTTTAACGTTCTGATTTTGGTGACAGTCTGAAAGGTGTGTCTGGGGCTCTCCGTCAAACAGCAATAATTTGGTGTCCAAAGGTCCAATTTGTGTTGGGAATTATTTTATCAAACAACTTTTTCCAAGGTCAAGATCAAACATTCAAACTTAAACTTCCCAGTTTTAGACTATTTTATTTTATGCGTGCAACATGTATGAGTGATTTTATGGGTCCTAGTTGCCTCTGGTGGAAACAAAAACACATCATTTCCTTTGGAGCACTTTCAGATTTGCAGATTTTTCCTGGGTTGGGTTAAATTTATCTCTTTGAACAGGGAAGCGAAACAAACATTGTATAGCATTTTCCATCCACCTTTCCTGTGGGATGCTAACACTTTAATGGACTCATGGTACTATAAAAAGTTACATTAGTAATAGTAATAGTTTAATTAATATGATCATGTAATATTTGTAGTTACTGTGGTTGTTTTGGAACATAATTAAATAATGCAATTCACAGCAGAGTAAACAAATGAAAACTTAAAAATACAATGCGTCTATGGGATTGGTGTTTAAAAGCACTAAAAATTAAGAAAAACTTGAAACGGTTAAATATCAACTAATACTACCATTTTAATTAGTCCCCAATGACCGATCATTTTCAGCATTTAACCTTTCTTCTTGTGCTTGGGCTAAATTGGTCATAAATGATTGAGAGCATTAATTGTAGTAACTCTAAAAGCTCATTGTTCTCAGTGTGTGCAGCTGTTAACCTCAATTTAATGGTGCTGCTTCTAACCTTTTGCTGTTTTGGTGTAAAAAAAAAAAAAATCCATTTTCTTTCAAATAGCTTTTCTGGGCCAATCTCCACCCGCAGTGTATAGAGCAATAATAATAGAGTCCCAAGCTCAGACCTATTTTTAGTATATCAGAAAAGCTTTTAGTATGCCGGTGGTCTTGAAAGAATAAAGGGATCTTTCTGCAGCAGAGATGATAAGCTATCAAGTACTGTACTTATTCACCATTGTGTGATATATTCAGAAGAGTAGAGTCCACTAGAAAAACAGACTGCTCAGAGGTGATGTGGTTCTGCTAGGTTTTACAGGACAAATATGGAAATACTTTGCAGTGTTTACATGTTAGAGTGCATGAAAAGGGAATCCCAGGGTGGGTGTGTCTGCTTTGTCGTCACAGTAGCGTTGACAATGAGAAAGAGCAGGTGGTAGATGCCATTCGCCAGCCTCAGCATTAATTATTCAGACTGGCTGCACCGTGGTGAGCTTTGTGCAGCAGTTCTGGTATATTTAATCAGTAGGCCCATGGGGATTTAATTTAATTTAAAAAATAATTTAGGAAAGCATTTTTAAAATGTATTTATTTTTTTACAGTTTTAAATGTCAGCATTCTCTTTGTAATGTAGATTAGACAAATCTTATAGGCAGACACACAAACCATGCTTAAATCAGGATAATGCAGCCAAGGCTGTGATGTCATCACCTCCCACATGCTGATTGGTGTAGCCATGCATCTAGCTGATCTCTCTCCAGCCTCAGATGTCTGATACAGCGAGGCAGTACAGTGGGAGCTGTGCACATCCATGCAGCCATGGCTTCTCTGGATGAGCAGAACACAGGAAGAAGGAAGGATGGGCTTGTAAATCACCCCTTCTGTTAGAGTTTTCCCCTCTGCCGTCTGTGTGTGTGCGTGTGTCTGTGTGTGCGTGTGTGTCAGTGTATCTGTGTGTGAGTGTCAGGGAGGAGGGGACGTTTCCATCACAGCGTCCAGCAGCTCTCTGGAAAACCAGGCAGCCAAATCTGTTTTGCTTTCTGCTGGCAAAAAGGGAAAGGACAGCTGTGTGTTTTTCTACTGTGGATCTTATTTATACACATATATGTATATTTATGTACCGTGGAACTCATGAAAGCCAAGGGGACCAAGCTGGAGAGTGGGGTGTAGAATGGCTCACTATAAGGATGTATCTGTCAGGAAGACTTCTTTAAATCTGGTGACTGGATTTTTTCAGTATCTACGTGGTAAGTAGGGCAGCAGCACCCTTCAGCTCTCATCTGTGGGGTCCTATAAAGCTAATATAGGACAAAATATATGCTTATGTGTTGTTGATGATTCCCTGGTATGTAAACTAGTTGCACAAACACAGCTGTATGTGTGCTGCATCTCTGTGTATGTGTGCATCTGTGTGCTATGCTTCAGTGGGCATCCCCTGTACATCAGTAATGAAGAATTAGCCTGTGGGTTAACATGATGTCTTTGCTGTCATTATAGTGTTATTATAGTGTTCGCATTGCTTCTTTAAACACGTGACCACTGTCTGTATCTCTAAGGGTGGCTGTTTAAAAATGGCCACTCTGTGCAGTGTGCAGCACTAGCCTACCGGCATTCGTGACAGGGTGTTGGGTATCTGTCTTGGTTGCGACAGTAGCATCACTATAGCAAAGAAATCTGCTGTCCTGTTACACATGCTGCATAATGCATGAGGCATTGTTGCTGAATATATTAGTAGCCCATAAAAGAGGCCTGAGTTGAGCTAAACAATCATGCATGTTATTACTTAACACAGAGGGGATTTGGGGGATGTGTTGGCAGAAATTTCCTCCCTGCTCGTTCTCTAATCTCCTTGTATGACCTCTTTTTGAGAACACTTCACAGGAGCATCTGTTACACATTGGCAAGCTTGTATTAATCAGGTTGCGTACACCTACCCATTGCAGAAGTCATACTTTTTTCATCATGCTTGGTGCAGGGTTGCTGTTATGCTATTAACAGAGGCAGCGTAAAATGAAGTATGAGGTTGGATAAGTAGGATTTTAGCTAGGGGAGCCCAGCCAAGGTTATAAGTGGCAAAAGGTATAGTAAAAATTAATATTTTATGTGTTATATGTTTCATTGACAACTATGAAGCCAATAATATCCACCAGTTCCTTACAAAAACAAATCTGTAACCTCAAGTCCGGTTGCATGTGTTGTTTCTATTTGATTGTGTGTCCTTTTTCACAATCGCCAGTTCCTGTTGTCTGTGTCCAGCTTAGACCATGTGCTTTGTTCCCTTCATTTTCAGATGAACAAGAAGCAGTGCAGAAGAGAACCTTCACAAAATGGATCAATTCTCACTTAGCTAAGGTAAGTGTTGATTTCCATCTGTGCTGTCTGCTGCTTACACACTTTATGGTTATCATCATCACTGGTCTGGAGTTGGAGACTTTAGAAGCTTATCAGGTTCATTTTAAACAAGTTGTCTAAACAATCACATCAAGTGATTTTAAAGCTGTGCAATGTTGACCTTCTTTATGAGAGAGAGCAATGAGATTTTATTGCTCATCATGATTATGCAGCTTCTCTTTGGTAAGTGTTATTTCAGGCTACTGACCTCTGATGCTTCACAAGAGAACTGACTGCAAGATGAGCTTTGCCATGAAAGCTGAACGACCCCTAATAACACTCCACCATGTAGCTGAATGCATCCATCTGTAATTAATGACATCATTTAACGTCTGTATCTGATGCCCTCAAGATCAAATCATATTTAATAGAGCACAGTTTGTTTATAATATCAGTTTTCTGACTGTAACCGTCAGGAAAACGCACACCCTGTCTACTATATATAACCGCAGTATGATTCTTCTGTTACAACATCCCGAGAGGTAAAGGATTGAAAAGATCTGGGACTGCTGCTTGTTGCTTTGCAACAAAGATGACACAGATGTCAGAATTCATAGGAGCGTTTATATTTGGATGAGTGTCTCTACCTCCAGTGAAGGGTGTTTGTGTGGACAATAATATTCAGAAACTGGTGTGTTGAGTGTATGTATTTGTTGTGTATTAGGGGTCTGTGGTTAGTATGTGCATGGGTTATTTATGTACTGCGCGTGTGTGTGTGTGTGTGTGTGTGTGTGTGTGTGTGTGTGTTAGTATTTGTGGACAGGATTGGCAGGGACAGTGATGAAATGTGCAGATGGAAAGCACCAGGGTGAGGACAGTTCCCTGGAGGCAGTCGTCTGCTTCTAAGGTTCAAGGCACTGAATGCACAACAATAACACATGCTGTATTACATCACACTGTGACCCTAAAATAACAAAAGCGTTATTAGATTATGCACACAGCATTAGAATGAACCTTAGCTATAAATAATAAGAAATTGACAGAAACTACTTCCAAAAAATCCAGAATAAGTAGCTGGTAATGTTTACGTAACTGGATGACACAGCAGAGTATGCCTAATCAGACTCGAATTCAGGGTTTAAGTCTGGACCCTGACAAAGAGATTTGGTATAGAGGGGTCTTTTGTTGAGCTTAATCTGTCCACAATAGTTCAAAGTGTGGTTTCTAAAACTTTAGAGGAATCCCAGTTATGTGGTGGACCAATGGAAAACTGCTTTGTTGGTCTATTCTTTGTTATTCATGCACTGTGCTCACTCACTGTGCATACCAATAGGACTAATGTAGTCCTAATGAAAGAAGTCTGTCATAGTCACACTGCAGACAGCTACTGTTTGATAGGTTTGATTATTTCATGTTTACAGTTTACAGGACATGTTTTCAAATCTTACTTGCAGTAATTTGTGCTGGTTTATGTGTTTGAATAAATGAGGCATTCTGGTTTGAATGAAATCTCCTGTCCCACGGGTGAAAGTGTATATTATCTAAGTCTGTACTTCCTCCAGTTTGTCACACTTTCCCTTCAGCCTGTGTCCGTTTCCTCTGATTTCTGCACTGTTTTAACAAAGTTAGGAACTCTCATGTGACGCCTTTTCCCAGCAAATTCATTTTCCAGGGTGTGAATGATCTCTAAATAATTCAACTATCTTTATATGATTGTGCATATTAGCAACTGGAAAACTAGATTGTTTTATGCATGATAGCTTTAGTGTAAATTGAGCAATGGAAGCAATTTGAATCACCAAATAATAAAATAATAGAGGTTGCTGCACTGAGCTAGAGATATCCTCTACAGTCCTCCTGTGAAGAGAAAAAAGTCTACATACTGTATACAGAAAAACAGGACAGACGCTTGCCTATTCACACTCCCTTGCCCCAAATAGGCAGCCAACTGCATCATGTCATGGAATATGATGAGTTGTGAAATGGCTTGTATACACTGCCAAATAAAGCGCTGGTCTTTTAATTAAAGTTTCACTCTCCTGAATAAACAGACTTCTGTTTCATTTACTTACAAAGCAATACTACGCGAAGATATAACACTGCCATTCATCAGCTCTGTAAATGTGTGGATATGATATCAGGAGACAGTATCCAGTTAGGGTTAACCTCCATTGCCTGAAGACTGGGCACCAAGCCACTGCTGAGGAAAAGACACCATCTTTTCAGCTGCAGGGAGGCTCTGTGGTTGTTGCTAACAAGCCTGATTCACAAACAGCATTTGGTTTCTCCTTTTTCCTGCTAATGGGTTAGAATACCAATATCCAGTTACTATGTAGAATTGTAGCAGTGCAGCAGAATCAGCAGCAGCTTTTATAAATGTACTGGATTTACAGATTGATTCATTGTGTTGCTTTGTGCTATTTCTGAATTGAATTTATTTTTAATTTCTGTTCTCCCCACCAGCATAAACCACCTCTAGAGGTTAATGACCTTTTTGAGGACATCAAAGATGGGGTGAAGCTCTTGGCTCTGTTGGAGGTGTTGTCTGGTCAGAGACTAGTAAGTAGTACTTCTAGATAATTATGCACAGGATTTTAACCTTCATTGCACGGACCCATTGGGCCTCATTCATGTCTGTAAGATGCTTAAATACCTTCTGACTGTGTGGATTTACATGGGAGTAAGTTAACATGCCTTTGTGCATGATGTTGACTTGTAATAATGCTAATTTAATGCAAGTCCCATCTTTTACCTCCGCTCTACAATGAATCAGCTTTTCTGTGTTCATTCCCCACATTACATTGTACTGGGGCTAGAGCCATCCCAGTGGACTTGGACTGAGAGGACACCCTGGACAGATCACCAGTCTATGACAAACCTAGTTATATTTTGTATAGTGTTAAAAAAACACTGGGCTTAAGGCTTTACTTTTTTTGAACCATGATGTTGATTAGACCAGTAGTCAGGTGTTATCGTCATCCTTTTTCATTCATTCTGTTGCTGAGCAAATTCAAAATGTATGCAGAGATTCAGAGGTCTGGAACCAGGTTAATTGGTGATTTTTTTTTTTTTAATTGGTGATTTTTGGAATAATTAAATGTATTTCAAAGCAATGAAGATGTTGCAGTGATTTATGTGTTAGAGTTTAGATCACCAAAGCTGGTAGGTTTCATGTCAGCCCATAAATCACAAGAAAATGAACTATAGAAATGACAAATATAGAGTGTGAGTCAGGACGCAACCAGAACACATTTACTCTGTGTCCTGTTGTTAGGCCCCATGACACTGAGGTACAGTATCTACTGTACATACATGTTCTAAACTTAAGAAATACAGAATTTGTATTGAAATGTTGTTAATATTTCATATTAGATTGCTGCACAAAACAATTGCTGCACCATAAATTAGATCTGGACGTCCCCACTGTGTGAAACTAATACATGAGTCTCCACTGTTCCACATTTACACCGACTCAGACACTGACTGGTAGTAGTTCAGCTTGTTTTAATACAAGCGTACATGTCATCTGTAAACCTTATAGTTGTCAGTTGCACTGATGCTTTCCCTTGGTGCAAGTGTACCCCTGCTGATTTCTATCTGCCAACATTTTAACATACTATAGACAGGTCTCAGTGGTGCTGGCTCATGGTTCAGAGTACAGGATTATATCTTTTCTCTTCCAGCATTCATCAGTCCATAAATTTAAGAAAATGCCTCCAGGCTGCTTTCACTCTCTTGCTGTGCAGCGACTAAGAAATACAATGGTTTTTCAACCAAAGTGGGTGGTTGGTGCAGTAGAAATGCCATCTGCAGATAACTTCTTGCCATGTTTGAAATCAGCAAATGGTTGAATGACGATATCTTCAGTTTGTATGATATATTTTCTCGGCTAGTTTGATTTTTACTGCCTGTCTTCTATGTGTTCAGCCCTGCGAGCAAGGCCGCCAGCTGAAGAGGATCCACTGGGTTTCCAACATTGGTACTGCGCTCAAATTCCTCGAAGGCAGGAAGGTAAGAATTCAATCATATCATCAATTTAACCTTGTAAATGTCTTGAAGTCATTTGTTAGCTATTAGTTAGTGCACATAAGGTGTCTCTGTCTACACAAATTAACCACAAGGAGAGAAGCAGCACCTAAAACAAGACGTCTTGATTACATAACCCATCTCTGAATCCCCTGGCTCCATGGAGCCTGTGTCCCACTTTCATCTTGGTTCCCTGAGGACTGAGACTTACATTGTGATCTCTCTCCCATCATGTGTGGCTTCAGTCTGTGTATCGAGGATCTCCGGTCAGTCGCCATTAAACGCCCTGTGTGATCCCACACTGTATGCAATTTTTTTCATTTGATGCACGAGGTGTGCTAAGCAATGCTTGGTTATAGCCAGTGTGTTTCTATAAATGTACTCTTGCTTTTCTACTGACATGCATTGTCACTAGAACACTGTTTTCTGATGTGCCTGGCTCCTTACAGTTCTCAGCTGCTGGAATGTACAAACATAAAGATGGCAAATTGTGACAGGTCTCAGGTTTGCAGTGCTTTGGTACATCTGCTTTTCTTTTAATGGCTGGTTGAACACACTTTTCTTTTTCCCTTCTGGTTCATGTTTACCATGGTTGTTTCTGCCTTCCTGGTTTGGTTACACAAATGCTCAATGATTAGAATATTTACTGCATCCAAGATTTAACTTTTAGTAAATAAAGCTTGCAATGTTGTTTTGAATGATATTAAACTAAAGAGGCATCTTTTGGATGAAAATGCTAAATATTGTCACTTCTGAACTATATGGTGGTGACAGAATAATCCAGAATAATCTTCTGCTTGGGTTTTGTTTCAGATCAAACTTGTTAACATTCATGCCACTGACATCGCAGATGGACGACCATCAATCGTCCTTGGAATGATATGGACCATTATCCTGTACTTCCAGGTAATATCTGATATCACCAGATGCTGAAGGGTTAATAACTGTGCTCAAAACTAAAAAAAAAAAATCTGTTACGCACACATCAACTGCATGCCATTTTCTCTCCATGTTGCTATGGTCACATTGCAATTTCTGCTTTTTGTTGTTTCACTTGTAGATTGAGGAGTTAACCAGCAACCTGCCAGCCCTCCAGGCGCTTTCTAACAGCAACTCTTCTGTGGACAGTGTAGCCAGCTCTGAAACAGGAAGCCCCCCCATGAAGAGGAAGGTGGTCAACAAATTTCAGGGCAATGCCAAGAAGGCCCTGCTCAGATGGGTGCAGTGTACAGCAGCCAAGTACGCCACTTTTTCTTTACCTTTTTGTCTAAATGTTAAGGATATGGATGTAGATACAAATTCACACATAAGAATAGAGAAGGACTAGAGCTACAGAGGCAACTGCACGTTATATAATTAGGATATTTCTGTATTTTTATTTATTTATTTGTAAACCAAAATACTAACAAAATATGTTTCTTTAGGTTTCATGGAATTGAGGTGAAGGACTTTGGTCCTAGTTGGCGTGATGGTGTTGCATTCCAGTCGGTGGTGCATGCCATCAGGCCTGACCTGGTGGATATGGAGGTGGTGCGGAGGAGGAGCAACAGGGAGAATTTGGAAGAGGCCTTTGCACTTGCAGAAAATGAGCTTGGCATTCCCCGTCTGCTGGATCCAGAAGGTGCCTCTGGCCTTTGTGTTGCCATTTCAAATTTGACCGTGTTATAGAAATAACATCTGCAAATATACACTAGTTTTTATGTGTAAATTGTAGTAAATGGTATTACTTCTGAGCTGCAGAGTATTTTGTCCAAATGTTTACAGAAACATTCAGTAACAGCCTGTGGAGGATTAAACCTCTGTGTATACTTGTCACTGAGCTTTAGTTTGTGGAAGGGAAACAGGCTGCAGAGCCATTGCAGACCTCTCTTCACTAGTTGGGTCATGATGCTTTAATGCACAAACAAGCTGCACTGAAATATCTCTGATTTTATGGGAGCTTGACCCTGATTTCTAGAAACATCACATCAAGAATGGAGATGAAAGTAAACATGCATAATTAGCTGTCAGGCCTGGAGCAATTTATCCCCATGAGGACACAAAATGCTTTTTCATATTGACTTAGTAGCAAATGTGATGATTCTGCCAGTTGTGTATATGTTATGGTTTTGTGTTTCTGTAGACGTGGATGTAGACAAGCCAGATGAGAAATCCATTATGACATATGTGGCTCAGTTCCTCAAGCACTACCCAAACCCTCATCATTCTGAGACAGATGGGGAGCATGATGAGGTACCTTGTTTGAAACTTATGATACTCTATATTAAGTGAATGTAAAGCAGTGAAATATCCTTCCTGTATGTTAACGCTATTAGAATTGATGCCGTTATTTTTATATATATTGTTGTCATTCACATTTCCCCCAAATCACCTAGTTTATCATGATTCATAGAGAATGATTCCATGCAGAGATCATAACAAGCGTTTCCATATGCTTAATGAAAACATGCTTAACTGCTGCTCAGCTCAATTGCTGTACGCCTGTGCCTGCTTCATGCTTTCTCATTTTTTTTCAAATAAAGCTATAAAAAATTAATCATAGCATGAACACAGCAGTAATATCATCAGCAAGATTTAGTTTTCCATCATCACAGACTCATTTAATTTCTCCATCTACTTATTTTTGTGCACAATTAAGCTGCTTCTTGGCTCAATTCCAACTTTTGCACTGTCAGTGCCAGTACTTCAGGTGAGACTTCAGGTCACTGCATGGCATGCTTTCTGTTTGTGGAGTATAATCTCTGATCCCATTTCCCATCCACTTTTTTCCCCTTTTTCCTTGCTCTTCTAATGCCTTGTGGTGTGTTTGAATCTTTTCTGTATCTTGCTGCTTTCCTGGATAGTTTGGTCCCCAAGATATAGAGCAAATGCTTGAGGTATGTTTCACTGAACTAACAGACCTAGTCAGACTTTTAGTGTCTCTTCTTTTAGGTCGACTGTGAACTAAAACTAATCTGTGCTGAAATGTAGAGGTTGTCTTTCTGTAGAATCTGCTAATATCAGGGCAGGTTAAGTCTTTTCTAACCTTTAACTGTATATTTCTGAAGTGAGAGCTTGGTGTGATGTTGTTAGTGCCTGCTGATAAAACAAGGATTAACATCAGTTTGATTGTGACAGAGAGAGGAGCGGAAAATGCTGAGAGAACTGAAGGTGTTTTTAGACCAGCTGGAGAGAGATATACTGCGGGCTCAGGGAACAGAGGGAAACCTCACTGACAAATATCAGGTGAGTCAGACCTGGAAAGAGACAATGCATTGGTACATAATATTCTGCTTTGGCAAAGAGGTTTATCAACTCTTAGCACATGTAATGAAAGGATGCCCTCCTTGTATTCCTTTGTTTTGCAGGCATTTAAGAGCTTCCGTGTTCAGTATGAAATGAAGAAAAAACAGACGGATCCTCTGCTACAGCCAGTCCACAAGGATGGAAAGCTGAGTGTGGACCAAGCTCTGGCCAAACAGACCTGGGACCGTGTGTCTGCCAGGGTAATTGTACTACATACTTTATGCAAAATTTATAATCAAGCCACAAAGAAAATAAAATTAATTATAATGAATTATATCTAAATTAAACAAAACCTGTGGAATAACAATAGGTCATTGCTTTTTTCAGTTGTTTTCTTAGCTAAAAAATTGCATCATTGTACTGAAAGCTTCCATAATGAAAGAAGCACAACTCAGGGTTTTCTCACTGCCAGTGAAAGTTCAGTGGGGTGCAAGTGTTTGAATTAGAGTTGGTTCAGAGAGGGTTCAGATAGGAACAGAGGAGGTTTTGTTCACTGGCCAGTCTGCTCCTCTGCATATCCTCTGTTCGTCTGGACTGACATAAAGTCTCTTTTGTAGCCCCGAACGTGGAAATGTTTTGATCAGCTTAGCCTTCTCTATGGTGGGATCTTGTTTTGGTAGAGTGGCTTTTTTAATAGATGTCAATTGCAGCTGTTGGATTGGCATATCCATCTGGACAAGTCCTTGCCTGGTCCTCTGGGAGTGATCGGAGCCTGGCTTCACAGGGCAGAGATGGCTCTGAGAGAGGACATTCCCATTCAACAGGCTCATGAAGAGACAGCCAATGTTCTTCACAGAAAACTAGAGCAGCATAAGGTAGCAAAGCAGACCTTTGAGTTGCTTTATCATGACTACACAATGATGCTGTTATTTTATACAGATACATTATAGAGACACTTTGAACATGATTTTGTGTTTAAATTCTGCAGGAGGTATTAAAAAACTTGGAATCGCACAGGCAAACTTTCCAACAGATCCACAGGGACAGGTCAGTGAATGGGGTACCTGTCCCTGCTGAACAACTTCAAGACATGGCTGAACGGTGAGACCTTTATCCAGTGGTGTCCAGTTGAGTTTGAGAGTTTCAATTCGTCCTGTGCTAGTGAGCACATCAGGCCATAAGGTCTCTGCAGAGGAGATGCTCATTGTTTTTGTAGAAATGAGGCTTTTATGGGGGTGGGTTGCCAGGCTGATGCCCAACTCTCAAAGGACCTGGTATTCCAAGATGGTCTCTCATTAAAGCACTAACCAGGCTTGGCCCTGGTTGCTTCTCAAGGTCACACAAGATTGGGTTTGACCAGGGTTATGTGTGAATGGCCGGTGTTATCTAATAATCTCTTATAATTAAACATCAACTTGATGTTGATCTTTTATTAAGCAAAAGGTTTTCTATTTGCTCCTGTACCATCTTGTAAAATCCAAGATGAAATGGAATGACCATTTGTTTAATTTGCAGGTTCAACTTTGTGTCTACATCATCTCATGCTCACCTGATTAAACTGGAATTCTGGGAAATGAAGTATCGCCTGATGGCATTTCTTGTGTTGGCTGAATCAAAGCTCAGGTCCTGGGTCATTAAATATGGCCGACGAGACTCAGTTGAACTCCTGTTGCAAAGTTACCTTGTAAGTTCAAGTCATTGGCACTGTATATTGAATATATAGTGTCTATTGACACTATTTAACCTGAATTTTTGTGTTTGTCTTTCCACTCCAGACATTCATTGAAGGCCACAAGTTCTTTGAACAGTATGAGATGATCTTCACAGCTCTCAAACAAGCTGCAGAGGTTTATGTAAAGTCTGACAGTTCAAGTAAGAATCCTTTCTATTTATTTATATATATATATATATATATATATATATATAAGGCACATAAAGTTATTATAATTATTATTATTATTATTGTGGTTATAATTATTTACTTGGGCTTAAAGTTAATTTGCCTTATTATCAATTTCATGTTACAGGGTCTAAGACCTGTAACAGAGGTAAGTCCAAAAGCAGTCTGACAATCTTTAAAACCCAGACTTTGCTTGTTTCCTGAGCTGTTTCTTTTTATAAATGTGGGGCTGCAACTGAAATAACATCATATAATATTGTATTATGCATGAAAGATTAACAGTCATTGCATTAACTGTGAATGCTAATTTAGCATGAGCTTTCTGAGCTAACACACTGGAGGATCAATCAAATTGCTAATGCTTGGCATACATAATTAAATGCTATACAGTTGCCCTTATTGGTTTGAACTAAACTGAGCATAGTCCATTTTTTTTTTTTTTCAGTTGATGAAGCTGAAGGGGTAAGTAAATTCCTCAGTGATGCCACAGCTCAGTGGAAGAATCTGTCTTTGGAGGTGCGGAGTGTTCGCAGCATGCTGGAAGAGGTGATCTCTAACTGGGAGAAGTATAGTAGCACAGTAGCAGCCCTGCAGGCCTGGCTGGAGGATGCTGAGCAGATGCTCAACCAGTCAGAAAGTGCCAAACGTGTAAGCACAGTCACTAAAACTAGTAGCGACAAACAGTATTATTTGTAATGTGCAACTTTTCTTTATGCTATATAACACACCCACAAAGTGTGCATGGCTTTAATTAGTTGGTTGATTTTTACACTTTTTTAGGATTTCTTCAGAAACCTTTCTCACTGGATCCAGCAGCACATGGACATGAATGATGCTGGGAACTTCCTCATCGAGACTTGCGATGAAACGGTCTCCCGGGATCTGAAGCAGCAGCTTCTTCTTCTAAACGGGAGATGGAGGGAGCTGTTCGTCAAAGTTAAACATGTAAACACAATGTAGTTTTAAATATCGAATATATCATGAAATAACAGGGCTGGTTTTTAAAAAATATCATCCATGACATGTTTTCCCCTGCTTCACCTGCAGTATGCAAGAGCAGATGAGGTGGACAAATTGAGGCAAGATTATCAAGATGGTATTAACACCTTAAAAATGTTCATGGAGGCAACCAATGAGAAAATGACTGCTCCTGTCCAAGTATCTTTCCTGAACGTCAGGGCCTTTGTCCAAGATGTTGAGGTAAACGGTTCTTACATTAATCCTCTTTATCAGGTTAGAGTATTCTTTCTAATCATTGCCTCTTTAGTTTGGAAAATCATCAAATATCCCATATTCCTGTAGGAAATCAAGCACAAAGTGCCAGCTATGGAAGCAGCCTGTAAGGCAGCAAACCGGACAGCTCAGCTGTTGACCAAAGACACTCCACAGGAAGAAGTTTCAGAAATGATGGCTGTGATGGCATCAATCAAAGAGCAGCTGAGCAAGGTGTGTGTGTGTGTGTGTGTGTGTGTGTGCGCAATGTGTATATGTGTGTGTGTGATCTAGCAGTTTAACACATCTTTGCATTTTTTAAATCTGGGGTTAAAACTGTGGTTTTTCATGACTCTCATACTGACATTAGTGCCTAATTGTGCTTCATGCTAATTATATGAACATGATTGTTTTCAGGTTATGTATCTGAAATCTGCTGTTTTTATGGACCCTGAGGATATACAGCAGGAGTTTCAGTGATTCAGCACTATCACTGGAACTAATTGCAGACCATGTTACAACCTGTAAAAAAAATGGATTGCTTTTTGATCTGAACCGTGTATCGGTCAGCTGTGATTAACTTTTAATCAGTATGCTGTCCTCCAATCAGGTGAGAGAGAGATGTTTGCCTCTGTTGAGAGAGTCCCAGTCTTTACTACCTCCTCTGGAAGAGATGGAGAAGAACATTACAGGCTTCTACCAGGCTCTGGAGAAAGCCAGTCATATCACCAGCACCACCGACTCTGATGGACCAGTAGATTTTAAACAGAAATGCCAGGTAATTAATGATTTTTAATATGGCACTAATCATTACACAGTGTCATAGGATGACTTTTACTTACAGTGCATGAATAAAGAAATTATGTAAATAATTTAATATGTTTTAGAGAAATACGCTTTAAACTGAAAATCATGGCAACAAGATATGAACAAATGGCTTTGTATACCGCAGGAGCTGGTGACCTTCACGCACAGCTGTAAGAAGTGTCTGACAGTAATAGAGAGAAACCACCAGACTATCCAGAAAATAATGAACAGCAGTAAAACTCTTGAGCACATGGACATGAGTCTTCTGCAGAAAAGAGTAGCAGACCTGCAGGCCTCCTCACAGGTAAAGCACAAGGCATGTTTTGAATCTATTCACCCTTTAGAACTGTTTAACAATTTACAAAATGACTTGTGCGGTTAGACCATGATTAAGGAATCTACAGAGTGGCGGAAGCACATGGAAGCGAACAGCAGCCTTATGAAGAGGTTCGATGAGTCACGGGTAGAGCTGGAGAAAGTTCTTAAAATGGCACAGAGCTGTTTGACAGAAAGAGGCAACCCAGAGGAGCTGCTCAAAAAACACACAGTAAGAAAATGGGTCTTCTGCACCACCAGGCACAGCACGTACGATACACAACAGTGCATTTATCCATCACGCTCACTTCACTTTCTCTATGTGATATGTGACATATACGAACATGTGATAGATGGAATGTGAAGTACACAGCTGAACAAATGTATTATTTACATGTTTCTATAATATACATCACCTGTCTTGTATAAAGTGTGAAATCTAATGAGGACTTCATGTTTTTTGCAGGAATTCTTTGGTCAGCTGGACCAGCGTGTCTTGAATACGTTTCTTAAGGCTTGTGATGAGCTGACAGACATCTTGCCAGAGCAGGAGCAGCAGTCACTGCAGGAGACTGTCAGGAAGCTACACAAACACTGGAAGGTTGGTGCATTGAATGGTGATACCAAAAGCCACGCTAAACTTTGTACCACAGTGGCTACAGAGTCTTTTATTATTCTTCACCAATACAAACAAATCTCTATTTATATTTCACTTTCTATAGTCAGCCAAATGGTTGGTTGAAATAAACAGAACGATTTGCATAGTTGTGTTTCTTACTTCTCAGGATATCCAGACAGATGCCCCCTTTCACCTCCTGCACCTTAAAGTGGAGGTGGAGAGGAGCAAGCTGATGTCATCGCTGCAGGAGTGCCAGGCTGAGGTGACGAGGGAGAACCGCCACCTAGCTAGCATTGGAAGCGAAAGGCTCATCAAGGAACACAGAGTGAGCACTGGGAACTGGGACGCTCACTGAGTTTATTGTATTGATCAACTCAGTGTAAAATTATTCAGAGTGAACTGAACTCACTGCCTTGTAGCTGTGGGAAGATTTTAAAGAACTTGAGGCAAAAACTGATGCTCTTTTAGTGTCAAGCAAATGCTGTCTTATATAAGCAGCGTTTTGTCTTACATTCACATTCTTTACTGTTTATGAAGCACTAGCACACTTGTAAGCTCTGTTACCAGCGTGCATTAGTTAGACAAGTAAATCATTGTGTTGTCTTTAGTCCTTCTTCAGGGAAAAGGGCCTGCAGTCAATCTGCGAGAAGAGGCTGCAGCTGATGGAGGAACTTTGTCAAAAACTCCCTGAGGGTGACCCTGCTCACCACACACTGGAAACAGCAAGAAAAGACTTTGCTGAGGTCCAAGAAGAAATCGAGAACACCCATCAGAAGCTAATGCAGCACCCAGATAAATGGAAGGAGTACAATGCAAGGTCCAATAATTTTTAGAAATGACTTATTTTAGTGAAGTCATCCTTTAATACGGCCAAATGACTGGTGTGTAAAGATGCTGTGGTGGTTACACTATACTAAGAGCAAACAGGAAGTTTGAATTGTGGCTGTAAAACAATATGTTGCCATTCATTCATTACATACCAAAAGTAATCATGTTAACATTTTTCATTCACTTGAGACAGAGACCAATAGTTGTGGCAAGAACAAAGTTTTCATCACATCACAAAACACAATATTTGTAAATTTTTGTTTAAAAAAACATTTGAGATTTTCATATTTTAATGGTATTAAAGCACTAGTATCATTTTTTTAATCAGCTCATTCCTGACCACTTTTTAAGTTTGATGTGATTTTCCCTTTATGGTGTGAAACAGATATGCTGAACTCTCCTGCTGGCTTATATCAAAAGAAAGCCAACTGAGGCTGCTGAGAAACCGCGCCAGCGACCCCAGAAAATATGGCCAGGTGAAGGCTACCATCATGGTGAGTTCCTGACATACACTCCACAGTGACTGGCCTCTCTTTGCATGTGCCACTTGTAATGTGCTGCTGTCTTGTTAGTATCACTCCTGTGGAAATTAGACCGTAAATGCACTTTGTGTCACATGACTCTTTGGACCACATGGGCTGTATCACACTCTATTGTTGTGTGCAGGAGCTGAGGAATGATGCAGAGCTACAAGAGGGGAACCTTGGCTGGCTGAAAGCCCGTATGGCTGTACTGATAGAGATCTGTGCTGACAGCGATGCCCAGAGGCAAGGAAGTGCCCTGAGCAAGCTCTCTACTGATTTTAAGGGTCTTCTTGCTTCACTCTTAGAGGTAGGTGAAATGTGTTTTATTAAGCTGCCAGACATAGTCCAGACATCATATCTATCCCCTCTGGAAAATTACAATATCTGCTGACCATAGTTAAAGCACATACAGATACAAGAGAAGTACAGGAATCTGCAATTTAATCTAATATGAGCCCACATTTTTAGGGCATTATCATAGCATCATGTGGTTGATTGTATTAAACTAGACATGCAGTATACATCCCATCATCAACTCCTCATGTTTTCCTCTAGGCTGACAAGATGGTGCTGGCTGTGGGGGACTGTGTACAGTTCAGAGAAGAAGTGCAAACTACTTTGGAGGATCTTGTTCAGGGGCAGAAAGAGGCTCAGGCTGAGGTCACCAAGATACTGAGCTGTCCCACTGTTAGAGAAGCTCAGCAACTGCTGCTTGTCCACCAGGTACTGCAGGACACTGGCAAGAATCTAATCTGACTTGCCTTTTTGTTTTGCTGGTTTCTAAGGCACAGTGAACTCAATAATGAATTGAAATTAGTTTTAGTAGGATTGCAACAGCTTAATATTCTGATGTGTGTGTAGCAACTGCTGAAACGCCTGAAGCTCAAGCGAAAAGATGTCCAGCAGCTGATCACCAGAGGCCAGCAGCTCCAGGCTGAGGAGGGTCTAGGAGAGACTCTGCAGCAGGACCTGCAGAGTTTAGAGAACACACTGAGCAAAATGGAGCAGAATATGGATTCACAGGAGCAAAGCCTTGAGGTGAGCAGTGACACTAAAGCAGTAATTGGTTGGAAAAACAACTAGTGATTTCTGTCTTCTTGTCTTGCAAACTTTGTTTGTCTTAATGTATAACGTCAAACTGTCCAGGAAGGGGCAGTGAAAATCATCCTTCGGTCACAATTACATCATATTGATGTTATGATTGATGTTAAAATACGCTGCTCCATCAAGTGAATAAAGGAAACAATTTGTGGACAGAAGAGAGCCTGGTTATGGGAAGGAGGAGAGGGAATACTGTCAAAGGAGTCGGCTTTGAACATGATGCAGCATTTGTACAAGGTGTCCTGAGTAGACAGTGGAGAGGTCTGACAGATGTTTCCTTATGGAGGCAGTTGCTTTCGGATGAAGGCAGTTTCTTTAAAGTTAGTTTTGCAGCAGGTCAGTCATCACACTCTTGAAGGAGCTTTTACAGAAAGCAAACAGGGCAGCTGTGGGAGTTTTGATATGGAAACTTTATTGTGCTTTTCTCTGCTAGGAAGGAGGCGTTATAGCTAAATGGTCTTTGGTGAGGTGTACACTAATGAATTTTATGTTTTTGTCTCTTTCAACAGTAAAACTGTAAGTATTAACTACTGGGGTAATACAGCCACTAGATGATTTTAGTATTAGCCTTTGCCTCTACCAGGCCACTTTGGGATTAGCTGTGTTATATTTTAGGGACTAAGTGCTAAATGATTTAACATGACACAGGTGACACTGGCAGCCTGGCAGGAGTTTGACAGCCAGCAGGAAGCAGTGCACGAGTTTGTTAACAAGGCACGCTCAACAATGGAGAGAGACCTGAACTTCAGCAGTCCAGAGAGCTTGTCTGTTGAACTGGACCAGGCCAGAGTAAGTAGAGTTTGTCTCTGGGTTTAATTCTGGACACATATCCTGTGGTCTACTCTTGATATCTATATAAGTACATTAGCCAAATAGAGAGTAGTATCAATATTGTTTTATTTTTGAACAGGTGTTGTTGAAGCAGTGTGAAGCAGAGGCCTCACATATGAACACTTTGCTTAAGAGAGCAACAGAAATCCAGCTTGGTCCAAAGAACAAGACTCTGCTTGTACAACAAGCTCGTTCCCTCAGTGAGCAAGTGGACGAAGTGGAGGCTGGACTCAAAAAAGAGTAAGATCATGGAGTTCCTTTCTGTGTTTTACAGTAGTAGTCTTCAGATAGTCTTTAAATAAATAATGGTTTTCCAGGACCAAGTGAGTGGAGTTTGCCACAGAGAGCATTAGAGCAAAATCATAATTTATATGGAAACACTGGTGTATTTGAAAATCATTTCAGAAATATTTTGTGAGAAATTACCTGACACAGTGTGAAGGAGCCAGATGTGAAAAACTGCTCATGTTTCCATGTATCTTACATGAACGCCAAAGCTTATTTGCAACTTTCTAATTTCTACACGTTTCCAGTGTCAAGAGTCTGGAAGAAATGAAAAGTCAGTGGGATCAGTTTGGAGCTGAGTTTGAGACCTTCTCCCTGTGGATATCTGAACAGGAGAAGCAGCTAGACACACTGAAATCTTCTACCTTGCCTCTTCAGCAACAGCTCAAGGCAGTGAAGGTAAAGTGTTTCGTATTAGAAGTCTACAAGCCTTTAATGTCCCAACATTAATCTCTGCCAGCAAGCATCAACCACAAACCCGTAACACTACTGTTAAAATCAATAAGGACATCTTAAGGAGACATTGGCCTTAGCAGTAGCACAGGCCTTTTTGTACAAGTGTTGACTCACTGTCTGTACTTCACTTCTGGTACCTGCATCAACACAAATGCAGAGGACGAACTGTTTATGAAGTCTGTGGTTTGCACTTTCACTGACAACCTCAATTGGCTATTTGGGCAACTCTTGACTGAGCCTGTAAGAAAGCACTCAGGCATTTTTGATTTCAACTGTCAAATGCTAAATTTAAAGGGGAACTCTGCACGTCAGTCTGTTCATAGGTGTCAGGGAGTACTACTGCAAAAGCTATATAAAGCTTTTTCTTTCAACCTGCCCAGTAAATTTCCTCACATCACTAAAGTTAGTTGTTTGAGACTGAACACCACGTTTGAAAATGAAAATCATCTGTATGTGTCGAGTTAGAAAATAGAGAGTTATGAGAATAGAGCCGAGTAGCCGGTTCCTTACAGTATCTCTATTTGAGGCTATAGGTGAAAGGTTACGTTAGCTGCTATTACAGAACACCCAAATCTCTGAAACCGACAGCAGTTGTGTTTCCATTGTTGGTAAAATAGGAACTAGGCTCTGACAAGGAAGAATTCAAGGGGGGAGCAATGTCTCTGGTTCTACTGCATCAATTTTTACAATTGTTTTAAACGGTCTGTTACAAGTCCTCCACTGTTAGAGGAGTGTTAATGAGCATCATTTTAATGTGGCCACTGTAGGCATTGATTCAATCACTGTTAATCTGTTACATATCTGTACGTCCAGACTATTGGAGCAGAACGTCAGGAGAGAGCTGAGGTCCTGTCTCAGCTGGAGGCAGATTCCAAGGTGCTGGCCCAGTTTGTGTCTTCCGGGGAGGCAGCTCGTATTAAGGCTCGCCTGACCCAAATTGGCAGGTACTGGGAGGAGCTAAAGGAGAGTGTACAGCAGCTTGATGTACAACTGGAGGAAAACTCCTCTCATCAGCAGAAGTTCAAGTTGAACCTGGAGGAGGTAAATATAGTGACTGAAAGTGATACAGATTGGTGTTTAGGGATGTTGTGGCCTTAAAGACTAGATCTTTATTGTCTCTTAGGCTCAAGCATCTCTCAGTGAGCTACAGAAGAAGCTGGAGCATCCTATCAAATTGTGTACCTCCTCATCAGAGACCTACAAAGCTCTGCAAAACCACATGGTATTCAAGATCTCTACTTTTTTCTACTTTTCAGTGTATATACACTGTATATACTATATTTATGTCTACTGTATATATACTACATAAACCTCTGAACTTACTGTTTTCATCTTCTTTACTCCTTTATTGAAAAAATAGTATATACCAATAGTATTTGAAATGAAGTTTTGCCAGTCCTTCATTTCTGTACCAGTCCTTCATTTCACAGGTAACCCTCCTTTTATTGTTATTACCCAGGATGTCTGTCAGAGTCTGGAAAGGCTGAAGGGAACCTTGCTGTCCCTGTCAGCCGGTGCCCGAAGACTCAGTGACAAAGAGCAAGCAGAGAGGACTGTGACAGAACTAAACACCAGCTATGACCAACATGTCCTGGATGCAAAGGACAAACAGAGCAGTTTAGAGAACCTGCTTTCTCTCTGGCAAAAGTAAGACCTACTAGACCATTAACTTAACATATGTAGGAATTTGGTAGTTTGTGAATAAATGCAGTGTTAATAGTTAAACTGGACCAGATACTATACATGCAAGAGGAAGTGTTGTTGGTAGAGACAACAGTGTTGCTGTTGATGGGTTTCAGGTATGAGAAACAACGATCAAACTTTGTTTCCTGCTTGGAGAGAAGTGAGTCTGCATCCAAAGTGGAAAGTCAGTGTTTGTCAGCTGATAAGGCCAAACTTCACACAGAGCTACAAGATTTGCAGGTATTATGCGTACAGTGAGATAGCTGTACAAAACCGTATTAATTCTGAAATAAAAGCTACATGAATAATTTAAATTTATGAATAAATGAATGGTTTTCCTTGCAGGACTTGCACTCAGAGACCCAGTCCCTTGAGACAGCTCATGCTGAGTTGGTGTCTTTAGCGATGTTGTTATATCCTGCTGCACCTGAAGAGAGTGTGAGGCAGTTGAAAGATGAGCTGGGGAACCTGCAAAGTAGAATGCAGGTCCAAAATGAAGTCCTGTCTCAAAGGTAATTTAAGAGCACTGTTTAAACTGGCTCAGCAGCATATTTGTTAACATCTCTCTTTGTCTTTAGAAATAGTCCTGTAGACATTATCTGAAATGTAAGATGTTTATGTCTTCTCATTAAATGCAGTATTACTATGCTTTATTCAGAAAACCAAATATTTTTGTGTGGCAGGTGTTGATTTTACTCTACTGTCGTTTTGTTCCTCAGAATCAAAGAGCTTCAGAACCACGTCTCGCTTGTGGAGCAGTTTGACAAGGCCCTGCTTAAATTCTCGCAGTGGAGTGAGACCATGCTCTCAAATCTGCACTCAGGTTCTCAAATCAACATTAACAATCTGCAATCTGCTGCAGCACAAGTAAAGGTAAGAGGGACTGCATACAGAATCCTAATTTTCTCCAGGATCAGTTAAAGTCAGTAAGCACATGAATAGTACTTTGCTTAAGAACATCTCATCCTCTGTCATTTGCTTTTTACAGGAGACCCAGGTGGCTTTACAGAAGCAGGCCAGTGTGAGACAGAGTTTGGAGCAGCAGACCGACAAGCTCTGTCAGCTCTGTGAGCCTGCTGATGCACAGCTTCTACGCAGCAGAGCAGACATCTGTCTCCAGCCCTATGTGGAGGCCCAGCACATAGCTGCACTTCAGTTAGAGTGCCTGGAAAGGCTTGAGGCTTTTCTTCAGACCCACAGTGTTGCTGCCGGGATGTTGCGAGGTCTGAGACAGACTGTGGAGAGTGCTGGGAGTTGGGATCGTGGAAGAGTAGAGGAGCTGCAACAGGAGCTGGCAACTATTGTGCCAGATATTAGCCAGCTTGAGACTTTAGCCGTCAATCTCGACAGCAGTCTCTGCAAAAGCCATCTTCATATTGGTGCTGATGAGGGGTCTCGTAAATCCTGCCGTGCACTGGCTGATTCACTCAGTAATGAGCTAGATGCAGTGAGGAACTTACTTGGTACCAAGCAGAGTGAAGCAGAGGCCCTGGGGGCTCTCTGGACCTCCTTTAGACAGAGGAAAGAACAGCTGCTCAAAGCTGTGGAAGACATTGAAGAAAAAGCAGACCACCAGAGCTTCAAGGAGCCCAGCCTCCATGCTCTACAACAAAGGTAAAGCATGACAGCGGAGTGATCACATCAAAATCAGTTAATCATTGAGTTAATTACCAGTTTGGGCTACTACTCGGTTACAAGAATGACAGCAACATTTTATCCCTGCATGTTTTTTTTTTTTAGGCTGCGGTTCTTTAATCAGCTAGAGGATGAGCTCCAGTCACACCAACATGAGGAGCAGTGGCTGAGGGACAAGGGCAACCAGCTGGCCCACAGAGATGCAGAGTTGGCAGGGGAGGTGTTGAGGGAAATTGGCCTGCTGGAGACCACGTGGGAAGACACCAAGAGACTTATCACAGAGAGGTACTAAAGGAATGCCATATCAAATCAAGACAACAATACAGAGAACAATAGTCACTAATGAGGACTGAGGCAAAACTAAAAAAGTCATACTTCTCTCCTTTTTAACAGACAGGAGCAATGCAATGTCCTTATTGAGCTTATGAGAGAATACCAAGTCCTGAAAACCTCCATCAACACTATCATTGAGAGCACTGAACCTCTGATTGACATAAGCTCTGTTCTAAGGGACCATGAGGAAACCAAGAGGTCACTAACTAAGGTCAGGCCAAGTGATTTTTTTTTTTTTTTTAATTTCCAAAAAATGTTCTTCAGGTTGTGGCCTCAACTCACTTTGCATTTCACATAACTAGTTTGGGGTTATACCTTTATGATGGTTCTTTATTCAATATGTAGCATGAGGCAGTGAAGGCAGAGATGGCTGGAAAGCAGCCTGAACTGGATCAGTTTTCCAGCAAAGGAAAACAGCTGGTGATTGAGCTAAGGAAGATCCCTGACTGTGATTCTCAAATGATGAAAAAGGACATGGAGACACTCGTTGATCAGTGGCTGGATGTAAGTCTAACTACAGTCATGGTGTTTTCATATGTTTATGATGTGATGCTACTGTATTCATGTGTTATTTTTAGAATATCATGGAGCTCTGTGGCACAGAGGGCAGAGCTTTAATGTAATACTTGTTTGCATGATCAATTTATTACCATTTTGGTTTTTAATGCTATTTGTTGATGAACAATTGCCACACTGCTAAGCCAGCTTAGTACCTGAAAAGCTTTCACCAATACGGTTCATGTTTAAATACAACATGAGATTCTGCATGGTCAGAAATGTACGAGATCTGAAATTTGGTGTGAAATTAACTCTCTAACATGTTTCAAGATGAGAATCAAAATAATCTTAATTTCCAAATACAAATAATCTATCCTAAATGATCAAGAAACATTTGCAATGTAGCACTTTACAGTCTACATAATGTTGAATTACCATAGCAACCTGATTGAAAACCTGAAGTTGAGTGTGAGATTTGTAAATATTTGTGTTAGTCCCCTTTGTGAAGTTTCTAATCTACTCCTCAGGTTTCTGAGAAATTAGATGACAACATTGAGCGCCTGAACCAGAGTTTGGCACTGTGGGAGGATGTGCGGAAAATCAGTGAGGACATTGAGAGCTGGACAAGCAATTGTGTGATTGAGCTAAATGAGAGTCTTAACAACCTTAATGACAGCCAGAAAGTGTCAGAAAGGCTCTCTGTGTTACAGGTATGATTTCTGATCTCAGTGTGGTTTTGCACATAACACAATGCAAATATATATGTATGTGTGTGTGTTTTAGATATCATAACCCTGTCTGGTCAGAGACAAAAGTTACAGAGGTTAGCACGCCTAAAGGAGTGTAACACAAGGTTTTCTCTTTTAATACATCCACAGGCTGAAATGGGTGAGAAGGGACAGAAACTTGAAACCCTGCAGGGCAAAGTGTCCGAGCTGAAAAAGTGCAGTCAAAGTCAAGAAACACCTGCTAAATTACAGGTACTAAATATTTTCAGTCTTATGTGTTTTCTTTTTCTGAATGAATTTTTGTATGTATCAAGTGATACAACATTTTCACTTGCTGACCAACACATATTAACCAAGGTCTGTCTCTCTATGAGACACAATTGTGTGTTATGTCACAAACCTTTATTCTACTTGCATCAGGCTTTGGAGAGTGACCTATGGAAAAAGATCACCACTGTTCAGAAGCTACATGAGCAGGCCAAGGGTAACCTCATGGACTTTAGTTCCCAAAGGCAACAGCTGGAAGACTACATTTCACAGATGTCTGCATGGCTAAAAAGCATGGAGGATTCTTTAGTGTCCACTGGATCGGATCCTGAGGACATTTGCAGAGTGAAGGTACTGTGCTACAGATCATCAACTGTTTTCCAATAAAAATCAGACATGTTAGATTGCAAATAAATGAATGCACTTATTAAAAATACTGTATGCTTTAAAAATACTGTATGCTTTCAAGGATCTTCAGAAAGAGCTGCAAAATCAGCAGGGGAGCATAGACTCCACCAGGGAGAGCCTGAACACCCTCTGTCGAAAATATCCTTCTGAAGAGCTGGCTGGTTTGGGTTCAGCACTCACTGACCTCATCAAGACCTACGAGTCTGTGAACCAGCTTTCTGCCAGGACCTTGGGGTCGCTGCAGAACTGTCTTCAGCAGCAGTTCAACGGTAAGGAGTCTAAGTCAGAATAAAATCTAAATAAAATGTGTGCCTTCACTAGCTCAGGCGGTGTTCATGCCACTGGTTAGTGTAAGACCTACTGTTTTTACTAAACTGCTTTCTTTGTCCTCCTATTAATTTCTTGGCATTTGATTGGTTAGTCATGCTTTACGTGCTTGTGTAAGAGAAAACCTGATTCATTTCCCATGTTACATCAGATTAATGCTCTTCTTTTCCCTCTGCTCCTCAGACCTGGTTCAGGAGTTCCATCGCTGGCTTTCAGAACAGAGGGAGATAGTGAAAGAATGCTCTGATCGATCTGGAGATACTCAAATTGTGGAACGCAAACTACAGAAACTAAAGGTAAATCTAATTTCCTGAGTATGGAGTAGCTGGATGTCACTAAATTACATTGAGGAATAGGAATGAGAGTAGACGGAAGATGAAAACCTAAAGAACTGATTTAAAAAATGTGACAGGAGTTAGAAATAAAAAGCTAAAGGTGACGTGGGTTGTCTGTAAGGGTGCCATGGATCGTGTGGAGGAGGGCGAAGTACGTCTAACTCAGGTCTGTGAGGAGGGGGAGAAGCTCCTGCTTCATCTTCCCAAAGCCAGTGCTGGGCAGGTCCAGCAGCACCTTTCCTCCATCCAACAGGACTGGGACAGCTTTGTGGAGCAGTGCAGACAGAACCAACAGATCCTGGAAGACAGTGCATCGCTCATGAAGGGGTAAGACACTGAAACAAGCTGCTTCAGTAAAACACTTTGTAATTCTAAAATGTATTACCATGGCATTGTTCTTTGTAGGTTTGAGGGCCGCCTTAAGAAGCTCAGATGGTGGTTGGAACACATGGAAAAGAAGATGACCACAGATCTCCTTGAAGCCAAGCAGCGTGGTTCTGAAAAGGCTGTGCTTGAACAAGTGGAAGAATATCAACAGGAAGTGCTCAAAGAGAGGTGCTTAATTCATTTATTGTTAAACATAAAACTCTGTAGCTTTCTTTAAACATTTTACTTCCTTCTGTGCAGGGATTCATTTGAGCGCTTGTGTCAGGAGGGCCAGGCGTTAAATGAAGGTGGGCGAGGTGACGGCAGTGAGACAAGAGTGTCAGCTCAGCTGCAGTCACAGCACCAGGCCTTGCTGAGGCGTGTGAGAGAGAGACTGCACAACTGCCAGCTGACTCTACAGGAACAGCAGGCCTTTGAAGAGACACTGCAGACTACCTGGGCCTGGCTTAATGGAGTACAGGAGCGCCTGGCTTCACTCAATAGCACAGTTGGCAATAAAGAGACCCTGGAAAAAAGGCTAGGTCTTGTACAGGTCAGTGTATTAAAAAATCTGCATTTTTGATTCCATGTTTTCTGGACATCATTTAAAACAGAGAGTTTGTAGTTGCCCTAAAACAGTTTTTTGTGCATTTAGGATATCCTGCTAATGAAGGGCGAAGGTGAGGTAAAGCTTAATATGACAGTAGGAAAGGGAGAACAAGTCCTGAAGCACAACAGGATGGAGGAGCAGGAGGCCATTTGTTCACAGCTGCAGAGGCTGAAGGATGCCTGGGCCAATATGTTGATGACCTCAATGAGCTGTCACAGGTAGGAATGTGGTTAATAACACCCACTGACGTCATAATTCAAAGTAGATGCACTTTCTTATGAAATGTTCTTATTGTCCGTAGTCGCCTGGAGTGGACTGTAGCCCAGTGGACCAGCTTTCAGGAAAACAAGAGCCAGCTGGAGCAGTGGATGGAGTCAGTGGAGCAGGAGGTGGGGATGACTCTGCCTCAGCAGCCTGGCCTCAAAGAGAAGTCTGCTATGCTTGAGCGTCTCAGAGCCATCCAGGCTGATGTTGATGCACATGCAGCAGCACTGTCACGTCTAACAGATAAAGCTGTGGAGATGCATGAGAAGACCGGTGACCAGACCTTTGGACCAGAATTGAGGGCAGAGCTCAATGTGCACTTTGCTGACATCTCGGCTGTTGTGAAGGTAATCTCGATGCAGGCAGAGGTGGAAAAACTCTGAACTGGAAGACTTGTTGCTTTAAGCAAGCTGAAACAGGACATTAGTAAAGTAAATAGACTTTACAATGTAAATGTGATTAAGGTTCTATGGTTCCTACTTTTTTTTCTGGTTGCCAACTTCTGTCCCTGATTAAGAAAATTATATGATATCTAGCAGCAGGTGTTCACATAGTCTTTTTCTTCTGTGAAGGGGAAAGTCCAGTCCATGCAAAACATTGTGTCTGAGCATGAGCAGTATCTTGATGCTGTGAGAGACTTCAATGATTGGCTGATCTCAGCAAAAGAGGAGCTCCAGCGATGGTCGGACCTGTCAGGAGACTCACTTTCTATTAAAAGAAAGCTCTCCAAAGTGCAGGTGAGGAAAATATATATAGTTGAGAAAAACACAAATACAACAAAAAATATGTCTTAAAGATGATGTTTTGTTACATGGATGATTTCACTTTTGAGCTTCAAGGGTATTTATACTTGGGATTTATTTATTAATTAATTCTCCATTTGCAGGAGCTACTTGACTCCAAGCAGCGAGGCAGAGAGAGGCTGAGCCGGGTGCAGAGGTGTGGGGCAGTGGCAAGAGATCGCACCGGCTCAGGAGGCTATGAGGCGATAGAGCGGGAGGAAGCAGCCCTGCTGTCATCGTGGGAACAGTGGGAACGTGGAGCTTTACAGACACGGGCTAGTCTGGAGACTGCTCTCTCTCAGATCGCTAGCTCTGAACAGGAGTTCAGTAGCCTGTCAGCACATTTAGAGCAGAACCTGCAGGACTTCGGCCATCAGCTCCAGGACTGGCGGCGACGGTTAGCTCAAGCAGATGGAAAAAAAGAAGGGGAAGAAGCCGTTAAAGGCTGGCAAATAGCAAAGGTAGTGTGTCATTTACTGTCAGTGATAAACCACCATTAAGTGTAACATGCAAACATAGTATTAGATGACAAAAGGATGTAATATGTCATGAGTGTCAATGAATGTTCTTGGTTGTTGATCATTTTGTATTAATTTTCCACCCAGGACACTTTGGAGGAACTTGTCAAAGCTGAGCCAGTTTCCGATAGTCTGAAGACGCAACTTAATGATCTGTGTCGATTCTCCAGAGATATGGGCACACAGTCAGACAGAGTGTCTGCGCTTATTAAAGAATACAACAGGTGAGAGAATTATTAGACACATTTAGCATTTACATGGGAAATATATGAAATATTTTCAGCTTTTTGCAGCTCATTCCACAAGATTTGTTTTAGAAGTACTGTATAGACCAGGAGTGACACTTCCTGTCTTTTACTATTGTCTAATGCCTTTTTTCCCTTCTTGTTCGTAGTCTGAGTCTTCAGGCCTCCAGAGAGTGCCAAAGCAAAGAGAAGCTGCTAGAACAGGGCTTCCGCTCAGCGTTCAGAGAGTTTCAGCAGTGGTTGGTCAATACTAAAATCAACACAGCCAAGTGCTTTGATGTACCTCAAAATCTCACTGAGGCCTCATCCAGCCTGCAGAAGATTCAGGTAAAGCATTTTAATTCAGATGCCCTGCAGCAATGAGACAGTTGTGGTGCCGGAAAAACTTATTTTGTTGTTGATTTTCAACACGTTTTAAAGAATATACCTGTAACTAAGGTTTTAACACATTAACACTTAACACTTAAATTGTCATTTCATATCTATCTGCCTTTCTCCTCAGGAGTTTCTAAGTGACAAAGAGCAAGGTCAGTCAAAGCTGAATGCTGTGGTTGTGAACGGTGAGTTTCTCTCCAGTGTTGCAGCCAAAGACAAAGTTGATGCAGTTAGGACTAAAATGAACACTGCTAGAGAGGACTGGAAAAATATGATGTCCAACCTGCACAATAGAGAAACAAGTCTACAAGTAAGCTCCCTCACCTTTATGAATTATATAACCATTTTAAAACCTGTAGTGCATGAATCCACTTTAAGCCAAGGGAACATTTCAACAGTCTTGCTGTATCATCTGTTGTGTTTCAGAACCTTTTGTCTCAGATGAAAGATTTTGAGGCAAGTGCGGAGCCTCTTCAGGAGTGCTTGAATGCCACAGAGCTGTCTGTACAGGAGAGCAGCACCAGACTTCATGATCTCACAGCTAAGAAGCTAGAGCTTCACAAGCTACAGGTACTAATGTCCAAAATCCACTGAGCATGGACCACATCTCATGTTGAAACCTACCCATGCTTAGTGCAGCAGCCTCTTTGCCACACTGACTATAACTGACCAAAGCTCACCATTCCAGCTATATTACAGTGTTTTAGTATTGCCATTATTCCTTTGGGAAGCCCTGTCAAAGCTTGTGCTACCTGCTAGTTTCTTTCATTTCCACCATCTGTCTGCTCCTCTTTGCTGATCTCATGCCTAAAAACCAACGTTTGCTTTATTCATTAAATACCATTGTCTTCACTGTCTGTCAGCTACTTCCTGAGGTCTTGATTGCATGTTATGGCCAACAAGAGCGAGCCATGTTGCCATCTGTAACGCCGTCATTCTGTCTGAGTCAACTGTCTGATACTGTATCTGTGTGTCAGCTTGCATGCCTCTTTGATAACCTGCTTGTGCTCTTCCAGTCTGTGCTTGAAGAGTTAGCCTCTCATGAGGTTCAGCTGAACAGGCTAAAAGAGAAGGCCCAGCTGCTGTGGGATGAACACGCGGCCGGCAAGGGTTTTGTGCACCGTGTCTCGCAGCTCTCTGCTCAGTACCTAGCTTTAACCAACCTGACCAAGGTACAGTAATGTCTACCAATCTGTCTGTGCAATGGGGCTTTTCTAGGGGTAGTGCTTTTGAGAAGCAACAGAGGCACTAGACTGGATCGAGCTGTGACTTAACATTATTTTACAGATGATAAACAGAGAAGGTACTAACTCACCATAATTAAACACTCATTTCTTTCTTTTGTTATTATCTGTTGTTAAGTTTTACACATTAGATATATAAGCTTATTTTCTTTATGTCTTTTGTACTAAATCTTTACTAGTCATAAAATATGTGTCAGGCTGGGCCTACTGTGGATAACATTTATAAAACCTGTATCAATCATTATTTGATTGTGTGGTGCTTTGTGGTTCTGCAGGAAAAGGCATCACGGATTGACAGAATAGTCACTGAGCACCAGCTTTTCTCCCAAGGGTTAAAGGAGCTTCAGAACTGGGTGGTTGACACCAGCCACATGCTGCAGACTTACTGTGCCCCCACAGCTGACAAAAATGTTCTCGATAGCAGGATGATCAAGTTGGAGGTATAAAAAAGCCGTTAAATGTAGTGTATAACATTTGAGTGAGCAGTTTTAATGCCCAGGATAGGGTTGTAATAAATGTTGTTGCACCAGGCATTGCTGACTGCTCGTCAGGAGAAGGAGATCCAGCTTAAGATGTTGATCACAAGAGGAGAGTCTGTTCAGAGAAACACCTCAGCTGAGGGAGTACCCGCTGTCCAAAAACAAATACAGGAGCTGAAAGATTCCTGGGATGCTTTACTTTCCGCCTCAATCCAGTGCAAAAGGTTTGTCACCTACAAGTAACAAATGAAAAATGTATTTCTTTAAGGCTGTAGCTTCTCAGGTGTCCACAAAGGTTTTTTTTCCAGCTGTGTTAATATATATAAAAAGTATCACAGCTGTTGCTCTAACCAGCATTGTCACACTCTTTAAAACTGACAGTCAGCTGGAAGGTTCCCTGTCTCAGTGGACCAGTTACCAGGAGGATGTGCACCAGTTTGTGGCTTGGGTTGAGCGTGTGGAAGAGATTCTTGACCCCTCTGATAAACAGTGCCCAGAGATGAGAGACAAAACTGCTAACCTTAGCAAAGCTAAGGTACTTCAGTCTTTTCTGTTATGCTGTGTACTGTTTTAGATAATGTAGTACATTAACTTTTTATTGGGACAGACTTTCATACATTAGAATTTCACACCCTGAATGAGCAGTGTAAGCTTCAAAATCCCAACAACATTTAACCACAAGAAGTAAATATTTGAATTTCTTGCACAAATGATTACTAATTTAACTTCCTCTTGTTTCAGCTGCTGTATGAGGAAGTTCTCAGTCACAGCACCCTGTTAGACACTATTTCTGCAAAGAGTGCCAGTATCGCTGAGAACTATGTCACTCAACTGGAGCTCCAAGATCTGCAAGAGCGCTATAACACCATCAAAGACAATTCCATGGTAATGAGCAACAGAATGTGCACCACACTTAGCAATGACTTCTGTTTAAAATACATTTAACCTTCAGTCTTGTGGCGACCTGCACATTTAGACAAAACACAGAAAATAATCCATTTTCTAAGAAAAGATTGTCCCAAGTGCTAGAATGAGCTACATCATTAGGCTATGAATCATTGGCGCTTCATGAGGTTTTTTTGATACAATAAGAGTTTCATCGAAGGAAAGCATCACACTGCTGGAAACACAGTCAGAGTGTGAAAATACCAAGCCAATAATCACGTCAACAGCGATGTCAAAGGCAAAGTAAGATACAATTAGCCTTAAATTACAGTGGAGTCATTATCCTCACTGTGTTCTCAGAGGGCAGTAGGCAAAGCAGAAGAGCTGGTGAAAGCCCATCAGGAGTATCAAAGAGGCCTCCATGCATTTGAGGACTGGCTGGAACAGGAACAGGAGAAGCTTGGATGCTACACCCAGCTGGAGGGGGATGTTGACATGCTGGAGGAGACTCTCCAAAAGCTACAGGTCTGAAAATTAAGTGGGATGATGTTGGAAATAATGGGGATAATGAAATTCTATAGCTACTACGAAATAGCCAAAAGTTTTATTGAATTCATATATTTCCAAAAGTTTAGAAAAAGTTTTAGAAAAATGCTCAGTCACATCTATGTAACTACAGGAGCTGCAGCTGCACTGCACAGAGGGCCAGGCTTTGTTGAACACCATACTGGTCACTCGAGAGCTGGTCACTCCCTGGGGGCTGCCTCAGATCGAAGACCGGGCACTGGAGTCTCTGCAGCAGGAGTGGAGGCTGTACCAGGCCCGGCTGGCTGACACACGCGCGCAGCTCAACAGTGCACTGGCCAAACTCCGGCAGATGGAACAGAAGTTCCAGCGCCTGGACAGCTGGCTGAAGGGCATGGAAACCAAAGCTCAACTGCGTTGCCATCGGCGATCTGATCGTGCCACTAAAGACGCTCAACTCCAGCTAATAAAGGTGAGTAGTTCACACAAAAATGTATGACCATTGGAATATTTTGTACTGCTGTACAAAATATGGATAATTACAATGTATGTAGTTTTGAATGTTTTTTCATTTGCTGGAAAATGTCCTCACAAGTGACATAGTGTTGTAGGGCAAAGCAGTTTCTCCAGTGTTGTCTTAACATTACTAATGATGCTTTCTTTAGAGCTGGCAAGAGGAAGTGCTGGTTTATCAGGAGGAGATGGAGGGCCTTAGTCTCCTGGCTCAGCAAGTTCTGGATGAAACCCATATTAGCAGTCGGATCTGTACCAGAGCCACCCAGATCACGGCCCGTTACCACGCCCTGCTTCTGCATTTACTGGTAACATCCACTTGACCAGTATAAAAACACACACAAAAAAAGAAAAAAAAACTAGATTTGTCTTGACTGAAATCCTTAAAGTTGTTTCTTTAACCAGAAGACTATGCAGATTGCCAGTTTAAAATCTTTGCTGAGAATATTTTTGACAGTGGAAAAATGTCAGCACTTTAGGTACCCTAAACATTCTCTTTATAATGCAGGAGACAATCAAACAGCTCCAGGAGGAGGTGTCATGCATTGAAGAGGCACAGTGTGTCTTCGGCACCTTCTCAGACTGGCTCAGTACAGCTCAGAATAACTTCAGCACTGTGGCTATCAGTGTCGATGTGGTGGATCGCTTGGCTATGGAGAGAAAGATGAAAAAACTGGAGGTACACTCTAAGAGCATTAGTTATCTGAATATTATAGTCTGCTCTGTGAAGACCATTGATCTCCACATTGATCTGAGCCATATAAATACTACATACCAACATTTAGCTATCAGACTCAAAAATCTGATATCTACTTAAAAATGAATGACACCAGCCCATGTATGTTTCAGGCTCTTCAGGCCGATATGGAACAGGGTCACACTTACATGAAGACAATGAGAGAGAAGTCGGAGCGAGCCATGGCATTCCTGGAGGAGCCTGAAGCAGAGCAATTAAAGGAGGAAGTGGACCTCCGCCTCTTCCAGTTAGAGGAATTGATGGCAGCTCTGCGCACAGAGCACAGCTCCCTCGAGAAATGTATCGCACTGTGCAAAGACTTCATGGATAAATACAAGGCTCAGGCTCAGTGGGTGATGGAGACCAAGAACCTTTTAGCATCAAGTGTAGAGCCTAAAGCAGAACTCTACCAGAAAAAGGCTCAGCTTGCAAAGTACAAGGTAACATATCATTGTTTTTTTTTTTTTTTTTTTTCTGGTGATAACAGCAACAAGACAAATATTTTCTTCTTCAATATGTTGTTTGCTTTTTGTTTATGCAGACCATCCATCAGACGGTGCAGTCTCATGAGTCTGCGGTGAAATCAGTCATTGAGAAAGGGGAGGCCCTGCTGGACACAGTTCACGACTCCACGATAAGTGAAAACATGAAAAAGTTGCACGCTGACTACCAAGACCTCTGCTTGGCTGCTAAGGTATGACTAGTGTAAAGCTGTTTTTCCTGAGATCTATTTTGGGCATTCAGCCTTCAATCTTCAAACGTCCAAAACTCTGGATTTTATGCACAGCTAATGTTATGGTTATGGTATTATATTTACACTACAAAGGTCACTGAGCTACACTTAATGTTGCGTTTCAGACCCAGGTCCAGAACCTTGTGGAGTGGGTGAAGGAGCATGAGGATTATAACAGTGAGTTGCAGGAGGTTGAGAAATGGCTGTTACAGATGTCCAGTAGACTTGTCACATCAGACTCGATGCAGACCAGCAGTATGGAAATGGCCACTCAGCAACTTGCTCGACACAAGGTGCCCAACTCTGTCACTGATGCAGTGGTTACTATAGTCTTTGTTAGACTGCGTTGCCAGTTACTACATTATTATATTATCTTAAATTCATTTTGGTTTAAATGGATTACTTTACTTGATCTGTTTTTAAATACGTGACCATTGTTTTTCAGGCAATCATGGAGGAGATAGCCAGTTTTGAGGAGCGTCTCACCAGCTTGAAGCAAAAAGGAGAAGGTCTTGTTTCCAGCTGTACAGACCAAGTTCAAGCTAAGATCAGTCAACAAGTCCAAGCTCACCAACAGGGAACCAGAGACAGCTACTCTGCCATTTGCAGCACTGCCCAGCGTGTAAGTATTACAATGTCTTTATCAGGAACATTAGCAGATCTGACTCTTTGTTATGATATCATGTTAGCTAAGGTCTTTCCTCACTTTGTTCAACAGTTGTACCAGAGTCTTGACCGGGAGCTGCAGAAACATGTTAGTCACCAAGACGCTCTCCAACAGTGTCAAACCTGGCTCTCCACGGTGCAGGAGGAACTCCAGCTCAACAGCCAGGGACCATCTGGCTTGCAGGAAGCTCTGAAGCAGGTAACTGACACAGTGTGATTTTTTTTTTTTTTTTCTGCTTTTGGATGGCGACAGTGCACTTCAGTTATTTTTTTATATACAGTATATTTTTCAAACTACTTTTGCATACACAGGTGAAACACTACAGGGCCCTTCAGGAGCAGGCCAGCACTTACCTGGACCTGGTGTGTTCTGTGTGTGACCTGTCTGATGATGCTGTGAGAGTGACAGCTGCAGAGGTCCAGCAGGTCAAACTCACGGTCTGTCTCCCTTATTCTACTGCACAACATGAGACACATGTTAGAATAACTGTCTGAGTAGTGTATCATCATAATCAATGTCATCCATCCATTACCGATACCCACAGGGACCATGGGTATCTGCTGGAGCATTAATCAGTGTCATGAACATGTCATGACAATGTGTTTTTGCAGATAGAGGAAAGGATGTCCAGTGCGCAAGAGCTTTCAGAGGGCTGGAGGGAGATCAAGGACCAGAAACAAGATCTAACCAGCCTCTTCCAGGACATGGAGCAGCAGCTCCTCAGCCTCTCCAGAAGACCAGCTGAGCTGGAGACCAAGATAGCTCAAAACATGCTATCACAAGCCAAGGTAGGAAACCAGTGATCCACAGGCACGCCAATCATTTTTTCTTCTGCAGTCATGTTTATTTAACGTATGCCTACATATGTTCTTTACCTTAACACTATAGTAATGTGAGTCGAAACACTGGTTTTGTTATTATTATCTCACTGAGCATTTTGGCCTGGGATTTCTAGGGTCTACCAGGAGATCTGTTTACTGTGTGGATGTATTTGTGGTTACCATTCAGTGTATTGTTTGTCACACAGGAATGCAGCCAGCAACTGCAGTCTAAACAGAGTATCTTGACCAAGATGACTGAGACTGTGCGCAGATTGACTGGAGGCCAGGACTCTCCAGAACATGCAGAGCTTGATCGCCTGAGCCATTCCTGGCTTGAGCTCTGTCACCAGGCCAACAAGCTGCAGAGCCAGAGGGACGAGGACCTGCAGAGGTCTAAAGAATACCATGACTGTATCTCTGCAGTGGAGGCACTGTTTGAACAGGTGTCCAAAGAATGGGACAATATGGCCAGGTATGTTTACATAGACTGGTAGACATGGTAGTTTCACTTTGTTTCTCTTTTTCCATTTTATGTTTTTTTTTTTTTTGGTAATGAAAAAAATGTATTCAATATTTCAGTTATAAGATTATAACTGTATATATTATAAGAGGATGTTTATCATTAGAAAAGTGATGCAAGCAAACAACATTTGTGTAATGACTTGGTTGCTTTTGGCAGAACGGATGCTGAGAGTTCATCTCAGCACTTGGAGGCTTTACGGAAACTTGCAGTAACACTGGAAGAACAAAAAGGTACTCTTGAGGATCTTAAAGACCAGAAACAGAAGGTCATCCAACATTTGAACCTGGATGACAAGGAACTGGTAAAAGAGCAAATCAGCCACTTTGAGCAGCGATGGTCACAGATGCAGAACCTAATTGAGAGGAAAATTCAGGACTCAGTGGTGACACTAGAAGATATGAGCCAAGTAGAGGCTCGCCTGAGAGAGGCTCGGGACTGGGCAGAAGAGCAGCAGCCTGCCCTGTCTGAGGCCATGAAAATGAGCCCTCCCCCTGAGTTGGCTCAGAGTTTCCTTTTTGACCACCTGAGCATCTGCAGTGAGCTGGAGGCCAAGCAGCTCCTCCTGGCCCAGGCCATGGTGGATGCTGACAGGGTGCTGGCACGTCTGGGCCTCAGTGAGCGACAGCGTCTGCAGCAGCTGATTTCTGATACACAATCTGAAGTGGAATCTCTAAGTGTCAAAGTGGTGCAGCGCAGAAAACACCTCAGCAAGGCTTTTACAGAGAGAACGCAGTTCCTGATGGCTGTGAGCCAGTCCATTTCTTGGGTCCAGCAGAACGAGAAGAAGGCCCAAGCTGAGGAGTACATCGCTTTGTTACCTGATGACCTGGCCAAGCAGGTCAGAACATGTAGGAACATCCAAAGCAGTTTGAAAGCCTATCAGAGTGAGCTGACCTCCTTATGGTCTCAGGGGAGGGATCTGATGAGGGATGCCAGCGAGGAAGAAAGAAATGAGATTCTCACAAAGTTACAGGAGTTGCAAAACATCTTTGACAAAACACTGCACAGATGTGGACAGAAACTTCAAGAGCTTGAAAAAGTACTTGTTTCCAGAAAGTATTTCAAAACTGACCTAGAGAAAATATGCCAGTGGTTAAAACAAGCTGATATCGTCACCTTTCCTGAAATAAATCTGATGGTTGGAGATGCTGAACTGGAAGCACAGCTACTGAAGTACCAGCTGATAATTGAGCAGGCAATTGAATATGAAAACCTCCTCCTAATTGTACAAAGAGCTGGTCAAGAAATATTGCCCACACTGAATGAAGTGGACCACTGTTATTTGGATGAAAAACTTAACACCCTCCCCCAGCAATATAATAGCATATTAGCTCTAGCTAAGGAGAAACAGGAGAAAATCCAGCAGGCCATTCTTACAAGGAATGAATACACCTCCTTCATAGATGTCACTCACAAAGCTCTTAAAGAGCTTGAAGAACAGTTCAATAATCTTGGCACACAGCCTGTAGGGCTGCAAACAGAAGAAGTGGTCAGTCTGCAGAGTGATTACAAAGCCATTCAGGCAGATCTGAGCAACCTTGGTTTAGCTGTGAGTGAACTAAACCAGAAAAAAGAGGGATTTCGTAGCACGGGTCAACCATGGCGCCCAGAGGAAATGACCCAGCTTGTGAGCCTGTACAACAGCCTGAAGAGGTTGGTTGAACAGAAAGTAGAGCATCTGAATGAAACGTTGGAGTCATTTGAAGACCACAAGGCGATGGCTATGCAGGTCGATTCGGAGTTAAAGGCCACTAAAGAGCAGCTAGTTAAAGTCAATGCAGAGACCCAGTCAGCTGAGGAGAGGCTGAAGAATTACCACGCTTTGGCGGGGAGTCTCCAGAGTGCCAACTCTCACTTGTCAAGACTCATGGAGCAGATGGACACTCTTGCACCTCGTGTGGACCAAGCAGCACAAGACGCCTCGAAGGAGCAAGTGCTTCTGTGGCAAGATGAGTTGCGGTCTTTGCAAGCTGCAGTAGGGGAGCTGATAGAAGAGTGTGAGAACCGATTTATTCAAAGCAAAGATTTTGAGACAGAGATGAAAAGGACTCTGGACTGGCTGCAGCAGGTTAGGGATGAACTGGGCTGTGCTGTGATTGTAGATGTGAGGGTGGAGAAGGTGCAGGAGGAGATCAGGAAGCAGCAAATCATGCAGGAGGAAGTGCAGTCCAGGCTGAGAATCGTGGCTGCTCTCAGCAGCAGGGAGAAACAAAAGTATGTTAGTGCCAACGAGCTCGTCCCAGTACGAGTAGATACAAGTCTAGAGGAAATGGCAAAGCTGCAGGCTGACGTTCAGAAAGTACTGAGCTCAAAACAGGTGGGTCGAGATGCCATTCTTTAAAATGAATGAAATCATTAATTTAATGAAATGCTTGTTTAATGTTGTCATAATTTTCTTGATGCCTGAGTATAGAATTTTATATTATACATGAGATCAACATATTTTTTTGTTAAATATATGAAGATTACACTGGAGGAGGCCCTGGTGTTGTGCCAGAAATACCACTTCAGGATGCAGTCTGCCTGCGAATGGCTGGAGGATGCTGTGTCCTTCCTGCAGCAGGCAAGCCTGGGTGTGGATGTAGAGAACTATGAAGAGTGTCTCCGGCAGCAAGGGGACATCATGGCCACGGAGCAGGAGTTCCTCATCCACCTGGAGGAGCTGCAGGCCCTGCTTCCTCAGCTGGAGAATTTGGTCAACCCCATAGCTAAAGAGCAGCTCCGTGTGAGTGTGGAGTCGGCAAAGCAAAGAGGTGCAGAGGTCCGAGAACAGCTCCAGTGTCACCAGGATGTCCTTCATAGGTAGTGATGATAAAAGAATGATGGTACATGAGCAATACACTGTAATAAGACAGTCATTTAGTTAATAACCACATCCTCTGATATGTGTTCTTAGCTGTGTAGCTCAGTGGAAGTCATACCAGGAAGCAAGGCAGACTGTCATTGAGCTTATGAATGAGGCTGAAAAGAAGCTGACTGAATTTTCCACTGCCAAGGCAGCCACAAGTCAAGAGGCTGAAGATAAGCTGTGCAGCCATCGGGTATGAGCGGCTAAAACTGTCACTTTTCACGCAGATAAATCTGTGATGCTACTATGACTGTTATGCACTTTGTTTATTAATTGTCTCTTACTTTTCCAGTCCCTAGTTTCTCTGGTGAATGGCTTTCAAGAGAAGCTGAGTGGTTTAGAAGAGCAGGCAGCCCAGCTGGAGCTGGTGGGGAGTGATGCCAGCAAGGCTACCATCAGTCGCTCAATGACCACTGTGTGGCAGCGCTGGACAAGACTACGCAGTGTGGCACGGGGACAGGAGAGAGTCCTGGAGGACACAGCACAGGATTGGAGGACTTTTAGAGAAAAGGTGCATAGGCAGACAACTTAGAAAACTGGTAGTGGTAGTAGTTTATAATGACATGAAATACTATTTATAATATTCATTTCTTATAGATGGTCAAGGTTAGAGCAGTCTCTGATGAGCTCCAGAGTCGTTTTCCTGACAGTGCTGTAGAGAAGGCCTCCAAAGCTACCCTGCAGTCTCTGTTAGACCAGCATGACTTACTGAGCCAAGATTTGGAGAGAGAGCTGTCTTCACTAACACTGCTCCGCCAGTACGCCCTCAGCCTGCTGCACGACGTGGAAGTGCCTTCACCAACTAATGACCAGGATGAGCTGCCCAGCCTGAAGGAGATCAGAGCTGTACAAGACCAGATGGAGAGGTAGTGAGAGGATGAACCCTGAGGAGTTGTTTCTGTCAATAAGCCCCATGTGTGTTTTCTAAAGGTGCAATGTGTAAAATGTGAGAGATTCAGCAGCATCTAGTGATGCCATTGCAGAAAGCAACTTATTCTCCCAATGTAGATGTAAAAGGCTCTTTCTAAAATGAAGAAAATGCAACACAAATGAGAACATATTTATGAATACTATATTTCATGTCTACTAATATTTCACTCGAAATATTCCACATTGAAGCATTCAATTAATGACTTTAATAGTTATTTTGTATAGATTATTAGCAGAAAATTAGCAGATTTTGAGTAGAGTCATTTTTCTGATTGACTCCAGCCTCCTGACACAGTCCAGGACCAAGCGGGCTCAGGCAGCTCAGGAGCTGAGAGAAAGAGAGGAAGTGGAAAAGGAGCTTAGTGTTGTGAAAGCCTGGATCCAGGAGACACGAGAGCTTCTTCTCAATCCAACACCAGACATTGATTCGCAACTGCAGGAGCTTGAGGTACATCTGCTGTCAAGCAATATTATTAGGAATATATATTTTTGTCATTCTCACAGAACATCATAGTTGAATACTATATAACCTAATGCTTCCTGTTATATTACCTATTGAATAGTATATTAACTGATGTATTATTTCTGATTTTTGTTTGCTGTGTATAGGTTGTGCATGGAGATGTGATTACTTATCGTCAAAATGTGGATAAATTAGCGGAGCAGCAACAGAGCAAGTACCTGGATCTTTACACTATACTGCCCTCTGAAATTTCCATGCAGCTGGCTGAGGTTTCACTTGCACTGGGTGCCATTGAGGATCAGGTGCTGTATATGATCAGATTAGCTTTGATTTGACACTTATACATCTCTTTTTCTGCATTAACTACATTGATTGCATATGACAGAAATTGTGTGATATTTCTTATTGGTGCTTTAGGTTCTGTCCAAAGAGAGAGAAATTCAGAAAACTAGAGAAATAAAAGAGGACTTCAGTTCCAGAATCCATGACATCTCTGAGAAACTTAAAGCTGTCTCTGCTAAATTCAAAGAAAAGTCTCCAGATATTGATCATGCCAAAGAAGAGGTGAAGGTGGGTCACCTTATTTTGCTTGGTCTAACTGTGAATGGCTTAGAAATAGTACAGTTATACTAACATTTAAGAGCATTAAATGTTATCAGGATATACCGTTGATATCATAGTTTGTTCCACAGAGCCTGGCCGAAGACTTGGACTCCTGTGGTCGCGCTCTGTCAGAACTGGATGCTGCTGTACAAGAGTTTAGCCGCAGAAACCCAATGCTGGCCAAACAGCTAAGTGATGCCATCAACAAGCTATCAGAGATGCATCATCACACTACACGGCTAGCAGACTGTAGGAACAACTGGCTCAAAAAGGTTTGCTTTTGCAGGTCTCGTGTATGTAGCACAGTTACTCTGCTCATGCTAATGTTGTTTTATGCTACAACATTCATAAGTTGTGACACAGTTTTTGTTTGTGTTCTCTAACCATATGGTCTCTCTCTTATCTCGGCTCCTCAGGCTATCTGCTATTTAGATGAGTATAATGAGATGCTGGACTTCATTGTGAGGTGGTCAGAGAAAGCCAAAAGCCTGGTGAGGGCAAATATCATCTGGAACTCCTCTGTTCATCTACAGGAGCAAATACGCATGTACCAGGTGAGCTGGGATCCAGACATGTATTCACACAGTGTGTTCAGACATTTTAGCTTTTTAAAAATTCATTCACTACCTCAATGCTTTCTTAGGCTGTCTTGCGTGAGTCTCGGGAGCTCCACGGAGACCTGGAATCAATGGCAGAGAAAGTGGAGCTCCTGTCTGAGGTGCTGCAGGTTGAGTCTATGAGCCAGCAAGTGTGTGAACTCAGTCGACACACTGAGGAGCTTCAGCAAAACATGAAGACACGTCTGCAGAACTTGGACGATGCAGATAAGGTAGAGAACAAAAAAAATGTGTTATTATTAGTGTTAATGTATTACTAATACTCTCTTAAGGGAGTAATACTTATATGGTATCATATATATATATAAAGCTGACTGTTGCATGATATGTCCTCAGAGCATGGAGGCCCTGGAGTATGAAGTTAAAGCCCTACATGTTGCTCTGGAGCAGGTCCAAGCAACACTGACCTCACCAGAGTTGGCACATCAGAGCCTCAAAGAGCAGCTGGCTCAGAGACAGGTAACCATGCTACATTAAAATAATCCTATAAATCATCGTAATGCACAGTCAACACTTAGCTTGCATGTTTTCCCTTGTTAACAGTTTCACATAATATAAACTCTTCCTGTTTTTGCAGCGTCTGTTGGCAGATATGGAGAGTTTCAAGCAGCAGGTGCAGGCAGTGCAGCTGTGTCAGAGTGCTCTGCGGGTCCCAGAGGAAGTGATGCCCAACCTTGCCATCTGTCGCACGGCTCTGCGTCTGCAGCAGGAAGCCAGTCAGTTACAGCACGTTGCCATTCAGCAATGCAACATCCTCCAGGTACAGCAGGGGGCACTACTGCTACAGGACAGCAACTTTATACTGTTTGAAGTTCTGCATTCAGACATAATATGCAGTGCAGGACAGAAAGGTCTGGCTACACGAAGGAGTTACAAAAAGTTAAAAACTAGTTCTAAAATGTACTTTAATGCCAAAAATTAAAAAATTGTAACACAAAGAATCTCTTCAGCTAACTAGTGGAAAAACACCTTCTGTTCCTACACAGGAAGCAGTGGTGCAGTATGAGCAATATGAACAGGAAGTGAGAGACCTACAGGGGCTGATCGAGGAAGCCCACCGTATCATCCAGGACCGTCCAATCCCCACCAACAACATCCAAGAGCTGCAGGCCCAGATCCTTCACCATGAAGTACAATATATGAATTCATTCACTTTATCAGATTTCCTTTACAGAGAAAAGTCATATGGAAATTATGTGCTTGCATACATGCTTGCTTGTTACCTCTCTGTGTTGCATGTTACATTTTATAGTTATATACAGTTAGATATTTATGATGTGTTGTATTTTTTTTAATAGGAACTTGCCCAGAAGATCAAAGGTTACCAAGAGCAGATCGCGTCACTGAACTCAAAATGTAAGATGCTGGCTGTGAAAGCCAAGCATGCAACCATGCTGCTGACAGTGAGCGATGTGGAAGGACTGCCTGAGGGACTGCAGGACATGGATAGAGAGAAATCCCAGAAAACCTCAGCACAGGCTGTTACGGTAATAGAACATAACGCACAACATCATATACTGATCCTGGGAAGATTTTTGCATTGTTGGTGGTGGTATTGTCTAATTAACCTCTTGACTCTCTGCTGTTTCTGGCTTCATCTTAAAGAGTGATAGTGTTCTTATGGGTTTTTTCTGATTTTATTAGATATTTTTCTGTAATTAATCCTTCCCAATCCCTCTTGCATGTCTCCTCTTCTGTTAATGTTTCTTGCATGTTGTGTCAGATGATGGCTGCTCGCTGTCACACCCTCCTGTCTCCTGTAACTGAGGAGTCTGGGGAGGAGGGCACAAACAGTGAAGTTTCTTCTCCTCCTGTTTGTCGCTCTCCTTCTCCCATCACTCAAACTGAAGCCACTATAACCAAGGTATCTGCTTACACTGTTCTTCTTTTTAGCCTTGTTTCCCAGTCAGTGTTCTTTTTCCGAGACATTGTACATATTATATTTCACTTTCATTGTAGTAATCTAATTTTCTCTGCTCTTTTAACTTTTAACTGGAACTGAAATGAATAAACGATGAAGGCAAAACCAAACCAGGAGTAAAAATCCTTATCTGTTCTCCACCTGTGCCTGCAATGTCATCACGACCAACAATACATTTGGACTTTTCCATCTGGTTGCTAAATGTTTCACAACTCATTTGTCTTAATTGCTGATGCTGCTGTTTTAATGTTTTTAGATGGGGAGAGGAACACTCACAAGAGCTCCAATCCAGGAATTATATGACCCAACGTTTGAGTCTGTGGCCAACTTAGATGACTTGCAACGATCATGGGAGACATTAAAAAATGTGGTATGTGAATAATACAAGACATCAGCTTGATGGTTTATTGATTCTCAGTGACTTTATCATCTTCTCCTTTACAGATCAGCGAGAAGCAGAGGTCTCTGTATGAAGCTCTGGAAAAGCAACAGCATTACCAGGATTCACTCCAGTCAATATCTTCTAAAATGGAGGCTCTCGAGGCCAAACTGAGTGAGCCTCTGGAGGCAGATAAAAGTCCAGAAAGTCACATAAAGGCCCATCAGGTGAGTCCCATGCTTTAAAATAAATGTGAGTAATAGTTGGCTGAATAGAGATATTGGCAGTTTGTCTTTCTACACTTTTACTTTTTTAATTATACAGGGCTGTATCAGTATCAGTATGTTTGTTTTCTGTAGGGTCTAATAGAGGAGATACAGAGAGTTCAGGAGGAAATAGACAGGCTGCAGACAAGCTTCACCGAGGATCTGGCCTCTGATGCTGTGGACTCGGATATGGCTCATCAGTTAGCCATGCAGTCCTCCCTTTCTGTGTTAGCTGAGAGGATGGCCACCATACACATGAAGGCATCAGGAAAGCAACGACTATTGGAGGTAGTTTTTGTAAAAACTACGAAAGTATATGACTACTGATAGTAACTACAGTAATATTTGTGTTTTATTAATTAACTGTATTAATGTATGACTAATAAACCTCATGTAATAAGTAAAATGAGATGTGCTCTGTTCCAGGAGCGTGAAAGTGACCGTTTGGAGGGCCAACTTCAGGAACAGGCCATACAACTCTATCACACCCAGGCAGATGAACTGAACCACTGGTTGGCCAGAATGCGCAGCGCTGTCACCTATATCCTTGGCCCTAAACCTGTAGAGGAGACAGATATGGAGGATCAGATCACTGAATGTCAGGTAAGAGCTCCCCCTGCTGTCCTCTCAGAGCATGATGAAAACATACACATGAATTATTACATAAGAATTTGATTACACTTATGAATATGATCATTAGATTAACTATTAGTACATACATGTAATTGTCAGAAATGACACAGGTACAGTAACTGTTCTCTAAGTGTTCGGTCATTGGCTGTGGTCAGCACAGACAGTGGAGTATTTACATCTGTCTTATACACTGCATCAGTTTATTTCTTTACCTTATTGCATATGGATCATTCCTGGACGGCAGGAACCATTGAGTCAGTAAACAAGAGCATTAGCAGAGTTAGAGGGGCATTCAGATGGCTGGGCTTCTAAGCAACTGTTAGTACTCGTCTTAAGCAGATTATGCAGATGTCTCTGTGTGACAGAGACCTATTAGCACACAGGGTGGAGCAGTCAGTGGTTGTGACTTTCAGACGATTAGAGATCCTAGAGTTGGGATTGGTGTTAGTGCTAAAGCTGCTAGAATATCCAAGTGGGAGAATCCTAGTGAACAGGGAGAGAGTATTATTCTCCACCTTAGAAAACCTGCAGAAGCTAACCATTACAGAGTAGTGACTATGCTATTAGAAAACACTTCTTTTCAGCATTCACCAGTAGCCATTCTTGAATGGTTTGTACATTCACCATGGTGTTCTGCACAGGGCCATGGTGAAGGATAACTGCCTTCGAATTTGAACAAGAGCATGAAAGATTAGAGCTAATATGTTGTGCAAGACGTGAAGCTGGAGAGGTGGGCCAAGGATGAAAGCAGAGGGAGAACTCTCCCTGTCCTGTGGCCAGGAAAAGCTGCTGGTGTGAGGGATTCAACCAGACCTGGAGGGTCTGTTGGGTAGAGAACAGAGCTGTAGGTGGTGACATCATGTTTGAGCTGGCCTCTCTCCTGCTGTTACTGCAGAACATGCTGCTGGAGATTGAAGAAAAGGTGCTGGCACTGTCAGAGTTGTCCATGCACAGTGAGAATCTGCTGCTGGAGGGTCGGACGGAGACCAGAGAGGAAGCTGAGCAGCTGGCCAGAAAGTTACAAACGTTGAAGGGCGGCCTGTTGGAGCTGCAGCGGATGCTACAAGACAAAAAGACTGACATAGAGGTGAGCTGTTGACATCATGTGCATGTGGTGCTGAAGTCTTCAGAGTGAGTACCTTGCTCATGATGTAGATGAAATGTTCCCAGTCACATGTGGCATTTTCTTTCTAATTGCACTATACAAAATAAAGAACTCCAGGACTTGCTTGGACTTGCACCACCTTGTTTGCTAGAGCATGATCATACATTGCATTGTTTTTGTTTTACAATACACTCTCTGAACCCTACAGGGGTCTCTGCAGGAGCAGGAGGACAGTGAATCAGACTCCAGTCTCTCTTTGAGTCCCAATGTGCAGGACTGGCTGGCCCAAGCCCGGACCACACGTTCCCAACAACACCAGGATAGTCTGCAGAGACAGAGGGTATTTTTCTACATTGTTTCTAATCTGGATTGCAAAGTAGAAACTGAAATTTCCTTTGTCAAACCTTGGTTTTCCTTTTTACTTGTCCCTACTACCACAGACTGGGAAACTTATATAATATACTGTGTCTATTTGAAGAATAAAATAAATTATCATATCCCTGTACCACCACTACAGTGATTCAGATTTTATGAAATGCTTGAAAAGCATGGTCAAACACTATACAACAATTATTGTCACATTGCATATGTGCTCTGTAGGAGCTGGAGGAGCAGCTTGCAGAACAGAAAAAGTTGCTTCAGTCAGTTGCAAGCAGAGGAGAGGAGATTCTCATCCAGCAAGCCTCACCCAGCAGTGCCAGGTATTCTACTGTGCATACAGTCAATAAATTGACAAGGACGTATACAGTATGTGGTGATTTCTGTGGCAAATATAAATGGAATCTTAATTCATTCATGTTTTTCTCACTGTACAGCACAACAGAGCCTTTTTCATCTGCAGCTTTGGTTGAGAGGGAAGCTCAGGCTGCACGAGATCAGTTGAGGCAGAGATGGGAGAGCTTAAGACTTGAGCTAAAAACGAAACTGCAGCTCCTAGAGAAAACTTTGGAGCAGGACCACAAGCAGCCAGTACAGACCCTGTTATACTGTTTTTGTTAACACATATGATAATAGATGCAAAGTATTCTGTTATCGTTGTTTGGAAAATTTAAAGCTAGGAACTGTTCTTCATCGTTATCTGCTGTTCCTGCAGGTGTATTCCAGGGCCTCCCGTGTGTCCACAGCTGGGTCACTGTTTAAAGGAGATACACAAGCTGACAAAACCTCCCTGAAGACCTTGTATGATAGTTTCAGACAGACAATAGAAGACATGACCACTCAGGTTCTTACTACTGCTAAAGCATTATTGAATGTGTCTCATTGTTATTGACAAATTAAAATACTAACATGCATACAAAACGTATGTCCACAGTCCGGTGGTGGTGAGACACAGGTGGCGCAGATGGAACAGCAGCTCTACACAGCTGTATCATCCACCTCCTCCTGGCTGGATGGCGTGGAGAACAATGTCTTCTCTGCTTCGGTGCTGCTGGCTGAAAACGCAGAGACGCAGCTACAAAAGCAGGAGGTACAGTCAGGTTTGATTGTGCATCTGCTTTAATTATTGTAGATAAAATGGCAAAAACATATGTGTCTGGTAATGACCGTGACATAGTAGTTATAAGTTATCATGCAACAGATAAATTGTTCTAATGTTCTAATTTTGCAGTCATGTTTATTTTGCTTTAGAATAAATATTATTGTTGATGATCTTTTCTGCAGAGCCTGGAGAACGATGTGAAGCATGTGACAGAGGAGGTGAAGCTCAGCCAGGCTCTGCTAGGTGGGTCTTCAGGCTTGAGACATGAAGACCGGGCCCTGCTGGAGGACAACCTTGACTGCCTGAAAGAAAGATTAGGAGCTCTGGGTTCTGCTCTGGGACATCGCTGTGACCACATGAGGACCAGGGCAAATGAACTCACAGCCTATCAGGTTCACTTGATTCTGTTGCTTTTACAGGGCCTCTCATACTGAGCTGATAAATGGCCAGTATGAAACCAAAATGTTTATTATATAAATGGTAACTGGTCATCATATGTTTCCCTTTATTATGTTAAGTTTATCTTATTATATTATTTACTCAATTATAGTTACAGACATGGGACTACCTACCATAAATAATGATCTATGCCCATATATTGAATTATTATAGAGCTTAAACTCCTAATATTTATGTACTAATATGGATTCTATACACTTAAATGTTTAACACAGACTGAATTGCAACTTCTACAAACTACTTTAATTGAGACCAAGTGCCAGATCCTACAGGCCTTAGCCGGAGCCATGGACAGACCAGCATCAAAACAGCTGGAGGTAATGCAGGCTTTGGCATTGACCAACATGGACGCACATTTACCTTTTCTCCCAGTAAGGCTTATGGAGCGTAGAAGATGCTTTTGAATGTCATTCACTGGGACTGTCATTCTCATAGGTCATTGCTGGTGCAGAGGAGAGCCTAAAAGACTTTGAACAAAGGATGACAGAGCTCAAGACCAGAGGAGCATCTCTACAAGCAGATGAGATCTCAACAAACAAACTACTGAAACTCCAGGTAATGTACATGACTGACAGCACTGTCATGACTGACAGCACTGTCTGACACTCGCTCTGTCTGACAACTTAAATTTAGCAGAACAAACTATACAGTATGTAGTGTTAGATCAAGTGTTGATATTGTAGTGTTTCACTTACTGTTACATTATGTTGTACATGCAGACTTGTCTGTATAAGGACATGTGATAAAGGTATAAAGGATGAAGCTGATATAACCATAAACAAAAATAATGAGATCTATGTGGGTTTTCAGGATTCTTATGAGGAGCTTGTTATGACAGTGGCTTCCCGGCACAGCGGGCTGAACCAGAACATGGCTCTGAAGGAGCAGTATGAACGTGCTCTACAGGACCTGACTGACCTGGTTGATACAGCCAAGGACAAGATGGCTGCTGATCAGAGGATCATTGCCAGCTCTGTAGAGGAAGTCCAGAATCACCTGGACAAACATAAGGTTTGGTCAGCTTGGTGCTCTGCTAAGTCAGTGTGTGAAAACACTTTACTCAGGGCATCCCTACAAAAATACTAGCACGCTGATGTGTTTGTGTGTGGTTGACTGTGTTTTCTAGGAGTTCTTCCAGGGTCTGGAGTCCCATATGATTCTAACAGAGACATATTTCAGAAAGATCAGTGGTCTGATGCTTCCCAAAGAGAGACAGGCCCTGGAGGAGACGCTGGGAGAGGCTCAGAGCGTTCTCAAAGAGGCACACAGTAAAGGAGTTGAACTGGAGTGCATCCTGGAGGTGAGAGAGAAAATTTATGTTAGCCACGGTAGGTAGTCCTACTACCACTCACTGCAGAACTGCGTTTTGACTTATCTTTAACTTATCTCAGAAAATAGTTATGGAAATTTGTCAGTAAAACATATGTCTAAAGTGGTCTTCATCAGAGGTTTTCTTGTCCCCCATTCAGTTTCAAATGTTTTATCAATTCTTTTTCATTAGACCTGGTGCCGCTTGGTGCAGGATTATCAGAGTCTGACCCGCCAGTTGGAGACAGTTGAAGGAAGTATTCCTTCTGCTGGCCTGGTGGAGGAGACAGAAGAGAAGCTCATTGACAGAATCTCATTGTACCAGGTACAAAGTGACATTAGTAGTATGTCATAGTTTAATAACTGTATTATGTAGATATGTTAAGTTTTTTTTAAGTGACCATGATAGTAAGGTCTCTTTCTGATGGGGTTTGAGTTAAAGCCAGAAGGTACTTTACATTCATGGACACTATAAATGACTTATTTTCTTTCATTGTCTGCAAAGGGTCTGAAGGGGAAACTGACAGAGCACCAGCACAAGCTCTACCAGGTCCTGGATGAGGGCAAACATCTCTTGCTGTCAGTGTGCTGTCCTGCGTTAGAGAATCAGCTGGCACTGCTGGGGGAACACTGGCTCGACAATACAGCCAAGGTCAACAAGGAACTGCAACGCCTGGAGGCCATTTTAAAACACTGGACCAGGTCAGGCATTAGAATGATGTTGCTTTTCAGGACAGATATCTTTGCAAAGTGCATTGTTCTCTGTTTACATTGGGATTTTCTTTAAGATATCAGAGGGAGTCCGCAGAACTTTGTGAGTGGCTGCAGTCTGCTTTGGAGCGTTTGGAGTTTTGGAACACCCAGGCGGTGTTAGTCCCACAGGAGCTGGAATCTGTCCGAGACCATCTCTCTGCTTTTCTTGTAAGGAACCAGACAACGTTTTGATTTGCCTTTTGTCTTGTTTTAGCAGTACTAGACATGTAGACATTGTTACGATACATATTTGTTGGAAAACCTCTAGGTTTTTCCTACACAGCCAGTGTGTACGTAAATATTATTATTATTATTAATCACCACAGGAACTTAGTCCACTATATTTGTCCCATCCTAACTGTTTAGCAATAGTGGATATCCATAGTGCAGAGTTTCCTGAGGCCAGAACTGAGTGCTTTAGTCAAGGATAATATTATTCTTGGGGTTGAGGAAGCTGGATCAGGGAAAACTTTAACATGCAGAGTCTGCACAAGAAGCTCTGTGAATTTTTCTTGTAAGCAAACATGTTCTTTATATCCAGTGTTTTTTCTTTTGTTTTGTTTCTTTTTAACAGAAACACCTGTGTATAACCTGTGTATATGCCGTGTACTTGTATTATATGTTACTGATTGCATACCTGGTGATGATTCCTGTCACTGTTTGTCTCAGGAGTTTTCAAAGGAAGTTGAGGGCAAGTCCAGTCTGAAGAGCTCAGTGGTAGCTGAGGGCAACCAGCTGCTCCGACTGAAGAAAGTGGACACAGTGGTGCTGCGGTCTGACCTGGCACGCATTGATACTCAGTGGACTGAGCTGCTCACACGCATCCCAGTGGTCCAAGAGAAGCTGCATCAGGTACTGTCACATGCAGCCAGACTGAACAGGCTTAGCTGCTACATGGCAAATAGGATTAGTCCTCTCTAGTGCTTCACCTCTGTACAGAAGTTATCAAACAAGGTTGACTTCAGCATGTGCATGTTATTCCTCCTGGATGTTCAATATGCAAAACCATTGGGTGTGATTTCTTCTCAGATTCAAATGGAGAAGTTGGCCTCCCGTCACGCCATTTCAGAGCTGTTCAACTGGATATCCTTGATGGAGAATGTCATTGAAGAGGATGAGGAAAACCTTAAGAGTGCTGTGGGATCAAATGTCATTCAGGATTATTTGCAAAAATACAAGGTAGTGAAAAGGTCATCTGTACTGAACTAGTTTGCTGAAATACAGACTTTGTCATGTTTATGAAGCTTCTTACTGTGTTTAGAAAGTCTATGATGTGAGCAGTTATGGAGGGTGTCTATCTGAAAATCCAATCCAGCTATTGAAGAGAAGAATATGTGTTTATCAAAAACCTAGATGTTTAAATATTTTCTGATAGCATCTTTCTTTAATGCTCTTCTGCTCTTCTGGTTAAAATGGTGTTGCAGTCTGTGGTTCAGCTTATGAGTCTGGGGCTGTAATTTTGATCATGAATCTACTGTTGTTTCCTGACTTTAGGGCTTCAGAGTAGATTTAAGCTGTAAGCAGCTGACTGTGGACTTTGTCAACCAGTCAGTGCTGCAGATCAGTGGTCAGGATGTGGAGACCAAGCGCAGTGATAAGACAGACTTTGCTGAGCGCCTGGGAGCCATGAACCGGCGCTGGCAGATCCTACAAGGCCGCATCAATGAGAGGGTTAGTGATACGGTTAATGCCATAACGGCCACTATCATTTATTTAGTGCAAAGTCGGAACAGTACAATTGATTTTGTATGAAATAATTGCAGATCCAGTTCCTGGAAAACCTTTTGGAGATGTGGTTGGAGTATGAGAGCAGTGTTCAGGCCCTGAAGTCTTGGATGGCAACTCAGGAAGAAAGATTGAAGAGGAAACATCGGATAGAGGATTTGACATCTGTACAGAATGCTCTCAAAGACTGTCAGGTAGACCAACACTGCAGGGCAGTGCATTTCATAGCCCTACAGTACATGCTTTAACATCACACCTTTTTATTTCCATTTATATGATGCAAAAACTATTAACTTGTAGGAAATGGAGGGATTGCTGAAGGAAAAAGAGAAAGAACTAGAGAGGGTTGAGGAGCAGGGCTGTGCCCTTGTCCAGAACAAAACTGATGAGGCCTGTGCTATTGTCATGGAGACACTCCAGGGTGTCAATCACACCTGGGCTAACCTGGACCACTTGGTATGCTGCCCCGTTCTCTTTCCACTCTATGATTTTCAATAGCAGCAGTAGATTTATCTTTATCTATTCTGCTCCACTCTTTTCTTTTCCATGTTGACATGGTCTTTACAATGATCTCACCTTTAACAGATAGGGCAACTAAAGATCAGCCTGAAGTCAGTGCTAGATCAGTGGAGTCTATATAAGCGGGCTTCAGAAGAGATCAATGGCTACCTGATGGAGGGAAGGTACTCTGTGTCTCGTTTTCGCCTCCTCACAGGCTCCCTGGAGGCGGTTCAGCTTCAGGTCCAAAGTCTGCAGGTATGTTAGGAGGCTTTTAATGTTTCAGTAATGAAATTGTTCAAATTTTTTTAGAACATATATCAATCTGGTGAATTAACCCCAACCCTCTAATCCTGTGAAGGATTTGCAAGAAGAACTTGAGAAACAGGAGAGCAGTCTGAGAAAGTTTGGTGCTGTGACCCACCAACTGCTGAAGGAGTGTCACCCTTCAGTGTCAGACTCCCTAAACAATGCCCTTAAGGATGTTAATGCTAGGTGACCTCTCTTCATTTAAATATTTAAATATTTTAATATATTGTTTATCTAAATGTGGGCTCTATCACACTGATGCACTGCTGGACGTTATATTTGTACTCAGATGGACGGGCTTATTGGAGGAGATTGCAGAGCGGCTGAGAAGCAGCAAGGCCCTGCTTCAGCTGTGGCAGCGTTACAAGGAGCTTTATGAGCAGAGCTGTAACAGCATCCAGTTGCAGGAGGAAAAGGCAGATCAGCTTCTCAAGACCGCCTGCAGCAAGGACATTGCTGATGACGAAGTGTCTGGCTGGATTCAAGAATGCAGCGTGAGTGAGGCCACAGCTGTGCCACTGTTATATTTTTGAGCCACAGTTTTAGTGCTGAGTGTGTAAATCTTCTGCATCCTGATGAAAGCCAGTACTTTGTGCAGCCAGTAAAGAGATAGTGTTATATTGTGAAGAAATACTGTTTATTTTTTATCAAGTCAAACATTTTGGTTTGTGTTTAACATAAAAAGAGTCTAAATTTTCCGGTTACTTTATTTTAGGATTTACTTCGGTCCCAAGCTCCAGTGCAGGCCTCCCTGCAGGTTCTCCAAGAACTGGGAGATCAGCTGAAACAGCAGGTGGACACATCAGCAGCATCTGCAATTCAATCAGATCATCTCTCTCACACCCAACGACTGGCTGCTGTGGAACAGGCCCTTACCAGGCAGCTTACCACCCTGCAGGTAAAGGAACAACACCTGGGACACATAGTTTTGACCCAAAGCTGTCCATTCAGCCAGCCAGCTAGAAAGCTGATGTTTTCATTTACATTGTATTGCACTCAGCTCAATCAGGAATTTTACACTTGCGGGTTGCAAACATCTCTGTCACTTTTCTACCAGACTGGAGTCCAAGATTATGAAACCTTTAATGATCAGCTGGATTCACTGGGTTGCTGGATAGTTGAAGCTGAGGAGGCTCTGAAAGTGCAAGACCCCAATGGCTCCACCGACCTGACAGTGATCCAGGACCGCATGGAAGAGCTGAAGGTTTTTTGTTTGTTTTCTTATTGTCTGCTAAAGTAAATAATGAACTCTTCTGATTAGTCTGAAATGGAGAAATATCACAATTATTTTAACATCACATTCCCCCTTTTTATCCTACAGAGGCTCATGCTGAAATTCAGCAGTATGGGCCCTGAATTGGAGCGTCTTAATGAGCTTGGTTACCGGCTCCCTCTCAATGATACAGAGATCAAACGCATGCAGAACCTCAACAGGAGCTGGTCAACAGCCTCCGCACAGACCACGGAAAGATTCAGGTATGATGCACAAAAGATTTATATCTGTAAAGAAAAAGCAGTTAGCCTTTTGCAAGGGGTTGTTTTTTTTAGATACCGTCCATCCATTACAGTAATAAATTTGGACCTTAAGGTATAAGTACGAGGCACTGCACAGACGTTGAAAAAAAAGATTTTACTCCACAGATGTAGAATAAAGGCCCACATATCTGTGAATGGTTGACCTTTAAAATGACCAAACTTTATTTACTCATTTGTTTGTTTCTTTGCAGCAAACTTCAGTCCTTCCTGCTACAACAACAGACCTTCCTGGAGAAGTGTGAAACATGGATGGAGTTCTTGGTCCAAACCGAAGAGAATCTGGCAGTGGAAATTTCTGGGAACTACCAGAGTTTGATGGAGCAACAAAAAGCCCATGAGGTTCGAGTCTGTTTTAAAGCAAAAAGGCTGAAACAGCTACTGTACCCTATGAATTATGAATTCCCCTTTATTCATTAGAATTAATTATTCATTTGTTGTTTTTCCAGTTATTCCAAGCTGAGATGTTCAGTCGCCAGCAGATCCTGCACTCTATCATTAGTGATGGACAACGAATGTTAGAGCAGGGTCAGGTAGATGACAGGTAAAGGGCAGATCCATGCTGTTTTTAATCTATCTGTCATTACTCCACCAACCATTTAACATCTAACACAAACGTGCTGACTGTGAGTCAAAGATTGTTAGACCCTCTAAATGTAATGGCCTTTGTTTTCCATGAAAAATCATATTATTGCTCACCCTCTTGCAGAGATGAGTTTAACCTGAAGTTGGCTCTCCTGAGTAACCAGTGGCAGGGAGTTGTGCGGCGTGCTCAGCAGAGGCGTGGTATCATTGATGGACTGATCCGTCAGTGGCAGCGCTATAGAGAAATGGTAGAGAAGCTGCGCAAATGGCTGCTGGAGGTCTCCCACCCTGCAGAGGCCCTTCAGTCAGGGACTACAGTGCCTCTGCAGCAGGCCCGCTCAATGCTAGATGCTGTTCAGGTAGGCAATGTAAAAGCTTACACAGCATATACCTGGATGGTACGCGACAACACAATGTTGTGCTCATTACACCCACCAATTTCTCCAGGACTGTCATATTTTCCTCATGTTGGATAATGTTTTAGCTTCAGTGGATCTTAGTCAGGAAGATTGAATTCATTGTTTGGGCAGGATCTGTGTAGATCAATAAATATATAGCTTTATTTTCAAGAATTCTTTTATCTGAGTGGCGATGCTTTCTGCCACAGCTGAAGGAAAAGGTGCTGCAGCGTCAGCAGGGCAGTTACATCCTGACGGTGGAGGCTGGCAGACAGCTGCTGCTGTCGGCCGATAGCCGGGCTGAGGTGGCCCTGCAGGCAGAGCTGACTGATATCCAGGAACGATGGAAACATGCCAGTATGTGTCTGGATGAACAGAAGAAAGAGCTTGCCACCTTGTTAAAGGTATGCCAGGCAACGTGTGCATGTGTGTAGAGAGCCACAGGAGATGTTGAAGGAATATTGTAAACATTTTATCTGTTATGAGAGTTTTCATTGTAGGTACAAATTTGTATAATTTTCTTTCTCTTTCTAAGTGGTTCAGAAACTATTTACTATAGAGAAGTTTCTGTTTAACTTTTAGTTTTATTGAAGTAGGTTTTATTCAGATTAAACGACTTTGTGTACTGTATCATATGCAGGACTGGGAGAGGTGTGAGAGAGGTATTGGTGGATCACTGGAAAAACTTCGAGCCCTCAAACGGCAGCTCTCTCAGCCTCTTCCTGATCATCATGAGGATCTACAAGCTGAGCAGATGCGCTGCAAGGTAACACTGTGTATTCATTTTTCAGTGGTTTTATCAAGTGGAAATTAGCCAACAAATAAAATTAACTTCACTTTCTGAATTTCCTTTTGGGGATTAATAAAGATTATGTTATCTTATCTTATCTTATGTTGTCTTGTCTTATCTGATCTTAGCAACATAATCCTTAAAATCAACTTTTCTTTGGCGATTTAGTTCTGTAAAGTGTAGAACTATCTTGTAGCTGACTGAACGAAATGTAACTGATAATGTTGTCCAGGTCATGAGGTGTAAAACGTCTGTGTCCAAAATGTCCAAATACTGTTACTACTTGTCTCATTAACAGGACCTGGAGATCACGTTTGATGGCTGGACAGGTGATCTGGCCCATCTGACTGTGCTCAGAGAGTCGCTGTCTTGTTACATCAGTGCTGAGGACCTGTCTGTCATGCAGGAGAGAATTGAGCTGCTGCATCGGCAGTGGGATGAAATCTGCCACCAGGTACAATGCAGTCACAGCTCAGTACCTCAGCATGGCTTATTTTCTGAATATACTGTGTGCAGCTACTAGAAAATAATTTGTAGAAAATTTGAATGACTTTTTACTTTACACTGCTGTTTTATACACTTGGCTCTGCAGTCTCATGATACACCAAGTGGGGGTGCTAGTATCAAACTAAATTATCATTGTATAAATACAACATATCAGTCTGTTCATCTTCTGGATGGTGTCAGGAAACATCAGCGTCATAGAGCTGATTACCAAGTAGGTATAAGACTGAACACGAGACTGATAAATGTCAAAAAGGAAACTGAGTTTTATTGCAAAGAGAATATTCACACATGAATTTATTATAAGAAGGTGACAAAGGATTAATAAGGTTACAGCCTATCAATAAAATATGCACTGATCTTCTGATTACTAAATATTTAACATACCAAGGTCTTTCACCTTCAATTTCAAAAAGGAACTGTGCTGTCTGCATAATTTGCTTCACTCTGCAAAGTTAACTTGCAGTCTGACAGTACAGAAAACCTGAAACCTCAAGGACAATTTTTTTTTACTGCTGCTTCCTGTATGAAGTCGATAAAATACGCAGACAGGAAACACACAGGAGCAGACACTCGCTGCTTGATGCAAATTAATTAGTTAGGGTACGATGATCTTTCTAGCAGTGCTTTCCTTTCTCTGAAGTTATGAAGTTAGAATTTATGTTTGTTGTAGTTGAACATGCTTTGATTGATTGTGTTTATACATTGCTGTGCCTCTGCAGCTGTCGCTGCGCAGGCAGCAGGTGAGTGAGAAGCTGAATGAGTGGACAGTTTTCAACGAGAAGTACAAGGAACTCTGTGAGTGGCTCACCAACATGGAGAGCAAGGTCTCCCAAAATGGAGACATCAGTATAGAAGAAATGATCGAGAAGCTCCGCAAGGTAAATACATATGACGCTTTTAATGTCTGATGGATGTTTTTCTCAGTTTTAATATTCACTCACAGTGACTGAAACAGATCCTATTAGGTGTTTGTAAAATACAGTCTGAGACATCTTGGTGTCTTGAATCTTAATATTTATTGGTCAGATTTGTTGTAATTTTATAATATGCACATTACAGACCATCCTTCTACATGTCACTGATGCTCCTTTAGAATCCATTGCATTTAAGGATAGTGTTTAAATCTTTCTTCGCTTGCTGGTCGTGTCTCAGGACTACCAGGAGGAGATCACTGTGGCTGAGGAGAACAAGCTACAGCTGCACAAGCTGGGAGAGCGTCTGGCCAAGGCCAGTCACCAAAGCAAAGCTAATGAGATTGAACAAAAACTCTGCAAAGTCAGTGACCGCTGGCAACACCTCCTGGATCTTATTGGAGCTAGGTGAGCATACACATGGCTGACTGACCTTTGATCTCTTACTCAAGCATGTTGCATTAGACTGTACTGACCGAGTACTCTATTATTATTATGTTTTTTAGAGTGAAGAAGCTGAGAGAAACTCTAGTGGCCGTGCAGCAGCTGGATAAGAATATGAGCAGCCTGCGCTCCTGGCTGGCCCACATTGAGACTGAGCTGTCTAAACCCATCACCTATGACTCCTGTGACTTCCAGGAGATTCAGAGGAAGCTTGATTTGCAGCAGGTAACACAGTATACATTTAGTACTACATCATAGATTTCATTGTGCTGCTGTGGCAATTTACTGTTTACCTGTGTGTTAGGAATGAATGATGTCTTTCTGGTTTTTACTCGCAAATTTAATATTAGTCAGTACTGGACAATAATACTTCTGCCCATATTAATCTATGGAGGAATTTAGAAAATAAATTAAGTTATACAAAGACACTGCTATTGTTTTTCTTATGGTAATATTTACTGCTTTCCCTCCCTGTGTTTCACTGTTGTGTTATTGCACACAGTTAAAAACATTCATAGTCTGTGTCTGTGTCTCTGTCTTACCTCTCAGGAGCTTCAACGCGACATAGAGAAACACAGTACAGGAGTCGCATCTGTACTGAATCTATGTGAGGTTCTTCTACATGACTGTGATGCCTGTGCCACTGATGCAGAGTGCGACTCCATACAGCAGGCAACTCGCAGCCTCGATCGCCGCTGGAGAAGCATCTGTGCCCTGTCCATGGAGAGGAGACTCAAGTAAGATGTTCAGTATTAAAGAACACGTCTTTCTCATTTTTCCACGTGTCTATATTACATTTACCTTCCTTAGCTTATTTTTGACTAATACCTCTCTCTGTTAGGATTGAGGAGACGTGGCGTTTATGGCAGAAATTCCTAGATGACTTTGCACGATTTGAGGAGTGGCTGGCCACTTCAGAGAAGACTGCTGCTCTACCCAACTCCTCTGGTGTTCTATACACTGTAGCCAAAGAGGAACTTAAGAAATTTGAGGTACAGATATTGTACAAGTGTTCTTTTGAAATTTAAAAATGCTTAGTAGGATGGTGTTGATCAACAACGTGTAAAGTACTGTACATGGTATATTTCCAACATGTCTGGCTGTGTTTCTGTAGGCCTTCCAGAGGCAAGTCCACGAAAGCCTGACCCAGCTGGAATTAATCAACAAGCAATATCGCCGTCTGGCCAGAGAAAATCGCACCGACTCTTCCTGCCGTCTGAGGGAAATGGCCCACGATGCCAATCAGCGATGGGACAACCTGCAGAAGAGGGTGGCATCCATCCTCCGCAGACTTAAGGTATGCATTTATGCTTTTTAAAAAAAAAATTGAATTTAACTTTTAATCATGCATTTTATTCTCTTTTTCTCTTTTATTCTCACTTTTATGTTAAATGGCAGCATCTATTAATCTGGAAGCATCAGTGACTAATGAAGTCATTCATTTAGGTTTGCAGAGAAGGTTTTATTGAGGATAATAGATATAACACATGATACTGTTTATTTTTATCAACTGTTTTAAGTGCAGCCCACTGTAACTGCAGTGTCTGTCTTTCATATATTCAGCACTTTATTAGCCAGAGAGAGGAGTTTGAGACAGCCAGAGATGGCATCTTGGTGTGGCTGACAGAGATGGACCTGCAGCTTACCAACATCGAGCACTTCTCTGAGTGTGACATCCAGGCCAAGATCAAACAACTCAGGGTAACGTTGGTGCATGTTTGTCACAACTTGTTTGCAAAAAATCTAGTTTATCCAAACAGATGTGTCTTTTAGTTTTGACACCTGAAACATTTTGGCTCTTTACTTTCTAGTTTGTCACAATATACCTGTTGTTATTATTAAGCACATAGCAGTTGTAATAGCGGCAGAATCACACAAGGTATACTGAAGATTAAAATGATTAATACAACTGATTGGTTTAATTAACAGAATTTAAATATCAGGTGTTCTGAAATCAGGCCTGAAATAACATGATTTAGCATGAAAAAGGAGAATTAATGTTGCCTTATTTCTCTGCTCTTCCTCCTCTGGTCCCACAGTCGTTCCAGCAGGAGATTTGTCTGACTACAGCCAAGATCGAGCACATCTTCCACCAGGGAGAGGCACTGATAGAGAAGAGTGAGCCTCTTGATGCTGCCGTCATAGAGGAGGAGCTGGAAGAGCTGCAGCGCTACTGTCAGGAAGTGTTTGGTCGAGTGGAGCGCTACTACAAAAAGCTCATTCGGCTCCCTGTAAGGCCTGGGGTTAGAAATATTTTCTGTGACCACATACAGATATAAATAATATATTTTTACTCATTAACTTTTTTTTTTATCTTTAGCTTACAGACGATGATACAGAGGTGTCATTCTCAGACCGTGAGCTGGATTTGGATGAACCCATTGATTTGTCCAGCCTGCCATGGAGCGAGCGTTTGGGCGATGGCTTCCTGTCACCTCTCCCATCCTCCGGCCGCTCAGCCTCTCTGGCGGCCCAGCTCCGGACAGAGCGCTCAGGCAGGGACACCCCAGCCAGCGTGGACTCCATCCCCCTGGAGTGGGACCATGACTATGACCTGAGCCGTGGACTGGAGAGCGCCAGCAGGGCTCTGAGAGAACATCAGAATGAGGAGGGAGACTTCCTTCAGCGGCCAGCCTCAACCTTGTCAGGTTAGTTTCCAAACATAACCAATATTCCGATCAGATTTGGATAACATTTTTTATATGTAACACTGATCAGTCTGCCAATGGAAGTAAACATTCAGACAGTAGAGGCAGTGAATGCTTCAGTTATTAAACAAAGACACCGATGATGACTGTGAGCGTGACACTGATGCCAAATGTAACATGTTTAAGAGCTGAGACTGAAGCCACAGGGTGACAGACGTGATTAATTACGTATCTAGGCAGCAAAGTTAAAAGCAGCAGGTGAATGCCACAACTGATCAGTTCATGCAGTCAAAAAGTGTATTGCCCACTGCTGAATGTGTGTACTGTACAATGTTTCTTCCAGATGTAGTGATTCCAGAGAGCCCTGAGGCCTATGTTAAACTAACAGAACAAACACTGAGGTCCTCCACTGGTAGGCAACAGCAGACCCCAGCATGCCAGTGTTTGGGGCCAGAAATTACAGCCACACGTTGAGTCGATATCACACTTGTAGCCAATTCACCGGCTTGAACTTTAATTTGTGTTGATTTCTTCTCTTAAACACACCTTGGGCACACACTGTAACCAATGGCATCACTTTCTAACACTGGGGATAGGATTAATTCCATTTGTGTTTCTTCATTACACTGGTTCTGCTTTGGTCTGTAATTCAGCAGAACTGAAATGGAATTCAGCCTAACCCTTCTTTCTAACAGGCTTTTCTTACTTTTGTTTGACTTGCAGTGTGCTGTGTAGCTAACCTCTTTGGATTTTTGTGTTTTAGAAAAGCATGTCTTATTGTATGAACAAGTCTGTATTCTGACCTTCTTGCTGAAGGGATTGCAGATTTGTTTAAAAAGAATGTTCACAGGCTCGTTCACACAGAGGCACAAATGCTTTTGAATGCTGTATTTCAAATGAAGGAGCAGGCAGAACAGGAGAACACAGAACAGGAGCCATGAGGCTGTAAACCTTTTACAAAATGCAGGAACAATCACTTGTCAGTCTGCTACAGGCAACATGAATGAGAAGTGGTTGAGATATATCTGCCTTCCTACTTTTTTAACAATTTTTTTGCATGCCACATCTTGTGTTTCTCTGTCTGAATGGGGTCCTACTTTTCTTGGTGTGTAAGGTATTTCAAGTAATTCTTATGATCGAATATACAGTATATCATATATATATAATGATTATTATATTAATATGTAATTATTTTCCGTAAAGTTGACCAATTGATGTTGTGTCAACAGGTGAGGTTGCATCTACGGATTCACATATTCACCCTCTGGACGTTGGCCGCTTCCACCTGCAACAAACGGACAGCAACCGCAGCCGCACTCCCACAAGCACAGAGCAAGATGCCTCATACATGGGATATGTATGTGTCAGCCTTACAGTTCAATAGTGAATGCAACAGTAACACTCCATGAATCTTTTTTTGCACTGAACTTTACATAACATCATAATTATTTCTGTGCAGATTAACAACACACTGGTAAAGGTCCTTACAAAGCAAGTATTGTCTTATTTTTTTTAAGCAGCCACCAGTCATGTAACCTAACATATGTCCATATGTCTGTTGTGTAGATGCGGCTGTTAGGTGAATGCCGTGGCAGTATTGACACAGTGAAGAGGATGGGCTTTGAGCTGAAGGAGGAGGAAGACACAGTGTCTGGACTGGCAGATCCCAGTAGCTCAGAGTCCCAAACATCAGGTAATGATACAACACAACCAATCCTAAATGCATATGTCCTACATTACCATACATTTAAATTAATGTACATGAAAGGACAAGGCTGAAATCTATAAATATTACAGTCTTTTATTCTTTAAAGTCTTTTGTCATGTGTCTTAGCTGTCTTTTACCTCAATCTTCTTACCTTCTTCACCTTAGGAGTGATTGAACGCTGGGAGCTCCTGCAGGCTCAAGACCTCAGCAAAGAGATCCGCACAAAACAGAGCCAGCAGCAGTGGCACCAGCTGAACTCTGACCTGAATAACATTTGGACGTGGCTCGGAGAGACAGGGGATGACCTGGAGCAGCAGCGGAGGCTGGACCTCAGCACAGATATCCAGACAATTGAGCTGCGCATCAAAAAACTCAAGGTATTATTGGTGTTGGTAACTTTGGATGATATGTTTCCTTTATGTTTAAAATATTTTTGCTTTTCTTGTCTAAATATAGGTCACAAAAAAGTGACAGAAAACAGTTAATACATCTTCAATGCATTGTTTTGAGTGCATTCCTTCATTTTCATAATGTAAACGTCTACAGGAGCTGCAGAAAGCATATGACAAGCGCAAGGCTATTGTGCTGTCCATCAACCTGTGCAGTGCTGAGTTTGTGCAGTCGGACTCAGACGAGTCTCGAGAGCTGCAGGCCAAACTGAGAGACATGAACAATCACTGGGACAAACTGGGCAGCTCACTGGAGGAGTGGAGGTCTTCACTACAGGAAGCCCTAATGCAGTGTCAAGTAGGTGCCCATAATTATCTTAAGACAGACGTTTGATGGACAGGTTCACTGAAACACACACAGTAGTTGAAGCTCTACATTTTTGATCCACATCTGATCAATAGGACTTCCATGAGATGAGCCACGGTCTGCTGCTCTGGTTGGAAAACATAGACCGTCGGAGGAATGAGGTGGTTCCCATTGACCCAATCCAGGATAGTGACACTCTCCACGAGCATCATAAAACTCTTACGGTAAAATTAGGTTGATTAGTTCAGTGAAAATATACATCCTAATCAAACACATTGGATCAAAGTATAATGTATGTTTAATAATCCACAATCCTCGCAGAAAATCCGTCAGGAGCTGCTAGACACGCAGCTCAAAGTGGCTTCGTTACAAGACATGTCCCTCCAGTTGCTGGTCAACTCTCAGGGCAGCGACTGCCTGGAGGCCAAAGAGAAGGTTCACGTAATTGGGAATCGCCTCAAGCTGCTCCTGAAAGAAGTAACCAGAGACCTCAGAGAGCTCGCCAAGATCCTGGACATCACAAGCAGTCAACAGGTAGATCTGCACTTAGACCTGTATATACCTGTCTGCGGTTACCTGTACAACCCAGTGACTTGTAACCTGGTCTTTGTGGTTTATTTTTGCAGAGGAAAAACATTTGGTTATGTGGTTTGATTCAATTTCTTTTTGGAACTTTTGTACAGATATAATCAGATATTTTTGTTGCAAGGCCAGATGTGGCCTGCAGGTTGTTTTTGCCTATGACTACGTTCCACTGCATATCTCACTTTTGCACTACGCACCTTCTTTCTTTGTGTAAACGTTTCTGTTGATAGGATCTGTCTTCCTGGTCATCTGCCGATGAGCTGGACACATCTGGTTCTCTCAGTCCTGTATCAGGACGTAGCACCCCAAGTCGGCGACGATCGGTAACATTTACACCTACATTTACATGTTGCTCTATGAAAGCCAGGTGTTCGGTAACCCCTCTGACACAGTGCAGTAACTTGTGCCCTGAATGCCCTGTTGAAACCAGATTCACCCCTGTCATCCCAGGATCTCTCCTCACACTTTCTACACCTCCACAGCCTCTTTTACACCCCCTCCCTCTGAATTCTGAACTTTTCCTAACCTTTTACTCTTACTCTTGCATGTTGTCTATTCCCAGAGCAAATCCTGCTAGAAAAGTAGTCCTTTCTTCTTCTGTTTAACACTTTTGTCATTCCTTTTCTCAGTAGACCTTTCAGTTCTAGGCTAGTTGTCACTTTTCTCTTCCAGTATTTCCAAACTAAACTTTCTGTCCTACACATCTCTCCTTCTCCTAGATTTTCCTTTTAATTTCTTCTCAGTCTAGTGTTGTTTTTATTCTTGTAGTTATTCTCAGGAATACTGGCTATACTGAAACTGATATTACTGGACAATAAGCATAGAAAGTGTGATTTTGTAATGTAGTATGCATGATATCATAGTTGTTTTATATTGTAGGAGTTTATATAGAATGAGAAAGCCAAACTATTAGTCAGTCGTTTTTTTAAATCTAAGAATCAGTTTAAAAAAGCATGTCACTGCTTATACTGTGCAATCTATGTTACTAAATGTCATTGTTAGCAAAGAGATTCATGCATCTCATTGCACAGTTGTAGCTTCCTATGTGCAATCACTTTGGTGCACTCACAAGCTGAAGCACTTCAAAGTAGTCGTGCACTTTGAAAAGCCAGATTCCTTATTGTCTCTGGGTGCAAGATCTGTCACCTTCACATATGATTTTGTTGCTGCTCTTCTTTCATTTTGGGATTTCTTTTCATCGGTAGCTCTGTCTTGATTTGCCTGGACTGAAACATTCTTTCTTTCTTTTACCCCCTCCCCCCTGTTCATTGCAAACAGCAACGGGGCAAATCTAGTCTGTCACAGCCTGGACCCTCTGTGAGCAGTCCACACCACAGGTACATTTCTGTTGGTTTCTAGCACACCCAGAAGATAATGGAACTCATCTGCCCATGATGCACCTGGAGGCTGATTTATACTTTCTGACCCTCCCTAAGTGTTAAACCACAGCTGTGTTCTAAAGAGTTAAAAATCCTAATTTCAGTGTTTAAGGCTTGTGCCAGATTAGCCGCTCATGATAGTGAATTCCATCATCTTCTGTAGATCTAGGCGCTCTGTGTAGGCTAGGTGATGAGGTGAGTGGCAGCCCACACATCCTTGACAAGAGATTCACAAGGAATAGTGCAAGGCCTCTTCTCCGCCAATGTCCTTGACTGCTTAATATCGCTAAGAGGGCATTTCTAACAGAACAAATATTTCTTTACCTCTAACACTCCCTTGCTGTTACTGAGCACACAACTCCTTTTTCTCTCAAATTGCCGAGCCAGTAAATGTCTGCAATGAACAATGCAAAGGCTGCAGTTTCTCTCGCTCTCTATTCCTCTCTCTCTCTCTCTTTGGCGTGACATTTCTCTTCTTCTGCTGCTGCTTTCTCAGTGACTATCCACCATCTCCCCCTCTGTCTGTCATCTGTGAGTGTTAACCTCTCAGGTCTCCATTGGTGAAGAGTAAAGGGGCACATTTGATAACAGCACCGGACAACCTGAGTGTGAATCATACATTACTAATGCATTCCTGAAGTCAGGGATCACTTTGATAGGATATGTTCAGAAGCAGGCGTGGTTTGATCTCAGTTAAAGTAACAATCATGTTTTCACATTAGATATGTAAGTAACCTCGTTGTTGTATTACTGAGGGAGCTGGGGACTATAAATAATACAGTTAAGCTAAGTTCAAAGCTAGCTTAGCAGAAACCTTAGGATGAAGCATCACTAGGCTGCTGACTTTAGGTTCAGTGGTATCAATCTTCTTGTTTAACTCTCAGCAAAATAGTGAATTATCATATTTCCTCATCTATTCCCTTAAAAAAGCTTGGCTAAACTACTTTGACAATTGAAGCCATTTCTATGCTCTTCTTGCCTTGGCCTGCTTTGCCTTCAACAGGACACAAACTTTTCAAAGAGGCCTTGAACAAATATCTTTGTATCAGCTCAGATTTGCAGCATGCCTTTTCTTTTTTATCTCTTTTTACTCCCTTTGCAAAGGAATGCAAGCTAAATGTATTTGTTTGGTTCAGTGTCTCTGTAGTTGTGTTTATCCACCCAGTCTCAGTCAGCATGTAGATCACAGTGTCAAGTGTTGTCCCAGCATTGCTTTGAACCATGTTGGCATTGTCTTTGGAACAAACACAGCAGACGCTGCCTACAGTTCCCTTCACTGAACTGAGATCCTATTGGGATTGAAACTGGTAAAAGACACATGAAGTGTTAAGTGTGTGAGCGAAGGATATTAGCTTCTCATGTAGTTCAGTGAAGCTTTTTTTTTATTGAAGCACTAAAGTCATTTGTTAGCTTAGCTGAGTTTATTTTTGTAATGGAGATTAAGAAAAACATTATTATAGCACATTTAAGGCTTTCTGTTGGGTTAGAATAACCAAGGGCTCATATGAGAAAGGCGATAGAAAGGTTTTGAATGTTCTTATTGATTGATGTGAGTAACCAAACCTGTGTGTGTGCTGTGTTGTGATTGTGTGTGTGAGCAGGTCTCACAGCGACGCTGGATCCGCTTCCTTCCCTTCTGATGTGGAGACATCGTCAGTTCGTAGGTCGTCCTTTCTGTGGCGTGTCCTCTGGGTCGCGTTGCCTTTCCAGCTCTTCCTGCTCCTGTTAGTGCTCTTTGCCTTCCTGCTGCCAATTTCTGAGGAGGACTATTGCTCTCAATCCAACAACTTTGCTCATTCCTTCTACCCGATGCTCAGCTACACAAATGGGCCACCTCCAGTGTAAGAGGCCGTCAGGGCCTCCTGTCTCAGTATTTTTGTCACTATGACCTAAATCAGAGTCGTATTGATATCCTTTACCTGGTCCTTCATGTTGGGAGCAAAAACCAATCTTAGCCCTCTGTTTGTTTGGCAGAACAACAGCTGCCATCCTACAGTTAATATCTTCATGTGTAGCACATAGGAACAAGCATCTCACTATGTTACTCTGTGTAATGCTGTGTAGATTACCTATCTTTGGTGCAAGGAGACTGAAGAAATGCTTTCTGCCCACAGTGGACTTCTGCTGGATGAACCATTCACTCAGTGGCATATACATGTTGTGTTTCTCTGGGGAGAACTGTCAGTGGATAGCACCAAAGTTAAATGCAAAAATATAGCCTGTGAATTTGCTTGTAACTCCAAAAAAAAAAAACAAAAAACAGAATATATCTTACATTGCAATTATTTTTTTACCTGTATTTTGGCATGTACCTCTGGTCTTTGGTTTTATTTCCTCACATCCTTTATTGTGTCTGTGGTAATTTTTTAACTTGAATTACACTGATTCATGTAAAGTTCATTTAAGCTGAGATGTGTGTTTTAATATCAGTCAGGCACAATTTAAAAGTTTAATCTTTAACATCAACCTCCATGTTCTTTATACATTTTGCTCTTTTATTTTTTAAAAATATGAAATACGACTTTAAGATTAAGAATTATGACATATAGAACAATTGTATATTTTGTATGACTGTCAGTCAAGTATCAAATGTATAACAGTCCTGGATTATTTAACATGTGTATATAATGATAAAGAAATTAAAGAGAAATGTATGTATATGCAACCATGAAAAACAACTGATGCCAAATCCTTGTTTTGATATTTGTCTTTTTATTTTATTGTGATTGTAAATTCCTAATATTTGTTAAATCATATGTATACTGAGCTTTTCCTGAAAACACAAATAGGAAAACGTGGTTTTTGAGGGTAAAAGGTGAATCTTCTTATACTTTTTAGACAGTAGTACCTTTAAATTTTAAGGACAGCTTACATAAGTATGCTTTAATGTATAAATAAGGTTTCTTAAAGGGCAGCTGCATCCTCCCTGAAAGCTGACCTGGAGGTAGAGACATCCAGTGTGGAGCTGTCATGAAAGTCCTGGATTTGAGGCAGGTGAGCCCTCTGGTGAGTAGGACAGTGCCAAGGCATGTTCATGTGGTGATGAAGGTGGTGATGGTGATGAGTGTGAACAAGGGTCTCCAGTAATTTGATGATTTCATGATTTGGGACAGCCAGGGTTGTGGCATTCAGACCGAGCATCTGGGAAACAACCATCCGGAAATCCACCAGCTAAAATTGAATGAAAACATAACATAACATAATTCACAATCTGAGTGAAATGATTTGACCCACAACTTGAACTTGACACCACAGAGCACCCAAAATGTTTGTTTTTATCTAATGGACACTTGGTGCTTAAAGTGACTTTATGTGGTTCTAATATTGCAAAGACATTTTTCATGTTCCTCATTTTCTTACCTCCCGCTCCCTCTCAGACAGCTGAGCCACGCTGTGTCTGAGGGTGTTGAGCTGCTGCTGGTCCTCTCTGCTCTTCTTTTCCTGGTTCTCTAGGTCTGAACTCACTGTGCTCAGCTTCTTCTCCACCTTCACCTTCCCCTTCATCAGCTGATCCAGCCTCTTTTCCTGCTCCTGCACGGTCTGACTCTGTTCCATCACTTTTAACTTGGCACGTCAAACAAAGGTGATGAATGAATGAACTGTTATTCAATTGCTTTATTAGGGAGATAATGTTACATATTTATGGGCATTTTGCTGTCGAAATACTCTTGATACTTAAAAATATACACAGTTGATTTCAGGACTAACTTGTTTTACATAACTGATGCACAATCACTAAATATTTCCATAACCAAAAATTATGAGGTGAAAATGCCTCTGGATTGAATTTGGGTCAGAACCTTTCTCCCCTCTACCTTGAGCTCATTAGTGTGAGAGAGCTGGGCTTTGAGCTCAGTGTTGGACATCCTTGTGGCCTTTAGCTCGCTTTGCAGACGCTCCAGTTTTTTCTTCAGCTTCCTGGCTTCCACATAACCGTTGTCTCTTTCCAGAGCCAACGCTGTCCTCTTCTCCTCCTCCAGCTCTGTAACCTTCTTCCTCAGAAACTGGATGTGGAGTCCTTTGCTGTCTAGCTGGTCCTTATGTGACTTTAACTGGGCATAAGAAGGTTTTGATTACAGATGAATCGCTGGTCATGTCAACACAAAAATTGTTTTTAGAGATTCAATGCAGAAATTAGACTGGGTATCCTCATGAGCTCTGTATACCTGTAGAAACTTGTGATTGGTAGTTTACAGCCTTTTGTCATGTCCAAAGATAATAAAACTTCCAGGAACTACATTCCAAGCACCTGTACTACAGCCACTAATATGTGTGTTACCTTTCGCTGTAGACTGTAGGTCAGACTTTTGCTCTCGACCAGAGCAGTTCCTTCTTGTTTGACAAGTTGTTCTGCACGAGACAGGATTAGTTTTAGCCTCATATCGAAGCCTATTTCCACAGCAATACTGTCAACCTTCATTGTCTCTGACAGCTGCTCCAGGAACTCCTCATACTGTGAAAACAAACACTGAGTAGTCATGGATATATGTCTCTGGACAAAAATTTTCAAAGAAGAAGAATACTCACTTAAACACCTTTACTGACTTTACTCACGTGCTGTTTGCTCTGTCGCAGCCTGTCACCATGCATGTCCGCTGTCAGCAGCTCAGTCTCCAGACTTTGTAGTCTCTCCCTCAGGTCCTGGACTTGCTGCTCTGCAAGATGAGCCCTCTGCAGTGTGCTGTGCTGGAGTTCAGCCTGCTCACTGAGCTCCTTGGAGACATGACACAGACTGGCCTCCATCTTCGTCATGGTCTGCAGAGTCAGTTATAGACCAATCACAGACTGCCGCTAAAATACGTAGTAAGGACACTAGTATTTATTTTTCAGTAGGAGTATGATTGAATACTGAGTTACATATAGAGACTGGTAGTTCAATGTAACTACATACGTTTACTCAAGTAGTATATTTAAGTACAGCTTTAGGTACTTGTATTTTAATTTCATGCAAATATACTTTTATTCTGTCTATCAGACAGATATTGTCACTAATTATTTTGCAGAAGAAAATAAAAACTAAAAATAAAACTTTTTATAAATTAAAACAACCAATCAGTCTATAAAATGCAGATTAGGCTACAACAGCAACAGGTTACAATGAAATTCTGCTTACATGTAAATAATAATCCAGTAGTTGTAACATAAAATAATGTAACACTGACAAACACTTTAGCTGCATATTGATTCTTTATATGAACATATTTTTTCTAAGGTTTAAATAATTACTTAAGGAAGGATTTGAAGATTTGTTTTTAACAGTAAGACACAATGAAAGTCATTTAAAAAACCCATAAATGCTGAGTTAGTGTGCAGAGTTATAAATTACATGCGTCATTTTGTAATTTCTTGCCCATAAAGACCAAAACTTAACAAATGAAGAACGACTTTATTTTGAAACCAAGTCCCCAAGCTGGAATGTGTTGATCCTGTTACCCTAAAGACTATTTCTCAGCCCTAGGTAATCCCCAGTGAGATTCCTCACCTTATCCAGTTTCTGCATAATATCTTCCTCTCTGGGCAGGACGACATCTTCACACTTCACCTGCAGTAGGCCGGACACTTTTTTCAGGAATATTTGAAGTTTCTCGTCTGCCGCTCGAGTCTCTTCTTGGCTGGTTTGCAGCTTTTTTTCAAGCTCCTTCACTTGTTTCTCCAAACAGCCTGACTCTCGCCTGGCTGCCTCTATCACTCTCTTACTGGCTTCAAGTCTTTCTGTTAAGGTCTGTGTCTCTACTTCAACACTCCGCCTTCCAACCACCAGACCGTCTAACTCCTGAAAGAGACAAAAACACCACACAACCGTTGTCAGTTATTTAATTTAATGTCCTAATGGCAACTTCAGTGCAGAACTAAGCATCGGAGATCTATTTAACAAGGTCATGTAGGCTGATGTCTGTCTTTATATTCTCAAGTGATTAAATTACACTACTTTTAAATTAACAAAATCCATCAATCAAAAAAAGATCACTACCCACCACAATATATATATATATATATATATATATATATATATATATAGAATAAAACTTAAAACTGCAAAAGTTTGCTAACTAAAATATAAAAATATTTTGGGATTTGTTTAAGTACCTCTTTTAGTGAGTCGAGTGCTACTGCACTACTGGCAGCTTTCCTTCTCTCTCGGTCCAACTCTGCCACCAGCCTCAGCACAGTCTCTCTGCTGGCTTTACACTCCACCTCACAGGACTTCACACTCTCCTCCAGAACAGCAATTCTCAGCTTCAGCCTTTCCTTCTCATTGGATTGGTCCATCTGAATATTTTTAACAATCAATGAAAAGGTTAGTTTCATAGTAAGAACATACATATTTATATTTAGGTTTTTTTTATAATGCTGAAAAAGTACAGCCTGATTAAGAAATTGCCAACATAGGGTGTGATTTGTGAACAAACAAATTAACAAATTAATTATTGTTGTGTTAACATACCTCATCAGAGTTTTCCATAACTTCCATAATTAGAGGTGCTGCACAGGGAGTAGATGTGCAGGAGATGCTTCTTTCTGTTTTAAATAAGTATCCTGGCAACACCAAACACAGGCTATACCAGGCTTGACCAGCAGAGGTGCTGAAGCTGAGAACATCTGACAGCTAGAGACTTGATCAATGGGAAAAGTGGATCTTTAGATGCCATTCAAATGTAATCAATATCCTATAAACTATTTATCAAGTCACGACAAGTGGATTAAATGTATTGAAATGGCTCAAAAGTAAGAAGGTGATGATGTGTATGAAGGTCAAGGAAATTTGTATTGTTTGCCCTGAGTTAATACTTGCAGGGGCCCTTATTCTGAGGCACCTTGTTGAGCACTCCATCATGCCATTGTGTGAAATTAGACACTGATAGACACTCTATAACTAGACACTTTAAACCTTCTGAGATGTGTCTCACCGACTGTCATATTGCCTGGCTGTCCAGTTAACAGTAAAGTTAGTAAACACCAAACTTTTCTGCTGCTAAAGTCCGGTCCTCGAGGGGCACAATCCTGTTTTTACAACTATGCCTGCTCTTCCAGCTTCTGATTGGCTGAATACATCTGATCCAAGTAATCAGCAGTGGGCAGGGCAGGGATAGTTGGAAAACAAGCAGGACTGAAGTTTGACACCTGTGAATGCCAAAGCCAAGTAACAGGGAAAAACATTTCACAATATGTTACTGTCCCAAACGTGCTGGATTTGATTGAAATATTTCTCTTTTAAGATAAAGTAATTGTTAATTTGAAGTTATAGCTAACTATCAGGTGAATTAAAATACTTTCCTAACCGTAGCTGTGATGCACCTGAACCGGCCAGTCAAAGCTCAGGGCAAAAAGGCCTAGTTACATCATTTCAACCAGGAAGTGGGCGACACCACTTTATTAGCACACGCCAAACACGCCTCCTTGGTCTGTGATGTCTGTTGTCATGTTGAGCTTGTGAAGTTCATGTTTAGATTTTAATATAACACTGAACACAATCGACTTTTTCTTTCCAAGAGCTGAATTATTTCCAACATCGGCTTGTTTTGAATCGCTTCTCCATTTAAAGGTAAGTTAGCTAAAGGCTAACAGCTACATATCGGCCAGAAACACTGACTTGTACTAACAGCTCAGCTACTTGTGTTTTTAAATAACATTTCATGGTTTATATTTACCGGTTATGTGTTAGAGATAATCAGCCTGAGAGAGAGGCTTTCTAAAAGCTTAGGGTCAGCCCATTTGTATTGATCAGTTTCTACACTTGCACATAGGTTCAGGTTGGTTCTGCAGAGTAAGTTACAGCTTGTTGTGTTTCCATCATGATGCATCTCCTGTTACCTGTGCTGTGTGTCTACCTGTACAGCTCTACAGGACAAGATGTTTCTCCGGACTTTGTGGTCCAGGCTGGGAGCTCAGTGGCCTGTGGAGAGGAAAGTCTGCACATGTGTCTCAGGCAGTCTCTCCAACTCTGTGCAACCACAAAGTTACAAATCCAAACCCAGGACACTCTCGCTCTCAGCCTGGTGTGGTCCAAGGACCTCTTATTTAAAAACCCAGATACATATAAGATGTGTTCTTCCTGCTTTAGGTGGGTTTAAAAGTCATAACAACACTTTCCTGACCGATCCTGGGATGCTGAGTAAATATAGAAGTGGACAGAAGTGTTTTTATACTTCAGACCTTGTAAAGTCAGTGTTAAAATCCAGTTTAAAACCAGCCACCGTGCCTGGAAAAAGGGCTCCCAAAGGACCAAGAACTAAACAGCCTTCAAGAACCAATCAGCCTTCCTTATATGAAGACCAGGTGATTCAGCTGGTCATTAGATCATCAGTGACGCATTTCATATTTTTGCTCCAGTGATTAATCCAACCATGGGTTTTCTCTCTAGGACATGATGCAATGTATTGCCTTTGCAACAGCAGATCAATATCATTTACCAACACTTTCCCACGACTTGATAAACTACGGTTTCCATGAGATAGATTTACCAAGAGGTAGAACTCAAAATAACACATTTACACAACTAACACAATTACAGCTTTCCAAGGAATTAACTGTGTAGTGTATTGTTTGGGTACAACATTTTGACAATCATGTTTTAATTTCAGATGCCTCAAATGTGCTGGTGATAAGCACAGACATGGCTGCAAAACCAGAGGACAATGCTGTAATGTTCTTCTTCAGGTAGAAATAAATAAGTTTGTTTTAGGCTTTGTATTGGCTGGGTATCAGACTTCAGTCATTTTTGAGTACTTACAGAAATGAGGCTTCGGAAACATGTTTCCTGATCAAATTCATAACTTTTCTAAGTTTAGAAAATGTTTTATTCAGGAGAACATCCTCTTTGACTGCTTACATTATGACTGCACTAAATTTCAGGGAAGGCTCAGTGGTTTTCTGGAATGTTGAAGAAAAAACGGTAAAAATACCAAATATCTTTCATAGATTACATGTTATTGACATCATTTCTCTACTGTACCATACTTATCACACAACAGTGTTTTCAGTGTTTTCCACCAACTTTGCAGATGAAAAAGGTTTTAAAACTACTGGAACATCATGAGATCCAGCCTTATGAAGTAGCATTAGTCCACTGGGAAAATGAAGAGATAAACTACACTGTTGGACAGTATGTTCTTCTCTGCTTTTTATTTGTTGTTTGTACTTCCAGGCTTTTTTTGTCTTATGTGAATTTTAAACAATTTCTCCCTAAGGGGAAATACAAAGCTTGAACGTGGCAACTTTATTCTGAGTGACGAAGTGGATCAACATGAAGCTGTTCTGGAGAAATTTGCATTTTCAAATGCACTCTGTTTGTCAGGTGAGACCATGCAGTTCAGCTGTAAAGCAAAAAGATTGCTCTTGTTTGTGGTAAGTCTCTCCTCTAACCTTTTGCTTTCATTTCCAGTGAAGCTGGCGATATGGGAGGTGGCATTAGACAACTTTGTAGAGTCGATTCAATCAATTCCTGAGGTACAGTGGACTCTCAACTGCAAGCAGAATGAAATCATGAAGAACTGACCTGTAATGGTTGGTTGTGTGCACAGAAGAGTGTTAGGACCTCTGTAAGGCAGAGGTGAATGCAGAGGTACATAGATGAATGTAGGCCTAAATTAAATTATAAGATGAGTTTTATTAATCCCAGCAGCGGGGAAATTCACTTATAGCTCACATAGATGACATAAAGTGCAAAGACAGAAAAACAAGTGTGCATGCAGAAATATCAAAAAGTGTGCAAATTTAAAGTATTTACCAAAGTGTAGAGCTGAAGCAAAAGTGTGTAATGTGGCAAAGCTGAAATAAGCAATTTAATACAGGCTATAGTATATATTATAGTATATATATTTATATATAAGGTTGGGGTCATACTCTCAAGTATTTGCTTCAATGAGAACGTGAGTCAAGAATAATTTGAAGCTCAGATGATCAGTGGCTGTAATATGTTGACTAGTGTAGCTGGATCAGTAGGGATGATAGCTGGACTCCAGAGTGCACCATAGCATCCAGATAAAGCTGCCTGTCCAGGCAGTGGCGCCAGCCACAAAAGATTAGCCTAAGCAGATACGAGGCACCAGGCATGTGCTCTTTCCTTGGGTGAGTGTTGAAGTTAAAAGCAGCTTAAAATACATCAGGTCTGATTAAAGGTGCTGCAGGTTAGGGTTAGAGAATGCTGTCACCTGATATGGGACCCAGCAGATTTATGACAACACAGCAGGGCCTAGTCATCAGCTCTTAAGTTATATGCTGTCACATATAACAGTGTACTGGTAACTTTCACTGCATGTGACATTTATTATTGTACCGTATCAGGACTCCCCTTAATGTCTAGATTTCTTACATTGATTTTTTTTTTTCCCCCCCTACAGACACTAAAGTCTGGCAGAAGAGTTAAGTTGTCTGCTGCAGAGGTTATGCAGAAAATAGGAGAACTTTTCACATTAAGGTATGTTCAGTTTTGTCTAAAGAGCACTTCACTCAGAGGGAACTACAAGCATTTGTTGTGCAGCTAACCAGAACGTTCCAGTTACAACTGACAATCAAGTCATTCAGTTTGTGTCTTCAAAGAAGAAACATAAATATGCTGACATCTGTTCTCCATAGTATCAATAATAATAAGCTATGTGAACTGTTAAACATGAGTATTGACTATTTCCATATCCCACTGTTTCTGATAGACACTGTATAAACCTGAGGTCTGACCTTCTCCTGACACCTGATTTCTACTGGGACCGAGAAAATTTGGAAAAACTTTATGACAAGACCTGCCAGTTCCTCAGCATCAACCGCAGGGTTAATGTAATTACACTGGAAAAAATAGTTTGGGGATGGCCTGTCACTCCAACTCTTGTAGTAAAAGCCAGTTGTTTTTTTCTGATTCCTCATTATTCACGAGGTTAGAAACAGAGTTTGTGTGTTTGTAGGTCGTGAATGAGAAGCTGGAACACTGCACACAGTTGACAGACCTGATGAGGAGCCACCTGAGTGAGAAGCACAGCTTGAGGTTAGAGTGGATGATAGTCATCCTCATTACTATTGAGGTAAGAGAGATAAGAGATTGTTCCTGCCTTAATTTGATTTTATGCAAAAATGCCTGTTGATTTTCATTTTTATTATTTGCCTTTTTCAATGAGTTAATTTTACTTTGTTTTCATTGTAGGTTATGTTTGAGCTTGCAAAAATGATCTTCTGAACTGCTGCTCCAACAATTCACAAGTCTGAGAAGAGCACTAGAAAAGCTAGAGAGGAAGAATGCTGGACTAAACCAAGGTACTCTGTCCAAAATATGTGACAGTGTTTTCTAAGTTACGAAGTGAACCTAAATGTTTAACCGCTTTACAGTATGTACATTTCAACACATCTTTCATCTGTTCCCTTTTTACAATTACTGTTTAGCTGAAAGGATCTTTCTTCTGTTCACTGATTTTTGTGGAGAAGTGCATTACTTGGACTTTTGGGATCAGCTGACCACAGTAATGTTTTGAATTTTGTTTGTTAAATTAATGTACTTTAAAAAACATTTTATTTGATTTTTACTTTATGTGCAAGAATGTAATATATCTTCTTTAATCTGAGAGATACTTGAAGGGCTTTGAGTCGCCTGTGACATTATTCTTGTGACTGTGGTAAAATATTCACATTCAAGTGCTGTGCTACAGAAGATCCAATAAAGTATTTGTTTTAAATGTTTGCAAGTTATGTATCAACATTTACATGTAAAACATCTTAAATCATTCTTAGTTCAGTAAAATGTCTAATGATAATTTATGAACACCAGATTTTTTTTGGTATGCAAGAGGAATTGCAGTCCAAGAAGCACTACGAAATTACAGGTACGTCTTTATTCAAATAAAATATATATTTTTAACAAAACAGGAAAAAATATAAACATAACTTAGGTTTATGTTTTGCACTTAGTGATTAGTTAACACATATTAGCAAGAATTCTCCATAGAGCTCATTATATGTGGAAAACAGACCAACAGTCTCATATATTTGTTTTCTCACCCAAACCCTTGGATTACTAAACCTGCTGTCATTGATGCCATAAGCTCATTTAGACTTGCAGCACACAAACAGCTGCGACAAATAACATGACAAGTAAAGCTGCCATGATGTTTTGAGGCTCTGCTGATTATATCAATGCCAAATATGTGCCATGCTTTCATCATGCTTGTATTGGAAAGTTTGTCACAATAGAAATTCTTGGAGATTGAAGATGAGCACAGTTAGGCCTGTTTAAGCTTTAAAACAGTCTGTATGTACAAGATAATATACTGTAATGCTATAATATATGTCTGCTCTATGCTATAGTTTCTACCTGCATAGATGGGAACAGTAACATGGCTTTAAGTGAAATGATGGAGCAGATATTGAATGACAAAACCGTTTATGAGCATAGACACACAGTAAAATATATACATATACTAGAGATTAATGTGTGCTGTATTTAGATACATAATGAATTATGTTCTCAACACTTCTCATTAAAAGACACACAAGGTGTTAACAAAAATACTGTCTTAATCTCCTGGACACATACGTTCTCTTCAGATGTGAATTATTATCCATGAATGCTAAAGTAACATGATTAGTAATGAAAATTGCACTATATGTCAACAAGTCACAAAATGTACTCAAAGAGGCCACTGCATAATGGATGTAGTTCTGTGTCACATCTCTAAAATTTGCCCCCTGAGAAAATTAGCGCTTTTTTGTAGATGCTTCTTAGCTTGAGTCCTCTTATGAATCATACATTTTATAATCTTGGTACAATAACCTTACCAATGCAGAGACTAGTCTGACCAATACTGGAGTACCTTTGGTTCAGCAGAAGGTCAAAAGCAGCAAAATGCTGTTTCCTGTTTTTCCACTACCAAGGTCAGTCCGTCTCTATGGCTTTCTAAACACTGCTTATGAACTTGAGAGACTTCATTTCTGATTATCCAACCTTGCAAGAAAAAAAAACAAATTTTGATATTCCAATAAAAGTGATGCATTATTTTCGATGTAAAAGTGATTTCTTTCATGGGACAGATCCCCCATTAGATTTTAAACAGGAGTAAATGAAGACGTTTACCAGTTGAGTGGTGTTGAATTAATCCCAGTCCAGTGTAGCGACACTTGCAGTAGCAGTTTGTGAATGCTGAAGGGCCACTGCAAAATCTTCACTTTCATTTGCAGTTTCACACATTACTGCTGTTTTGTGGGGTTGTTGTCCTTCTTCCTTAGTCTTGGAACTAGGAGCCAGATCCAACTCATGTTCAGGTCCAGCCATTACCTCCTGGTCGTCTTCTGTGTGATGTGCTGCCACAGTGTCAATGTCTTCCTCAGCATCCATCCACACATCCTGCTCGTTTTCCTCCTCTCTCTGTTTAACAGGCTCTTGTGCCTTTGTTTCTTTGTCACAAGCTTCAGATAACACAGGCTGGCTCAGAAACAGTTCTCTTTCCTCTGTCTGACACACTGATGTTTCTGTCAGCGCCACTTTACGAGTTACTCTTCCTGTTGATTTGATATGTTCTGCTAGTTCTGCTGTTTCCATTGCTTGGATGCTGATGTCCAGTAGTACAGGTTGATTCATGATCACTGCTGTCTGTATAGAATCTGAATTAGTCAGTTCTGTTTCAGTGATTCCTGTTGCTTGAACACTGACTTCACATAGCGCTGTCTGTTTCTGACTTTCAGCTCTTGGTTTTGCTTCTACTGGCTCTTCAGGTTCCACAATCTCTTCTGTTCGGACTGCAGCTCCAGACTCGTCTGTCTGGCTCACTGGTTCAGTTCTGTCTGTTGTAGGTGGTGGGGAAGCTGGTGCCTTTGTTTGCCCAAACTGTATGTTAAGTTTCAATTCTAAAGAAAGACATGAAGGGGGCTCCAAATTACCTACTGATGAGATTATTGTATTGTTTTGTGGGACGACTAATCCATCATTGCTGGGTATTACAATTTGGGAAATTTGTGGAATTTGAGCTTCTCCATTAGTTTTCTTCATATCTAATTCTGACTCTTTGGCCTCTTCAGCTACAGATTGTTCCAGTTCAGCTTTACAGTCCTCTAGCTCCTCTTTGAGATCATGAATAGAAACATCTGACGTTCCTTCAATATTAGGTGTTTGCATGAGATCCTCAGACGCATGCTGTTCAGTTGCAGAGTTATCACTGATGACAGCAGGTGCCTCATCTTGTCTTTGGCTCGATGTCCCAGTATATTCCACCATCACTTTATGAATTCCCACTTGATTTGATTCATTTTCAGCCGTCTCATTCACTTCTGTCAAATCATCAGGCTGTATTATGTCTTCTTTCTTCAAGTCGACGACTTCGTCCTGAATGCTGGATTGAACAACCAATGATTCAGGTGCTCCTTCTGGTAAATTCTCCTTTATATGCTGAATGACTTCTTTAATATTTACCTTATTTTCTTCATTATTCAGTTCAGTGTCTTGGGTGGCTGAGAGATTGTCTACTGGTTTGACAGTTACATGGCAAACATCTATGACTTGTCTGGGTTCTGTTACCCCTACTTCTAGCCCTGAGTCAACAGTCATCTCAGGTGATTTTATATTGACATCAACCACCTGCACTTCAATACTGTGACTGTCCTCAAACTCCACTGATGGCACATGCATCATCACAACTACGCTCTCTTCCTTTGCTACCTCAGTCACATCTTCTTTCACTAATGGCGCTGAGGCCTCGACTTCCTCCTTGAACTCTAGCTGCCTTGCTACCATGTCCATTAGTGGCTCTTGACTGTCTGTTTCCTCTAACAAAACACTGGGTATTGCAGCTAAGACTTCTTTGAGACTACATGTGGTGACTTGTGCCACTATGGCATGCTCAGCTGCAGCTGTTTTTATTTCAACATCTGGAAGTTCACCTTGTTTTTCTGCCTCCACACTGACCTGCACCTCACTGAGATGCATGTCATGTTTGGGTTCATAAGTAACTAAGGCACTATCTACACAAGATGCGGGAGTTTCTTCAGAAATAACTGTCTTTTCCAAGACTTCTGCACCACTTGGTTGCACATTAGCAGAAGATATATGAACTGTTGATAATGGTTGTAATTTGTCTACAGCTTCAGGGATTCTGTCTTCCTGTTTAACTTGGCTGTCTTCTGTAATGCTCTCAGTTTTCTGATCCTTATTTATCTTTAGAGCCTGATTCAGTTCTGATTCACTCTCACTTTTATCTGTAATTGAAACAATAACAACACTAGCATTTAGGTTGGGAGCATCGTCTAACAATTTTTGTATTTCCGGTTCTTCAGCACTATAAGCACTACCTTCCTCAACACTTTCTGAGACTCCATGCTCAGATATAGATGCTGCTTCCTCTGTTTCTGTCTTGGCTATTGTGTCTTTTCCATCACATTGCGATACATGTGGTTCTTGAAGCTGTTCGGTTTTGACATGTTCTGTTGGTAGCTCTTCCTCTTCAGTTGCCTTTGTTGGTTTATCTGCCACACTGTCTGTTGGTGGGGTCTCTGCTGCTCTTTCTTCCATTTCACATGTCACAACACTAACCTCCCCTGAATCTAATCTCACTACTTGTACAGTCTCTAAAACATCTGGTTCTTGAAGCTGTTCAGTTTTGACATGTTCTGTTGGTAGTTCTTCCTCTTCAGTTGCCTTTGTTGGTTTATCTGAGACATTGTCTGTTGGTGCGGTCTCTGCTGCTGTTTCTTCCTTTTCAAATGTCACAATACTAACCTCCCTTGAATCTAATCTCACTACTTGTACAGTCTCTAAAACATCTGGTTCTTGAAGCTGTTCAGTTTTGACATGTTCTGTTGGTAGTTCTTCCTCTTCAGTTGCCTTTGTTGGTTTATCTGAGACACTGTCTGTTGGTGGGGTCTCTGCAGCTGTTTCTTCCTTTTCAAATGTCACAACACTAACCTCCCCTGAATCTAATCTCACTACTTGTACCATCTCTAAAACATCTGGTTCTTGAAGCTGTTCAGTTTTGACATGTTCTGTTGGTAGTTCTTCCTCTTCAGTTGCCTTTGTTGGTTTATCTGAGACACTGTCTGTTGGTGGGGTCTCTGCAGCTGTTTCTTCCTTTTCAAATGTCACAACACTAACCTCTGAATCTAATCTCACTACTTGTACAGTCTCTAAAACATCTGGTTCTTGAAGCTGTTCAGTTTTGACATGTTCTGTTGGTAGTTCTTCCTCTTCAGTTGCCTTTGTTGGTTTATCTGAGACACTGTCTGTTGGTGGGGTCTCTGCAGCTGTTTCTTCCTTTTCAAATGTCACAACACTAACCTCTGAATCTAATCTCACTACTTGTACAGTCTCTAAAACATCTGGTTCTTGAAGCTGTTCAGTTTTGACATGTTCTGTTGGTAGTTCTTCCTCTTCAGTTGCCTTTGTTGGTTTATCTGAGACACTGTCTGTTGGTGGGGTCTCTGCAGCTGTTTCTTCCTTTTCAAATGTCACAACACTAACCTCCCCTGAATCTAATCTCACTACTTGTACAGTCTCTAAAACATCTGGTTCTTGAAGCTGTTCAGTTTTGACATGTTCTGTTGGTAGTTCTTCCTCTTCAGTTGCCTTTGTTGGTTTATCTGAGACACTGTCTGTTGGTGGGGTCTCTGCAGCTGTTTCTTCCTTTTCAAATGTCACAACACTAACCTCTGAATCTAATCTCACTACTTGTACAGTCTCTAAAACATCTGGGTCTTGAAGCTGTTCAGTTTTGACATGTTCTGTTGCTTGTTCTTCCTCTTCTGTTGCCTTTGTTGGTTTATCTGCCACACTCCCTATTGGTGAGGTCTCTGCAGCTGTTTCTTCCTTTTCACATGTCACAACACTAACCTCTGAATCTAATCTCACTACTTGTACAGTCTCTAAAACATCTGGGTCTTGAAGCTGTTCAGTTTTGACATGTTCTGTTGCTTGTTCTTCCTCTTCTGTTGCCTTTGTTGGTTTATCTGCCACACTCCCTATTGGTGAGGTCTCTGCAGCTGTTTCTTCCTTTTCACATGTCACAACACTAACCTCTGAATCTAATCTCACTACTTGTACAGACTCTAAAACATCTGGTTCTTGAAGCTGTCCGGTTTTGACATGTTCTGTTGGTAGTTCTTCCTCTGGCTCAGCACTGCCTTCAGTTCTGCCTTCAGTTGCCTTTGTTGGTTTATCTGACACACTGTCTGTTGGTGGGGTCTCTGCAGCTGTTTCTTCCTTTTCAAATGTCACAACACTAACCTCTGAATCTAATCTCACTACTTGTACAGTCTCTAAAACATCTGGTTCTTGAAGCTGTTCAGTTTTGACATGTTCTGTTGGTAGTTCTTCCTCTGGCTCAGCACTGCCTTCAGTTGCCTTTGTTGGTTTATCTGCCACACTCTCTATTGGTGGGGTCTCTGCTGCTGTTTCTTCCTTTTCAAATGTCACAACACTAACCTCTGAATCTAATCTCACTACTTGTACAGTCTCTAAAACATCTGGGTCTTGAAGCTGTTCAGTTTTGACATGTTCTGTTGGTAGTTCTTCCTCTTCAGTTGCCTTTGTTGGTTTATCTGAGACACTATCTGTTGGTGGGGTCTCTGCTGCTTTTTCTTCCTTTTCAAATGTCACAACACTAACCTCTGAATCTAATCTCACCACTTGTACTGTCTCTAAAACATCTGGTTCTTGAAGCTGTTCAGTTTTGACATGTTCTGTTGGTAGTTCTTCCTCTTCAGTTGCCTTTGTTGGTTTATCTGAGACACTGTCTGTTGGTGGGGTCTCTGCAGCTGTTTCTTCCTTTTCAAATGTCACAACACTAACCTCCCCTGAATCTAATCTCACTACTTGTACCATCTCTAAAACATCTGGTTCTTGAAGCTGTTCAGTTTTGGCATGTTCTGCTGGTAGGTCTTCCTCTTCAGTTGCTTGTGTTGGTTTATCTGCCACACTCTCTATTGGTGGGGTCTCTGCTGCTGTTTCTTCCATTTCACATGTCACAACACTAACCTCTGAATCTAATCTCACTACTTGTACTGTCTCTAAAACATCTGGTTCTTGAAGCTGTTCAGTTTTGACATGTTCTGCTGGTAGTTCTTCCTCTGGCTCAGCCCTGACTTCAGTTGCCTTTGTTGGTTTATCTGAGACACTGTCTGTTAGTAGGGTCTCTTCTGATATTCCTTCCTTTTCAAATGTCACATTAACCTCATTTGAATATAGTTTCACTACTTGCACAGTCTCTAAAACATCTGGATCTTGAACATGTTCATTTTTGGAATCACCAACAGACTTAATACTGACTTCAGTGAGAGACTCTGTTTCCTCTTTGGATTCATCAGTTTCCACCACTGGAGAGGTCTCTGACCTAACTTCTTGTTTCAGTGGGTGAACACTGCCTTCCTCTAAATCTAATGTAGGCACTTGTACGTCTTCTAAAACCTCTTTAGCTTGATAATGTTCAATCTTGCGATCATCCACTGGTGACTCTGTGTTTTCTGGCCCAGCACAGACTTCAGTGAGATCCTTTGCTGTCTGTTTGGGTTCATCTGTAACAGTTTCTTTGGGTAATTGTGTTTCTTTTTTTGATGTTTGAATACAAACCATCTCTAAATCTACCGCAGCTACTTGTACAACTTCTGTTACTTGATCATCTTTAACTTCTGCAGCATCTGTTTGTAGTTCATCTTCCTTTTCTGGTTCTGTACTGACTTCAGTGAAGGGCTCCACCTCCTCCGTGTGTTCATCTGTAATTGTTTCTACTGCTGCGATGTCCTCTGGTCCTACCTCCTTTACAGTTAATTGAAAAGTACCTTCCACTGAATTTAATGTGGCTTCTTCCTCTGCTGTTACTGCAGGTGGTTGGTCTTGATCCTCAGCCTGAACTTGATCAGTGAATATCTGTGTGATTTCATCTTTTGTTTCTGACATAGTTTGGACTTCAGTGTCAGCAGCTCCAGTCTTAGTTTCCTCTGACACTGGAGCAGCTGAATCTGCATCATGAAAGTCACTGTGTGAGCTTTTTCTTTCAGCTTGATGTGCCTCAGCTAAACCTTCACCTGCAACAGTGTCTTCACTTTCCAGCAGTATGTCTGTAGAACTGGCCTCAGTTTGGCATTCTACCTGACCATGGATCTCATTTGTGCTTTCTAATTCTTTTATTCTTTCTTGTGGATGTTTAACATTGACGACATGTACGTCGTCTACAGCAATTCCAGCAGTTTCAAACTGCTCAGTAGGATCGTTGGATACAATTTCATTGGAAACAGCTTCTTTGACTTTAGATATGCTCTCTGTTTGGGCTGTTGCTGCAAATTCACTAATTGCATCCAGTTCCTTAACATTTAGACCTGTGCTAATGTCAATTGCCTCTGATCTGCTGTGTATTTCCAGAATCGTTGTCTCCTGTTTTGTAAATGTTTCAAGTATTTGATGGGAGACAGAAGCTACTATTCTCTCTGAGCTTAATTCATCTGAACACACTAGGGCTACCTTTGGGCTTATGGAGATGGTTTCAACAACCTGCTGCAGGACCAACTCCGTGTCCTTGACTTCATATTCTGCTGGGACTGGTGTTGTGTTTCCAGATGTTTTTGAAGACTCTGACAACTGGGAAACTGCAGAGATCATCTCCGTTTCATCTGCAATGGTAATATCTACAGGCTCTGGGGCAGTTATGGCCTCAGATGTGATCTCTATCAGATCTTCTGCTATAGTGTCATCTCTAGCTGGCTCCTCAGCGACAGAAGGCGGCGTGGCCATGGTCTCTGTGATTACACCCTCTTCTGGAATGTCACTGAGTTGCTGGTGTTTACTGATGAATTCTGTGAAGTCCTCACGTTCTTCTTTTAAAACAAGAGTTGCAGAGCTCTCATTTTCCAAAGCATTCTTATCGTCTTGGACGTTCTTCGCTTCACTTTGAAGACTATCACAAGGTAGGCCTGGTTCAGACGGCTGATCAAGGGGGTTTTGCTGGCTTTCATCGTCTGCTTCATTGGGTACATGACTTTCTACATCTGCCTTTGTTTGTAAGTCTCCTGTCTCAGCTGTATCAAACTCAGACAATGGCACCACAGCTGGTGTTTCAGTGTCTTCATCGTCCGAAGTTATTTCCTTATCAGCCTCATCAGAAGAGACTTGGTCTTGCTTTTCAGCAGGTCTCTTCTTTGTTCGTCCTGGAAGAAGTTTCTTTATAGCAGAGGAGGACTCATCCTGAGTAACTTCACTGTCAGATTGTATAATTTCGTTATCATCCTGATTCTTTACTTTCCTTTTGGGGGTGACAAGTTTTTTAAATGATTTCCACGTTGACCCTCCATCACCTTCTGAAGGACTTCCTACTTGTTTTGGGTAACAAGTTGAAATTTCATCACCGTCATTAGAACTTTCTAGTGGTGACTCTTGCTTGTTATTGCCATTCTCAACTTGTGGTACTTCATCTTCAGAGTCTGATGTTTTTCGGCTTCTTCGCCTTCCAGATCCACACAAAACAGCTTCCCATGAAACAGATGAATCTTTTCTTTTCTTCCCTTCATCTGTGCTATGATCTGATATTTGCTCGCCGTCACCTGGCTTTGATTCCTGCGCTGAACTAGGGATTAGTGTCTCTTCATTGGTCAAGGATGACCTCTTCACATGTTTTTTTGGAGTCACAAGTTTTTTGAAGGAAGCCCATGCACCCTCCTCCTCTCCTGCATGACTTTCTTCTTTCTGATTGTCAGCTGACTTCGTAGATGAAAGGAGCTGATCTGAAACATGTTCTCCAGAGTCCGACAGTTTAGCATCACTGGATTTTCTGCCTCTCGGCTTTTTGGAGAGTTTCTTTAAACTAGACCCCGACATGAGCTTTTTCAGAGGACTAGCCTGAACTTTGTCTTTCTCCTGCGAATTCAGAATTTCAGGTTCACTGACAATGATTGTTGGATCTGTGGAAGGTGATATCGCTTCATCTGTTGTCTGAGTTGATGTTGCAGAGAGGATCTCCTCTTGATGCTCATTATCTTTATGTTCTGTCTCAGCTGTAGCTGCCTCAACACCTAGACTAATCTCCTCTGTATCCTCTTGCTGTAAAGTTTGTTCTGTTTTCGCTGTGACTTCCATTTTCCCATTGTCCAAGAGCTCTTTCTCATTTGTGTCAATGCTTTGAAGCTGTTTCTTCTTTCGTAGTCCAGAAAAGATTCCAGTGGTAAAAAACCTCTTAATAGGAGAAACAACCACCTCTTCTTCAGGTGTGGCATCATCTTCACCTACAGGTGAAGTTGTAGTTTCACCTCCATTATCAAGTTGCGCTTCCTCTTTGATTTCAGTTTTCTCCTCTTGATTTACTGGAACATCCTGAGATGTAATGTCTGTCAGGGTAGGACATGTTGAATCATTGAGATCAGTATTATGTTCAGCATTGTCATTTTTGGTTTCCTTTGCTGCATCCTCAGTATCTTCCAGTCTGTTTGTTTTTTTGTTGGTGGACTCATCAGCTTTTTCAGCTGAACCTCTCTTTAATGTCGATTTGAAACCAATATTACTGAAAAATCGCCCTAAACCTTCATTGATCTCATTCTGTTTTCCATCTATTTCAGTCATTTTCATAGGGGGTACTTCATTAGCATCACCTTGATTTGATGATTCATTTTCATCCATTTCAGTCTTTGGTCTTTTTTCTTTAAGTGGCTGTTCAGCTTCTGAAACATCTTCTGGGGAGAGGATTGCTAAACCATAGAAGAAGTGAAATATTTAAGCTTTTTGTTTGCAAGAACTGTTAAAAACTGATGAGACAGGTGTAATTCTATCTGCTGTAATTCAGCAAGTTGTGCATTTGTTGAATTCCTGTGCTGACATGGTCTGTTCATGAGCAGTAATACACAGATTATGTGTACCCACCCTCTGCAGCAGTCTCATCCTCACAGTGACCATCTTCTTCTGTTATGGGGCTGTCCGCTTTTCCATTGAGTTCAGAGATCTGCCCATTCTTTTTGAGAAGCTGAAACAAAAAACATAAACAATATGCATTATATCTCTACTCTTTTAACATTAGATCATATCAAAGCTGAAATAATGGGTAACAGATTTTCAGGTGTTTTAAACATTTCCGAGTGGCCCATAGTAAGCACTTGCTTCAATTACAAGAAAAGCAGCGGCAAGATTTACTCAGCTGTAATAATAACAAATACATGTTTGTACTTTTTTGAAAGCAAACAAAGAATTTCCGTCTTTGGTGAACTGAGGACTCTCAAATCCTATTTTGTGAAGAAAAACAGTGTGGACTGAGTGTGATGGTAAACCTATCCCTACAGTCTAACAACCTTAATTGTCCTAATCTCCAATTCGTGAGTCGGATTAGTTGGGAACATACGAGCGGGGGGTTAGGAAACAACTCAACTTTCAACTAATGTGAAGAAAACCCTGAAGAAACAGTTTAAACAGCTGTTCAGATCATTGAACCTGCTCAGACATTTTTCCAGGTTTTATCACACACTCATTGTTTCCATAGCACCACTCACTTTAAGTACTTGCCTTTAAGTGTGCTGCTTGATATGCTCATGTGCGTTCAGACTAAATTATTCTTTGAAAGATATTTATCCAGCCTTAATTTCAGTTTTGGTAGAGACATAATGCTCTGTGCAATAACATGAATATTATGGCAGATGTTGATATTTACTGACTAAATAATAATTGACTGTTGAAACAAACAAAATATCACAGGCGATAAAATGTTTATGGTTGGCTGTGAGCTCATTTTCCCGTCAATAGTTGTACATTATTTACATGCACACGCTGAGCCTGTGTAATGGGGCCTGAACGGCCATGTCTTTGTTTTCAGACATCCTGATCCTGAGATAAAGGAACCACACTTAGCATAAAGTAGCTATGTAAGGGGGAAAAAAACAGCTATACAAACATTAGTGTTAAAAAGTGTAACACAGAATAAAACTATAATATACTAAGTTGTTTTGACATTTTAACTGGACAAAGGTCTGCTATTTGTCTTGTAAGCTAGCACAATAGAGGAGTGCTAGGAAAATAACTGAGCTTTTTTTTTTTATTAATTCGATTGAAAACATAAGACATAAAACTTTATTCCAAATGAAATTATTTCTTTTACCAACCTCATGCTTAGCCCCTTATTCCATCCAACTCATGGAATCACCTAATTCACAAAGGTCAAAGTTGCCATTAACTCACGACAGTATCATGACTGAAGCCTGATATTTCCACCCTCACTGGATACTGCTGTCTTATTGACTTCCATCTCAGCATGACACAGTGATTGTGTTTTAAACAAATAATCAATGTTGCCGTCTGCTGAGGGCAGCAAAAAGAAATTCCTCCTCTTTACTTTGGTCCCTCAACGGATGAGATGTCATTAATCCTCCCGTTTCCTTTCCAGAGACAGCAGATACAAACCATTGCAACAGCAATGAATCAGTGAAAACAGGCTGCAGCAACAACAGCTTCTATCAGACTTTCATAACACACCTCAGCCAACAGTCCCCAACCTTTGACACAACAAAAATAATCCTGAGCAACTTTAGGTTAGAAAGAATGTGGTCATTTCTTAATTTTGCAGCTGCACTCCTCTTTTTTTATTCTTCAGTTTATCTTTAATTCTTTTATATTAAAAACCCAGAATGGCTGGATTCGCTCATTGCAGTTCTTCCAAATGGACTTTTCCCTTGTCTTAGGGTTAATGGATGTTTTGGCAAGTAGCACCCGCTGTCCTGACAACAACAAAAGCCACCCTCAGCAGTTTCATTACACACACCGACCACTGGAAATCTTCAGAGACTTTAGAACAAACTAGTTTGTATCTGCAGTTGATCTATGAAAATGAGGATGAATAATTCCTACAAAGTTGGTGCATAGATGCAGGACTAACTCAGCGTCTGTGGGGAAAGAACATGATACCTCGTCTTCAACACGCTGCTCAGCCTGAGCATCATCCACCGACCCTGTCTCCTCCTCAGCCGCTGAATCCTTCTTGTCGTCCCGTTGCGCAGACTGAGCGGCTCCCATTGTCGGGACTGCAGCGCGTCAGTGTCCGGAGTGAGCGGCTCAAGTGATGCAGATATCCCCCAGAAAAGTCGTGCGAGGGGCTGTCAGCTCTCAAATGCTGCAGGCTGGACGATAAAAGAGGCGTTTTTTAGTCAAACACCTCCCAGCAGGATCACATGAAGCCTCTGAGCCGAGCCTGGCCTGGCCCGTCCCGGCCTGGCCCGCCTTTCGCTGCATCAAAAAAAAAAAAAAAAAAAAAAAAACCGCAGAGAAACAGCCCGATTTACTGAAACACGTCCGAGCAACAAGCTTTACCCTGCACCGTTATTACATATTCAGCCCGAGGCTCGAAGTTACTGTACTGTACAACAACAATAATAATCATATTCATGGTTTTATGATACAATTGAATTGGAAACAGAATATAACTGCGGCACATTTTCCAAACTGACTTTTGCTCTCATCTTTTTCTGTTCTTTTTATAAATGATTTGAGTATTTTTATATTATTAGTTTCTGCTAAATATTGGAAACTGCAGTCAGAACAGACAGTCGATGTGAGTAAAAGCCCATAAACAAACTGCAGAATGAGGCAACATGAAAAAAAAAAACATCCTGATACATATTTAATAAATAGATTTTTGTTTCTCGTGAGGTCAGGTTGTGTGTTCATCAGTACCTAAAAACTCTCCAGGTTATTGTGTAGCTTGAACTTGATGTTTCTGGGGGAAGCTGGAGCTGTGAGCTCTGTCCTGTTGGCTCATGGGAATAAGTCACCACCTCTGTGATCAGTGTGTTTATATAAGAGCATCATGTAGCTGATGGCCAAGGCCATGTACTTATTGGATTTGAATTTTGATGTTTTGAAGTGACACAACAGCCTCGATGTGAGAAGACTCATTTTATCTCCACAGTGAAGTCCTGTGTAGCTCAAATCAAATGAATCTACAGGTTCTGAGGAGGCAAAAAGCTGTAGGTGTTAATTAAAGAGAAGCAGTCAGTAGCCCCAGATTTGTTCTTATGCCTTATAAGTGAACTACAGCTTATATGCACAAATCCTTATCCTGAAAGTAGTTTATCTATAAAATCAGGAAATTGTCATATTTCAAAATGAAGAGCTGTTGTTTTTGTGGCCAAAAACATATACAGTATAATTTTGAAACCATTTGTTAAGTCCCAATATTTATTTACATTCCCACTGACATGAAGTTGCTACTTTTCTAAAATGTTCTGTAATATCTTATTTTATTTATTGCTGTTGAATGTTTTGCAGATCTATTATAACTTGTTGGAAAATACACTTTTTATTTCAGAAAGAATCAGAAAGCTTGAGTAAGACCTCAGATGATTTCATGTCTACAGTTCTGTCCATAAGTCGTACTGAAATGATTTTTCTGTCATCCTAATGATTTGACAGTATTTAAGTTATTGCAGTATATTTATATAAGGATGAATCTAGTCAGGGAGACTTTTTCTTGAAAATAGAAATCATCTGACCGCTCGAATGTGACTGGAGAAAAACAGACCTAATGAAATTTGGGGATTAGATTTGGAAATGTGGGCAGAGTAACATGAGTTTGACAGGTTGCCCAAACATGAAGTAGATAAAGCTGCTGTGAAAGTTTGACCTTCAGACAAAATTAGGCTGATTTCTGACTTCAAATGATAGCACGATGTTAATCTACCATTTATTTGCTAATTGGGTTTTCTGTTGAAAAGCCTTTGAGGAATACAGCCCTGTTGTTGCTGAATTGGCCTGACCTGTGCATCACATGTGGTTGTTCAGTGGGAGGTTCTCCACAAATCCAAACAAAAATCTGATATAGATTAAGAATTCTGTATATAGATGAAGGGCAGTTCGAAGAAAGGGTGAAACATTTTGGGAAATGCATTTGTTAGACAAGAAGATTGTTACCACCTGTGTGTCTGTGAGGTAAATATAAGGCCTTAAACAGAGGACTGACGACACGTTTAAAAAGTCGGGCTCTGGGAAAACAGAGAAACATCTACAAACCCATGACAGACATTCATGTTAATTTGATCAGATGCTCAGAGACACGGGTGCCGTTATGTGAACCTCAGTACGACTAATAAGTTCAATTAATTAGAGTCACAACTTTGGGTAACTGGAAACAGCTGATGTTTTCTCCACTGATTACAGCCACCGATGGCCTGATGCAGGAGCCTCGCTCACTGTATGCACATCCTGTTTTCTACCTGTGCGTTTAGGGCTATCTAATATAAAAGTACTGATGAAATTTAAATCTGATGAAGTAGCTCTTTTTATGCTTAGTCACAGTTCATTGCTCTGCACATTAAGTTGGTTTAGAAACCATGAATGTCAGTAGAGTTTCATTCCATCCATCCATCTTCTATACCTGCTTAGTCCTTAACCAGGGTCCCAGGGATCTGCTGGAGCCTACCCCAGCTCTCTTTGGGTGAAAGTCAGGGGTCCACCCTGGACAGGTCACCAGTCCATCACAGGGCCACATAGAGACAAACAACCTCACACACTCACACTCACTCCTATGGGCAATTTAGAGTCACCAATCAACCTGACATACATGTTTTTGGACTGTGGGAGGAAACCAGAGTACCTGGAGAAAACCCACACAAGCACAGGGAGAACATGCAAACTCCACACAGAAAGGCCCCTGATGGGTTTCAAACCAGGAACATTCTTGCTGTGAGGCAACAGTGCTAACCACTCTCCACCGTGCTGCATGTCACTGTCATGTGAGAACTAAAAAGATATTAAATAAGATGTTAAATAAACTCAACGAATTTGCAAATACTTCAAAATTGTATCCTGTTACAGTACTTTAGTGATTTTACATTTTGTTGCCATCTTGTGGTTAATGTTTGCTCTACTCCTTCACGTTCTTCACATCTTTGAATAGTTACTGTACAATTCAGTGCATTAATTCAACTCAGTTTCATGTATGATGTTCTGAATTAAGAACTGAACAGATAAAATGGTTTTCTGTTGTAGATTGAAGTGTAAACTGTGTATGAACATTGAGGCTATGACAACAAATAGAAACCTTACTGCTTGAGTTGGGGTTTACTAGGGGATTTTTCAGTCTCATCTAGTTTCATTCATGCTGTTCTTCTCATCTTAAGAATCGGGCGTCAGTTTCATGGTGAAGTGTGCATTTACAGCTGAGTGACAGAAAAAAAAAATCCCCTTTGAGAAGCATAGCCAGTGTGACTCAAACCCATGTGGGCTGGTGGAAATTACAAACCGCTGGCTGCTGGCTGTGGAAATGACACTACTCTTTTGCTTCTTACACATCAATCATTTTTCTTGTTGAAATATATTTCACTTACTTTTTCTGGCATCTTGAGTGCTATTCATGACACAATGCATGTGAGAATGAGCCTTTGGTCAGATTGGGGTTTGTGAAATTGAAAGCAAATTGCATGTGAACAAGCTGAAGCGAACTGGTGTCTGCAAGACTTTATCATTTGTTATCACATGTGAGCACAGTCCACCCCTCTGGGAGATAACGTATCTAAAAGGCTTCCTCCTTTTTTCCATATACTGTTGTTCATCAGTGTCACTGTGTGCTGACCTTTTTCTTTTTTGAGGCTTTAGTCTAATATTAGCCCCCTTCCACAACCTGTGGTCAGACATGAAAGCTAATTTTGAAATTTCTAGGTCAAGACATTTATACAGCTGCCCTGAGAATATAGATCAGTCATCATTTTTTCAGGTTTGGTGTCACCTTAGAATGCACACTCCATGTGACACAAAAGGAATGAACAGATGTATCGATGCTGTCGGTCAACATTTCTAAAAAATCTTTCACTCTGTCCACAGCTGCCGAACCTATTGCTTATTGGACTGAACGGTCACCAAACCAAATCAAAGCTACAGAAATCCTCAAAAGAACAGCCATACAAGTAAGGCATCACACTTCTCTTATTCTAGCTTTATTTTCCATGTTTTTACATATTGCTTTTAGCTAACTATTCAAACATGAGTGTAAATTCCAGTAGAGCTGATAAATACCCTAAATGAATAAATGAATAAATGGCCTTATCTTTTGTCAGAAAAAAATCGCCTAACACATATTTGACCTCCTTGCTGGTTGCTGACTTTTTCAGGTTAAAGCACTAAGCACTCTTAGTATCCCCACTCACTTAAAACCTGATTACAGTCATTTGTATTATACCTTTCTGCTTAAAACTTGTTTGGTAAGTAATGAACAAGATTGAATGTCCTGGCAGTTAAAGTATGTTCATCTAAGATTACATGATACTGAAGGGGCGAGAAGTGGAAAAAGGTCACGCATGCTATAGATCATCTTGCTTCTTGTAGATTTATTACGTTACACTAAGCCCACGCCTGTTTAGACGCCTGCAGTCATGCTCAGTAGACTTTTGCTACAAGAACAAGTACAGACTTGTTTTTTGCAGCTGATGGATCTTAATCTTTTCATGCCTGTGTGTTTTTTTCTTCAGTTAAAATGAATGCTAATGTTTCATGTCAGCTGATCTTAGCCATCAGGGGTGTTTCCACGTTAGCTTATGAACTACCAAGCTCTGAACAAGACCTCCTACCCCACTGCATCAAAGCATGACTCCAGCACAATCGGGGCAGATATTAAACGCAGGGCTGAAGCTGTGCTGCACCAGCTGCACATGCTGAATGCTGTCAGAGGAGAACTGGAGGCCCAGCGAGGCCGCTCTGACCCCGTAGCACGTATAGCACGAACACAGTACCAGTGTCTGAGCAAAGATCTGCAGGAGGTGATGTTCAGCTACAATGATACTGAGATAAACCACAGGGAGGCTTGTAAACGTCAGATGCAGAGGCAGATGGAGGTGGTGGGCAGAGAGGTCAGTGAGGAGGAGCTGGAAGAGATGCTGCACAGTGAGGAGTTGAATGTGTTCAGTGGCCAGCTGCAGGGCCAAACAGTTCACTCAGCCTTCGTACAGATCGAGAGCCGGCACAAGGAGCTGCTGGCGCTGGAGAAGAGGATCACAGAGATCCAGGAGCTGTTCCTGGATGTGGCTGTGCTCACAGAGGAGCAGGGAGCAGCCATAGAAAACATCCAAAAAAAGGTCCAGGATACAGAAATGACAGTTCAGGATGGCGGGGCACATCTGGTTAAAGCCATTACATATGATAAAGACCACCCCTTCAAAAAGCTGTTTTGTGGCTGCTTCCCATGTTATAATAGCAGATAAGTCTGATTGGGGCCACTGGGTTTGGATCAGATCTACTGATCCATGCAAGTAAATATCAGTTTGACAGTTTAGTGAACAGTGTAAACATTCATGAAGCTCAGCTAAATCAGAAAAATATATGTGAAAGTGGGAAATATTTAACTTTTTTACTCCATTGTGTTTAGAAGCAGAAGAAGAAGAAGGACTTTATTAATCCCCAAGGGGAAATTCAATTGTTACTGCAGTTATTAAATTTGAGATTATTTAAATTATATTGATTAATAGTAATTCATAAAGTAAAGTTAATAAAGTAATACTTTAACTAATTATTTATTTGCGGGGGGTTGTGTGTGTGTGTGTGTGTGTGTGCGTGCGTTATTGTTTATATTGAGGAATTATAGTCTTATGGCCGTGGACACAAAAGACTTCCTGAATCTTTCAGCCTTGGCTTTACGGCTGAATGAACTTCCCATTCTCCACAGTTCCTCATGAAGTGGGTGGGCAGAATTGTCCAGTATGGAGTTGATTTTGTCCACCATCCTCCTCTCTGCCACAGCCTCCAGACTGTCCAGTTCCAGTCCAACAACAGATTTTGCCTTCCTGATCAACTTATTTAGTCTGTTGGCCTCAGCAGCCTTGATGCCAACTTTATTTACCAGCTTAAGTTGCTAGTTATTAATTACTAATTATTAATTGCTAGCATTGTTACTCTTCATGCAGACTGGCCCATTTATGGTATTTTATTTAAAATGTTGTAAAATTAAAATACACTTAGTGTGAGCTACAAACTTAGCAGGGTCACTAAAAACACAATAAGTATGAAAAAGCTTTATATTTTACACCTAATGTGCAAGGAATTCCTAATCAACCTTGTGGCGATGTTCCCCGCCTAATAAACAAACGAGAAATATTACGTTTTACTGTGAAAAACACGTTCGTACTCTATTTCCGTTTTTCCTGTGTGGTTTTTCATGACCTGACTCCTTCACAATAAAAGCGCGCGTCTTTTAAATAAGCTTTAATAAAGGAGCTAAACAAAAACAACTTGCATATATATGATGCGTTCAGACACTAAAAGCAACACAATTTTATTAGACTATGCTAAAGTAAATTTAAACTTACCGGGAATTACTCAGGTAGAAAAATCCTTGAACGTTAAGACACATACAGGCACTGGTCTATTTCTGATGTTGTGATTAATAGTTATTGATCATACAAACAGTCCACACTTATCGTACCTGTAATTAAAGGAAACAAAACAGCAACATCCACCACTTTAATTTCCAGGCATCTTGTAGTTTCCTTACCCTCTAACTAACTACGTGGACCAAGGCTGCAGCGACACTTTTAACTGTTTTCAAGGTCATCAGTATAGTGGAAGGCTTCAGGATGGTAACAAGACACCCTGATAATAAACTGGACGCTTCATATTATAATATCTATGTAAGATGCGCAAAGTCACCTGTGCGCTTCGACATTACAGACGCACAGGGGTGTAAGAGTGACTGGAGCTGCGCCTTCCTGGACTCGACCCAGAGAAGCGGTGGTGTGCGCGAGGCGTGATCTTCCGCATTGGTGCTGGCTGCAGGCTGTCTCAGAGTGAGACTGAGACTCTTTAAAACACACTCGGCGGAGTCGTGTATATGTTGAAACTCGGTGATATAACGGAGAGAAAAAGAGGAAATGAACTTTGAAATAATGCGCTCGCCTCTTCTGCTCTAACTAAGTTCTGTGGTGTAGGACCTCCGGGATAAAACACAAAGGTATGTATGCGTCTTTTATTCTGTGTAATGTGGTTTAGATACAACCAGAATAATCGATGAATTGATTCATAGTCACCGCAGACATTAAGTGTCAGGTTTTTCTTCTTTCTCATGATTTTCACTTGTCATGGGCGATGATGCTTTGCGGTTTATTCAACTGGTTTATTTGCGTTTGTAAAAGACTTTTCAAACTTTAGCACATTAAAGCTGTGTAACAGTTTTTTCTCAGTAGGAAATAACCGAGTGTAAAGTCGACGCCCTACAATTAATTTCTATTTGCGATGCGAACTTCACGGCAGAGGAAGTAAACTATCATTTTCATTTTTAGAAGCTTAAACCGATTGTTTTTGTTCATTTATTCTAAATTATTGCTGAAGTGTTCTTGTTTCATTTTACAAGTTAGATTGTACGTATAAAAACTGGTTCATATGATATAGTAAGTAAAACTACTAGTAGAATAATGAAAATACTCCACTACAAATAAAGGTCCTCCATTTAAAAAGTATAGAAGTATTATAAACTAAATGTATTTAAAGTGTAATAACCAAAAGTACCCCTTCTTTGAATATGTAATATAATTGATAGTATTCTATGTTATTAGTTAGTTAGTACTATGAAGTATTTTATTGCTGTAGCTGGTTGAGTTAATTATAGTTTGTTTCCCAACCTCAGGGTTGGGCCGTCTATAGGGTCATGAGGGATGTTGTGAAAGCAAAGAAGAAAAACACATTCATTCTTATTCATGTGGATAGTTTGATGGTTTTTTTTTCAGGGAAAGTCCTACACTTTCAGACCCGGTCAGACCTAGTACCTTTCTAGAGTCTCCACTGGCCCAGAAGGTCAAACTGTTCCTTTAAAAAGCTCAGTAAAAACTCCTGATTCCTCTTGTAGGTGAGATGAGGGACCGACTGTGTGAGCTGCAGACCTTTGTCTCCATGCCTGCAGGGGACGGGTGGCCTGAGGAGAACCCCGATCACAACACTGAGGATGAGGAGCATCTGGAGCAACAGGCCATTGTTTTTGAGGGGGAAGATGTGATGGACGGCATCTACAGGGAGGCCCAGGCGATGAGGAAGGAGATGTTCCTGCTTAAAATGGATGTGAAGCGTCTTGGAAAGCAGAACACCAGGTTCCTCACGTCTGTCAGACGGATCAGCAGCATCAAGCGCGACTCCAACGCTCTGGGACGGGACATTAAGGCCAGAGGGGAGGCCATTTATGCACGGCTGGAGAAGCTGGGGAAGCTGAGCAAGGAGCTGGAGGAGGAGCATGGGGCTACCTCAGCTTTAGCTCGCATGGTGCGTTCACAGTATGTGTCCCTGACCAATGATTTCCATGATGCCATGTCTGAGTACAACGAGGCTGAGATGACCCAGCGGGAGAACTGCAAGAACCGCATCCAGAGGCAAGCAGAAATCATGGGAAAGGAGGTGAGCAGGGAGCAGATAGATGAGATGATTGAGACGGGCAAGTGGAACGTCTTCTCGGACAATCTACTACTGGAAGGGAAGACTGCTAGATCCGCTCTTAATGAGATCGAGAACCGGCACAAGGAGCTTCTTGAGCTTGAGGGTCGCATCAAGGACGTTCATGAGCTTTTCTTCCAGATGGCCATGCTGGTGGAGCAGCAGGGCTCAATGCTGGACAACATAGAAGCCAATGTATGTGCAACTGAAGACTATGTTACAAAGGCAACAGTTCAGATCAAGAAGGCTGTGAAATACAAGAAAAACAATCCGTGCAAGAAAATCTTCTGTTGTTGCTTTCCTTGCTGCAACTGATGCAGAGTGTTATTTTTTTCCTCAGTACCAAGAGAATATCGAGATTAGATTAGAATCAGCTTTTTTTAGCGATGATAACAGTATCTTGCTTTGGTCTCTGTATTTATTTGGCTCTAATGAAGCGCCAACTCCACTTTAAAGCAGTATCAGTGTGGAAAGTCACACCGTGGTATCGTTTCTTCACGGAGGTGGTCTGAGAAAATGTTGTAATTTCAAAACATGCAAATGTGAACATTGGGATATGGGTGCGATATTTCCTGATTGAGAACAGTTTTTGCATTTGAGCTATTATTTAAAGCATCTCAGGTTTCTTTCTTTCAGCTTTGTAAAGTTTTGTAGTGTTTTATAAGATATTTAAGTGATGTAAATTGATTTACTCTAAAAATGCTTAGGAGTGGCCAGATTTGATAGCCTGGATGCACATTTGTAGCTAGTTTGGAACAGGAACTAACAGTAGCCCTATTTCTTGTTAAAGCCATTGCTTAACACTCATTCGAGACCCGGCGAATGCAATTGAAGCTTTGATTGTGGTTAGCTGTGGAGGCCACGTAGAGTTGTGTGGATTGTGCAACTATATTTTGGGCTTCGTGCTTTGCAAGAATAGTTTTTCTTATTTCTCCCCACAAAGGGACATCCAAATGATTGTGTACATTTGTGTTCGCTCAGGCACTGGGACATCAATAGAAAGAGCAGGAAACTAAACCGGTCAGAGTACTTTCTGTTTGCACAGCAGGCCTATGATATTGTCTAGTCAATGTATTTGACAATTGTAAAATTAAAAATACCTGTGTCATCCTGTGTGTGGGAGTCTATCACCCCCTTGAGGAATCCCGGGTATCTGGTGTATCTACGGTGACCACAGGGTGCATACGAGTCAGTAAATGCTGTTTTCTTCATAACTGCCTGTGCTCTGTGTTGAATTTTCTTGCAGGGCTATAATGATCGCACTTCCTCAACAGGCGGTGTGGTTTGTGTGGGGCAGTTACTGGAACCACGACATAACTTCACAAGACTAGTACAGCATCTTTGTATGATGGAGGCCATTACTGTTTTTCTACATGTCATGGACCAGGATGGCCGAGTGGTTAAGGCGTTGGACTTAAGATCCAATGGACAGTAGTCCTCGTGGGTTCGAACCCCACTCCTGGTAAGAACAACTCCAAATTTTAACAAATAGCACACCTGACTATTTGCAGTCTTGGTGAAGGAAAAATATAACTATGAACACTGAAGTTGTGTGCAAAGCTGCAAACTCATATACAGTAGACAGACAGCATTGACAACTAGTCCTGACAGACATTTCACAGGCTGTTTAATCTCCACACACAATTAACAAAGCTAATTCAGGAAACCACAAAGGGAGAACACCCTGACTCAGCTAACAACCTTGAATTAGATTATGGTATCTTGCTTTTATTTTTTTTGGAGGGACTTTGGAATAATATGGGCAGCACACTTCCTCATGTATCATGTTTTAGATTCAAATTACAAAGCAAACAAGCACAAATATTCAAAGGAGAAAAATGTCATCACACCTGGACTGGTAGACAGGTGCTTTAATAGAAGTAAACAGCAGTGTGATTGTTGTTTCTGATGTAGATGTTTCTTTCTGTGGCAACCTGGCGCCATCTAGCAGCAGGAGCTGGGAACATTTTGCCATTATTTTTGCTTTTTTTAATTTAGGCAGTGAAACACTTCTGCCTATCATGACTAAGGCACATAATGCCCATTAGTTTAACTCATTTCAGAGAAAGAATAAACAGGCACTGGCTTTAAAAGTCCCAAAACTTTATTGTCTGCTCAGCCTCTCTTCTTTTAACTATTTTACTTTGTGACAATGTTATCTCAGGTGTTTTATCTCTTTTGTCATATTGAACAATTGACTAATGAAGATATGGTGAATTTAAGTTATTGTTTAGTTTAATAAACTTTTAGATGCTTTAAAAAATAAATGAAAAAAAAAACTTTCAACAGTTATCTCAATCTGTTGTCACCTGACCTGAGTACAGGACGATTGGAATTTCTTAGTTAACACAGAGGTCAACCTTGTTGTCAAGTAGTTTGCTGAGAATCATGGAAATATAAGGTACTAAATAAATAAGACACCTTTAAAAACCAAAAGCCTCTTTATTCAAAGTCAAACATGAAGCTGGCATATTGTGGCAAAAAGAAAAACACAGCAGGAGTGAAATCCTGAAACGCTGATGAAAATGTTGATACACTCCAGGTTCCTGCAAAGACTTGTCTGCATTGCTGAGAACCATAGGAGTACACTGCAGACAAAACACAGTGACTTCAGAAAGTATTTAATGTTTTTCACCCATGAATCTACACACGACCTTTAACAAAAGCAAAAACACGTTTTTAGAAACTTACTGCAAATAAATAAAAATCTGTTTGGATACATTTACACCTACAGATTATGATCAGATGTTTATTTTCTTTAATAATGTATCTCTAGTGTGATTAGAGTCCAATGGTCACAGTTCCCATAAAGTGCTAAACTACAGGCCTGAACTCATTTGTAAATGAGCATTTTCAGATTTTCTTCCCTTATTTGCAAACATTTCTACTTTGTCATTATTAGATATTGAGTCTAGACTGATGAGTGAAAAGACAAACCTTCCATCTACAGTCAATCCTTTCTGAACCCACTGAACATCTGTCTTAAAGATGAACCTTAGAGCACAACAGTACTAGGTCAATGCTCAGGTCCCCGTTCCACTTCATCCATTAAAAAGGTTAAAACCTGGAGGATGAGACATGCAATCAGATCTGGATGAAATTCAAGATGATTTAAGATTTAAAAACTGTAACAGCTCACAGGAGAATGTGCTAATCCACTGTGCCTGAGTAGTCAAAAGTACAAATGAGAGGGAGTACAACTCCTGCTACTTGAGCAAAAGCCCTCAGCATCAGGATTTCAATTTTACAGTACATGCCTTCATGTGCAAATCAAGAACTCAAATACAAATCCAGACATTACAGAGGCAGAGTTTTTCTTTTGCAAATAAAAGTACCAGTACAAAAAAAACAAAACAATAAACCAAACATGGACTGGGACTGAAATAGAAAGACAGCTTAGTTCTGACACGGCTTGGACTTTGCATCAAACTTCAAAAAAATACAAAAACTTTTATTAAAGTTAATCACTTCTCTTAATAGTAATCAGTTACTTTTCTAGGAAATTTTCGATCAATTTTGCATTCCATATCGCAAAACATTTAAACCCATTTTTGACACAAGGAAGCAAAGTATTTCATTATTCCATCAAGGTGTTTAACAAGCCTGAACACTCCACGTTGGTGAAGCACAAACAGCATTTAGCTGACAGCCTGATTCAGTTACTCAGGTATAATCAACTCTGACGGATGACAAACATAAAAACATGTAATTTTGTTAGTCCAGCACTGCATCACACACACTGTTATAATAATACTGAGTGGTACACCAGTCAGTTCTAAGACCCCACAATAATCAAGTAGCTGACAAGTCATTTTGTCATTCCAAGCAACCTACAATGAGACAAAACTTCATGCTGCAACCCAGAGACACCAATAACATTTGAACACAGTGGACATGTAGTGTGATAAACGTACAAACGTGATACATAATAAATGTGAACATAATCAGTGATACTTGTAACTGGAGGGAAGTGTGTGCCCATTATACTTCCAAACACCTGACCTGCAGGGTTTTATGAAGTCTGACACCGAGGGAAGGAAACCGAGCTTCCCACTAATTACATTCATGATGTTACTTTACTGCTACATTTAGATTTTTGGAGAGAATGATTTGCAAACGACTGCTGGTTACTGGTCAAAGTTGCTGGTAGAAGAGACAAACCACAGACTAACCACTGCTAAAAAAAGGACGACTGCCATTTGCCTGGTAAATAGTGTTTAATTATCTCCCACCCTGACTAACACGCCAGCCCATTAGTCAGACATGAGAGAAGTAAAGAGGACAATGGACCACCTTTGCTACTGGTTTAACTTCAGTGCCATGTGCCACACTACAAAACACACTACATTTAAACACCAAACATGATGATGGTGATGCTTATGCTGGTGAACAGACCCACACTGATACGGTCCGATCCTCCTGTAAAATGGCATACATTGTGCTCAGCTACTGCAGATGTTTGGTCAGTCTTAAAATGTAGAATTAAACCCATAAAATCTGAGTTGTAAGAAGTACACACATGGTCACTCTAGGTATCAGGAGAAGATATAAAATCGAGCAAAATACCAGCAAAATGTTCCAGTTAAATACAGAAGAGAAATCTCACCAACATATTCAGAACAACCTCCAATGACGAGAAAAACAAGTTATAATTTAAGGCTCCACTCTAACCTCCAAGCACAGTACGGACTTTTTGATATAAAAATAAAAAGATCCACCTGAAAACATCTGATTATTTACATAATGTCAGAGTATATATTGGTATAATGGTACAAAGGTATCAATAAATCCACCAGAGGGGAAGACAGTAGGCTAGCAGTGTATTTTTGCTTGTTTACAGTCCCAAATCTGTGATTGCAGCATGTCGGCCTCCACTAAAATACAAATCAACCCACTGCTAGCTTTGTCAAATTAATGGGAGTGAAGAGTTTTTCCACTGTGAAGTATAAAACAACCAACATTTCATAGCATCCAATGTTTTTCTATCTTTTTGAAGCTGAAAAAAAAAAAAAAACTAATGTCTGTAAACACTGGAGGGAAATGTGTGTTTGAGGTCTGATGTCCTCAAAAATGTCCAAAAGATGATATTTCTTATGCTACTGGTTTGAGAACTGAACGTAAACACCTCCCCTCTTTTGTGAGCTCTCTAGTGAAACACATGCATGGCAGAGGAATGGCCTCCTCCCGACGAGCAATTGTATTAAACTTGCACTTCTTGAGGTGGTCGGCCATGCTGGCGATATTGGCAAACTTCCACTCATTCACTGTACCGAAAGCTGTGCTGAAGCGCCACACCTGATAAATGACAGAGAATCATTCTGTTACTTCTCTCACAGTGTACAGTTGGATTATTATTCCACAAATCTGAAATGTGTTTTATTTTTAAACAGTAGTTAACAGACTAACCTTATCTGTGATCTGCCATGAAAGCGACCCGTCGGCACGCCGTTTCTTCTCCCACAGCAGGACGACCATGCCACGCATCTGGAGCAGGCTGGCACACACGTCCCTCATGGTGCGGGATACTCTGGACAGCTGGCACAAGCTGAAGCTGTCCAGGAAACTTGCTACATGTTGCAACACCTCAAATGGAAGATTGCTGAGCTGATCACACTTCGAGCCAAAGTGGCAGGTGTTTCTTGGGAGGTTTTCCCCATTCTTTAAGGGTAAACCAGGCTGAACTCCAAAGGAGCCGAGGTGCCTGTCATGGATGATTCGGAAACCCTGTACAGACGGGCAGAATCGCCTCTGGGAGTAGGTGCAGCCATAATAGGCCAAGGGGCATCGTTGCTCCATCCAGCCATTGAGTCCTGCATGAATATCCCCATGAACGTTCTTGAAATGAGATGAGAACTCATCCCGCCGGAACAACTGCCCACATACAAAAGTGAACATGGAGCGCTGCTTGGTTTGGTATCGAGCAACACATTCGAGCACCAGGTCCAGCCTGAGTGTGTGGAAGGGGCTGGGGTTGGAAAGCTGTGGGCTGGCGTGATCACACGCTGAGGCTGAGGCAATATCACCCACCATGGTATTGGTTGCAAGAATAGCTGAAGGGAAGGAGAACGTCTGAGTACCAAAGTCGATGTGGTAGCCATCGACAAACCTGCTGTCTGAGATTCCCCTGCCCCCTGGAGAGTCACCGAGACAAAAAAGCAAAGCTGCAGTGATGAGATCAATGCCGTGGAGGCCCATGGGATCATCTGCTACCTCCAAGTCAGATGTGTCTACTGCCTTGTCTTCCATCTTTGCTCGAAACAAGTAAGGGTCTGATAACAGAGCTCGACGTCCATTAAATGTAAACATACTTATACCTCTGAGGACTTCCACATTCTGGAGTTTACGCTCCAGACACCTAAACCTGAGTTCAGTGGGTAAGTGTTGAAAGAGATTATGTTGCATGTGATCGGTGAGCAGGAATGGCATTGGAGGTACAAGTGGTTCTTGTTGAAGCACAGGAGGCTCCAGTGCCACAACAGGCATGTAATTCTGAGGCATCTCTGGCCAGACAAGGTTGGAATCATTTATTGGCTCCTCAATACTGTCCTCCTCAGCAAAATTATTTTCTTCTGCCCAGCTAACGCCATTTTCTTCTCCGTCTGTTCGAACTACACAACCCACCCCGCCCACTGCTCCGAGCTCACACTCTGAATCTGAATCAGAGTCACTGTCCTGCATGTCTACATTCTTCCCACCCTCAACAACATAAAAACTATGACTATCTCCATTTTCTCCATTGTGGATTGCCCCATTCTTATTAGTCTTTTCCCCATTTAAATTTTCAACAATTACATCAATGTCCTTGGAACTGGTGAGGATGTCCAAGGCTGCTGCTAAACTTCTACTTGTCTCCACTGAGGCTTTATACAACTCATTATAGGGCTCTTCTTCCATTTCTATTGTTCCATTACACAACACTGTCTCTGGTGAACTTGATGCTGTAGCCATCTTGTCACTTTCATCCACATCCTTGTCTCCATTTTTTGACACAGTGGTTGTGACCTTCAGGGACTCCAACAACATCCTCTGATCCTGCAGAGCCAAGGCCATGTCTAGCTGTTCCACCTCATCAAAGTCTCTGCTCAAGTTTTCATAGGACTTGCGATCAGCATAGCTCACAGGCCAGCGGTTCCACTCCATAGTACAACATACGATACTTGCTGGACAAGTCTCAAGGTGTTGTGCCATCTTGATCCTTGCAATTATGAAGGGGCAGCCAAACCCACTGTTAAGGCAGGGCATTCGTTCATATGGACACAGCAGGCGATGGTCCTCCAGCTTGCATGAGTGAAAAACTGCCCCACAGACAAGAGGACAGCCAATGAGGTCACAGGACACACCCGGCTCTGTTCTTATCATGCATCTTCTGTTGATGCATTTAAGGCAGTGGGGGTGCAGATTCTCCATTTTAGCTGTATTGCTCCTTACACAAATAGTTTTGGCAGAGAGAGTGTGATGTGTCCAACCCTGAAACAGAGAAAACAAAAGAAAATGTGTTCACAAGTCTCCATGAAAACAACAATGTTTTTAGGTAAGCACCCTGAACAGGACATGCTGGTGTTTTATTAACCCATAGGCACTAATGCGACCATGTCTGAGCATTAGAAGATGTTTCTCTCTCTCTCTGCATGTTTACTAAACCTTTACTAACGTTTCACAACACCCTTCTAAGGTTTCATCCGGGACAAATGTGACCCCTATGAGCTGCCCTTAAGCCAGAGTTAAATACCCATTCAGCCAAACCCTTAAACATCTCACCTTGTTGTTCAAACTCTGTGCCTAATGGCCACAACACACCCATGGGGTAAATACCTTTAATCTGCAGACTCGGGCTTATTTGGTAGTGTTGCTCGTGTTAAGGGATTTGTAGGATAATGGATGCTTGCTAAAAGGGCACCACACAATAAACGCAAAGCCCCACAACAAAGCTGCAACCCCGAACCGCAATGCTACACGGGACAGCTAACGTTAATTACGCAAGTATAGCTGGCGTGTTAGCAAACAGCTAAAAACACAAACAAAACAGCAACAGCCGGTGATGACAACGCTGACTAATGACAGCCTTATAGCCAGTAATATCGCCGGTGCCTATCTGACTATACGAAGCCGGTTTCGTGATAGCTGTGCAATATAAAATTATGATCTGATATGTCACTAAACTTTTAAGCGGAACACAATAACACCAACAAGTCCAGCAGGGAGCATTAGCAACCGTTCGTCGTTAGCCCAGTTAGCTGGTAGCTTCTAGAAACCGCTTACCCGAATTACGGGGCTTTCCACTTGTTTTATTAATATTTCTTCACTTCTATCAGCCCGGACAGCATCAGCGCAGGGAGACTTGCATAATCACCTCACAAAACTCAATGTCTCCGAATGTTCTCACGATCTGAACCGACTGTTGCTGGTGATTCGAGTGTGAGTGAGTCCTTCGTCGGCGTTTGTGTTGATCCTGGAGTGGGACGTCGCGGTTACGTCATCACGTAAAGGGGAAAACAATCTTACTCTGGTGTTTTAAAGCCAAGGCGAATTTAGCTTGTTGCTATCATATGTTTTATTTCTCAGTCAAATGTACATTTAAAAATCAGTTTCTTAATATTTGGTACACTTATTGTAAAGTGCTTAGAATTGCATTGCTTTTGGGAGGTGCTATACAGATAAACTGTCCTTAGCTTGAAGACTTGCCCAGGCAATTCAAATAACTAAATATATAGTATATACATATATATCTGTCCTGATAAAAAACCAAAACTAACATCAGACTGATCCCACCAACAGACAATGCCTGTGATATTCCTCTCTATCACTGCTGAAAACACACAAATAATGCACACTGTGTTACATGTACAGTCATTTTTATTAACCCCATGGGGTTAATAAAAATGCTGCTTCACAGTCCTCAGCAAATGCACTATTTATTCATGTCTGAGCAACAACTACAGTTGTCAAATAAATGTAACGGCATTAAAGGGACCATATTCCTTTTAAAATCGAGAGAAAGTAGGAGAATGAAATAAAATATCAAGTTATTTAAATCAAGTATCTGAATAAATGCATTTTTCACTATTGGATAAACAGGGACATTTCTTTAGGGAGATCTTTATTAAACTGATTTCATACAGATCAACACCTTCATTTTATAAGTAGAAATATATGCAAGATTTTCTTTATTAGCATAAATCATATATGTCTGTATTTGTACATGTGTAGGTGTTAGTTTGTCCGTATGTCTCCTTAGAAAAGCTCCTGACCCCATCATTCATGAGGCCACCTCTGAGATGTGGTGAATGTTGGACAGGGTGAGCTGGGCCTCCCGGGCTGGGTAGAAACGTCTGGATCGGAGCCACAGCCTCCCAATCACCCCTGTGATCAGCAGCAAGGTTACCAGCAGCCCTCCAAGAACAAAAGTCTCCACAGGGGGTACTCCACCTGCATCTGCAGAGAAAAGGATACAGGTACAAGCACACTTTGCATATGAATTGGTTTCAGTATCTGGAATCTCTAAGCTTTGTAGATGTAAAACTAAAGATATAAGATCCATTTGAATAACAGAGATTGTATAAAAAGTAAAAGCATACTCAGATTAGGATTTCTACTATCGTTTAGTAGTCGCCTGATTGGTCCATAAGAAACTGTGTGGGACAGAGGGATGTCTCTCCGCATCCTTGTTAATCCATCATCACCAGAGCAGTTCTGATTAAGTGAATGAAATGCAAATGCTGTAAGGTTCAATGTCAAGCAGTGCACGTTTAAAATCAGGGCAGCTTAACTGATAGTTCATGTATACAGTAGCTGAGAAGCAACTCTAAGCTGATGGGTCTATATTAAGGACATAGGCAGCACATACAACAGGCTACTTGTCTGAACTGGTCTCTGACTACCAGCTTGAGGAATGAGTGTTGATTGAGCTGACTCACAGGGTGGCACAGCCCCGGGGCACTGTGGCAGATCTGAACATTGCAGTGCAGGAAGACGTTAGTATACGAGCTGCCCACAAACTTGAACATTTGTATCCTGAACATGGCCTCTGGACCCTGGCCATTCTTCAGCACACTCAGGGTCTGTTCATTTGACAACACCGGACAGCTAAGAAAGGGTGGGAGACAAGTCAGTCAGGGAGGCCTGGTGCCTACAAGATTTCAATCTAGAATAAAATGCTGTATTTTAAAAACAAAGCAGTGACTTCAACTCATGATGAACTGCAAAGCTAACATTATCTGAAGTGATTCAACACAGATTTGTTAAGAGTATTTTCCTTTCCCCCTTGGCATTGTGAAATCATTGAGCATTTCATTGCTCTGCTGTTGCTAACAGTACAAAATACTGCCTGGTTGTCAAGGACATGCACAGCTGCTGAGCTGAAACGCATGTGGCCTCTCAGACAGGTGTCACATGACCAGGCTCTGAGAGGTGCTGTCTGGCCAGCTCTTTACTAATTCTCTTATTTCAGATTTCAACAGCGATCCTGTAAGAGGACTTATGGCTATTTGCAAGAGTGGTGAAATAACACGACCACAGTGCAAACTATAAGCATGTTTCAACATATGGCCCAGTTTCAGTATCTGCTTATTCTTACTATATTTTAAATGCAAGGTGGCAAATGGAAAAGAAAAGCCCTTGTCTGCTTTAAGCATTGATGTATCTATTTATTATGAGATTAGTTTTTTATTTTGCACATTCATTTACACGATGAACATTGCTTTTGTTTGAACAGGCCAGAGGCAGACCTATCTCTGATGAAGGTGTACTGGATATTGCTGTATGGATCACTGGTTGGTGTTGCCCAGCATCTCTCCATGCGCAGCATCAGGTGAGCCGGTACCTGTGACACAGACAGGTGTGAGGGACAGACAAGTCAGCTGTTAGACAAGGCAAACACTTTTTCATAATGGGCCATCAAATGCTGATTCATAGTAAGTAAACAGCAGCTGTACCAAGAGGTTATAACAACATGGAAGAGAAGAGGAGCAGCAATCACATGACCATATGGTTGAGTGTTAGATTTCCAGGATTACTGGGAACATCCTGCCACACAACATATTGCTTAACATTGTGTAATGTGCTTAACCTAATCCAAAAATAGATTTATGTAGTGTAATAACATGCAATTAGGTCTCACACAATATTCAGGCATATGTATTAAGTCTTTAGTAAGTCTTTAATACACTGTAGTACAAAACATAGTAAACTGACTTCATCATCCCAGATGATTTACCATGAATACTTTCACAAAAATGTCATCATCCAGTGACAGTGATGGCACAGTGGTCCATCTGTCCTCAAAGGCATCGTCTTTGTACAGTAACATCGACACAGAAAAGTTCCCATCCTCTGTATTCAGAGTAATAGTTCTGCAGAGAGAGGATTAGTACATGGTAACAACAAATAATTTCACTGTGAGATAGTCATTTAGTTAAAAAAAAAAAACAGAGGTACTTACTTAACATCCACTCTAATCATGTTTTCACCATGGGGTTGTTGGACCATGTAGTTGATAGGATAGCGGCACACAAATGTTATGTTAATATAGTTTCTCGTTATGACATCTGAATCGTTGTTGTGTATGGTGTTAATGAACATGATGTGTGTATCATCTGACACCTAAGAGAGAACAAAGGAGGTGCTTACAATGGTCAGTGGAAAAATAATCAATTTAGATCATTTCAGATTTTCTTTTGCTTTTGTCACCTCTGTCCAATACCCAGGATAATATACAATGGTTCATTCTGCTCTTTGGGATGATATATTTATATATTTGGCACTGAATGAGTGGATGATGGGCTTGATGACATGTCATATCAAGACGGTGTCTCTGCTTACATTTAATTTAGTCTTTGAAACCCTCAGGCAGCTCAACAATTCCATCGACCCACTGACCCTGAGCTACATTCATCTACATTGTGGCTTCACTTTCCCACTTAATTTAGGATCTAACATCATATAGATATGTCTTTCTTACACTTTCGGTTCAGGAAAAGTAAACTAACTGGTAGGTGGACCCTGGTAAATTGCTAGAGATGATTGTCCTCATCCATGAATCTGACCAGTTATGTGTTATTTGTTTGAGCATCTGATTTATAAAATGTCAGAGAACAGTACAGATTGTCTATCACAATATAGTAAAGCCCAATATACCAAAGATAATCATTAGTATCATCTAGCACTGGCCCAGAATTCAGAGTGTATAAATATGTGAATAGTCTTCATATTGCACGGCCTTATGAGACTGAAAGGGTAAATTTGATTGTGAGCGTTTCATTGTGGTTGTAGACACTAAAAGCAGCATCTTCCAGCAGTTAGTCATTGTACAGTAGCAGGTGGGGGAGAAGTAACTGAGAAGAGTTTATTTAACCTTCCAAGCTATAACTTCAACAACTATCATCTTTTCACACACTGTAAACCTTTGGGGCAAAGTGACGCAGATGAAACCATAAAATAGGGACGACAGAAAAGGTTTATCTGGGCTCCTGCTGGGTGGGAAGGGAGGATGGCTCCTGTGGTCACTGAGCAAGATAAATTGCCCCACACTCTAACACTTGAGGCATCTTTTACTACCTCTTGGTAAACAGAGAGCCCCCAGCACCACTGACAGCTCTCTCAGCAAGCAACAGAACCCCACTGGCACTTGCACTTACCACTTGTTAATACAAACAGTGTCAGTGTCTCACAAATGCAAAAATATCACTAAAACAAGGAAGAGCAAAGTCGCTATCAGGTTTCAGTGAAAATGACCTTTAAACCCAACAAATCAGTCATTTCTTCCCTCACAGTGGAGTTTAAAAGTTCTAAGTTCAAGGTGAAAGCAGGAGGGGCAGCTATGGCATTCTTCTGCTTTAGCAACAGGCCTCTGATCCAGAGCAGGTTTACTTTACTCAGCAAAAGCCTTAGAAAATGCCTGAGGTGGAGTACAGACAGAGTTCCACTCTCTGGAGGTTGTGTTAACCTTTTGCTTGCTTTACTAGAAAAACCTTCATGCATTCCAAGCAAGCAATTCAAGGACACTCGTGCGCTGAAGTGGGGATTAAATCTCAGCAAGGTTTGAATTCGTGAATTAAAATGATCAAGGGGCTTGCTGGCCAGTGATTCATGGATTCCCATTCAGTGAACTTCAACAAATAATCATCATTTCCATGTAAATCCTGATCACTTAGGGCCACCAGGCCACCAGGGTCCCCTAGCTGCTCTGAATAAGCTCCTGGGCTGTTATAGGGAAAACGAACAACACCACCGTTCTTTGGTGACACAGACGCCACTCCCCCCTTTCTTTTCGCTGCTCTCCTTTCTGTCTGGGTTCAGAGTATGTGCCTTTCTCTGTCCATCTTATTATAATTTTTATGTCCCAATTCTATGTAGCTTTCTTTACAGAGACGGACTCAGCCCACATGTATGTGACTGCAGGAAAAAAGTGGTGTTTCTGGTCTTGAGTTATTCCAGTTATCTCACTGTTACGTAAAGAGCAATAAACTCAGTGTGGATGCTCCTTTTTTGGGACATGAAAAAATCCTGACTGGACAGCGAGTTCACACAACTACTGCAGACATCGTAAAATAGGTAATTTATTGTGATGGGGATTTTATATTGTCAATATGGAGATACCAAGTGTAGTTAGTCTTCATTGTAGTTTAAGCTCATGTCTTCTGTCTTTGTGAAGTGTTTTTCTAAATGTCTGAGTTGACACGCAACATTTAATTAGACTCTTAAATCCTGCAGACATGGTCCGATTAAGAAATAATTATAGACTATAAAGACAATGTTTATCAAAGACTGAATTTCATACCATCATGGTTCCACAGTCGGAGAGGTTTTTCTTTATGCTGAAAAGATAGTTGTCTCCGACCTCAACACCACGGCACTCCGGATCATTTAAATGCAAATCCCAAACCTGAACAGAGGAAACAAAAATTCCAATATTAAAATTCCCACTGAAACTAGTCTAAACTTCAGAAAAAATGTTTTTTAGTTTTAGGGGAAATGCTTTTATTTTTGTTGGTGTTAACCTACATAAACTGGAGGCACTTTGTTGAGGAAGAAAGCACTGGGAATAACAACCTCCATATGGTCGTTGGTACAAATCACAGTTTCATTGAGCTCTAGTGGAAAAATGATAAAAACAGTTTAAACCTCACACAAAAATATTTCTTCTGGATAAGGTGAAGATTTTTTAATGTGTATCCTTCACACATACTGTAGCATTATCTCTCTTAGACTTCACATTCTAGTTCATCATATTTCCATTTTCTGTTACCTCATACTTCCAAACTAATCTTTTTCATCAGACAGCTTCCGTTACTTTTAAGTCTTATTAAAACATACGATTTTATAGCTCAAACTACCCAGTAAATTAGATCCAAGCATTAAAATGCAACAGTAAAATATATAGTAAGATGGCTCATTCTGCTTCATAATGAGTACTTTCACTTTGCACACTTAAAGTTGACTTTGTTGCTAAAATATTTGGATTCATATTTAAGATTTTAAGTACAGGACCTTCAGTTGTAACTAAGCCTCTTCACAGAGTATCATTGCTGAATGCATCTTCCACCATTACTAAATGTTTAAAGGAGAAAACTAAGTAAGATCACTACAAAAGCTCATTTGTTCATAAGAACTGTCCTCAGTCTGTGCAGCCAGGGAAGCCCATCATAATCCAATATGAAAAAGGCTAAATGAGAAAAAAAACTTAGTTTGACCCATAACATTTCATACCTGGAGGTGTGATTTGAGTTGTGACTTCACCCTCCTCCTCAGACTCTGGATAGACTGCTGAGGTGACCATCCTCCCATTGAACAGTAACCAGGCAAAAACCAAACTGGCAGATTCCATCTTCCAAGCCCGTTCCCTCTGGTGTCTCATAGCTCAGCCACTCCACTGCCTTTTGGCCCTTTCCCTGCAACTCTGTGAATATTCTGCGGGACTATTCACCAGAGCTCGCTGTCACCACAAGTTGAGGTACCCGACTCTTATTCCAGCTCTTGAAGCACAGGTCTAATGAACCGGGAGCCTCCCTCTGGCCTTAAAACACCAGTTTGAATGATGTTCCCACCAACAATGAGATTCCGCACATGAATAGGGGAACTGAAGAGAGTCCAAGGTAACACGTATACTACTGCTACTGCGGTGATGTCCTCTTAGTAAACACCTTATACAGTTTCTTACTGCAGGGAGCAACAAGAGGTCTGGTAACCATGCACAGAGAAACAACAGTGCAGAGCTGGCAGTCTTTGTTTCTTACAATGTTTTAAAATCTTTACTAGTGCAGGAACCCCGGTCAGCGAGGCGAAAAGAAACTCATTATGGCTGAAGGGCAATTGAGTGACGATGGTGAGGATGTGTTAGTGTGTGTGGTGGAACAGGCCATAAAATACTTAAGCAGTCAAACACAAGAAAGGAAAGATTTTTTTTCAGCTTTAAAACATGGAAAATGGAATAAAACAGCCATATATTCATAAAACTCTCCAGACAATTTGTAAGTGGCAATATAAGAAAACAATGAGATAATTGCTGCAGTGAGGCAGAAAACTTCTTCACATTTTCAGACTTTTATGAGTTTAGTTTGCAAGCTTAGTTTCCAAGACACTGAATCTTCTGCTTTTTGTCTTGCAAATCAGACGGGCTTAAGTGTTGGCTGTATTGTCTGGCATTGTTTTAACAGAAGCTTATCTGGAAGCAAAGGAATCTGCTATAATCTCTCACTGTTCCTCTTATTGTAAAGAAGTGAGTTAAGGAGGTGGGTAAAGATCAGTGGCTTCCTTCCTGCTTCCATTTCTGCTACACAGAAAACGAACCACATTGAAAACACAGGACAAAAGAAACAGTCTTAACGGGCTGACACCCTTCCATCAACAGAATTTTATTTCCTGTCATTTTATTCCTGATGTGATTTCAGCATTTGAATTCCTCCATTTTCCTCTGCCTCACCATGCAGGGACGTTGTATATAAACGCACATAGTTATATTAGTTGAACACAACAGTACTGTACAGCCTAGTCAAATGTAATGTGAAACACATACTGAAGTTACTGAATCAATAAGTTACTGTGACAAAGCACCAAAATACATAAATATCTGAGAGTTTTCAAATTTGACTTTAAATACGTTTTAGAAACATGTTGTGGTCTGTCAGTGATTTGCTAAAATATTATTTTGGAAATGCATTTGATAACTTCAAGACGCATCTATTAAAAAAGTGGAATGTGCAAAATCCGAGTGCTTCTGTCACCACCATGTGAAGAGTGAAATCTCTTTTATGCCTGTTGTTCTGTAGCTGGTGTTCAGACTCACTCCAGAGGTTCAGCGTCTTCAGTAAACAGATCTGCCAGGTCGGCCACTGTCAGTACAGCAGCCTCCGAGTGCTTCATGGTCGTGCTGCTGTGGCTGGAATTTAACGAAGACGTCTGTGAGTAAACAGTCACCTCCAGTTCCTCTTTGAATCAATAGGTTTTGAATCCAAGTTTGACCTGACTACATTCTGTGTGTGCTCACCTTTTCTCCGCAGTCTTCAGCATTGCCTGCATTCGCTCTTCTATAGTGGATTTAATGAGGAATCTGTGAACAAATGTCGGCCTGGTGGGAAAGAAGGACAGAAATTTCACAGTATGTACAACAGAGTGAGAGAGTGAGAGTGACAGTAACACACAGTAACAGGAGTTTAGAACAGGAGATGTGTTAAATAGAACATTTTAAATGATAAGCTTTTAATGACACTGTTATCTACTGACACCAAACGCACGGCCTCTTACTTGGTTTGGCCAATCCGGTGCACCCTGCCGATGGCCTGGAGCTCGTGAGCTGGATTGAGGATTGGCTCAACCAGCAACACATGAGTCGCTTCAATGATGTTCAGGCCGTTGGAGCCTGTGTGAAGTGGAAGGAGGAGAATGTTGATCTTCTCTTCGTATTTGAAGGAGCTCAGATTCTCCTGGGAAGAGAAATAATGTCTGAGTCAACATTTTTGTCATGAGAATGAAGGCTGAGGGGTATTTCAATACATTTCAGTATAGCAGACCTAAGTGTTTTATGGGTTTTAATCTTGGTTCTACATCAACACTAAATCTAAGACAGCAGCCATTAGGGTCCCACATTAAACCCTGTTCAGTGGTTTCTTCTCTGTCATTTCAAACCTGGAATTTGTGAATCCCATTGATTTGTGAGAACTCCATGTTGTTGTCAAACAAAGCCTTAGCAATGATGTCGAGGACGCTCTGCCACTGTGTGGGACAAAGAAAGGGACAACATGTGTCAGATCCAAATTTGATGTCACTAAAATGAATCTTACAGAGCAGGGAAGGTCTACAGTTACCGTGGAGAAGACGAGACACTTGGCCCCAGGGTCCGTCACTTGGATCTTCTTCAGCGTTCTCACCACTGCTTCCACTTTGGTGGAGTGGCTTCCCTGACAGACACAGGAGCACAAGAGTTCAAAGTTAGGGGGGAAAAAAAAAGCAAAATCCAGATGTGGGTCAGTATCACATGAGGATGGTGTTGCTGACTGACCTTGACTGGGATGTCCTGGTCCTGACAGGACGACTGGGTGGTGAACACGTAGGAGATCTCCGTGTGGGAAGTGGTCTGCCTGCAGATGGCACACTTGATGGCACGACGCCTTGAGCCGACACTGTACTGCTCCACAATGATAGCAATGCACTCATTACAGAAGCAGTGGCCACAGGTCAGCACTGCCCACTGGAAAAGACAGAGAAGAAAGACATGCAGCAGAAAATTAAATAGACCCACAAACTGAAAATGAAAACATCTTCCCACTGCTGACTTCTGAGTGCATTAGGATGTTTCTCCACGTCTGACAGTATGTACAATATTACATCAACGGGGAATGAGTCAGATCAGATGTAATTATAGTCCCTCAGTAGTGTTGCTGAGAGTTCACATGAGGTGAGGTGTTTTGTTTTTTTTTCATGAACTGGAATGCACATTCTGTCCAGATGATTTCAAAGGAGCAGGTTTTATTATTAAACATAAAAGGCAGCCAATGTTTAATGATTGTCAAGTCAATTATGAGGAGGGATGTTGCATTATACAGTCACCAAAGAAACTCTGACACAAATAAAACATGTTAGCAAAGACACTCCTTAGAGCTAAACCATGCTCACCTCTTGTCCCAGTGGCCGGGCACAGATGGGACATGGCTCTGGGTTCAGCCCTCCAGTAGACTTGTCCTGGGACTGGAATAAAGAATTTATGTTGTTTGGAGTGAGATCATATCACACAGTTTGAGATAACATCTCCGAATGAGCCACAGCTAACTTTATGTACTTTGTAGCTAGTATGAAAGAGGAAATTTACCTTCTCCAGATTTGTGAGATACAGAAACTGACCAAGTTTCTTTTGGAGCTGAGACTTGGCGACTGCCTGGTCGTTCAGAAGCTTGACTCTGTTCTGCTCCACCTGGTATGAAGGGCAGAGGGCAGGGAAACAACAATAAATAGTCAAGGTAGAATAGTACATCCTTAAAATCCCTTCAGGACCACAAAACAATACATTCCAGGACTCAGTCAGAGGTTACACTAAAACTCCTACTTCCACTGGGCTCCTGACAGATTATTTAAATTAGATAATGTTAATGTAAGTTTTAAAATTAAAAAAACCATTAAGATTAAGTGTTTATTGAACCCTTTCACAACATAATGGCCACTGCAGTTCACTGTGAAACAATTCCAAAGAGTTTAGTCTGGAGGAACAGTCTGTTCACTCAGCATCAGCATAACTGTGCTGCAACCTTGGTGTGTGCAAATCAAGATTGTTCTTTGAATGGAAAAAAATTGAGATTTGTGACGCTGGACTTTATGAATTCCTTTGACTGTTTTATACCTTACACAGACAGAGAACGTCTGTACAAGGTATCACTGTCTTTACCTCATGCGGCTCAATGATGTGCAGCAGTTTGGGCTTCGGCTCATCAGGCAGACGCACACGTAGCCTCTCGGTGGCCATACCAAGCTCATCGATGGCTGACACGTGATTCCGCAGCACCATCCAGTACTCGTGCAGCACCTGACAAGACGCGACAGTGACGTCAATCTGTTTAACTCCTATTTAAAGGGGGCACTAATTATAATGTTTAATGTCTACAGAGTGATCACAGCACAGGATTGATTTGTCAACTCTCACTTTGCAGCCTTAAGTTTTAGCGCAGACTGTTTAGGAACCAAAAATCCCCACAATCACAATTATCTGTGCAAATTTCAAAGAGGCCTGGGTGTTTCCATCAAACAGACTGAGGCAGTAACCAAAGGTGAAAACAGGATGTTGAACAAAGACTGAAGCGTATGTGCACCAATAGTATGTAGACAAACCTTGTACTCCTTCTTCCAGGTCTCAAACAGCTCCATGAAGGTGTTGCCCTCATCCACCAGCTCTGGGTCCATGCGCTTAGCTTTTGCAAAGGACAAGATGGCTTTCAGAGTGCGCTCAGTCTCACTGGCTGCCCACAGACCTCGGCTGGTGGTGGGGAGACGGTCGTCCATCAGTCCCTCTTCATCCTCAATCATCTCTTCAAAGATGGCTGTCTGACCCTTCACCCTGTCAGAGATTATTTTCTGATTAATCTGCTTTATGTTTTCACACACTCTGATTTTAAGAACTGCCGTACTTACGTGTGAGAAAACAGCTTGGACTCGTAATCGGTAAAAAGTTCATCTGCTTTGCAAAAAACGCAGCTAAAATATAATAAGAGAAACATTAGATATAAAAGAAAATAACTGTAATTTATGAAGCCAATTTTATATTTAATAGCCATGATAAAAACACATGGTTTTAAAGTGAAAGTCTTACTTATTAAGGGGCAGTCGCACAGGCCTCAGGTGACAGATGGTGGCCTCATCAATCACTTCTTTTGAAGCAGGGCCTTCAAGGTGCTTCACTGCATCTTGTACGGTCTTTTGGGACTTCATCAGATCTTGCATTTGTGTAGTGAGCAGGAACTGCAAACCATAGACGTCACGGAATCTGCAGGACACACGTTTGCTTTTAGCACATTTGTGTCAGGACAATTCTTAACTGTGATCTTATGAAATAAAGAGTTTACTTGTCGGCCATGGACAGCTTGTGCGCTTGTTGTTTGTAGCTGGACGTCAGCTCATTCTTGATGCGGGACACCAGGTCGTCATCGGTGGAGCAGCGGATCGCCCTCTGGATAACATCCAGCCACCAGGGGGAGTTCAGCTTAACCTGAGGAAGAAAGTTAACCTCGGTGAGTTTGTTTCAGGTCATCTATTTTGGTAATATCCATTAATTAATTAATTTTCAATTTGAGCTAGATAAGTTTGATATATACAGAAATTCTTGTTGTTGTCTTAATTGCAATTGTACTGCAAAGACAAACCAATTTGACTTCAGTGTGTTTAAATTATTGTGTAATCTTGTAGATTATCTTATTATTTATTTTCTGTAGCACAGTGTGCATGAATGCAGATACAAAGATGTTTCTCACTTTGCGTTTTAGCTCTTTGATGTTCTGTAACACCGGCTGCAGAGCCTGGTGAGCGTCTGCCACCTCTGAGTCGTATTTGGTCATGTAGTGCTGCTGCAGCTGCTCAGCCTTAGGAGACACAGAGGAGACTGATCGAAGGCACAAGAAACATTTCTCCCAGAATAAGCATGGCAGAGCTGTGACGATCACACAGGCTTTACTCTGTGTAATGACTGCCAACTCTTCAATGGGTTCAATTACCTCCTCACTTAATCTGTCATCTCTCAGCGTAGGAGGTATCCCAGGATGCTTTGCACTCAGCAGTTCCATTAGGTTGTGTGTAGCATGAAGCCTCTGTTTTACCACAGTGGATAAAAAACAAATGTAATGATACTTTTTTCATTTTGCAAGGCATGACCTGAGTGGATGAGGACATATACCTGTAGTGAATCTGTTTTCAGTCTGTCTTTGTGCTCCTCAGATGAACGAAGCACTTCTCTATACATCTCTGCCGCCTCTACATATTCACCTGCAAGTGGCAAAGAAAACTGTCATCGATAGTGACAATATAGCTGCCACATGCAGAGTTAATGAGATGTGCTATACAAACCAGCCCAGTGCTATGAGACTCGTTATACAGTTTGCTTTGCTGAGAGCTGCAACAACAAAACATCTCCGTACAAAAAGTGTTGGGAGACAAAGATGAGCTCATGACGTGGGTTTTCCTTGAACTGGTTTCCATGGGAAACTGGGAGCACAGAGAGCACAGAACAGAACAGAAGTGGAGTTTTATACCTCTGATGATGTGGATTCCAGCCAGGCCATTTAGAGCACACACCAATTGTCTATGAGCTTCTTCACACTCCACTCGACATTTCTTCTGCAGGGACTTCAGGAGCTCTTCCATTGTCATGGTGCTGAGGAGGGAGCAGATAAACCCACTTAACAAATCCTCCAAAGCAAATTACATAGAATAGGCCCACTTTGAATAAACACTGTTACTAATGGTGTGATGCTATATTTAGTCTGGCAAGATTGTTAATCAACCCAGGCAGCTGTCTGCAAAAAAGGCCTCTCCACCTTGAAAACAAAACCCCAAGTGTCATCTACCTTTTCTGCAGAGGCAGGAACTCCCCCCTCACAGCCTGTGGATGGCAGCAGGCCTGCCGCAGCCTCAGTAGAGGGCACAGTATAGTATTGACGGTGCGGCGGTCGAGGGTGCCAAGTTTTAGGCTCCAGTCCGAGATCTTCCTGAGTTTGACTAGAGCGTCCTGGGAGCAGACCTCATGCTGACGGTGGTAGAAGTGACCCTCCACAGGGGAGAAATGCAGCCAGTGCACCTCCTCTGTCTGAGGGGGAATCTGGATCTGGAAAAAGGGAGAGAAAAAAGGACCATCAAACGCGTTCCCCAATTTTCTGTGGCTCCCCCACTAATTGTTAGTTTATTACTAAAAACAGCATCACCACATCTTTTTGATGTACTGATTTACTTTTGATTTAAATATAGTTATAGAGAAATTAAGAGCTTTTATAATCTTACCTGATCAATGACGTCTTTTTTAGCCGATCGCCATAATAACTGAGCAATTACATTGTACAGAGGCTCTGTGTTTCCACGGCGATAGGGGCGATAAAGCAGCTGGTCCCACCAGTGTTTCACCCAGTATGGATCAACTCCCAAGAAAAGTACAAGGCCGTACAGGTCTGTATGAAGATCAGCTTTTTGTCTTAAAACATGCATTTTCCACTAAGGTTTTAATGATTTCTTTGCATCTATGTAGATCCTAAAGAGTCAAATCACAGATCCTCTAGTTACTAGGGATGTTTTTCTTACCTTCTAAGCCTCTCTGGACAGGAGTGCCACTGACACACCAGCGGTTGACAGATGCAAGACGTAAAGCCATTTCTGCTGCCTGACGGTATAAACAAAACGTAGCATTAATCTTCAATAAACAAATTGAAATAAAACACACAGTTTCACATCTCCAATATAAATTTTGATTAAATAATGACCATTTCCAACATTTGAATCAGGGTCATCATACAGTATTCTAATAAAGAAACAAGGTTGAAAACACAAAACCAATCCAAGCGGCCTTCTGTACCTCTAGTGTACCACAGGTTCTGACTTCCGGGTTCTATCCAACTCACCTTCGCAGTGGGACATTCAACCATCTGAGCCTCATCCAAACAGATGCGCCACCACTCCACGGCCACCAGAGGGCTGGGCACAGCCATGTAGCGCTTCTGGTTGCGGAAGCGACGTCCATCCTTGCTGTTGCTGTGCGGAATGTCAACATAGTTGAGCTCTGACCGCAGCACATCATAAGTGGTGATGACTACGTCCTGCTCAGCGAGCATATGTGGCTGGATGAATCCATGTTTCTTCACACCCTGATAAACCTGAGATGAAAGCAGCTGGATTAATTAAGCTTTGTGAAAATGTTCTCTTTGGAAGTACAAGGTAATGCAAGTTAAAATGCAAAGACGTGTGTGCATGCTGTAATAAAGAAAAAAATTCAAGTGGTTCTCAGAGGCCTCCTCTGCAGGGGAGACAAGGAAGGGAAGTAGTAGATTAGTCTGGTTTCTCACCAGCACTTGGAGCGAGGAGGACCTGATGTGTCGGTTTATCTCCTCCACCCACTGGTGGCAGATGGAGCTAGGGGAGATGATGAGAGTAGCACCAGTAGATACGGGTTTCATGGCCACCAGGCAGTGAGGGCAGTAGAAAGGTGTAGTTTCCAGGCTTTCCTCCTTGTAGTTAACACAGTCAGCATGCTGCCACAACTGGCAGTTCATACACTGGACACGAGCTTTGTAGTCAATAATGCCCAGTTCACCACAGATGCATTCAAATCGGTAGTCTGGAGTGTTGAAAGGAACCACAGACGCTCTGGTTGGGGTTTCTGCTTCCTCCTGTGAATCAAGCAGAGGAGCTCCTCCCTGGTCTTCAGGTGGATCATCCATTCTCGGCGTGCCTTGTTCGCTTTTATCCTGAGACAGCTGTAAGGATGTTGTGGACGAATCCAACATGTCATCTGACTCATCTGCTTTCTCTGTCAGAGTTTGATCCCATTCCTTCTTTGTTAGAGTTTCCTCAGGTACAGGACAGACAGGTGTAGGAGAGCTCGGATCTCTTTCATCTTCTGTAAGAGAGTTTTGAAGAGCTGCTTCTGCTTTCTCTTTGGCTCGTCTCTGAAACGTTCTCCTGGGTGTGCTCTCTGTGTTTTTCAAAGTCTTAAAATAAGGACACAGACAACAGTTAGATGTCACAGCAAAGGGACACTGATAGTATAAAGATTCATATTAGCAGCCTTTCTTCTTACAGACTTGGACGCTCCTGCTAATGTTTTCTTTGTTTCTTTGTACTTCTTTCCCAGCTTGAATGATCCAGCTAAGCCACGACCTTTGACCCGATCAACCATGCCTTCATCTATCAGCTTGGCCAGTGTTTTCCTGATGTGGTTGCGGTTCTTTAAGAGGTCATAACCGTAAGTGGCACGGATATAAGTGAAGATAGCGTTGACTGAGGCTCCTTTGCCAGATCTCATCTCCTTTATGGCAGTGAGAAGCATGACACGCACAGCTGCAGAAGAATAAACATGTTGTGAAAAATCTACATCAAACTGCAATGCTGTCAAAAGCTGCAGATCCTGAGAGCGCTGGGAGAGACATACTTGGGTAGGATACTTTCATTTTAGGCTGAGCTTCAGGTTTGCAACGGAAAACCTTCTCTTGTTCCAGTGGAGGTGGAGGAACAAAGTAATTCACAGATTTCCCCTGTAAAGAAATAACACATACCATTTTACATGACCTATTTTATCTGAAGCCCTGTACACACAGTGCTTTGGAAGGGTGAAGGTTAAATTCTATATTTTGAACAAAGTCTGTGTTTTTAACTGTATCCTCACCACAGGCAGTGTGAGTGCCTCCTGCTCCAGGTCCTGGCGTGTGTGAAACAGGATCAGAGCCAGAACCTCCACTGTCTTTCCGAGCCCCATCTCATCGGCCAGGATCCCACCAGGCCACTCGATTCCAGCCAGTGGAAATTCTCGGATTAAGCTGAAAAATGAAGGTAATATGCGAACACCAAAAATTAAATGTACCCGTAGTGGGTGTATAGACAGAAGATTTGTGTTTGTGTGTGTTTGTGTGTGTGTGATTTGGGCAAACTGACTAATTATTGTGAGATGATTCAAGTTCTTACCAGCCTGTAAAAGGGTTGTAAAACAGCTTCTTGCCACACAACGTAACCAACTCCTGCCAGAGGAAATGCAATGATTGTTCTACAAAGGAATCATAAACACTGAATCATTTTGTGTCCATGTACCAGTGTATCAGGTGCTCTTTGCTAAAATGAATGGAATTTAATACAGCAGTTCTTCAGTAACCTCCTTCATGATGGTTGTGTTATTTGCTGACTGTTTTAAAGAGGTGCTGGTTCAACTTGATAGTCATTTGATTTAACTGTAGGTGTTTCTAGTATTTTGTTCACCCTCTTATATTCATGAATGTAGGCTAAATATCACAAACATCTCTGGAAACTGATTGTATGTAGCCTGAATGGGCTTAAGGGCAGAAAGTCACTGTTGTCTCATTATCCCTAAGTTTCCCATCTCAAGCATTGATTAACTGATCAAATTCCAAAATTTCCCCCCAGTCCCAAAGCACAGGTGAGAGAAGATGAGCACAGCGTCTACCTTTAGGTGAGGTGTTCCTGTATTTTTCTCTCCTCAGCATCCAGTTGACAGCCTGACTCTGATAGGGTCTGAGCACAGGGATCAGAGCCTCGTGCTGGACGTCATAGTTCACGTCTTTGCTCTCTCTCTGGTGCAGATGCCTGACATAATCATAGAGCTCCTCAACATTCTGCCTCTCCAGGTCAGTGTCACACTCCTCTTCCTCATTCTCCACAACTTCTGCAGGTGAATCAAGCAGGGAAAACAAAAACCACATTATATATCGTTGTTATTAATGGTTTAGCAGCTTTTTACTTGATTTAACCTCCACATTATTTCACATTAGATTTAATGGTGAGGGTGGCATTGTATTACAGATCATGGGTCACAGTATGCAATAGACATAGGTCCAGACACATACCTGGGATGATGAAATCATAGAAATACTCCATAAACTTCTGCATTAGTTGATTTGCTTTCTTCAGCCGAGCGTTTCCCTCGCTGAGAAACTCGGGTTTACTGAGTCCACTTTCCAGCAAGTAAATCCCCACCTGCCAGCACAGACAAACAACAGCTGAAGTGCCATTTCTTTACACTGTGAACCAGAAAACTTTCACCGCCATCTCAGCCTGGGCAACAAGTGAGCAGGTATTTACTCCTTCTAAAGGTTTTTGAGGGAGGCCCAAGGCTTGATACCGATTAATAATTCAGTTCATCTTTGTTGTCCCACAACTGTAAACTTTTTGGTGTAGAGAGATGTACTAGAGATGGTAACTAAAACAAAGAAAAACAAGTGAAGAGATAATCCCTGTGACTCAGAATAAAACATGTTGTATGATAAAGACAATAGCAACAAGAAAAGTAATAAAATGTTGAGCTGAAGGAAAAATTACAAAGCAGTTTATAATGTATTGGAATTGGGACGTGTTTTGCATTCATACCTTGATTGACTCCTCTTTTGCTTGGTGGCAGAGCTGCACCACCCTCCTCTTCTGCAGCCAGTCCAGGTCCTCCAGCAGGATTCGACTGAGGCTGCACTCTGCTGTGCAGCTGTCCTCCCCAGACTGCCCCTGTAGCCCTGAGCTCTCATCACAGCTGCTGTAACTGAGGCAGAGCTGGTCGCTGATCCTGTGGAGCGTGAACTCCTTCTGTTCATGTTCAGGTGGGAGCCAAGCCGGCCGGACACTGAACTCCCCAATGAGCGCCCTCCAGATGTGGCCCAGCTTCGAAGCTGGCACCAGAGTGAGCGCCAGACAGGCTGAGGCAGCAGTGCCCTCTGAAGATGTACCAGGGACCTCCTCGGTGAACGGCACTGACTGGTCACAGGTCTCTGTGCCGTCCTCCGAGGTTGAGAGAAAAGAGTTGTTGGGGGTGGGGTCGATGGGAAGGAGGGAACAGGTTGGTGTTTCGTCACCATCCTCCTGGATCACCTCGTTCTTGCGATCCTCCAACATGTTCCAGTTCAGCCTCTTCTTGGCTTCTTCATCGACCCTCACAGGAGGGGCCCTCTTTCTCCGGCTGGTCATGGTTACACTCTACACAGAACAAATGGAGTGTTAATTACAAAATAATCCACCTTCAATATATTCATTACCACTTAAATACAACAGGACTGTACATTTATTAGTGAGTTTCTTTAACAGCAAAAAGCCACTGATCATGGCTGCAAATTACATCACTCAGCTGATGGGCTGAAACTCTTAGAAACCAAATATGATTATTTAGTCTGGTTAGTGTTTAATGTCGGTGTTAAAGGGGAACATCACAGACAAATCACGCTTTCTACATTAACACTGCAGGTTATGGACAGTGTGTACAATAACGTTAGTAGCCAAAGATCATTATTATTATTATGAATGCAGAAGAGGTTACTGTTGTGTAACCGATGCCTTTGTGTAGTTCTTGTTAATGTAATAACACTGGTACACAATGAAAACACTGCGGATTTAAAAGATGGACTGTGAATAACGAGATAAAAAACAAGCGTGTTTACTTTTAGGGCCTGTGGTTTCTATCTCTGCCCCTGGAGTCGTTTCATGCTGCTGTAAATCCAGATAATGAAGACGAAATTCACCAAAACACACTTCGTTTAGCCACTTCTCTGTTCGTGTCCGCCATTTTTAAATACAGGAAGTGACGTCAGAGAAGAAGGACGTGGACTGAGTTAACTACTCGGGTTTAATTTCATTTGTAACACATTTAATTATTACTTAATTATTATTATTATTGAAGTACTGTTTTAACGCATTTACATTTCAGTCTGTTTTTATTTTATTTTATTTTATTTTATTTTATTTTATTTTATTTTATTTTATTTTATTTTTATTTACTGTATTGTTATTTATTTCATTTAGCCTTTAGGCCAGATGGCAAATTAAAATAACATCGTCACAAAGACTGATAAGAACAGTCACTAAAAACACAACGAAATACGTCTTTTGGGCAAAATAAAACAAACCCAGGCTTTAAATACTGCTACTAACTTGCTCACTGCTTTTTGTTACTGTGAAGATTAGTAACTAAAATTATGTCACATTTGTCTTTTTCCCCTTTGACTTATCTTTCATTATTTTCTTTTTTCTTATTTGTTGCAGTTTTTTAATTACTGTTTTTAAGGCGCAGCTGTAGTACCAAATATGTGCCACACGGTGGCAGCAGAGCACGATCATTTTGGAGTTACAGCTGTGAATTAGAGGTGCATCACATCTGGCAGCGTCACAACGCAGCAGGACTAATTCAAAGAAGTTTGACCGATCTGTGGCCAGTTGTTATGAGGACTATGAACAATATCCCACTTCAGAAATGTTTGGCACTTTTATCATGTCTGCTCAGGCTCCCAGCTGTTTAGAAATCCACACATTTCAACACGCACTTAGACGTTTCCCCAGCAGTCAGCGTGACACTGTCCTCCTGACGCGTACGAACCGTGGTTTCAAATCAGGGGCACTGCAGTGAGTGTGACCCGCTTTCAAGATGCAGTGATGAAGAGGAGAAGAAGGGGGCACCTGAAGACTAGTGCAGACAGGGACAGAGAGAGAGCAGGAGAGGGAGTCAGTCTCACAGTGTTTTCTCGGCAGATGAGCCGGAGTCCAGTCTGGCTGCTTCAGAAGAGACACAGAGCCGCTATGTCCCCAGCTGCCCGGTGCAGGTAGGCTAAGTCTTGTCAGGTACTGATGCGTTGCTTTGCAGACACTGACTTCCTTGTTAAAATGGGAGGGTTTTCTTAAAGCTGCTTGATTTTCCAGTCAGCTCTGTCAATTAAGCTCTTCGGTCTAATTGGGATTCATGTGCATGTTGGTGACGATGTTGAAATCTTTGTCTTCTAAATGCCCCTGGCTGCAGAGCTGGGACTACAGCGATGATTCACACAGTCTGTGCGTGATGTTTGGGGGGGAAAAGTTAAACACACACAGTCGCAGCTTGAAATTGGGAATCAGCTGAGATCCTCGGCTGTAACAGAGGCAGCAGCCCGTGGTGCTGAAGCTCAAAGGCGGGTCTCTATTATAAAGGCAACTTTCTCTTCCCCACATTCAGCGTTAGTGCATTTAAAGCTGAACATTTGTTGTTTGACATATTACAGCAAAGACACTCTCATGCATATATTTGCCCTTTTGCATGTTTTTGAACGTGTGTATTTACTGTGTGTGTGTGTGTGTTTTAATGTGTGAAAAAAGGGAGAACTACCTAAGACCTTTCACAGCTTGGAGAATGATGATGTGATTGAGTGAAGTAAACAGCAGCTATGAATCAAACATGTAGGGCTTGGATTAACAAAGTGGTCAACTGAGCAGGTGATTCATCCCAAATGTGCTCCACTAAAGAACAATCTGTCAGATCCTCCATCTTGTGAGAGACACCGTGTTCTAGTTTTTAGTTGGTTTACTTTATATTGTTTATTGGATTATCTATTTTATTTGTCTCTGTTGCTCTTTTATCACAAAGGTGGGTTTTATCAAATTGCTGTGCTTTTTCAGTGTGAACACGACGCGAAAATAATCAGAACCATAAGTTTTCTCTCATTGCCATTTTATCTAAAAATACAAAAACGAATGAATTATCGAACTTGTTGCTATTTATTTTTATGTAAATCTAATCAATCAACCGATCGATCATTTCATCTCTAGAATACTGGTTTGTACAGTGTAACTAAAGTGCAACAACACATTTTTGCCACAGGACCTTAGAGAAGTTTAATCCAACCCCAAGATATTTAGTTTACCATCATACAAAAATATCACCAGTTCTTCATATCTGAGAAACTGGAACCAGAGAATAAAAATGACTTAAAATCTTACAATGTGTGAAAAACATGAATTAATGCTCATTGTCTCACATCCAGGGTGACACAACTGGAGGAGCTGCAGATGAGTTAATTTCTGTTTTACCCAAAACTGGATTGATGGTCCTCCATCATGGCCCGGTGGACATGATTCTACCTTCAGCACCTGTGGCACAATGTCAAATATGATTTTCTTGACTGCCATAAGCGTTTTGTACTTGCCTGTTTTGCTGTTTGAGGCATTTGAGTTGTCAAAAGACAAGTATGAGAGGTCGGTGGTGCCGACTTCTGCCTCTCGCCTAGTGGCGAGGATGGACGGGGATATTATAATCGGTGCCCTCTTCTCTGTTCACCACCAACCCTCAGCTGAGAAGGTGGCAGAGAGGAAATGTGGGGAAGTCCGCGAGCAGTACGGTATCCAAAGAGTGGAGGCCATGTTCCACACCTTGGATCGGATTAACTCGGACCCAAACCTGTTACCCAACATCACCCTGGGCTGTGAGATCAGGGACTCCTGCTGGCATTCCTCCGTGGCTCTGGAACAGAGCATCGAGTTCATTCGAGACTCGCTCATCTCCATCCGGGACGACAAGGATGGCTCCAGGTGGTGCATTGAGGGGGCACCTTCCAGTCAACCACCACCAACCAAGAAGCCCATTGTGGGGGTCATTGGGCCTGGCTCCAGCTCAGTTGCAATTCAAGTCCAGAACCTTCTGCAGCTGTTCAACATCCCACAGATTGCCTATTCTGCAACCAGTATCGACCTCAGTGACAAGACCTTATTTAAGTACTTCCTCAGGGTTGTGCCCTCAGACACCCTCCAAGCCAGGGCCCTTTTGGACATTGTCAAACGATACAACTGGACCTATGTGTCTGCAGTCCACACAGAGGGTAAGACCTTCATCCTGACTTACTCCATGAAGTTGTGGAGCTCGCAAGAGACAGATTTTTAAAAGTAATGGTCAAAATTAAAGCAGGAAGTGCCCAAATATATGGACATTTTTGTCTAAGATAAATCAAAGTCAGAAAACTGTTTCCTATATTTGCCATAATTCGACTAGTTTTCTTCATTAGATACACCCTTTGTCTTTTAAACCCCCACACCTCAGACTTTGTGGTGTAAAATTTCTCAAGTGCCTCAAGTGCAGAAACCCAGCACAATAACAGCATCAGGATATGCTTCAGAACAGCAGAAGATTTCACAGGCTGACACCTCTTGGTTTACGTCACTCCTGTCTTGGTAAAATGTTTGAGAGAACAGAGGGCAAGCAAGGAATTAAAACAAAAAGGTCCACCTTACAGAGTCTCTAAAGCCTAGCACAACATCGATTTCATCAGTATTGTTGTATTTCTGCTGCCATTGTGTACTTCATCTTGTGTATAGCATTGTGTGGATTGCTGCTCTAACAGCAGGAGGCTGTTCTCTGTTGTCAGATCCATTGACATGACATTAGTGTACACAGAGGGCAGTTTCATACGAAGAAAGAGAAAATAGTGTTCTCCATGACCTACTGTGAGGTCTAGCTTTGTGCCAGACCTTTGCACTATTGTCTGAAAATGTACAGACTAAACGTTTAATTGATTGATCAAGAAAAAAAAGCTCTTATCAGTTAATAATGAAAATAATTTTCGTTCAAAACACGTTGTACAAAAATCCATCAGTTTGAACAGATTATACCAATTACAACTGTCCCCACACAAGGAAGAGTCAAATGTGATATGCACACCTGAAATACCCACAATGCATCTGTTTTTTACTGAGGGAATATGCAACAAATCTGAGAATGAGCTGAAAACCATCGACTCATACGTAACATGTTGGGAGTTTCAGGGCAGAGAGATAAAGCCTGAATGCTAAAGCTTTTTAAAGTGGTTGTTGGGTTTTATCAGGGATGCTGTACAGCAGCTGATTGTCTTTGAACGTCTGAACAACCAGCCTCGAAGTGACAAGCACTCCCCTCACACTCACCTTCTCCCCTTTTGCTCCAGCTGAGTCCATAATAAGAAGTCTGGAGCACTAACAGGCTACTTAGAGATGTGTGTTCAGCAAACCTTTCTCCTCTGAATGAAACTCACCTCATGGCTCCTCATGTCTCTCTCAGGCAACTACGGAGAAAGTGGGATGGAGGTGTTCAAAGAGCTCGCCTCGCAGGAAGGACTCTGCATCGCTCATTCTGACAAGATCTACAGCAACGCCGGAGAGAAGCACTTCGACAGGCTGCTGAGGAAGCTGCGGGAGCGTCTGCCTAAAGCCCGTGTTGTTGTCTGCTTCTGTGAAGGCATGACAGTCCGAGGGCTGCTCATGGCCATGAGACGACTCGGAGTAGCCGGGGAGTTCCTCCTAATTGGCAGGTTTGTTAGAGATTGTTTTCCCACATTAGTTTTTAGCTTTGTTTGTCATGTAACTGGGAATAAAATCGCAGAAGTTCTCAAACGAGACTAATTTGCAAGATGATGAAAAATTATTTCTCTTATTGTTGTTATTCTTTTAAGGTTCTGGAGGATTTTATAATATATGAATTGGATTAATGATCTGGAAAACTGGACACTGTCAAGTTTTTTCCAAATTTATTGATGAGATTTGATGTAGGTGATTATAGCTAAAAAAACAAACTTGAATTTGTAGCTGCAAATACCAGATAATTAAAAAAAAAGAGTCTATTTTCATATTTAATTTTTTGTGTTACATTTATTGATGACGTATGTGGCGATAATGAAGATAACGGTAGCGGAACAGTCTCATCAGGTCTATTTAATAATGGTTTGGGAGTTTTCAATCATATTGTTTACTTGTGTAATTGTACATTATATTTATTACAGTGAGGCAGAGTATTATAGTTCTATAGCACACATCAAACAGTAGCAGTTTAAATAAGACACCACATAAATATGAATAATAATTATTATTATTCAAACATTAAATGAGACGATCAATGAATATTCAGACTAACCAAAAATATGGACATTGAATTCCCTCCTACAACGCTCAGCTTCAATCAGGGTAGATTGTATACTCAAAGTTCACGTAGAACCGAAATATTCTCTTTTTCCTACTGGGAGTCTGGTTCCTCTGAAAGCAGAAGATGCTTTGAGTCGGGGCTCAGTAATGAATAATGTATCCACACAGCAAGCTTTCCCTCTCCCTGTCAGATCACAGGCATGATGGGCTAATATGGGACAGCACCTCCAGCATAAGCTGGGGAATGTGGAGTACTGAGCATCAAAGCTCATATAAGCACTTATACCAGACGCTCCCTTTTTATGGAGTCTCAGCTCACCTCAACTCCTGTTAGGAGTAGTCGCATAAAGGAAATGAGGCTATGATAAAAGATCGCTATGATTAATTTACTGAGAACGGTTCATTAATGTGTGGCTGCTTTAAAGGCGGATGAGAACCCAAATACAGAAATACATAAAGGAAAAAATAGGACGTTTGGAAGCTTAAACTTGCTCTCACCACTTCCACTTGAATTTGCACTGTTGCTAAAGTCTCCCTGGAAGATAAGGAGGGTATGAGTTTGGTGGAGCAGTGTGTGTGTGTGTGTGTGTGCGCGTGTGTGTGTGTGTGTGTGTTTTCTGGGTCAAGGAGACTACTGAAAACGGAAAATGTTTTTTTTGGAGCAATGCAGTAAGTGAACACACACAGGCCTGTGCAGTCAGCCAATCGAAATGCCGGAGGTGTTGGTCATCAGCTATCCATCCATCCCACACCTCCCTAACAACAGAAAACTCATTTAATCAACTCTGAAGTGAAGTCTCCATCACTTTGGAAACGATTAAAGAACATACTCTAACTACTTACTGAACACTTGCAATTATTTGACTCCTTATCTATATTGTTTTATAAGCATGTTCCCCTAAAATGAGTCCTTTATTCAGATTTACGTAAATGTCTTCCAATTATTCCTCAGTGCCCTAACTTCAATGACTCATAAATGTGTGATACCAGGCTTGTGTTATAAATCTGTACAGTATGTGTGTGTGTTGACGTCAGAGCTGTAGGTTTTTGGCACTCAGAGTGGTGGACTGGGGGGAGTGTGATGCTGAGAAGCAGATGGCCAGGTAGTGTTGATACTGTCACACTGGACAGCCATTGTCAGTTTATTCTTGAAGTGCCAGCCAAGCCAAACATGCCTCTGAATTTGGTTTCTTAAAGCCAAATGTGCATTGTAGATGGTGAGTAACTGATATTTTTGTGTAATGTTCAGAATCTTTGAATTCCTTTGTTATAAGTGCAAAGATTAAGGTTTCTCATTATGTCTTCTTGGTGATCTTGATAAGATAGCAGTGCCGAAGATTCAAATGTGGTTAGAGTTGGAGTAAGTCTAATGTCCTCTGGACATCTGTTCCAGCTCTGCAGTGCAGAGAAATGATTCGCTGCATCTCCATATTAAGTTTGCAACAGTCACCAGGCTGAGGCTGAGAGGGTTCGTACAGTGAAAGACAGTCCGAGATGTGTTTTGGTCCCGAACCACTGAGAGATTTATACACAAGCAGCAGTGGCTTTAAGTCAGACATAAGAACTGGTGTGACTTGACTCTTTCTGAACGAGCTGACGTCTGAACTTTTGGGGGGAAACATGAGGGAAAAAAACAAGTAATCTAACGTTTTCAGGCAATGAAAGCATGGATGCATTTCCCCAAGTGCTGCCTGGACTGGAAATATCTGATTCTGTTTAACTTTGTTTCTGGCTTGGTTTTTGGTTTTCAAAGACAGAGAGGTGAGATGAGCCCAAGCATTGGTCTTCCTTTTTTTATTCCAGTACAAGATTTGGTTTGATTTATTCAGTGTGTTATTTCATTCTAAGGAGCTGCATCAAATGTGAAATCATCCTGCTTCTTAAGGCCTCCATTTTCTTCATCCTCCTTCCTTATTTCTCATGCAAGTACAGTATCACCCATCATTAGCAACTCAAATGGAGGGAGGTTGTTTTTTGTATCATTTTAATCTGAGGAGTCAGTGCTCGATGTTTTGTGAGGGGGTTAAATGCTGTTTCAAACAGCCGAGCATGTGAACTATAATAAACAAACTATGACCAGCGCAGACACAAAATCACACTTGAGACTCCTCGTCTGTGCATGAGGGTGGGAGCTTGTTCCTCTTCAGGGCAGATTGTCTGGTACAGTACTAATCTGTGAATTCTCGCTGGACTTGTGATTGTGTGTGTGGATATTTTTTCTTTTTCTTTTTGCAAGTACAGTGAGCACACTACGCCCCTCAGAGGGGATGCTGAAAGGAAAACAAAGTCAGGGAAACAAAAGGGAGAATGTTTCTGCAGGAGTCAGACTGAGCCTGGGTTAGTCTTCAGCTTCAGACATGATACTGTCAAACAGCTGTCAGTGGTTATATCTCACAACTCTTGACATCCACATGGTTATTTTCCTTTTCTTTGTATATTTATCTGGTTTTAAAGCAGGGCCAATGACCTGCATCTTAGTGTGGTCAGAATTTAGCAACAGTAAACTGTGTGGCAGCTATAGAAAATAGAGAAACTCGGAAAAAAGAAATAATTTATTCATGTAGCAGAAAGAACATTTATTCATCAGGTGGTTAGTACTTAGTGAGTCGTTCAAGATCTAGAAATTCCTTCAGAAAACGGTAAGCACTGGAGATGACCTTCTAGGTTTTGCAAAAGGTCATCTGACATTTATTTACAGTGTAAACTTAATGTTAGCACAGATAAGCACAAACAGGCTGTAGTGCTTATTGCAGTGTGTTCCTCTGTGCAGTGATGGCTGGGCAGACCGCATTGAGGTGGTTGAGGGATATGAACAGGAGGCTGTGGGCGGCATCACTGTGAAGCTGCAGTCCGAAGAGGTCTCCTCCTTCAATAACTACTTCCTGAAGCTCAGGCTCAGCACCAACACCCGCAACCCGTGGTTCCCCGAGTTCTGGCAGCACCGGTTTCAGTGCCGCCTTCCTGGACACCTGCAAGAGAACATGAATTATGCACGAAACTGCTCAGGTAGCTAAACAACTTGTAGAGCTATTATGATGTTTGCTGCAGTTTTTCTGGTATACAGTTTTACGCCAGTGTTCACTTCAGTCTGTCTTGTTGAACTGTTCTGACGTGTGCAATGCTCCAAAGACAATGCTGAAAGGCCCCGTAACCTGAAACACACTCTTTAATTATAAATACACTGCCTGAGGGTAGACGTCTCTCTGAGTCAATCCAATAACACATATTTTTTCATATTGTTCATTTCTGTGACACTTGGCTTTACAGAGGATGATGATCTAGGTAAATTGTTAATTTTCCTTTACAACGGAATTAAATAAATGCTTTAGTTTGACTACTTAGTTTATTGAAATAATGCTCAACAAGCATGTTTCCACAAAATATTTTGACGTACTGTGTATACATTTCTTTTTTTGATAGATATATATTTACGTTTTCAATCTTATAAGGTTGAGGAGGTCTTATTACTGCTTTGACAAGCACTCCTTATTATTAAAAACATGTTGAAATTCTAAAGTGCATTGATAAACGTAAATATAAAATTATGCATGCTGCCAAATAATGAGGATTCTTTTACTTTGCAGTTGACAGCTTTCAGCATTCTTCTGTGAATTTGTTTTTGCCATTGCTCCTTCCTTTCTGCACTTGTTTTAATCTTTTTCCTTTGCAGTGTTTGCACATTATTTACAATAACAGAGTCTATTTTTTTTATTATGCATAAACCTCATAACTTTAATTCACTCCTACAAAGCATCATATATTTAACAGCAGTGTTTATTTTTGTCTCATAAGCAGAGATAGAGTTATTGTTTCCTGTCCTGTCACCTTTATTGAATTTGATTTTATCATTTATTACTTTTATGTATTTTGTTGGTGTAGAACTCCAGGACGGTGAGTGAATCTCTTGGAACAGACCCAGAATGCTCCTCACTTTAGAAATATACATAGAGGTTGACTGATATTAAGTTTTAATCCTAGGCGGGGATAATTTAAAAGGCTTCATAATTTTTTCGTTACATTTCCAATTAATCTCAGTTGACCTCTAATATATGAAGCTATTGGGATGTTTTTATTTGTTCTTTTTTGTCACACTGCAGTGAGAGCCCAACAATTGGTTCTTGTCTGTTCTCACTTTGTGCTCTCACACCGTTTCTGGCCTTAAGACAGTCGTTTAAAACAGCCCAATAACATGTGAGTGAGATGGTAACTGGCTGATCTGGCTTAAGTTGCATGTAGCCACAGATTTAAATAAAGCCACGTTGCATTAGAAAAACATATACCTCTGGGTCCGAAGTCCAGTTGCCATGCAGTTGACTAACCTCGACGTGCAGCAGTAGGCCCTCTGCTTGCATGCTGACATCATGACATCATTGCATCATGACTGAAGCTCACTCAGCTCAGTGAGCGAGGCGAGCGTCAACGCCAAGGACCTGTTAAACTAGGTCATCACCAGCAGTTCCCATCAGACACTCACCCAGCTGCTATCCCACTGAATTTACTGTTTATGTGTTTGTTTGCACAGGCAGTCAGTTTGCCAGCTGTTTCTTTTAACGGTCATTACTTAACTTAACACAAGTGGCAAGAAACACAGCAGCAATGGAAGATGCTCATAAAGACTGACAGCCTCATGTATCACCAGGTGCAACAACAGGCAATTTTTCTTTTTTTAACTGGGATGCACACAGAGCATACATACTGTCTGTCACTGCTGAACAGTCTCACATTTGTAATTGTTGTATGTAAAATAAAGCACTGTGAGATGATGAACAGAATAAAATATTAGTTTTCCACAAAGGTAAGATATTTGCCTTTGACCCATCTGGCAGTTCATTAAAACAAAAAAACACACATAAGCACAGCACATATAAACACATATGGGGTCTTTATGCAGCAAGCAATAAGATACAATACACAAAATATCATTAGAAAAGATGATATTTCCCAGATGATCTTTATCCTGAGAACAAAGCAAAAGAAAATTCGAAATCCTTTAATAATGTGAGACAATCTGACTGCTTTACAGCAAGTAGAGTGACAGGTTTAACTGTAAATATAATAAAGGTCTTCTTTTTAAAAATAAATAAAAAATTATAGTTAGAAAGTCTGCAAAAAAATGTTTTGTTCCAAGAAAAGGTGGTTAAAAAAAATCATCATCTCTAACTCCAGGATCTGCCAAGCTGTTTTACATAAATGGATCAAATGCATGGTTAGCTCTTTGTAGTAACACTAAGCTGACATTGATTTTTATCACAGAGCAACTAAATAACATGCTTTCTCTGCTTCTAGCTTGCATTACACTGAACTGATAGGGTGTGTTTTCACATCACACACTATTTGTATCCTGATATTAATATTTTTGTGTCATTCACTCATCGTGTTTGTCTGAGGAAAGACACTACAGACAGATGACAACTGAGCTGAGTGCATGAGAACAGTTGCTTATTTCCCTGCTCGTGGAGACAGTGTCAGTGGCGTTGTGTTTTAGGCTGACTCTAATTGAATCCTGACTCATGAATGGAGAAATGGATTGTCTTGCCATGGTCGCATTGTTTCTTTGAAGCCATTTTCTGAGGCTTCTTGTTCTTTTAAAGTCATCTCCCACAGAGCCAAAGAGGCGTGTAGTCTGCTGCCAGTATTCAGAGATCTGTAAGCACCCTATCACTCCTTTGTAATATATTATGCTAGACACACCTGTACAGTACATCTGAAATTTAGAAAAGATTAATGCACATACTTTGCTACTGCTTGCAGCAAGCACTTCCTGTAAGGCTTTTCCTTTCTAAAACAGTCCTGGAGATAAATGCTGACTATTCTCTCATGTGTGGGCAGGTTATGAAAGTCTGGAGGACAACTATGTTCAAGACAGCAAGATGGGCTTCGTCATCAACGCCATCTATGCCATGGCCCACGGGCTGCATGACATGCACACTCACCTCTGCCCCAGCCATGTGGGGCTCTGTGATGCCATGAAGCCTGTTGATGGGAGCCACTTACTGGACTTTCTACTTAAGACGTCCTTCACGGGCGTTTCTGGAGAAGACATATGGTTTGATGAAAATGGAGACTCACCGGGGAGGTACAGTAGACGTCTCTTATGATTTTATTTAGCATATTTCATTTAATATTTGTTTTTGTGGAAGAGCAGACTAGCACCCATCTGTGGGGTTGGGCAGTGAAAAACTTTCAGATTGATGTAAAGGTGAAAAGTGTGTGATTTGTTCTGATTAAGAATCACCTCTTTCAGTCAGTAAACCTGTTAATACATTTCAGGTCCCACATTTATTTTATATTTATTGATTTACTAATGACTTGATGCTGATCTGCATCATACTATGTGTGTAAAGTGTATTTTAATGTAACTTCAATGTCAACAATGTCCACTGTGATCTTGTTTGTTGGTGGAATGAGACATAACAACTGATACGTCAGTGTGTATATTAATTCCACAGGTGATTGCAGGGAAAATTAGGACTACCTCTACAAACATTTTCATTATTAATGTCTGACTATATTTATTTGTTTAATTACAGGGTCTCAGAGGTTTGAATTGAATAAGTAGTTTCAGGGAACACTTGGATGTGCAAAGCAATGTCTGAGGAAAGTGATTATCTGGCCTCTTATGTGCTGCATACACTAAGAATTACCTACAATAATCCTGCTAATATGACTGAATTCATTTTTATCATATTATTTATTGTATTTTATTTTATATTTATTTATTATCATAAGGGTATTATGGCTTTAAAGAGTAATTTTAAAAGAAAAAGTCAGTTGTATTTAAAAGCTTCCATATTCATCGTTTCAGTGACTTGTTTCTTTGTGTAGTTTGGGCTGGAGTGTCTTAAAATTCCAGTGGACAGTTTGTATTACAAGAGAAAGTAAGTAAGATGAAAGCCAGAAATCTGAGCAGCTGGCAGAGGAATCCCTGAGTCATTGGCATTGATTAGGAACCTGTCAGGCCTCTGTTGATAAATTATACTTTTTCTTCGTTCTAAGTGGCAGTAAAACCCTTATTATTTCCCCTTTAAGAACTGAGTCAGCCGTGGTGGGTCCTTTTAAATGTGTGTCTTCCTATAACTCATGACTTTGAATCCACCATCAGGTATGAGATTATGAACTTCCAGCGTGTGGTGCCTGGTGTTTATGACTACATCAACATTGGCTCCTGGCACGAGGGCATACTCAGTCTTGATGATGAGATGATCCAGATGAACCGCAGTGACATGGTTCGTTCTGTCTGCAGTGAGCCCTGCTCCAAAGGAGAGATCAAGGTGAAGGACATGGCCTTTACATGTTGTGACTATAGCTTAAGACCATGTTTGGGGTTGCCAGGTTGTGAAAAATTCTTTTGAGTATTGTTTAGAATTTTTATTTGTAATAATGTTGTTTTAAATGTTGGAAGTTGATTAAAAAGTTCTCATGGATTTATAATAATCAATCAGGTCTTAAGTTATAAATATTAAATCATTAAGTCTGTATTTGTAAGTAGTGGTAAGATAGTAACTCATTAATTTTGGTCCCAAATATTTAGACCTCTTTCCTTAGAATATGTTTTGACAGTCTGTAGCTACAACAGTAAAAGAAAAAGACCATTAAAAAACAATGGCAATTAGTAAGAACTAATGTCACCTTGTATTGTTGGTTTTCTGTCCTAACATCAAATATTAAATTGTTTACAGGGATAAAAGGTTTTTATTTGACCTAAAAATCAACTCAGGGTACAGATAGCTGCCTACAGGGGAGGATTATTCAATTTTTCTGTGTGTTTTGTCAAACAGGTGATCAGGAAGGGAGAAGTAAGCTGCTGCTGGATTTGCACAGCCTGCAAAGACAATGAGTACGTCCAGGATGAGTTCACATGTAAGGCGTGTGAGCTGGGCTGGTGGCCTGACAAAGAGCTGGAAGGTAATTCTGATCTTCTTGGGCGCCCCCTTACTGGCTTTCTGTTTGAGGACTAGTTTTAAATTTGCTTTCATGTTTAATATTAGGCTACATCAAGAACGGTTCTGTCTGAAAGTAACTAAACCTGCCTACCAGCACCTCTAACATTCGATAAAGTGCATTTTTAATCTGTACTATGATCCAGGTTTACATTTTGAATTTCAGGGGAAATTTCAGGCGCTCACTGCTGAAAAATAGTTTGAAAAATATAACACACTAATTTGTAGACTTGAGGTGCTGGTAGGCAGATTTAGTGACCTTTGGATGGAGCCAGGTTAGCTGTATCCCCTTGTCTCCAGTCTTTATGCTGTAGCTTCACAATTTTATTTTGAAGCGTTATCAATCTTCTCATTTAACTCTCCGCCAGAAAGAAAATAAACATGTTTCCCAAAAGTGTCTAACAGCTTAAAACACCAAAATGTAATTTCTCTGCAAAACTCACCAGAGCCAAAACCCCTGATTTGATTAGAAATGAACATTTTGCTGTTCTGCAATTCTAACATTTAAATTTAGATGAATTGAGGTTATTCAGTGGCCACAGGCTGAGTTCCTGTTGCATGACTGATGCTTCCAGAGAGAAGAGGAGGTTCTTTGGTCTTATTAGATCCTTTGTAGAAAGTTAAGTTCCTCCAAGCTTCCACCCCACCTCCCACCACCTGTACTCAGTACAGTTTGTCCTGCTAAGATTTTTTGCGGCACTATCTCATAAACCTGTACTGTCCTATTTTCATTGCTTTCCCATGACACCTAAGAGCCATTCATCATCTTCACCATTTCATCCGACAGCAGCCCTACTTCACTCACCACTCTTCTGGCCCACTTTCAAAGGCCTTCTGCACTGTTCAAAGACAAGATACTTTACTAAAAACATCGTCCTGCTTAATGCTGTTGCTTTTTTTTTAACCAAAAGACCTTTAGTGCACAGAAAAACGAGGAAATGTGGAGCACAGAGATGACAAAAAAATTTTTTTATTCTTGGGCATTTTTTTATTCTTAACCTTCCTGCTGTTTAACAATGAATAACACTGACATAAATAAGATATTTAAATAGAGCTCTCAATATAAAGCAGAGATGCGATTTTATTTGGATTCATAAAATACTAATTTACTTTGTCCTGCTGTATTGGCCCAGTCCTCCTCTGGCTGCAGCCCAGCCTGGCCAAGGCTGAGTAGAAAGAGGTTTATTTATAGTTGAGCTAAAAACCTACTTTGAGACTTAATGTATTTTCTCAGGCTAAAATGTATTTGATTACATTTGAATGTGTCTATACTGTGAAATCTTAAAAATCTGAAACTTTACATACAAACAGTTTTTATTTAAGCCGCTTTTTTTAAGATCTCTGGGAAGCTGAACACCAAGCTGATGCTAAGATTATGATTTTGAGTTGCTTTCACTATATTAGTCTCATGTTTTTCCCATTTTTCAGGCTGTGAGCCACTCCCCTTACACTACCTGGAGTGGAGCAATCCAGAGTCCATAATCCAGGTGGTCTTCTCCTGCCTGGGCATCCTGGTTACGTCTTTTGTAGCCTTTGTCTTTGTCTTATACCGCGACACACCAGTGGTCAAATCCTCCAGTCGGGAGCTCTGCTACATCATCCTGGCAGGGATCTTCCTGGGGTATCTGTGTCCTTTCACCCTCATTGCCCGTCCCACTGTGACCTCCTGCTACCTCCAGAGACTTCTTGTTGGACTCTCAGCTGCCATGTGCTACTCGGCTCTGGTAACCAAAACCAACCGCATTGCACGCATCCTGGCAGGCAGCAAGAAGAAGATCTGTACCAGGAAACCCAGGTTCATGAGTGCTTGGGCTCAGGTGGTTATCGCCTCCATCCTGATAAGTGTCCAGCTCACCCTGGAGGTGACCCTCATCATCATGGAGCCTCCTGAACCCATCAAATCTTACCCCAGTATCAGAGAAGTCTTCCTGATCTGCAACACCAGCAATCTTGGTGTTGTGGCCCCATTGGGTTACAATGGCTTGCTTATCATGAGCTGCACCTACTACGCCTTCAAGACCCGCAACGTCCCCGCAAACTTCAACGAAGCCAAGTACATTGCCTTCACCATGTATACCACGTGTATAATCTGGCTGGCGTTTGTGCCGATCTACTTTGGTAGCAACTACAAGATCATCACTACGTCCTTCTCTGTGAGCCTCAGTGTGACTGTAGCTTTGGGATGTATGTTCACGCCAAAGATGTACATCATCATTGCCAAACCAGAGCGAAATGTGCGCAGTGCGTTCACCACCTCTGACGCTGTGCGCATGCATGTCGGCGATGGCAAAATCGTCTGCCGTAGCAACAGTCTGCTCAACATGTTCAAGAGGAAGAAAAACACTGGAAATGGCAGGTAGGTTCATTAATTGAGTCTGAGTCCTGCTCCTGAGGCACCTCAGGGATGCTGGTTTTACTGTAATTCCCTCTCAAAGGGAGCCTGATGTCTTACTGTATTCACTTTTATAGGATCACCTGTTGTAAAGTGTGACGGATATAGGTCAGTACTCAATTCACACAGCTGTTTTAACCTTTGATCTGTTTGTAAAATTAAAACAAGCATCTCTGTGTGCTAAGGGATTACAAGTGGGATCACAAATGCAGACATGCAGGTTAAAAACATCAGGATTAAATTTCACATTTACATTTTTTACATGAACCAGAAATGCTGTTGTTGCCTCCATTTTTCTGGGTTCCTGTGAAGTAACAGCCGTCTTTATTTTGTTCATAGTTCTAATGGAAAGTCTGTGTCATGGTCTGAACCAGGTGCAAGACATCCTCCAAAAGGGGATCACATGTGGCACAGACTGTCAGTGCATGTGAAGAGACAGGAAGCAGGTTCCAATCAGATGGCTGTCATCAAACCCTTAACTAATACCTACCAAAACACAGCACTGGAATTCTCAGACCTCAGCACTAAGACTTTGTACAATGTGGCTGAGGAGGACGAGAGTGACCCTGTCGGATACAACCCCCCAGCTTCTCCCCCCATGATGGCCCTCGGGCAAATACCTGCCTGTGGGTTGATAAAAGAAGTGGGCGAGGAGGTGGAGCTCTATACCACAAAGCATCTGCAGGAAAATAGTATTCTCCCCCAACATGTCATCATGGACCACCTACAAGAGGAGGTGGGGGTGGGCAAATTCAGCAATGACATCCCTGAGCTCACTGATATGATTAGCATCCCTGAGGCCATGAGCGGCGGCATGCCTGTGTACCACCAGGCCCACCTCATCCAGCAGGACCCGGTCCTGCCTATGCACCTCGACCCGTTCGATGAGGAGCCTGCCTCCCCTTTAGAGGAGGAGGAGGAGGAGATGGAGAATGAGCAGTTTGGCCTTCTCCATGGCTACATGTACAACAATGCTCAGATTCATGATGAGGACGACATGGTTGAGGTCAAATTAGCCATGGAGGCCTCTCTGGCTCTGATGCCTCCCTCCCCTTTCCGAGATTGTGCTGTTCCTCCAGTGAGCCCCTTTCCCAACTCACCAGTGTCCGAGTCAATTTTGTGTACTCCTCCAAATGTGACCTATGCCTCTGTCATCCTCAAAGACTACAAGCAAAGCTCCTCAACTCTGTGAGGGCACAAACTAAATAATGCCAGTTGTATATTTCTACGTTTATACTGACTTGTGCTGTACATGATGATATACTGTTTAAGAAAAAGTCATTCTCTGATCGGACAAGTCATTTTTCACTCTATAACCTAATAGCTTTTACATAAGGGCGAACAAGAAGGCAGCACTCCACAATAGAGAAACATTTCCCTAGCAAACATATTTCTATGCTAACATAAGCTTATAGGATTAAAATAGACTTTGTTGTTATCAAACAAAAACTAAGATGGCACATGTATGTACATTTATGAATTAATGTCATACAAGTAGATTTTTGGATCAATTTAAGTAATATAAGCAGCTTGAAGGTGAATTTAGTTAGAGATGAGATAAAGTTCATTCAAGAAGGGAAATCAGTTAGGTTGTATGTAATGCAAAGAGAAAAAAAATGAATTTGACATTTTAGTAAATGCATTTTGTGTTACACATTGTGTGTTTTTGCTTTTTGAGAGAACAAAGTAGTGGAGAGGGGAAATACACTTTTTGCAGGGAGTGTAGATCAGATGATTAAGACTCCCATAGCTGTACCTTTAGATATCAGATGGAAAACCCTCAACTCAGCTTAGCATCAAACCTAAAAACAGGCAGGAACACCCAGCCTATCTCTTTGACTTCTTTGAGTCTCAGCTGAGAAATACTCTGGCAGGTTACTACTGGTTAAAACACAGTACACTATGGTCTTTGTACAAAACAAACACGATATTACGGGTTAATTATTGAACTTTACAGGTGCTGGCAGGCAGATGTTCTAACCTTCAGACAGAGCAGGCTTGCTGTTTCCCTGTGTTTCTAGTCTTTATGCTAAGCTAACTGTAGCTTTATATTTAGCTTCATACATAAGACTGATATGTTATCATCCAAAAGGCAATAGTGCGTACTTCCCAAAACAAATCAAGTAAGACTAGAGGGCAGACTACAAATGTTTTCTTTTGAAGGAATTAAAAATTGATAAATAAACGTGATTTCTCTTTGAAAACACAAACATACAAAAAAAGATTTATGGATTTTTGATTGATACAGTTGTGCTATGCAGGTGCACTGTATCATGAATGTAGCAGAGGACGTTCAAGTGCCACATTTTCATTAAGATTTTTTTCTTTTATACATTTATCTCATTGTTATGGTACTGAAAAGCAAGTTAAACTAGTTTAAATTTTCTATCTTTTATAATTAGAGAACTTATTTCATAGCTGTATAAATTTATGTATAAGATAAATGACATACATATGTTTTGTGAGAGTTTGAACTGTGTGTCATATTTTGGTATTCAGGTGATATCTATATGCATTAGAATATTAGAAAGACGTCTGTGTACGCTTATGTTATGTGATTTATTGTGTATACCAAAAAATGTCCTAAATATTATGAACAGCCTATCCAAACCCTATAATGTGATAAAGTGCTACTGTTACTGTTAGTAATATTCTGAATAAGCTACATGCAGCTTGATATATACACTGTTTAAATTATTTCTGCCAAAACAAATATTTATTGTAGAACATTTGAAGGACACTTAAGTGGAGTAAATTAAATATTTTTTATGTCTTTGCCTCCTGTTTTTCCTGGTGAGCTGTTGGGTGGCTGTGTGTTCTTGAACTGCTTACTTCGACAACAGTTTTAAACCAAAGGTCAAAGATTTATGGCTTCGGTTGGAAGAAAAACAGGAAGAGACAGCTAAACATCATTCATTCGTTCATTTCCAGCATGTTTGCTGTGAAACTTGTTGGTGTTGTTTACTTGTTGACCACGGCATGGCAAGACGTTCAGTGAGCGTATGTACAGACAAACTGTTCAAAGTCTTAGTCATTGGCGACTTAGGTGTTGGGAAAACCAGCATTATTTTGCGTTATGTTAATAAGCTTTTTGATGACACATACAAAGCATCTATTGGAGTTGACTTTGCTCTAAAAACAATTGAATGGAATACCAGAACAGTGGTGAGGCTGCAGTTCTGGGACATAGCAGGTGAGTGTCAAGATTATATCAAAATGCATGTGCTTTAACTTTCAAAAATGATATGGCTATAAAAATGTGCAGTTTCTCTGAAAACAGTATATTTTAACTAAGGTTAAAAAGATTAATACATTTATACATTTGATTTATACATTTAAACAGTATGAATTCTAAAGAAAATAATAACATTTGAAAACTAATTGTTTAAAATTAACAAGAAATCGGAAAACTCATTTTGTTCTTAGATTTTCCATAGGAGCTAAAACAGAGTAATTATCCTACAAAGACAAAAGGAACTGCAACATGCATTTGTTAGTGTTAACCAGTCTGACCACTTTAAATCCTTTTTCTCTATTTTATTGCTTATCAAGTTACTGGTTTCTGCCTAGTTAAAATGAAATATAACTATTGAATACTATTGTATAACTATTGTATTATTTGGAGTGGTTTTATGCCCAGAGCAAGCACACACCTTAGCTTATTTACTTTCTCAAGTCTAATTTTAATCCTTAACCGTGTCCATGGAAACACTATTTTATCTTAGAAAATCACTGTTTTACTTTCTCACTTGTTACATAATGTTAAGGCAACAGCAAGGTTTAATGTGATGCTTCTAATCACATACAACAAATATTACTTCCTCTGTATGTGGGCCAAATCCATAAACTCTAAGCCTTTTGCCAAAAAATGACAACCTTTCTGTGCTAAATTATTATTTTTTTACTCTTGCATTAAGATTTGAGCACAAGCTGTGGGGAAGCATAAATTACACAGATTTATTTTATGTCCCCCCCAAGGCCAAGAGAGGATTAAGAACATGTCCAGAGCGTACTACAAAGGGGCGATGGGAGCAGTAGTGGTCTTTGATGTTACACACAGCCCCACGTTGGAGGCTGCCTCGGAGTGGAAGCGGGACCTAGATAGTAAAGTCTGTCTTGACAGTGGACACCCGATCCCTGCTGTTCTGCTGGCCAATAAATGTGACATGAAAGGATGGGATGGAGGTTTTGTGTCCTCTCTCGACAGATTCTGTAAAGACAATGGCTTCCTGGGCTGGTTTGAGACCTCTGCAAAGGTTTGTGTTGTATTACAGTTATTATGGTATAAGAAAATGTGTCAGTTAGAGATATGCACACATTTCTCAAAGGCATTTTAACTGAGTTAAGCCTGAATAAGAGGAGCCAAATATCCCTTTTTTCATTGTAACAGAAAAGTAGTTTTCAGTATGCATGTTGATGTTTGGCTAGTTTTAAACTGGAAGCTGGTCAGCATGAGGTTTAGTTTAAACATAAACTTCATATTCTTTAGTTTTTTAGGTTTAATTCACCAAATAAATTAACATTGTTTCTATTGTCTTACTTCAATGTTTTGCATTTGACAGCTCCATGCTGATTTAGTAAAGCCACCAGTGGATCTTGTGGTTCTCTAAGAGCACAGCTATTCTGAAACTCATGAATGCAGCCAAAGTTCATACACTGAACTCAACAGACACACATCATGTTCTAAAGCATATTCCTCCTCACCATTTACAGGACAATATAAATATTGATGAGGCTAGTGCCTTCCTTGTCAAACAAATGATGCTGTGCGACATCGGCCTGTCCAATGATGAGCACCACAGGGATGGGATCAAAGTGAGCCATACTCCCAGGGAGACTCAGAGCCAGTCACTGTGCTGCTGGAGACCAAGGCTATGAGACAAAGAGCCAAAGGCTGCTGCTGATTAAACCCCATAACAAGACCTGGTTTTTATACTAACTCATGGATCCACAGAGTCGCATAGCAGCTTTCTACAAACAGTGAGCCTGTGTTACATATAATCACTATATTTATATTTCTGCCTCACTAGTTTTCTCAATACAGTGTTGATTATTTGTGCTGCCTCATAAACACGTCTGTGGTGACGACTGAGCTCATTTCTCTGATAATCCACTGATACAGATCGAGACTAATAAACAGATCAGCATGACACATATCTCACTGAGAGGAGTCTGTGACACTCCCTGTGCAACCAAGACGTGCTGGTGATTGACCTACTAATGAGAGGCCAGGAACTGTGAAACACTCACAATTACCATTTTATCAAACCAAGAAACAAGAGAGAAAAACGGTCTTGTTTTCATTTTTGTATTTTACGCTGTCAGATATTTCTCATTAAATTGTAGCTTTTTCAATCCCAGCTCAAAGTGTGACTTGTGTGTAATGCAACCCCTGCATATAATTATCTAGTAATCACATCACATTGAGATGAGCTAAGACTCAGGCGTAAGCATAGCAGGCTCGCTTGATATGGCCAGTGGCAGAGAAGAGCTATCAGCATGACCTGATTTTTGTGGAGGGAGGAAATATGTGAAAATGTACCACACTGCTACATCCCCAGAGGAGCATGTCACTGAGTGTGCTAAACTGGGGGAAGCAAAGCATTTATACTGTATCGAGTCAGTGCTGGAGAGACATTACAAAAGATATAATATTCTGATTACTATTTGACTATAATTATTAGCTGTGGTATTGTGGTCAGTTACCAAATTGTATTTGATGTTTCACACTTGTTGTTTATGTTTACAGGATTCATTTATCCATACTGTTTGTGAGATTTACCCAGGTCCATATACTTAACCACAAAGTGTAGCGATCCAGTGAATTGTCTTGTAATGTTTGGTGAGAGTAAAACCTTGTTCTTTATGTTCACACACACATGTTGTGTATTACTTGGGTTATTTTTGCACACCTATCTGTTCTTTGCTGTCCTGTAGTTTTACTTTTTGGTGTCCTTGCTGTGCATCTGGGGAACTGTTCTACATCTTGCCGCCAGGTACCTTTACACAGTAGCTTTTGTCTGAATTCAGCCTCTGTCCAGGAAAATTGTGTACTGTAAATGTGCCTTGGAGCAGTCCATACTGCTTTGTACACCAGCATTTATACACTTTGCTGATCAAGTGCATTACAACATAAAAGCCAGCAATTGTGCCTGAGGGTACGTGAGGGAAGAAGTAACACAAAACTGCTAATTATGGATTATGTCCCAGATACCAGAGACCTAATTTGAGGAGTCAAACAGGGATGTTGGCCCCAATACTTTTTCACACTGGACACAAAAGCTCAGCCTCTTAACTTGTTGTTTATAAATATGACAGTCTGAAAGGGAGTTGCATTCATGCAACAGATCCCATTACTTGTGCATTATTGATATTGCCCTATTTTAGCTGTCCTTTTCTCTGTCAGCATTGTTCCTATATTTATGATTGCATGAAAATTTTAATTTAGTCAAACTTGTGACTCGGTTGCAAAAGTGTAAAGCAGCATACATTTTCCTTCTATGCCTCCTTCAGTCTCATATTGTGTCTTGAGTGACCCATTTTATAACGGTCTGTGTTAATCTTTTATTCACTGTCTGGAGAAAGCAGATACAAACTACTGACTGGTATCTGCACATACAAACCGCCTGCATAGTAACTCTTGTATGTGCTGACATGACATGTTCTAAGTATGTGCAAAAATGACAGAATATGAGACTTAAGTATTCTGTACCATCAATAAGACCATAAAGGGGCAGGAATGCATACGTTGCTATCCATGGTACTGAATTCTGGCTACAAGAAGAGCCCTCATGTACAACAAAATCCTGTCAGATTGCAGGATAGCGGTATGTTGGTAGGTTATGCCATCTAGTGTGCAAAACAGGCATGTGCGAAGACTTTAGTGAAGGCCTTAAGGTGCAATTTTGAACGAAATATCATGTAGAGTTTTTAACAAGAATAGTGTATTAACTATAAATTTGTGACTTTATGTTATCCATGTGCAAACAGTATAACATCTGAAATTACAGTCAGGCTTTATGAAGATTGTGCATAAGCATATGTTCACTGGTGTGTGGTATATTTTTAGAATAAAACCAGAAAAATAAGGTGAAACCTGTGGGAAAGCAGCAAAAAACAAAAAACAGTTATATATACTGTATGTCTATATTAAAATTCAACCAAAGTAAAGCAAGGATCTCAGAGCAGCCTAGAGTTAACTACTTTCATCTTAAAATGTCAAATCTGTGTGGAACATTAAACAACGTGTATTAATCTAAATAAAAAACAATGACAACAGAAAACACTGTTGGGACACAATCTACTATCCTACAGCCCGTCTATTTGGCTATTTCAGATGTTTTATTAAATTGATTTCTGAATCATTAAAGAAATGTCAAATATATATATGAAATATTGACTACTTAAATAAGGTAGCAGATCGTAAAGGTGATCATTTAACCAGCTTTTCTAGTGTTAGTCAAACCAGATTTTCTATGGTTTTTAATGCAGTGTGTCAGCTCTGTGGAGGTAAAAGAACCTTATTCTTTCTCCTTGGGGAACCTGAGGAAGGAGGAAATACGGCCTATTTTTCAGGGACGGACAATAGATTGAATCCTGAATTGGGAGTTCAATTGTTTCCAAAAGGACATACCTTGTATCAAATTTCTGTGGGAAAGATCTTTAGTGAGATTTATAGACACGTTTTTGATCATTCCAACATCATTCACGCCATGTTTTTACTGTCACTATTTACTGATTGTTTTTATATATTTGATGGTGCTACAAGGCCATGTTTCTCCTTTCCTAGCCCCAAACCATTAATGTCACAGAGGACTCCCCAGCCAACAGGGGGCTTTAATCAATCTGAAAAAGTGAACGTTATGGTTCCTCTGTTCATCTTGTGCCATGATAAAATGCTTTGCAGGACATTGTTAAAATGTTCATAATTTTGGGATTGTGACAGCATATTTGGGGGTTTATGGGTGCTGTAAACTGTCTTAAAGTTATAAAAGGCTGTCCATATTTATATTAAATTTAATATTGACAGTGCCTACAGTGTATGTCTTGTTATTGAAATAGTACATAAAAGCACAGGCTGGTTTAGTGATGTTTGAGTTCATTTAGAGCAAGGCTACTCTAAATGCTTACAGGTTAAATTATCTAAATAACTTTGTAATTTTAAATTTTGAAATCTGTTTTAAGCTGACTGTAACATTTGTCCAGTGGCTCTACAGTGCATGTATGTGCACTATCCTGTTAATTCAATTAAAAAATTATTGTGAGGTTCACTCGGTAATGCAATGAAGTCACAGTGTTGGTGAACAGCTAACAAATGACAAAATAAAGCTGTGGTTAAAGCGCCTGTGCGCAGAACTGCCTCTCGGGGTCACAAAATGTGACGGGTCACAGAATACACTGTAACACCGGCCGTGCATCCGGGTGACAGCACCGCGCAGACTCAGTCCCCGCTGCAGTTCACTGCGTTTCCGGATCCAGTTTGCGACCCGCTGAGCCCTGGCTGCTGGAAACAGCTCACGGAAACGACTGGTTCGGCTCGCATAGCGCTAAAGCTGGACCCATACATGGCGGATTAACACTGACACCGGAGAGGACGCGCTAAATCAATGTTCGTGACTCGGGTGCTTTTGGAGAGTGCGTTGGCAACACCCTCCGTAACATGGGAGATGTATAAAAAAAGATATTAACTGTGCGTTATTTGGGCTAACTAGCTAGCAGCTACCCCCTCTGTCTAATTTATGGTAGCTCGCTTGAGCCGTTTTTTCATCCGTCGCGTCTGTACCGGAGGAAAATGAAGAAGTTTAACATTAGAAAGGTGCTGGACGGCTTGACAGCGGCTTCTTCTTCGTCCTCCTCCGCAACTGCTCAGCCGGGTACTCCCAGGGAGAACGATGTGGTCCAGGAGACTCTCCAGTCGGAGCATTTTCAGCTTTGCAAGGTGGGTTCCCGTGAACAGGCAGTGACATGAACCCACCGACTGTCAGATGACAGCGGCGTGACCAAACACGGGTTGTTTTCATCTGTGTCAGCTCTGCCCATTGAGGTGGGAATTGCTTCAGTGTGCGCATAAACACAGCTGGATTGTGGTCCAGACGCTGAAGCTCTAGTCACAGCTCCAGTGACATTAACAGGGAACACATTTTAACCATTAACTGTGTCCCAGGGTTATATCCAGGCTGTCACAGCACCATAGCTGTTTGCGTTGCACTGAATCGTCGCCTCAAGCCACTGTTTTCTCATCGTCACTAACATAATGAGCTTACTGCAGTTTGTCAGAGAGGGACAGGTTGACGTCTTCTCCAAGTGTATCTCTATACAGCATGACATTGGTGCACTGAAAGAGTTTTTTTGCCTCTGTAATAGCACACCTTGTCCATAGTTTGCCATAAAAAGAGAGACAGTCCCAGCGTGATTTTAGATTGGTCACAAAATCTGTGTAAAAACCAGTATTGCAAAAGAGCGTTTAATCAAATACTGCATTTAAGTACAGTTACAAAGCACTAGTACTTTACTTAGTATTTCCTTTTCATGTAACTGTACTTCTAAACTACAGTGCAGAAGAAACTGTTCCACTTTTAACACCGCTGAATTTATTTGGCATCTATAGTTACTTTTAAGCCTTTGCATGAAGAAAAACATAATACGATTATAAAATACAGTCCAGCACATTGTTAAAGATTAATCTAAACTCTTTGGCCTCTTTGTTACCTCTTACAAAAAAAAACAAAAAACAGTGTGTAGTTGGAGCCAACGTACCATTTGAGATATCTATCAGTTGCTGGCAACTCCACCAAATAGTGATTTCCACTCAAACTTCTCAGATGATTTTATTTTAATAACTGTTTGGTGCCCAAAAAGGCAAAATAATCCACTATTCACATAAAGGGAAAAGTTCTGTCCACATGCCATCTCAGGATATCAGATCTCTTCTGTGATCCTACCCAAGTACATATATCTGTCACAGGGACTGAAAAGTTTAATGCTTTAAGTACATTTTGCTGCATAAATGTATGTACTTTCACTTAAATTTTCCATGGAGGGCTTTAATCTTTTTTTGGCACTTTTACATAAGTAAATGATTTGAACATTTCCTCCATCACTGGAAAAATGCATTTAGTCCAGCACACACATGATTTCACCAAACCTAATTTTTAGTCGTGCATGGTTTAATAATCTAGCTCATTAGATCAAGCTGGAAAGGTTTTGCCAGTGTGAAATGTGTTGAACATCTTGGAGAGCCAGCCCACCAGCTTCTGTCCCAGCTGGGAGTGGAACAGGTCAGATCCCCAGGTTACAGGACCCATGGCATTATGTGTTACATAATCCCGCTGCAAGCTGTACAGAGTTAATGGATGACTGGGAACCCAAAGCAATTGAGTTATAGATGCCTGATGATGATGGTGGCTGGGGCACTGCAAGGTCCTGGCAATGAAGCATATTTCAAGGCTTCAAATGTGAGCCATGGGATGGATAAAATGATTTTTTTTACTGATGTTTTACAGGATTGAACCTGCACACATGTCAGGCTCATACCAGAAAACATTCCAGTTTCCATTTGCACTAATATTTATGCTTTATCTAATTTATTTTGATAATAGGACTAATTTTCCACATTGATGGATAACATTTCTAGGAGATTATGATAATGTTTTTACGCCACTAACACCAGATTGACTGTTTACTGGACTGATTAGCTGACTGGAAGTCTCATATAAATTCTGCTCTTTCCTGCAGACTGTGCGTCACGGATTCCCATATCAACCATCTTCAATGGCTTTTGACCCTGTGCAGAAAATCTTGGCCATTGGGACTCAGACTGGAGCTTTGAGGCTGTATCCTTTTTGCTCAGGAAAATTAAAGTGAAACAAACCAACCAAGGAAAGTAAAACACAGATGATCCAGTGTTTTGTTTTGACATCCTCCTCCCCCTTGTGTTCCCCCCCCCCCCACACACACACACATACACACATACACACACATACATAATGACATACACCAGACCCATGTCTTGCTGGCTTCCTTTCTGCAAATGTCATATGACCAACCCACCTTTTAGCATTCCAAGCCTGCGTAGTTCGAACAGTAAGTGAATTGTCTTTGCCTTTTGTCATCTGCTACAACAGAAAAGAAAATCTAAGCCACACAGAGAGAAGTGGAGGGCTCACAGGCAGACATTAGCTAGGATGTGTTTCTGTGCAGCCAGCGGCCTCCTTCTCCTGGAGCATTGAGGCTCATTAGTGGTATCTCTGCAGTAGCATGAACAGCTCCTCTGCCATATGCCGAGGAACCAACCTCATCAACTGTGCTGCCCAGGCTGTGTCAGGATGCCACTTCACATGTGCTGTAAACATCACTGGACTTGCACAACTCACACACAATCAAGCTGCTCCTCTGTCATGTGCTTCATGTAACAGTCTGGCCATATACAGGTAGTGCTGTTTTCAGTGTGTCATCAGGGATGGCTTATTCCGTATAAACAGAGTCTGCCTTTGTGTTGATATCCTACATGGGAATCCCATCTGCTTTATTTAGATTTTCTTTGGAAGTCCATGAAGTTCATCCATGTCTTTATCCACTCTTTACATTAAGAGAGCGTTGTGTTACAAGACAACTCCCAGAGAACACACACTGCCTTCATGTTGTCCTAATGTGTAAGGTGGAGCTGATGAGATTACTGTCATTCAGGCAATTGGTCCATTTATCAAAAGACATGCTGTATTGATCTACTTCATTGCCCCTGGAGTTTGGAAACGCTGTCACAGCTCAGTAGACACAAGCTCAATGAGGTGTCTGCAAGCAATAAATGTCTGCTTTTACAAGATGTGTCTTTACTACAGGGTTTTAATCAGTGTGTTACTACTGACAGCTCCCTCTCTTTGCAATACACATGCCCTTACAGTTAACAAGTATTTGGCCCACAGGAAATGGAAGTCAGTGAACTTTTAAAATGTGAGCCTCATGTTTGTTCCCTGCATACCTTAGTTTGTAGATTAATGTTGTTATTACAAGCATTTTTAGGGAATGTGCAAGTTTGTGCAAAGTTGACAATATTGCATTTTTAGTTGTAGGTGACTGCTCATGCTGTAATTCAGACGTGTGTTGATAAACTTCCAATGCAGAAATACTGGCGATCATCCCACTAGGCTGTAGCGTCCTCTTCTTTGGGCATTAACAATTAATATCCTAGACTTTTAGAATGGCTGCAGGGAACATTTTCTCTTTTTCATTTTGAAACTAGCATGACCAGGATAACTTCCTGTGCTGATGATTATCAGCTGACTACATGAGAAAACGCGCTGATGTTGAAATCCTGTGGTGACCTACTCTTTTACCAAATGGTGAAGTCTTGATGTTGTCGGTGTGTTATGTCTTAAACTCTCAGGAACAGTAGAAATGCTTGCAAATGTTCAGAGAGCAACATATTCTGTGTGTGCTTATGATATGACATTAAAATTTAGTAGGTTTGGACGGCAGGGTGTGTGTATAAACTAATAATAAATATTGCGATGCATGGAATGTAGTGCTGAAAATGATCATAGTTTCATTATGGATTACTTGCCAATTACTTTGTCATTTCCCAAAAACAGTTTTATTCATGAACTATTAAAAAGGGGGTACAAATTGCAGTTTCAATTTTAATAATATGTCAGTTGACTAATTGATTATTTGTTTGAGCCTTGGCAGTTCATTTGACTCTAATCATATGACCAGTGGGTAATGACAGGAATTATTATTTCAGTTTTTTTTGTTTACCCCACAGCAGGATGTTTTTTTATGTGCACAGTCACATTATTACTCAGTTTCCTGTGTTCACACATAATCAGAAACATAAAGATAAAAGAAAGCAAAGGGAAACATGTTGTACTCAGTGTAGTCTGTAGTACTCTGTGTTTGATGAAGTCTGGAAGAAAGTTCCAACAATATGCCCTACTTGCTCACCACAGTGATAGAATCTTGTTTGGTAGTTTCCGGCTAGCCTAGAAAGTAGCTTGTCACAGCAGCACCACTAAACTACATTGCAACAGAATCACTTCAGACTAGACAACTTTTCATATGTGTGTACAGATGAGTTAACGCTCACAGGAGAATAAACAGGGTGTAGCACTACCTTGTATCAACAGTACAACAGTATACAGGCTGTTGAAGTGATCCTACTAGATCCTAGCAATGTAAATACACAATAGTATTACATATCAACCTTTTTGCTCTGTGGACTACTGCTTTGTTCCTATTTATGCACAACCAGAGGATATGAAGCAGACTTAATGACTCTTCCCTCTCCATGGAGAGCCTGTGAAGACATGATGTCCATTAATAATTCTGACAAATGTACAGAACTTGCAGGGCCAGGAGTTAAAACAGGACTGAAAGGTCATGGCTGAATGACTTTCCAACAGCCTACGATGGGCGCCTGTTTAAAGTCTGAGGGTCTTTGTTTGCCTCCATCCTTCCTCGGAAGTGATGTCCAGCACTGAGACTGTCCTTAATAAACAGTCACCTGCAACCCCACCTTAGTTTGTTTAAAGCAGTAAAGGATTGTTTGATCACCGCTTGGTTAATCCTGTTGAGTCAAGTTATGATGTGTGAGCTCAGAATAGACAGCTGTCTGCATTTGAAATGAAAATGAGTTTGAGAAGCAGTGTATCCTTTTTCTTTGTGGCCACACCATCTATCTAGAGACTCTCTATGATTAGATCTTATGCTGCTTCCTTTTTCTTTTGTGCTGGTGTACATGATGCTCTGCACATACTAGCTCTGTGAAAGTGATTACAGGCTTGGTAAAAAAGACGAGCTTCTTGTTATGCTTCTGATTTCTGTGCTGCTAGTGAAAGTATTTGGAGCTTTCTGTGGGATGCATCACAGTCCTGGTGTCTACGTGGCAATGCTCCACTGTGGCCAGTGTGTCCTTTTTGCCATTCGTCCAATAGTTTTGGGTTCTCTTAGTTCACATACAGTTCACATTGTTTTTGAATGGACAGATTTAGGAGGTGGGGATTTTCTGACCTGAATGTAAAAGTCTAGTAGAGAGAGGAGAGAGTCAAGTTAATCAGACTGCTGTCATACTGGCTGACGCATGTGAATAAATAAGGCAGACAGGGCCCACTGATTTTTATTTATAACTCACTAGTTTGATTTGTTTTATGCATTTTCCAGTGCCTGTTTAGGGATGTAAACTGAAAATGGCAACTTACATTTAATTAAAAAAACAACTAAAAGCTTTTTGTAATTTTATAATATGATAAACAGTTACAGTAGGCTGGAAATGATCCATTAAAAATGATTCAGACACACATTGTTAATGAGATAATCCACACTATATTTAACAGGGTTTTTCCAGTGTTTCCCCCAAATGAACTTTACTGGCAGCTGTCCAGTTTTCTTTGACTGAGCTCTAAGCTTCGGCCGTGCGGGTGTGGAGTGCTACTGTCAGCATGAGAGTGGTGCTGCTGTCATCCAGCTCCAGTTCCTGATCAATGAGGTTTGTTGCCATCACCTATTCCTTGTTTGTTTTTCTCTCCTCTTTCCATCTTCACTCTCTTAGACTTCTCTGTACGTCTGTGCATGTTCCTGCTAGCAGGTTCCATAGTATGGACTGTGCTTATAATGCACAAAGTGATTAAACAGTACTGCTAGTTTTTGTGTGCCACCTGCCTCTGTAACACCCTCACAGTTGTGTACTTGTGAAACTAACACATAAAACCACTTGTACCCAACCACAAGATGTTCTATACTTGCTAATAATCCACCTTTCTGCTACCTTCCTCACAGGGGGCGCTGGTGAGTGCCTTAGCTGATGACAGCATCCATCTGTGGAACCTGAGGCAAAAAATCCCAGCTATCCTGCATTCTCTGAAGTTCAACAGGGAGAGGTTCAGTAACATGTTGTTCTTTCTGTGTTTGAAGTGATGTTGCAGCTGTCTGTGTGAAATGTGAACAAAATTTGGAAACAGCCCTCTCAGCTGGCCATATGCCTCACACTGTATAATTAGTTGTTCTGTAGTTTGCAAACTTGGGTTTTCCTTTTTAACCAAACAGGAAAAGTACATTCCTGGGGTCATGCTAAAATACTGGTGCCTTCTAGCCAAATTTAAGAATATGACAATAGCTGTACATTGCTGAAAATTGTATACTAATATTTATACTTATCCTCCCCCAATCATTATTTAGGCTGATGGACCGACAGGAAATTTTACTCAGCTGTGCAGTTTTTTTAGCTTCTGTTATCTTATTGTTTAGTTTTTCTGCCCACAAATTGTTCCCTCAACAGACCTGTTTTCTGCAGCAAGTAAGGGCTTATTAAGTCTAAAATACTAAGATAAACCTGTTGTACAGCACCTGTCCAGCACCAAACAGCAGACATTAGCAAGTTAGGTTCTGGTTTTGTGTCAACAACTTTAAACAGTGATAATGATGCAGATGTTATGTTTTTAGCTTGTTTCTTTGGTCCCATATGACCAACAAAGTTAATTCAAACAGCTTTAATAGGTGCAGTTCAGTCATTTCTATAATATACAGACAAGGGAAGAATAATAATCAGTATTTTCATTACCTGACAGATCACATATGATCTGTGGACAGATGAACAGTCCAACATAATACAATATTTAATATCATCCCTGACAGTGTAATTGTGGTGTATGGCTAAATGTTTCTTCCTAACAGTTGAGAATGGACAGTAGTATTAATGCTGCAATTCCTCCCCACGGTTCTATATATAGTCCAGCTTCATTAGTGTGACACAGCACATGGCCTTTGTAATTAAATCTTAGTCACTTGCTACTCCTTCCAGTTAGACCAGCATGATTAGCGACATGGGTGACTCTTTGATGGGATTGAGTTATTAGATAATGAAAAGCCTGGTAGTGATGGGTCCTGATCTCCTCCTGCAGAATCACTTACTGCCACCTGCCCTTCCAGAGCAAATGGCTTTATATCGGCACAGAAAGAGGAAACATCCACATTGTCAACGTGGAGTCCTTCACTCTCTCAGGCTACGTCATCATGTGGAACAAAGCCATTGAACTGTGAGTCTGTATTTCACAGCTTAGCTTAACCCCCTCCCCCACTTTTCATTTGCTTATCGTCTTTGTGCACTTACGCTTTTGATACTGAACCAGTAACCTCTGAAATGCAAAGGAATTTGGATGCCTTTGTTTGCAGACATATTGTGTCCTGTAGGATGAGAATACTGTGGCTCTCATCAGTGTGAGGGTGGTAAGGGGGTGGTTAATTGTGCCATGCTAAAACTTGCTGTTAAGACTTCTGGAGGTGTATGATGCCTGATTTAACGGAACATCTGTCAAAGGAAGTGACTTATCCTGTGTCACCCAATCCTACATGTAAACACCCACTGTAAAGATCACTAGGAATTCTGCATCCCATCATTTGCATCAGCAAATTCTGTACTACATTTCCTGCAGGGTTCATATTAACCTTGGCAGGCACTAAAAATAGGTAAAATTAGATTTCAGTGGATAAAATCAGTGTCAACTGGTGCATTGAACAGAAACCTTTAAATATATTAATTTTACAGTGCCTGGTTCTGTGCATGTGATGAAACTGAAAAGGAATAGTGTGATGAATGAAAATCGTATCAGTCTGAGTTGCTCCCTTTTTAGAACTTTTTCTAGTGCAACCACCGGTAAACTAAAAAACAGTTTGCAGCTAAAATTTGGAGTTGAGTATAAAGCCATGTGTGGGGCTGCTGGTGAAATCCTGATAAATTGCTCTTTTAGAGCTGGGAGTTGAAAGTGTCAGAACACCAAAATATGCCTTCAGCTCCAAGAGATGTCTTAGAAACAGACAGTGGGGATAGAAAATGATTTCGGTTGTCTGACTGTGAATTTAATTAAAAAGCTCTTGGCTGTGGGGTGAAATTAAAACATGATATTCTGTCTCCTTTTAATAGATGAGCTGTCCGATCTCTGATAGAAGTGTCTTTTTTTATTGTCAACTTCATAGTTTGTTGTCTCTGTAAACTTGTGGATTCACAAGTGTAAGGCCTCCTGCAGAAACAGCCCCTGTGGTCCTTATGATCATATTTAGTGTGGTGGTGGAAGCTGAACTCACTAAACTGATACTCATTACTGAAAATTTGTCACCTACCTTAAAAAAATATGTGAGAAACTGTTATGAATTTTAAACATCTTAAAGACAATAAAATATACTTGAAACACAAATTAATAGTTAGAATAACAAATCGTAAGTGTTGTGTGTTAAAACAGTTTACGGTAAGTGTGTATCGCGGTGTGGTGATTACCGACTAGAGTTTGCATTGCAGCCTGTGCCTTCCTTTTATTCACTGTTGCATCTCTGGCTCGATCGACTCTTCACCAGCAATGAGATCATTAGCCACTGGAGCCAGACCACTTTCAGAGGCAGCAACACTTTCTTTAGGCCAGACCTTCACTTCCTCCATGCTCCTTCATGCTCTGTTGCCACGGTGATGCTGTCTCCTCACACTGTAATCTCTCAATAACCCTCATGTGACCCTGCTCTCCATCTCTCTCTCTCTCTCTCTCTCTCTGTCTCTCATATGTCATGTCTTTCTTTAGTGTACTGATCCGCATACTCATTTTAGACTGTAGCTTTTTGTTTTTTCTTCTATTTTTTTCTTGTTGGCTGTCTTCCCTAATTGCCTCCCTGTCTTACTCCCCCTCAAAAAGCTGTGCAGTATGTTTTAGACAACTTCTATCAAATACATTTTACTGAGCCATTAGGCATGTTCATCCTCGCAATGCAAATTCTCAAACTGTCTAATTTGTCTCTTTTCTCTAAAATTTGTACAGATCCACCAAGACACACCCAGGGCCTGTTGTGCACATCAGTGATAACCCCATGGATGAGGGAAAGGTAGCAGAAAGTTAAACACTACTTAGCATATAGATATACATTTCTACACCAACACATAAAACAAAACACACCATTATTTGTTATCTGATGGTGTCGTTTTTTTCTGTGGATAACTGCTGTGGCACAGACAACACAATGTCAATACAGATTGTGCATCTACAATGGAGAATGATAGCAAAACATTTTAAGCTAATTCAAATGTCAATAGTAGCCATCAGATTTTGGTGTCTAAATCAAAGAGAAACGATTTCTTCCTACACTGTTTTTTCATAGAAACCTTTCACAATGTTACATAGAGAGAAAATTGTGGCAGAATATGTGGGAATATTGATTTTTATTTAAGTCCTATGTGGCCATGTCCATAGGCACATCTCTGTGATTGACTGCAACAACATAATGCAGCTTATTTGATTTTTGTGCACATGGGACACTACAAAGTATTTATCAGTAATGAATAAAGAATGTCTTATGCTTAGTAACTTGTTCATGTGAGTTGACAGAAATCTGACTTTAGTTGGATGGATTTGAGGTTGGAACATCACAGGCTCAGTTATACTGTATGTGCAGAACATTGTATGCATAACAGTCAACTGAGCAGTGCTTCGCTTTTCTTGTTATTGCAGCTTTTGATTGGATTTGAGTGTGGTGTTGTGGTGTTGTGGGATTTGAAGTCCAAAAAAGCTGACTACCGTTATAATTATGATGAGGTAAGGCATTATTTCCTTTTCACTCTGTTCTTGTGAGGATACCAGAATGTTTGTTCATGTTTATTTACTGTTATCTCAGAAACATATTTAGCTTTTTATGTGAGAAAACAGACGCTTTGAGGGCTGAATGTGCTCGTGGCTGAGATCTACAGACAGACAGACAGTATTGAGAGGTGGACTACACTTTTGGATTTTGTCTTTTTGTGGGATTTGTTGACAGTATAAAAATGTAGGAAATCACCAGCCTTATCCCATAAACACAGACCTGTAAATAAATGTATCACTGCACAGCTGTAAAATTTTCACTTTAGGTATCACACTCTAATGACGTACTGCTGTGTGTCTTACAGGCGATTCACTCAGTTGCCTGGCACCATGAGGGTAAACAGTTTGTTTGCAGTCACTCTGACGGTACTCTGACCACATGGAATGTACGCGCCCCAGCCAAGCCTGCACAGATCATCACACCACATGGTAGGAACTGGTGTATATACACAGTTGTATTGTTTATATACACAACACGCATAGGCATATTGAGTGGAAGCCACCTATATCTAAAAAAGCACATAATGTAGTTCAAAGTTCCTCCAATCCTAGAGGTGTGACTACACAAAAAAAAGACAGATGGATGGTAGCAGCATGTCCATATGTGTACAGGAGAATATACCATATGTACGGTACTTCTGCAGACTTAAGTTGAATGTATTTTTGTCTCTTGACCACCACTAGGAAAGCAGCCTAAAGATGGAAAAAAGCCAGAACCGTGCAAACCTATCCTGAAGGTGGAGTACAAAACAACAAGGGCTGGGTAAGTGTGATGGCAACAAGTTCCCACCCATCCTGTGTCTCAACTGGCTCTGATTTGAATCCATGTCCTGTACTGAAAGGAGCCTTTCCTGTTACTTTATCTCAAAACCACATCTAGTGTATCTAAGAGACCAGTCCTGTTGACAGTATCCTTATGCTGGTAGAACTGGGTGAAAAGGTAGATAGCTCCTGTCTAATTGTTTTTACATTCTCACAGGCTTTTTCATTATAATCTTTTAATGACAAATGATTTGTTTTTTAGTTAGGTAATTACAGTGAACAATTATTATTTGAAGAAAACATGCTTTTTATGTAAAGGTCACAATGAAAAGTTAAGCAAAACTATGGTATAACAATATGACATGAAATGAACTATTTTAGTTAAACTGATCTAATTATCTCTTACATTTTGCTCAGGTGTTAGAGGACAGGGATTTATATAGTTGTTATTATAATTAAAAACTAGGCTCCTCCTATCACAGATTCTCTTGAAATGGGGCCAAAATATCTCCAGAGGAAGCACAGCGGTGCAATTTAATGTCCCTCTTCACCCATTTACCACTTGGTCTAGTAGCTTTTCAGCTTCACAACAAAATGCAATGAATTAAAATGTTGGTGTGTGTTTCCTGAACTCAGGGACCCATTCATGGTCCTGTGTGGAGGTCTGTCTTATGATACAGTGGGGAGGAGGGCCTGCCTGACTGTGATGCATGGAAAGAGCACTGCTGTTCTGGAGATGGACTACCCCATTGTAGATTTCCTAACGCTGTGTGAAACTCCATATCCAAATGGTGAGCTACTGTATATAATACTCCACTCTGGACAGGTTTTTTCATTTGCTTCAGAATCTGTATCTCACTGATATTACATCATTATCCCTGTTCTTTTTGTGCTGTTTTTTGTGCCAGACTTTCAGGAGCCTTATGCTGTTGTTGTCCTCCTGGAGAAGGATTTAGTTGTAATAGACCTCGGACAGATTGGGTAATTGTTTGAATTTCTAAGTATAGTTTAGATTGAGTATTTTCAGGATTTGAGATCCATATTCTGTTGTAATAACAAATTACGTTATGGAACACAAAACAACTGTTGTAAAAGTTTTTGACCTACTATTGCTTTTCATTAACGGTCCAGAGAAACCCTGAGAGCAGTGGTTTTTCCAGTCAAGCATTACATTATATTCTTACCTTGATATTCTAATGGTTAGTACTTTTTCCCAGGGTGCATAATACTTTTTCTGTTATACACTAAACATAATCTAAAATAATTATTCTTAAATCTCAGCGTTTTCTTGTGTGAACTTTTTTTTTTGTTGGTGGCAACCCCACCCATATAAGGGCTGAAGATGCAATCCTCAGTTTGGTTATAACACCAAATCAGGCTCCAGGCTTCCACAAATTTGCTTGCAGCTTAGCATTAAAGCAGTAACATAGGTCTGAGTTGACATTTGGTTGTTGTTAAGGAACTGTATGAGACTATAAGAATGAAGTTCTGTAATAGAAAGTCTGTTAGTCAGTCAGAGTACTTAGCAGCATTGGTTATAAAAATAATTCATTGTCATTTTCTTAAGTTGACAGATGTGTATATGTGATTAAAAAAAGGTCTGTTTTTAAATTGAATTCTCTATGACACACTGTCTTGACAGATACCCTATATTTGAGAATCCATATCCTCTAACTATCCATGAGTCACCAGTGACCTGCTGTGAGTACTTTGCCGACTGCCCCGCTGAACTTATTCCTGCACTTTACTCTGTTGGCAGCCGGCAAAAGAGACAAGGTTACAGCAAGAAGGTTAGTTACTCCTCTGTGTAATTTGTAATGTTGAAAATTAATTAGACATGGGAATTAATTTCTCCAGACATATGTATACTCCTACTCCCTTGTAGCTGCAGGTAGAAGAAATGAATGCACACACACACACACACACACACACACACACACACACACACACACACACACACACACACACACACACACACAGAGTCTGTATTATAGTATTTGATAATTGAAAGTATTCTTTTTTGCAGGAATGGCCAATAAGTGGGGGGAACTGGGGTCAAGGCACACAAAGTTACCCAGAGATAATAATTACAGGGTTAGTGAATCATAAATTTATTAATTCACTTGTGATTTCATGCAAAACCTTGAATCACATATATTATTATTATTATATACACTATATTCCATCTCAGTGTTTCCTCTGTGTTCCCCTGAAATAGACATGCTGATGGGTCGATTAAATTTTGGGATGCTTCTGCATGTGAGTAATTTTCAATACTTTCTTTGTGTGCAATGCACAAATAGTATTGCCAAAAGAACTGTACCAATAATTTGCAAGTCATGCAGAGGAGGACACACTAACTTGCATAATAATATTGTACATTGCCGTAAGAATTTGCTACATTAGGGTGTTATTTGCATACAAAACAGTGCTACTTGCTCAAACAAATATGTCCGGTCTGTGACACTTATAATCATACCCAAATTCACAAAGACCAATCCTTGTGGCACACACATTTTCACTTAAAGCTGTTTGAGAATGATTGACCTAAACACACCACCTCATGGCCTATTCTTACCTGCTTACAATTTTTAGAGCAGCTAGTGTTTCACCTAATCTTCCTAATTGCTTTTTCACTCTTCTCAAAGTAATGCTTCAAGTCCTGTACAAGATCAAGACTGCCAAGGTGTTTGAGAGGACCCGTGGCAAAGAAGACAAGCCAAGTACAGATATAGTAGAGGAGGACCCATTTGCCATCCAGACTTTGTGCTGGTGCCCTGAGAGCAGGATGCTCTGTGTGGCTGGAGTGTCTGCTCATGTTATTGTCTATAGGTTTAGCAAACAAGAAGTCACCACTGAAGTAGTGCAGGTGCGTACATGTAAATGTTCTTTATGTACAGCAATGTGGGATCCGACATATGTAGAATTATAGTTTGGGACAACATAATCCATTAGTACTAAGATTTTGGTTTGAGAGGCAGTCTGATTCTCCCTGTTTTTCTCTTTTCTGGTAAGATTTCATCCAAAGTCGAGAAGTGTGTACAGGTCTATGAGAGGTGAAGCTCCAATATTGAAACTTTTGTGACATATGATCTCTTGTGTTTAGCTTCTGGAGGTGCGGATGCAGTGTGAGTTTAGCGATGTAGATTCTCCTGACCCAGGAGGGGAGCAGACCCCCACCCTGCCAACGTCAGGAGCTTCCTCCAGCCCACAGGAGAGTGAGCCTCATGCTCAGTCCTCCACAGGCAGCAACTCCTCCAATGGACCCCGTGACAATATACCGTGCCTGCAGTATGGATAATTATGTTTTTTGTCCTTCTTTGAAAAAAAGGTTGAATTAGACTCAGCTGTTGTCACTGTGAAGTAGGGTGACACTATCCAGACCAAAATTGATGCAAAAATGTCATTTAAGAATGGATGTACAAGTCATTCCTTCTAATCATCTGTTCAGTCCTTCATAAAACCTCTGCATCAATGCACCAGGAGGAAAAATCCTTTCTAAGAATATTAAAAATGAAGAAATGTTTTGAGAGTAAAAAATAGTGGAAGGGGGAATAATGATAATAAAAAAAAGATGTTATTGATGGTGTGGCTTACTCAAAGGGTGACAATGTCCTGCTGTCTCATCCTGCTGTGTGTGATGCAGGGTGCGGAGCTCCCCGCTGAAGCAGTCTCCGGGCTACCAGGTGGAGCTGGTGATCCAGCTGGTGTGGGTGAGCGGGGAGCCACCTCAGCAGATCACCAGCCTGGCTATCAACTCCTCCTACGGGCTGTAAGTACAGTGTCCATGGCCAGAACATTTGATATTTTGACATTGAACCACATCACCTCCCACACTTGTCCTGACAGTGGTAGTTATGCCTGTCCAGTAACTGCTTCTGTGCTAAATTTGTACCAGGAAATTTTAATTGCATCCTATCATGCAGAAGGCAGCAGCTAAGCATGAATATAGTGTGAATGTAAATAAAGTCTGCTTGGAGTAAGAAGAAAAGATCTGAATTGTACCCTTGATTTGTCTTTCATCCCTCTTATGTTTCAGTGTAGTGTTTGGAAACAGTAATGGTCTGGCTGTGGTGGACTACCTCCAGAAAACTCTGCTGCTCAACATGGGCACATTGGAGCTCTACAGTCCATCTGAGCCCTACCAGAGGCAGCCTCGTTCCCCACGCAAAGCACGACAGCCCTCTGGAGGTAACCTGCACTTCAACAATTATATCTGTCTCTCTTTTTTACTGCCGCTCACTCTCAGCTACCGCTCAGTACCGGCATGACTGCCTTGGATAACATAACGTTTCCTGAAATTAATAGTTATTCCTTTGTGTTGCTGAACCAGTAGAGCCACTTAGGTGAATAGCTCTGACTCTGGCAGTTAGAGGTGGGTTAGGGAGGCAGGACTGATACTTGGCAGCTGCCTTGACTTCGCACCATGAGCACCACCCCCTGCAGCAGCTCCTCTCCCTCAACAGGGGGCATCACTGGCAGGTTCTCCATCTGTTCACTTGGACAGCGTAGGAACAGTAGAGCAAGCATGTTAATGATCTTTGCAGTCACAGTGGATGCTACATGATCGCTGCGCTTTATTAAAATTATCTTCCGTTGGAATGATGAACATAAGCCTTGTCTTGCTTGTTTTAGACTAGCTGTTACTGTTCTGTCTTTTACTGTGTTTTCTCTTTGTGTTCAACCATCTTGTGATTCACTATGTTCATTATTTTCAGTCTCAGTGGTCTGCTGCTAGATAAGAATATTTTTTGTGTGCTCTGCCGTGAATAGTAATTTTAAAATTATGCAGATTGTAAGCACAATATGTAAAAAATAAATTTCAGTATCAAATCCAACAGCAAGCCTCTGAGACTCATATCTTTCTTTTCTTTTACACTTATGGTTTCTGATCATTTTTCTGTCTCACTGTTTTTACTGTTGGTCTCTCTCTGTGATTTGATAAAGACATTCCAAATGTGACGTCTTGCATGTCCAGACTTTCTAGCTTGTATACTGAGTCTGTGAAAAAACTACGCTCACCTCACTTCAGTAAGTCATGTTGTGTCAGAATTTCTTCTTCTCCCTACAATATCAGTTTTCTCATAATGATATACTCCCTGATTTTGATATTACATCCCTCGTTTCCAAAGCTCATTATTGACTTTTTGAAAGCATTAGCAGGGAGCTTCAAGGAAAGTTTCAGACTTAGCGGTGCTGTAAAAAAATCTGATAGTGTATCTGTCAAACCTACCTTGTGTTTTGCTAGACAAACAACACTAACACCTTGAGGCAATGTACTGTATGAGTAGCTATCCCTGTCTTTGTTCAAATAGATAACCCTTTATTATTTTCACAGTATGTCCTGTACTGTAGGAATTGGTGTAGCTTTAGTAAGAGTTCCTAAAAGTAGTCCAAGACTACACCATGTTTAATCACAACCTTTCTGGTCCCGCAGCACTTTGCGATTCCAACGATGGGTCCAACCCCCCAGAGGACCGCTGCAAATCACCTACTTCAGGTAAGACTTAGTGGTTCATGCAAAGAGCAAGTCACTTTATTATTCTGACATCATTTTCAAATGCTGCCTCACCAAGTAATTCAGATGATGAAGGAAAACAAGTTCTTAGAGAAGGGCACTGCATTGTTGAAAGTTGCCTTTCCCCTGAAATGTGAGCATTTATAAAATGCCTGCAGTTATCTGACTTGTCTTTTTAAACCTTGTTTCCAGTGAAGTCCAAAAGCAGACATTTTTCCAAGACGGTTGCCAATGACCTTGGTAGTGTATCATCCAAATGTATTCTTTCTGATTACGCACCCTTTCTCTTTGAATGACAGCATCGTAACTACTCTGTGCCTTAATCCTACATCAATCTCTGCTTCTTGTGCCTATGAAAAAAGATGTGCCATCAAAAAATGTATTTTTACTAATCATATGATTTTGGAACTTGATAGTTGATTTTGAAATGAATCAGGATTCTTTAGCATATGTGTGACAGGGCATCTTTTCAGATTTTCTATGCTGATTCCTGTCAGAGTCCTGTAGGTTGCTGTAAGATAGGAAGTAAAATGCCAAGCTGGGTGAACATTACTTGATTTTTATTTTTACTCATTCAAAAGCATAGAAAATCTGCTTCATGCCACAGTCTTAGTGATACTAATCTCTAACCATTTAAATGTTTACATGAATTATTTCTTTTCGATTGTAGACACTTGCTTTGTGTGTTTCTGATTTCAGGGCTTCAGCTCAGTGTTAACTGTCTGGCTACACACTGATTCTTTTCCTCTTCCTTCCACTCCCTTTACATAACTATGTTCACAGAATTATAATTACCTTATTTCTTGACTCCTTGCTTTGTTTGACATTACAGGCCCCTCAGTTGTCTGTGATGCTTCGCAGCCTCATTTGTGCTCTCAGGGTTTCTCTAAGGGTGGTCATAAACAACAATAGGCAACTTTTGAGGTCTGATCCCTGAGATTACCAAAAGCAGCAAAATTAGTAGCAGTAACAAATAATACAACAGAAATACCAAAAACGAAAATGTTCCTCCTATTGCAATGTAGAGATATCTATCTATCTATCTATCTATCTATCTATCTATCTATCTATCTATCTATCTATCTATCTATCTATCTATCTATCTATCTATCTATCTATCTATCTATCTAATCTATCTAATCTATCTAATCTATCTATCTATCTATCTATCTTATAATATACTGTATAGGTATTCTCAACTGTTGTCCTACAGTGTGTGTGACCACTCTATCATGTCTTTGAAAATATTTACAATATAAAAAAATGTACAAATTATTTAAATGATGATTACTGAATCTCAGTCTGTTTCAGTAACCATTGATTCTTCACAAAATGTCTATTTTTATTCATCATTCTTTCCTCATACAATCAAGGTATTTGTCTCTGTTACAGCCAAGATTTCACGGAAAATTAGCACATCTAGTGAGCAAAAGCCAGATCTGGGTAAGCCAAAACCAATAACTTTTACTTTTCAGAAACATTTCCATTCCCTTACAGGCGTTCATGTTGTCATTTGAATCTTTTGCTTTGCAATTACATTGACATAATTACTGCTTATTGTCTAGCAGTATGTTGGTTGAATATGAGACTCCTGTTATCTTGGGATGTTGTACTGTATGTTAAAACGAACGCTCTCTCTGTTTGCACTGTGAACAGAGGACAGGTTCCAACGATGGTGGTCAGTTACATTTAGGACACGCTCTGGTTATATGAATGAAGGCAAGGCAGCAGCCAGGGGGAGCCAGAATGGGGTCATCAGTAGAACTAAGTCAGCCCCAAATGCTTGTGAGTGGACCAGCCATGGTCTGACTTGGGCTGAAGTGGGTTAACTGGTACTAACCCCCACCACAGCTGGGGCTTTTAATTCTGAACTGGGCGACATGTGACACTAATCCACTTACAATGACTATTTCCTTCTTTTCGAAGAGGTCCTACTGGCTTGACTTCACCCAGTGTTAAAATTCTTGCTTTCTTGTTTACAGTTTTTCCTTGTGAAGAACACAGCTGATGGACGGTGTGTTTCACCTTCCACACAGATTTTTTTGTGTTTTTGTTGGTATCCCTCATTAGCTTGTGTTTCAGCTTCCATTGAGACAGTAATGAGCCATGAATAAGTCTTGCTCCTTAAATAGTAGTTCTTCCTTGGGAGTCACTGTATGCATATCTTACACATTTTTTCACATTGAGAATGTTGTTGTTAAATTGAATTTCCAAGCGCAAGCAAATTGGTAACCTTTTAAAGACTACATTCTTGGATGTTAACTGTGCAAGAACATCTCAATGTCAAAAAGGCTTTTTATGGTGTACACTAAACCAAATGTTTGCTTTGCCTTTATGTTTTTTTTTCCTGCACTGGGTCATTTCTGTAAAACATAATATGATGGAAAGTGTCCTCCAGACTTGTGGCTGAACATAGCAAGAACATAGCTTTAACCTGTTAACTGAGATTTGACTTGTCACTAACATCTATAATTCCCCTCTTTACATGCAGAAATCCACTGTACTTCTTACCCCTTTCTTTTCACAGCAATCATTTGCTGATTTTAAAATTTTTGTGTTTACTTCTGCTATTCAGATGCCAAGGATAACTCATTCACCCGCTCACGTAGTTCAAGCGTAACCAGCATAGACAGAGAATCTCGAGAGGCCATCTCCTCATTCCACTTCTGTGAGAGTTTGCCCAGAAAGACAGATAGCCTGGTCACCCCCTGTCTGATGGTGGGAACCACCCAGGGCTCTGTGATAATGGTGGCCCTCAGTCTGCCACCTGGTGGGGACCAAAGGATGCAGCAGCCAGTCGGCATCTCCTCCTGTGGTAAGAAGCTGAAGTGAACTTCATACTGTTCACCAGGTGTGACTGGTGACATATTAATTCAGTCACAAACATTAACTTGACTTCACTTGACAGGCAGTCAGAAGTGAAGCCACAGTTTTAGGACTTATTTCTCACACAAACCTCTAAACTTCATTCAAATCACACTTCTCTAACAGACATCAGGCATGGAAAGAAATTGTGGCACTTCAACCCTTTCATGCATTGTGGTCACTACAGTGGGAAGCTATTTAAAAGCAATGCATTGGTTCTGATTCTGTAGTTGCATATCACCCACTACAGTGTGTTATTCCATACTCTGCGACCCACTGTTTGTGCAACAAAGAAATTCTCAAAATTAAGATGGCAGATGGAAAGCCAGAAAGGCTGAGTAGTGTTTCATATATATATATATATATATATATATTTTTTTTTTTTTTTTTTTGCTGTTTTGTGAAGTTGTTTCTTCACTTAAAAACTGCATTCAGGCCACTTGAGTGGACATGTAAAGAACCTGAAAAAAGCATTTTCAAAAAACATGAGGTTCATTTTTTTCTTCTTATACCCAAACAGAATAAAAACACTGAGGAAAATAATTCAGAAAGTAGCTTGTGTAAGGAGCTGTGTTTCATAACAGTGTCGAGCCAAAGGTCAGTTTTCAGTCCCAGAAATCCACGCACCTTGTGAACCTATTAATTACTGAATGAATGTTAATAAGCAATCCTGTTTACCGTATTTACTACCATTTTAAGAGTGCATTGTGACTCATTCAGTGCAGACACTGTATACCTTGACAATAGATATACTCAACTAAAACCTAAACATTTAGCTTTAAAGTGCATTGTACTGTCACTATACATTGTGTCTTTTGCTAATATTAAAATTGTTTGTTTAAATTATATTTGCAACATAGCAGCATCGCATGAATAAATGGAAAAGGTCACATTTATTGAAAGCAAAGTTAAAATGCACCAAACAAGTTTTTTTTTTTTTATTGCAGTAAGTAAAAGGTCATGTCAGACAGATCGTATGTGTATATAAAAGCCATTTCTCTAACCACAGTGAGAGCATGAGACAAAGAAACTTTTAATAGGGTTGTGTGACTAATGGAAGTGGTTTCATTGTTTTATTTCTCGTCTTAGTTATTGTGCACATGATCTGAGTGGACTACCCTGTGCTGTCCTTTTAGTTTATCTTGAATTGAGTAGGACAGCAAAAACTTTCTTTACATTGTGTTATTTTTCTCTTTTCCTATTTAGGCACTCTGGTCAGACTCAAAGGAGGCATTTTAACTATGGCCCTTCTGGACAGTACTGGAACTCTGCTGCCCCCTTCCTATGAGCCATGGTATGACCCAAATGCCTCAGATGAGGAGAAGGAAAAGATCCGAAGGAGGAGGCCAGGCTCCCCTCCTTCGTCACAAGAAGGTCAAGACTCCCAGTTCGCTGTGCTGTGTTCAGAGAAACAGGCCAAGGTGGTGGCCATGCCCTCTCAAACCCGCGTCTACAAACACAACATCACAGAGACCTCTTTTGTGCTGAGGGCAGATGTTGTGCAGATGGCCGGAGCCAACTGCATTGCCTGTTTCTGTGCTAATGGGCACATCATGACTCTGAGGTATTGCCACTGCTAACGTCTTCAAAAAAACAACTATACAACTACCTTTATACAGCACATTTCATAGCAAACATATAATTCACTCCAAACTAAAACAATTGTAGTTTTAAACAGTCCACTACTTGATGGCCTTACACTGTGTGATCTGTGTCTTCAGTTTGCCCAGTCTACGTCCTCTGCTGGATGTAAACTACCTGCCACTGACAGACATGCGGATAGCCAGAACATTCTGCTTTTCAAACCTGGGCCAGGCCTTGTACCTTACCTCTCCTACTGAGATCCAAAGGATCACCTACAGCCAGGAGACCTGTGACAACCTGCAGGTGAGATGCTGTTAATTTGTGATTTTTGACAGCATTGATGCCAAGCATCCTCTTGAGTGCAGGTAGAATTTTGGGAAAGTATATTGCTATCCAGTGCACTTACTAGGTCTCTGAGCTCACTAGTATTGCAGTTAGAAACACATTCTTTTTAAAAATGTAAAACCACACATTAAATAGCTTGGATTTTATTAAAACAAGTTAAAACAATTAGAAGGTCCACAGGTCAGTCTGTATTTCCACAGACATGTCTTCTGTTTTCTACAGGAAATGCTTAGTGAGTTATTTACGCCGGTGGAGACACCAGAGGCGCCTAACAGAGGTTTCTTCAAAGGTCTTTTTGGTGGAGGAGCTCAGTCTCTGGACAGGGAAGACCTCTGTGAGTACAGAATGGCCAAATGTCACATCATGATTCCTACAGCTTCTTATATAATATATTTCTTAATGCAACTAGGTCTCTGCTATCTATCAATGCTACCACTGCAACAGAATGTTTTATTTTCTGTATAGATAAGAGTAATTTACTGTTTTTCATCAAAATACCAGATGCTATTTAATTATTATTAACACTAATAATAATAATAATAATACTTATTTCGTGTTATTTTATGTGAAATGTGACAGTGAAATTCCTTCAGCGTGATTTAATTTAACATTGAAACTGACAATAAGGCAACACATCACCTGTGTTTTTATTTATTTGATTTAATCATCGGCAGTTGGTGAAACAGCAGCTGGTAAGGCCTCCCGTAGCCTGGCCCAGCACATCCCTGGCCCAGGCAGCATGGAAGGTATGAAAGGTGCAGCATCGGGGGTTGTGGGAGACTTGGCCCGGGCCCGGATAGCTTTGGACGAGAGAGGGCAGAAACTGGGCGAGTTGGAGGAGAGAACGGCAGCCATGATGGCCAGTGCAGAGTCCTTTTCCAAACATGCCCATGATGTATGCATCTGACATTTCATTAAGCAGAAAAACTACAGTTTTCATGTAAAGTCCTTTTTTCTGACTCTGCTTTTTTTGTATTTTTGCCCTCAGATGATGCTGAAGTACAAAGACAAGAAGTGGTACCAACTCTGATGGCAACGTTTGGAGCATCAGACTCTGTAATCATACACACCATTATCTTTGAGGAGCTCCCTCTTCTTCTCTTTTTATTTTTCTCCATGGGTGGTGGTTCTGCTCAAGAGTCATGCTTTTATTCTCAGCACAACTCTGCATTACCTCAGTCATCACAGGACTGCTGCGGAGTAGACACCAACTTAATGAGAATGGAAATAAATGGAAGAAGAGAACTTCTTAGGTATCTCTCTTTCCATTTCACCTGGCAGCACTGATGTTTATTTAACATCAGTCCACAAAGGGGATCTTTCATATCCATCAGTCATATATATATATATATATATATATATATATATGTGGGTGTGTGTGTATATATACATATATATATGTATATACACATACACCCTGCTGTTTTGTTTTGAAAGATAAGAGACAATTTTGCACTTGCGGTGGCCTGACTGCAGTTGTTTTTTTTTTTTTCTTTCTTTCTTTCTCTGCCCTTTATGGTGTCTGCGAAACACAGTGGACTTAAATGAGGAGAAAAGTCTGATGACCCCTTGTCCTTCAAATCGAATCAAGTCAATGATGTACGTTTCTATAGGAATGACTGAAACAGTTATTAACTTTGTTTTTCTGGTCTAAATTGTGTTTAGAGTTTGATCTCTGTCTGTTTTTGTTCTTTTTTGTCCAGAAAGAGCCTTTCAAGCACTTCGAACAGTAAAAAAATGGACATAGATGATGAATTTGTTGCCTCTCACTGAATAAGGGCTGGTAGTACACTAGGGTCATCACCAACCGTTTCTTTTACAGCATTTTCTAACTAAGTTAATTTAGGTGAGAGTGTCACATTGGTTTTATTTTAAATTAGTTTGGGAACAGTGTAATAGATGGGAAGTGAAAGAAGTTGGGCATTACATTTGTTTTTCCTTTGTCAATCAAATGAGCAAAAAAGTACTAAAAACGTTTACCCCTGATTAAGAGTTTACATTAATCTATCAGAGAAATGAAGAGTTGATAAACTGGAAACCCCCTGTAAGTCTAATATTGTTCTAACTTTCAAGGGTCTGTGGCTAAGTCATATCTGAGAAGACTGATGTGTTGAAGGGCGAGAAAAAGATTGTCCTTAATATAATTAGCATAAATTTATATTTTGGTTACAATTTAAAATCTTTTGTGATAAAAATACTTTCATTATACAATTATTCAAATTTCTTTTTGGCATTCAGACATAGGCGAAGCTGATTTCTATCTCAGTTCTATATGTACAGGGAAAAAGCATGTTGTCTTCGTTGTCATTGTATTTGTAGCTGCCAGTAGAAATGACTGAGCACCACAGACTGTGTTTTCACACAGTGCCGTTGGTCATCTCTCTCTCTGAACCTTTCACTTAAAACTGTTTCTCTTCTGCCTTTGCCTCATGATGCATATATGCTAACTTCTACCTATGTGTATATCTGTGTGTTTGTGAACATACACATATTCAGGAATATGTGTATGGGTGCCGATATTTATAATACTACATAGATGCAGTGTATTACAATAGGTCTTTTGAGGTTTTTATTTTTGCTTGACAGTGTTTTTCAACGTGGCTAACTAGAATCCTATTGTAATTTGATTTCTTTTTCATCAGGTGCAAAGATGCTGCTACTTGTGTCAGTGTAGGAGCATTAACTGTTGGCCTTTTGTTTTGAAAAGAGAGAGACAAGACTTTGTCAGTCCAGATTGCTGCCAAATGTTGTAAATAACAGGACAGCTGGACACAAATCTGACAGTGCAGGTTCAGGCAACGTGACATGCTCAATGCTTGCGGCCATGTTCTTTTCTGACACCAAAGAGTTGCTTAATTTCACAGAGTTGTCTTGATTTTTCCCAAATGGTAAGAGGTAGTCTGGATTCCGTGGACAGCACTCTTAAGAAGTCTACTGTGTGTAAGGGGGAACATAGATTGGCTTTAGCTTCTTCTTATGGCCATGACACCCTCATTACTGTCCCAAACTGCTGTACATGTATTCAAAAGAGAGGCAACGTGAATTTGAAGAGTTTCACTCCAAAATGAAGTATCCACAAAAGAAAATTATGTAACACTGACTCATGGAAAATGATTTCAGGTATGAAGTAAAACTTAATAGAAATTGTTCTGAAACATTTTTTAGATTTTAGAGTCTATGAAATCACATGTACCAAGGAGATTGATCATTAGCTACACCAAAAAATGTTTTATTCAAGGTGGATATACAGCACTCTGGATTAAACTCTTCACTTTTAGCTGCCTGGTTTTAATCTACTGTATACTACTATTTAAACCTATTTGAAAGAGCAGTTATATGGGTTTTGCACTATTTTTTGTACTTAAAATATTTTTGTTAGTTTGATTTTTAATGTGTTTATTCTTTTGTGTCCAATTTTCTCTTTTTTGACAGGACCAAAATATGAAAGAATCTATGCTTATCCATGTCATTTGCCATTTATGGTGATTGCTTCACTCTCAGATTTGTTTTCAATGTCAGGTTGATGATTATATGATATATTTATATATTTGAAAACAAAATGAAAACAAATATATATACTTTTCATTTCAATAATCTATTAAAAATGAATACCTTTAATGTAATTTTTGAATAGAATAACTCTTATTTAATGTCCAAACAATGTTTGTGCATAATTACCCATCATCCAGACATGACCATAAACTTTTCTGGTTCTATTAAACATGCTCATGTCACATTCAAACTTCGCTACTGCAGGAGGGTCATCTCCTCTTGGTGGGCCTCAATAGAATGTGGCCTCGACTTTAAAGTGCTTCAGTTTGCAGCATATACGTCCTAAATGGTCTCTTATTGCACATTGAAGGATGCATGATATTAAGTGTTTACAAACTTGAAGCAACCATGTATTATCCCTCCTAGAGACTGTCTGTTCGGGCATTTGTATTTATCATCATGTTGAACAAAACTAAAGTTCTCATCAGACATCAGAAGTATGTCCCATTTTCATTTGATCATGCCAGCTGTATAAGTGTGAGAAATTCTGAATTATTTATTTTATGGGTACATCTGTTTATGTTACTCTTGCTTTCCCTGCACTATAAAGATGCATTAAAAATGAAGATAGGCTATTAGCACCATGCAGGAGAGCTCAAGGGTTTCTCAGTCAGCATACTTCAGTCCATCTGTCTTCTGGGATGAATATCTGTGCAGTTGCAGTATTTTCTCATAGTAGGCAATTTTTGTACAGTTTTATTAAAATAAATTTCAAATGGATGTCTGACTTAATCTGCTGCCACAAACAATTTAGACTGTAGATACAGTATATATAGCCTAGATATTATTGTGCAATGGAAAATAAATATAAAAACAATCATGTTTTTTTTCTTGTGTTTTCTGTTTCCTGTTCTCTTGTTTACTCACTGACTAAATTTAAACATGAATTCCTTCCTGATGCCAATATAGAAATTACTTTTGTCCCTCTCTGGGTCAGAGGTCAGAGGCCAGCATTGACCCAATCATCCTAAGGAACAAAATTAGGAAGATGTTTTTGCATTTTCGGGTTACATTTTTTAAGAAAAATCTTTTTAGCTCTTTTAAGACTTGTCTTTACAAAACTATGTGACTTTAAGAACCTACAAGACATAATGTTGATTTGCGGTAGATGTGTCAGTTTCAGATATACGGACGCTATCCTACAGTATGTCAAAATAATGTTTGATATAATTTTTAGGTATTTTATTTTAAAAGTCCTACATCTCCCAGATGCTCCTGCAGATGGCGCCAATGCTTGTAGAACTCCCGTCGTCCAGCGGGGTAAAAACAGCCGCACTCTCACACCGACTGAACCCCGGCGTATGATCGGCAAAGTTAAATTCGGTGTAAGGAAGGCGCAAAGTAAGCCACAACAAGTGCACACTGCACAGGTACAGACGAATTTTGCTCTTTTATTTTTAAAAGCTTTTCTTTTTATAATTGTGCCGCGTCGCTTTGTGTCGCTTCATCGTCAACCTTTTATATTTTGCTCCCGGTAACGTGAAGTGTTTGATGGACCTTGTTCGGTAACCGTTGCGATGAATGAAACAAAGAGGGTGAATGCAGACCGAGGGGACGCCAGCTGTTAACGGTATGGTGTTTTTCCTTTACAGAAACTTTACTGAGACGTAGTCAGCTCAAATTGTCTCACCACCCAGCGATAACGTTAACTTAACGTTTCCGTCGACGCCGTGAAGTAACGTTAGCTAACGTTAACGTTACTTTAACCTTAACGCGCGCGTCACCTAAGCTAACCCTTAACGTGCGTTCAACGGTTAAAGTTACGTTCGTTTGTTTTGGCTCTTTTTGTCTCTAAAACAATCATAGTTGTTTCGTGTAGGAACTTTTAACGTTTCCGTTCACTTACACGCTTCAGAGGAATGAAGAGAGTCCGAAACTGGCATGTTGGCACCGTTTTCTCCGTTTTTGCTCGAGAGAACTTCAGCCTGCAGGTGTTTGACGCGGGGCTAAGCAGAAGTATTTCATACAACTACCTACCCTGTTTTCTCTGAATATGCATGTGCTCTGTTTTTTTTTGTGTGCAAACTATAGATGTGTGTGTTTTGGAGAACTGAACCTGGCACTGTGTGCAAAGTGGGAGTCACATGGAACAAAGTGGTTGATTTCCTCTACACAGCCCACAGCAGCAGTGTGAATGGAGATGATGGCGTGTACGTAAAATTTCCTTTCTGTTTTTGGATTCTGTTTTAAGATGAGCCAAGGGCCAAACCTCGTCCTCGAGTGGCTTTCCAAGCTTCACCTGGCCCACTATGTCGAGTCATTTATTGACAATGGTTATGACGATTTGGAAGTTTGTAAACAGATTGGGGAACCAGACCTGGATGCCATAGGTGTGCATATTGAGTACCACAGACACAGGCTGCTCACAGCAGTGCAGAGACTAAAAGAGGAGGACAACAGGAAAGCACCTTGTTATTATTTCACCTTAGAGCCTTTGGATTCTTCTACTTGCCACCAGACTGCAGACTCCAATACAGAGGATGACTTCAGGACACTGAGGTCACACGCACGGACTACAGGAATACACCAGGCCTCTTGTCCTGGAAACCATAACCTGAGATTCACAGATTGCAATGACTTTGTGACCTATCCCAAACTGAAGCTAAAGGTACTGATAAGAGATAAACTAGCAAAAGATGGGATTAACCTGGGGGAAGCACCTTACACCTATAAGGTAGGTTGGTTTTACTCCTTATTTTACAGTATGATGATGCTAAATGCTGGCTCTTCAAGCACTGTCTTGTGGAATTAAATACGCTTTCTTTGTTATGTATAAGATGAAGAGTGTGTCAAATTTTGTTGACGGTGCTGACGTCCGATTCTTCTTTATTGCTTCAAGGATGCATTGGTTTCTTCTGAGCCTTCTGTGTAGTGTTAAACTTTCTTTTAATTTGCTAAAAATAGTTTCATACTAAGGCCCTCTTTCATATATTCAGTTGGTAATTTCATACAATTCCCAGGATGCCAAGATGACTTTCAATGGGCATGAGTTTCACACTTCTAAAATAAGGTGGCGACAACTGATCAGTCTGCCACAGTGACAGATGTTTACTCTAGATGATGCATTATTTACAGCATGATATTTTATTTCAGGGGCTCTTCTATCTTCTGACAATTGTCCAGTCTGTGTTTCCCACAGAGACTTAGTTAATGTAATTTCAGAGAATGGTTATTTTTCTTTGGCACTGGCCAAATCCATTTAGTTCATGATACAGTCAGTGAATGGTCTAAGGCCTGCCAAATGAAAAGCTGAATGACAGGTTTGACTTATTTTCTGTAATCTGTCATTGGAGGGTGTGGTCAGTGGATTCTGGATTTGGTTATTTCACAAAAAGTTGGTAAGCTGATGATATGTTTTAGGTGTGCAGACTGAATCCCTGCTAAGCAGCACAGAATACCTTTACACTTTCATGTCTAAGGTACAGTTTCTGTTCTTAGTGACGACAAAACAATTCAATGCACTTTTGTACTTGTCTTGGTTTTGTTTTCCTAAGCAGATACAGCTTTAAATCACTGCTCATGAAGAATGAATGAATATTTTCTTAGGGACTTGTAAGCCAGACACAGCTTTCTGTTTTTATTGAACAGATCCTTATCCCACAACAAACTTTAGAGGATATTAAATCATTGTTTACACTGGCCTTCTTTTGGAGACTTAATGTAGCCATATAAAAATGTGCAGTGTTTGTCATCATTAGAATAAATGAGACTATATCAATCTAATTGAAAAAAGTTGCTTACATCTCTGTAATGCCATAACCTTTAGAATAGTTGTACTGTAACTAAAGTACAGTACAGTTTTCTTTCACATCTACAAGCATATACTGTTCATGAAAGATTTAGAGGCTACAAACTACTAAGTGCAAAGGCACTCTGTGATTCACTTCAAACCTTTAGTAGGTTGTAGCCAATGTTGGCTCACTTAAATGCTCCAAGACAAGTTCTAGATTTGTAAGCATCATCAGCTCTAGGGTCAGCACGGCCATACTGGGCTTTTCAGTTCATTCACAGGGCAAAACTCAATGTTACTGGAAAAGATTTGACAGCAGTAAATGGGATAGGCCTTGTACTGTAGTTGCGCTCATGCTCTATGGGTTAGTTGATGTAGCATTTATGTTTTGGTTCTCTGGCCTTACACTGTAGTTTTTAGCTTTGAATTTTATATAATTCTGTTAGACTTCAGAAGGGAAAGGACCAGACCTTTTGGCTTACGTAATTTGGCCTATTTGATCCTTCTCAGTACTTACATTATGAAGATACTGTAGGCATGATCATTTTATTCATTTGCAGTGTGAATAATAATAACCAGCTTGACTTACAGCAAAATTGATTTAACACAATTAAGTCAGACTTGCTGGCTCTGTGTGATAACAGAAATTTAGAGCAGTTTGGCCTTCCAGGTTCATCAGATTTAGTCCATTAAACAGTTGGAGAATCAGGTATGTAGGCCAGTATGGCCCATTTTCTCACCAGGAATAGCATACAGCAGCTTCAGGCTAAGTCCTCTGCTCTGCCAGCATTACTTATCTGATTAAATTTGTACAAAGCTTGGCTAAATATCAGTATGATATTATTAGATTACAATACTGTTATTTTTAATTAGAGATTGGTCTGCAATTTGGTTATTGAAATATAATTCATAATAGAACCTCTGTCATTTGTTATTTTTATACTTTTGTATACAATGTGTATTCTACTGTGTAGACTGTTGCTCTGGTTAATAAACTGTGCAAGAATTAAATGTTTATATCAATATCTGTATCATAACATCACTGCTTTTATATTTGAATCTGATCTAGGTGAGATCAAGCTACACTATAGCATGTCCTCAGACTGTGTTCTGTGTGCAGTTCAGGAATTCTAGTGGATCTGTAATTCCACATTGCCTCTGCCTCTCAGTATGAGTTTGGTAGTGTGATCAATGAGCAATGTGCTCTTTTGACTATGCTGCATGCGTGACTTGTTCACACAAGTCCACAGGACCTATTAATGACTTTCAGAGAGCAGAGAAAAAGTAATGCGATTAAAGCTTGGTTGAGCTGTAAATGACCTAAACACTGGCACCACAATGACCGTTTCGCTGTATCCGTGTATTGGGGATTTTCACAAAATAGATTTTTACACTAGGGCAACATAGAAAAACCCAGACCAGCACTAAATTAAAAAGCTCCAAGAACCATAAACTTGTGTGATCACAAGGTAGAAACTAAAAAAACAAAAATACACGTCATTCACTTTTTACTGACAAAAATGTTTGCTGTTTCTAAATGTACTTGGACACAAAGAATGTAGGACTGTACACAACAAGTACATGTTGAACAAGCAGACTTAGATGCTCTAAATCAAAAGAGTAGTGCTAGTGCTTCTCTAGAGTGTCTGCTGACAAAAATAGCCGTAACTTGACACTTCCTGTCTGTGGTTAAGTGTCCATACCTGACATTAGAAATTTCAGTTAATGGGTATAGGATGTTCATCTGTGCTGCAGCCTCCTCTCTTGATGTAATCTAAAAATTAATTTTCTTATGTGTCAGTTTAATATGTAGATTATACATTTAGAAAGAGGTCATTAGTATGAATAACAAGTGAATTAAATGTACATGGCTTGATTAGTTTTGTCATTTGACAGCTAACATACATCATTGTTCATCACACCAAGAGCCTGCTGGGAGGATTCTCTTTACAGCTGTCTTAACAATGGGCGTCAACTCTCTAGAAAGCCTGATTGCAGCACTGAAAAAATTCTCTAAATTGGGAACAAATCTTAGCTTTTCTAAAGATTTCCCTGTGTTTCTCTGCCAGAAGATCGGAGGACAAGCAAAACCAGCAGGCTGCTTTTGACGAGAGAAAAGCCATTCTGAATAGAGCCTGGCAAAATACAAGCTCTGCCACAGCTGACAGCTGTCTCCGCTTTTGTCACCTTAAAATGGAGACTGAATAGAACTGTTTTTGTGGAATAATGTTGGCTTTTAAAACACCAGCACCAATTCTACTATGAGGACAAGTACAACAAAATGTGGGGCAGAAAGAACCTGTAAATAAAGGAGAGAAAGGACTTTTGTAATTCAGTGGTTAATAACATCAATCACTTTTGTTTACCATGGAGCTTAATGTGTATTGTTTCTATATGGCCTTACATGTTTCCCATGTGCATGCGTCTGAGTTTGACTTTGTTCAGAGGTTTGTTTATGCCATTTTTTTGTCTGTAATAGATGTAAACCCTCCCTGTGGGTTCATGTAATGGATGGATAGAATATGTTACTAGTCTAACTTGCATGTTTGTTGAGATCAGTGTATACCTGGACAGTATACAGTAAATGACCACTGCAGTAATTATTTCTTTATTATTATAACCTACCATTAGTACACTCTACAAGTGTATAAAATCATTATACTGTTAAAAATCTGCTAAACATTTCGCTTAGTTGTGTTATCATTAGGTTTGCACTGATCCAATCCTTTGTGATAGTGCTGGTTGAGACCTTGTTAAATGAATTAGGTATTCAGTATTTCTGCAACTACAGATACATTATTTACATTAAAACTGAGAATCCACTGACCACCAACTCCCTTTTTAGTGTCACAACAGTCCCTCGGCTCATGTTACTGAGTTCTATATAGATTGGTAGTCATTAACAGATACTTTAGTCTAATCTGAACTGTATCAATATGGACAGAAAAAAAAATATCCTACCGACTTAACTGCTTTAAATGTAGCCGCTGAACATCTGCCAGAAGAATGGTTTAGCTGTCTGAAGGGTTGCTGTCAAGCACGTGTTGGAAACTTTTATATCAATCAGATATATCAGTTTGAGTAAGCAAGAGGTAAAAGTCAGTTGGAATCCCTTGATATTGGCATTGGTAAACTTTTTTTTAGTGTCTCATCCAGATTTTCAGATTTTTATTTGCATTGATTTTCACTATATACAAATGTATGTGTTGTATATTGGGCTGAACAGTTAAGTAAACAGTTGGTCTTGTAGGGTTATCATGCGTGTCTTCTGTCCACAACCACTGTCTTCTTACTTATCGTGTTGTGTGTAGGTCTATTTATGGACTTGATTCATGCTGAGTTAGAATAGATTAGGGTAAACCACTGGCCATTATAGGAATATTGCTGGATATTTGCGCTGATGCTGCTGAGGGGGATTGAATAGTATTGCACAGAGCACTCAAAGGTTTAACGTGCCATGAACACGCTTGTCATTTAGGATTCACTAAATTCTTGTCTGGGTGGTTGCTCATGCAGTAGTCCCTTAGTCTCCTCCTGAAGTTGCTGCTTGTATGGGAAATAGGACTGCAGGGACAGCTGTCACTGTGTGTTTTCAGCCACTCCACATTACATCACTGCTGACTGATTTCAGAGATGCCTGTGTTGTTCACACAGGGAATAGAGTGCTATAGATAATGTAAACCTCTGTATTAAGTAGAGCAAAAACACTAACTTTGTATGTGAACTGCATTTGTCAAGCATCAGTGGACTGAAGTGACAGATACAGCTTATATCTCATTATTCTGTGTATATATTTCTAGCAAGTTAATTCTCATTTTCATTTTCATTTTCATTGGCCTGCAGCCTTAAAGTTGCCTTCAATTCAAAATCATTCAGAACAGCATTTGTCCAGAGAAACCAAGAGAAATGCATCACACATGCGATATATATATCACTTGGCAATATGTAACTCAAGAAAGGAAGATTTTATTTTTCTGATTTGAGTGAAAAGTATTTTGTGCAGTTTTAATCACCCCTAGTTATTGAAATGGTCCTCTAACTCTCTGGCCTTTATCTCTGTTTCTTTAACTATTGTATAACAATGCTAAGTAGGTCTTTGAAACTTTGTGGTGCTCTCTGAATTTAAATCACTATGCACTAAAGAAAGCCTCTTTTCCTTTTTGGCAGACAAAGTTTGTTTGAGGTCTATATCAACAAACAAATACATTCATCACATCTTGTAGAAAAATATGCAGCTTTGCCTTTGGTATGGCTTTAAGAGCATAAAGATGCTTTGAGTATCTGTTTGCACTCAAAACCTTCTCTCTCTGGATGTTGTCACCACCAGGAACTCTAGCATCTTAGAACTGCACTACGTTGACGTTTATTATGTCCCATTACTACCATTTCTCTGCTGAGGTTTTTTCACTGGATGTGCAAGATGGGCCATTTTAGCAGGCATGGCAGGTATTTTTCAGTCAGTCAAGCTGAGGAACCTAGCTGCTGGAGGTTGAAGGCTTTTCTTTCAAAAGGAACCACTAATGCTGTTATCTTTCTTTTATAATTTATTTATGCCACTGGTTTTGCATTTTGTGTGACTGGATACAGCGTATTGCTAAATTGTGAAGAATTTTGTAACATATTAATTTATATCAAAAAGAGACGCACAGTGTTTTTAAATACCATAAGAACAGCTACATTTTACACATCTGCTGCCAGTTACTGGTTTTCCAAGAGTCATTAAACACTGACCTAAACTACATTTATGCTTTGTGACAGTTGGAAATTCGTTATTTGTTTCTGAAATACTGATACTTTTTTGCCTGCCAGTAAAATGAATTTTTGCCTTTTTTCTTTTATTATTAGAGTTAAAATCAATTCTGTTTTATTTGAAATATAGGTCACATATGAATTGCAGCTTATGGTTTTTTACATGCCCAGGCTCATCCAGTGTTAAATCTGAATGTCACTTTAATGGGATTTACTGTAATTCAAAGCAAGGTGTTATAGCAGGGATGTGCTTTTCAGCATGCATGTCATAGTAACGCTGAATAAAAATTGGGCAAGATCTTGCTGTGTAAGCTATTACAGGTCTCTGAACCTGCAATTTACAAAAATATGCTCATTTCAGTGCAGTACTGCATTTTAATCCAGTACAGTGTGCAGCTGTTGAGCAGTTCTGTTTTAAATTAAGAGCTTACTGTACTGTCCCAGATAATCTTCAAAGTGAGCATCATTTTTGTATAGCATACAGTAGTATTGATTTTGCCCAGTAATTAAAAGTAATCCATTCAAACACTAGGCACATTTGAAGAAACAAAGAAACATTTTGAAATTTGTGCTTTTGTGCAGAAATGTCTGACAGTTGAACCATGATCAGAGAAATGAAATGTAGGAATTGGTGCAGAAAAAATACAAATTTAGCCCTCGCGAATCTGTTATGAGACACATCACTCGCTCATTTAAAGATGATCTGAACTGATCTTGGTCTTTGCATGTGATGTATGGGTGAACAAACTATAGGGAGGGAACACATTCAGTTCTGACGATTATCTGTTAAATCTAAAATATGTCCTTTTCTTTGGGTTTAATGTCAAATATTTAAAGTTGCCTACAGCTCATTCAGATTGCACACAGTAGTACACGTCAAATCTCTGCAGATGTTTGACAGTCAACCAAGAATTCACTCAAGCTTTTCTTGTAGGCCAGCTGAGCACAAAGAGCCCATAACATTGAAGTTCTTTTTTCTTAACTCATGCTTGTCAGGCAGATGTGAAGCAACTACATCTCAGGTTGTCTGGTACTCTTGCTTCCACTATTCCCAGTTGAAGTATCTTCTGCTGGAGCCTCCTGTTAAAATACTTGTGAAAAACTAAACATAACATTTTTTTAATTGACAACCAAACATGAAACGTTAAAATGGATTTGGGTCCAGTGGTCTCTATTCCATGGTCAGTGTTGTGTCCTTGTGCCTTTTCCTGTTACTATCTCAGCAACTTCAGTTTTAGCTAAACCCAATTGAAGACGGATGCCAATTTGCTTTGAGGTTGTCTGAGCAAAACAATTTGTTTCAGATGAGCTATGACAACGAGAAGACAAATATGAAATAAAGTGCCAACATTTTGTGTCAGAACTCTACTTTCTGTCCCCTGTCCACCTTCAATACCACGACTGAGGTGGAACCCTTGAGCAAGGCACTGGACCCCCAACTGCTCCCAGGGCACCGCAGCATTGGCTGCCCATTGTTCCAGGTGACTGCTTCTCCACAGTCTGCTACTACTTCTATTCATTGATAGTCTGTACCGTTTGGAATTGGTTGGACCAGTGCAAGTTTTGGTAAAGTATCTTTCATGTTGTAAAAACAGCATCATATCTGACTTTTCAGGGAGGCCTTAGGCATTTATATTGGAAAAAGCCAGAGGTTACACTCCTGTAGTGCAGTGAATGCTGTGTTCTCATGACCCACTTTCCACTGCTCTTCCACTCTACAGAAGCTAAGACCCTCCTTCCTCATGAATTTCATATGACAAGTTAACCGATACCATTCCTTGATTCAGTGATTCAGGCACAAAAAAGTGTAAGCTGAGTTACTTCCCTGGTGATCCCTTTACATAGTTTATGGCAATTCTTCTTTCCCTGCCATGTGAAATTAAGAGGATGTGACTTAGTTTCATTCCTGTTGTCCTGAATTTGGTTTCCTAAGAATACTTAATGTGCCTGATGGGACCCTGTCAGCATACAGAACACATTCAATCCAAGACATCCAAGTGAAATGAAGCAGCTATAGTGCATTAATTTGTTTTGCCCTGTATGCCCTTGTATTGGATCAAGAGACATCTTTTGCTGTAGGTTTTCATACTGGGAGCCAATGGAAAGCAATAGTACTTGTGTGAAACCATTAGATTAACTGGTGTGTCACCAACTAAAAAAATCAGAGCAAACAAATCTGTTGCATTCTGTGAGGCTATGATTATCTGCATAAGAAGTAATGCCTGTTGGGAGTTTCCGAAGGCCACTTTTATTTCTCTATAGAACATTGCTTCAGTGTCGGTCTGGAGGCTTTTGGTTATGGTAACGTTCTTTTCTTGTGCCTGTTTGCTTGTGTAGTTGTGATGGTGATGAAGGGTTTCCTAGTGCTGTTCTCTTTTGTTTACATTTTTATGTCTTGCTGTTTATTGTACAGTCTTTGTCAAAAAGATTTAGTTAAAGGGTTGTTATGCTTAGTTTTTAATCTTACAGTAGTAGCTCTGGTGTGTAGAGGGGTAACAAACTGTAAAGGCTGAAAAGGTCACTTCAACACTTAAACATGGTTCCACTGACAGTGTGTAATGACAAAAACCGCTATTTGTACTTAATGATTTTAAAGGGTCTATTTTCACACTCAAGTTCATTTACAAAACAGCAAGTTATTAAATATTTTTTAAAAATATTCATCTTAAAACACAACTGAGAAGACAGCAGTGAGTGGATTAGACAGTATCAGTTGACTTTTGTTGTTTATGTAAAACTGTAACAAGATCCTCAAAGCTAGTGAAGTCTCCTAATCCTGAACATAAGCAGCGACTACGTGCTCTAATTTTGAAAGTTTAAGTAATTATTTAATTACATTTCTATAGTGGACTGTCCAAGTCGAGATGCACATGAACTGAGAACAAGAAATTACAAGCACCTGCACTGTAACTAAGCAGCAAGCACTAAAACCAAGACTTTGATTTTATAACCATCAACTGGCAAGTAGCTTAGTGAAATGTAAATGAGATGTATTAGGGTGGAATCGACTCCTACTGCTTTGCACTCAAGTGGGCCAAACATGATATCTGTCATAACATAAATCCCTGTTCCCCCACTGCCAATATGGTGATATTACGCAGCTTATGTCTATGGTAGCTAGTTCTTTATGTTTCCTGAAGTCTCTGTTACCACTTCAGTTGTAGAGGGTTGGCTTGTTCTTGGTTAAGTGTTTATTTTAAATTGTATGGAGCTTAGCTGATTGTCTAGGTAGACACAATCTAGAAAAGATATAGAGTCTGATCAAATTCATATGTGTTTATCATTTACCAATTTTGAAACTGCAGTGATGTTAAAGCAATGGTGGAATTAATTGGCTCAATTCACTCAATTTCCATTTGAATAGTGAATTCCCCCTGGTACACTTACATCAACACTGTTCAGTTTGTCTGATTGTAGCTCAGAAATCTTTTTTCTCCTTTTTAGATTTTTTTTGCATAGAAGAGCCAGGACAAAAAGATTCACAAAAAAATGTGAATCTACATTGTCTGAAAAGTCAATATATGGATGCGCTAATATCACATTGATCATGCTACTTGCATCGTGGTATTTTATACTGACTACCTACATCACAGGATGGGCAACAGTTTATATTTATTCTTCAATTGACTATGTCTGTTCTCTGTGTGGTTAGGCCACACTTTGTTCTTCCACTCAGAATGGTGTCATTCAGACATGGCATTGAAACGTCTGTTAGGTTTAGGCATTAAAACTACTTGGTTAGATTTGAGAACAAATTGGGACTTTCATTACATTTGTCTACCACCACCACAGGTCACTATTGCTTGCTTGTTCTTTCCACATTGTCACTTTCTATAACTGCAACAACAAACCAGATTTTTAAAGATTATTTCTTTGCAAGCTCACACACCAGTGAAACCATACTGTATGTCACTGTGGGTTAATAATATGTATTGATTATGAAATGAGATAGGAGATTAGTACTACATGAAATTATTATATAAATGTTTATTGTTCTATCCTTTGGTTAATTAAATCTACTTTGAGTACTGTGAACTGAATATGTCAGCTTGGTTGTGTGTGTGTTTATGGGTTATACAGAGAGGAATGGCAAAGAGAATATTTGATGAATAGACTGAACTGCAATGCCACTGACTGGCCTTGATCTATGGTGTGATAATGTCATACAGAACCTGGGGACAAGGCATTGCAGTGTTTCTATCCCCATGGTATTATACAGTATCTGACTTACTTTATGCTTTAATGCATGCAAAATGAGGTCTTATTCAGGTATACTTGTTTTCAAATTGAAAACTGTTTTCTATTGTTCCTCTACCGCTACAGCCATTCAGTTACTAGCAGTGTATTTTGGGTAGTCATTAGATCAATGACACCCTGTGGGGGGAGTGGGTGAGGCATCTTATTGAGTCTGGTCTGGCAAACTGACAGGAGTGCCATTAGCTATTGCATTCATGACTAACCCTAGCCTGTCTTGCTGCCCACTTTGCTGCAGGCTCCCACAGTCATCCTCCCAGACATGACAGCTGTGGTAGATACAGAAGCATGGGGTTCACCTTTTGCACTGATTTCAGAAGTTGGCATGTCTGCTGGCATACACTTGGCTTTCACTGTGGTTAATGCACACATGCTAAAAAATTCCATATGGCACAATGAGGCCAACATACCACCACACCAGGACCTCTGGCCTCATGTCTGGTGGGTTCTAGTCATGGTGATTCACTAGTGGAGTTGTAGTGCTTCCAGCCATGCACCTAATGAATTTTAAAATGACTCATTAATGTTTTATTTTTGGCTTGCTTCATAGCTCTTTTTGACTACTATCCAAAAAGGCAGTTTCTTAAATGTCAATTATGTCACTGTTATGAACCATGCCAAGCTTTTGTTGGCATTTAAATTTTAAGTTCAGTGAAAAGACTGTGGATGGTAGCATGGTTTGGAGGTGAACATTTTGTTTTCTCCATGGTAATAAAATGTAATTTAGATTTGGAGCATATACTATACTAACACTGAAAAATGGCTAAGTGAGGATCTCAACAAAATGAAGGGAAATAAAATTTCATTAAGAAGTGTGGGGGAAACATCAGCTCAGACATGGGTCAAGTATCATTGGCACATGGTTAGCATTTGTCTTAATCTCCTTGGTGTAGCAGATGGATGGGGTTTATCCACAGGGCACATTGCCTTTGGAGGAAAATGTCATCATGCTGGAGAATACTGTATTTGTTGCCTAAGTCAAATGATATGAATTCAAATCAGCTGACCAGGACATATTCAAACAACTGATCTGAATTCACTGCCAGCGCCAGGAGCGGCTACTCATTTTACTTGATTTTTTACAACTGGTACCTTGGGATTTAAAGCTGATATGTAAAGTGCCTTGAGATTATTTTTTTGTTTCTATTTGGTGCTATACAAATAAAATTGAACCAAACTAAAAAAAATGTTTTGTTTTTTTTAAACAATTATATGTAAATGTAATCCTTCATGATAGCATGAGTATTTTTTTAAATCATTAACCTTTTGTGAGTTTACTTTTTGACTGTAAAAAAGGTTAATAGTCATCATTTTTACAGAAATAGTCTTCACAATGAACAAATAAATATGCCAGGCTAAAATTGTTGTTTCTCTTAACAAAACCAATCCTAGATAGATTGGACAAATCAGCCTATAGAATGCCTTTGCATTGGAGTAAACAAGCGAGAGGTCAGATCCGCTGACATTTAGCTTTCAGCTTTTTAAAATTCCTCTCTGTAGTCATTGTTGCAGAAAAAATGATTCCAAGTGTAAGACATTTTACATGGATGGGAAGACACACAGACCCACACAGGTTCAACCATGAATGTAAATTTGTGAAGTAAAAGATAACTACTTGGTTTGACTTTTAGGTTGGATCTTTTTGCTTGGCTGTTTTGTCAGATCTTCCTACAGTAGCTTTTGTCATATAAATGTTTTTACAGCTACATATTACTTTATATCTTTACTGGTATGGAATCCTATGTCCAGGGTTTTTGATTTTATTTTATTTTAATGGGACCATGGTTCCAGGCAGATACTTGTGGGTAGGCATTTAACATTTTTCTGAGTTAGAGGGATTAATTCTGTTTCAGTTTGTAGTGTTGAAATGTCCCATATATAAATTACCTGTCCTTCCTTTCCTTAATATCATTGTCAAGGTTATGTTCATATCTAAGGCATTATATCCATTATTCAAGGGGTTTTCTCTGACACCTATTAGACACTAATCATGTAATGGTCTCCCTGGTGGCTGATAAAATCTAGGCTATATAAGAAACATGACTTTTCATCTATTACCTCATTAGTTCTCTAAAATGACATATTTATGGCTTGTCTTCATAAAAGTCTTAAATATTGAATGTAACATAGGAAGTATTATTATGCTGTAAAATTATTCTGTTGATATTCTTCATTTGTTCATTGGGAAAAAAATGACAATAAATCCTGCGAGATGTTGTGGTAGATATGCATACAGTTGCCAGTTTAGCACATAGCAAAATTTGATGCAGTGTAATACAACAGTCCTAGAGTAAATCATAACTTAATGAAGGTTATGATAATCAGTTATGCTGAAACAATTTTAGACAGGGAATTCAATTTTATGATGATTTAAAGAATGTATTTTGTGAGAAGTTGTTATTGTATTGCTGCGCGTTTTTACATACTGTCAGACCTCAAAACACCTGGGTGGCAATAATTTATTTCTGGAATCATTATACTGAATCCTAATTTTGCCCCCTTTACCCAGATTTTCCCATTGCCCCACAGTGGGCCATTGCCACTGTTAAACTGTTTCAGCAGATGCCCTGTTAAAAATTTTATGCAACTGTGATTAGTTGTGACATTTACTTTGGCCATCAATATGTAATTACACTCAAAGTGCTGTTCGTACAACGGCATCTTACCTTCTGTCTTAAATCACTGTATATGTAACAGAGTGACACAGATTCTGGGCTCCCTTTGAGACTGCCATTAACTGTTCAACTGATAAAATCAGTTACACACTGTACACACACTGTATGGTGTTGGTGATGACATCTGTATGGCATCTGATATTTCTGTCCATGTCACATGTGCTTGCCAGATTTTAAACCACCACAGAATGAAGTTGTGTGTTTGTCCATTTTTCATACATTCAGAAACAGCTGAGTACATTACACCATTTCAAAAGTGGCCATCAATGCTAGTTTCAAGTTTACCTTCATTTTCTTCCCACTATGTCAAGTTAATGATTTACGCTGCGATGTATTCAATGAGTTGTTTGCAAACATGTATTATTCTAAAATCCCATTTTCACCTCAAAAAAATTCTAGCCTTGCCCTTTATGAAATAGTAAGAGGATAGTGGCAAATACGGCCTGTCTCGAGTATCGCTATATAGCTACTTGTTTTTGCTTACCATATTTGCCAGTTTCTGGCATCCCCTCTAGATGCAAGGCTAATGACTGGTTTTGTATTTAGGTCAGAGGCAGGGGCAGCTCTGTGGCCCTTCCTGACTGGTTTAGGAGGTCTCCTGGATGTTCTCTCTGCTGCTGATGCCTGGATCTAATGCTCTCAGCAAACTGTTGTGACAGTATATTTCTCTGTTGAAGTTACAGAGTGCCTGCTCCTTCCAGACACTGACTGTGTTATACAAATAGCTGCTCACTCATGCCTGTAATTTTTTTTTTTTTTTTTTTTTGCTTCTCACCCTGCTTTGTCTGTAGTGAAATCAGTAATTTGTCAGCCTTTCCACGTAGCCTTAATCACTTAAGTGAAATTAAATTGATGGATGCCTGGGCTTAGCTGGACTCCAGTGTAATAAAAATCCAGACTGTAGTAGTGACTTTTTAACTTTCATATTCCAAGAAGATTCAGTTTTGCTAGTGACATTTTAACTGGAAAGTATTTCCCACTGGGCTTGTGGAAAATGTCTGGTGCCCCTGTGTATTTCTGATGGCTTAATTTAAATTAACTTTCTACCTGTTTGTACAAAGGGAACATAAACAAGAGGATGCAAGTATAATGGGCAAAATATAAAAAATGCAGAATCTGCATTTCTGTGATTAATAACAGGACACGTTGTATGACAGGTATTGTATCTGCTCAGCCTGCAGGATGGACAGAGCAAACAAAAAATTTCCCCATGACCTTTGCTGTAGCCAACTTGGCTTAGGGATTTTATTAGTTCTATGAATGCCTATTTGACAAACAGGCACACATGAAAACAAATAATAGTTGTTTCTCATTAGTAACTATATTAATCATTGTTCTGTGTTTAAGTTGGTTTGAAACCAAAATATAACCTTCATGGTTATGGATGCTAATACTGTATATACTATACTGTATACTGTTGTTACTCAGAATGCTGTTTACTCAGAATATATTCACTAAAATTACTATAGTGTAGGGCAAAAATAGCAGGATATTACTGTATATCAGTGCTGAATATATTTTTAAAATAAATTGTAAGATTGATCAGTTTTTGCTTGAAGTGTGACTATATATGCTGGTATGAGCAGGATCCAAAGCCTTGCAGTCAGTGCATGGCCAGTTGCAGCAGTAAACAAACTGACTCAACCACTAGGGCCATTTAGATCTCTCCACACATAATTACACAGCCAAATGTGGCAGAGAGGATCACAGGACCATGGCTGAGACTGCATTTAAATAGCACGTTTGCCTACAAACTGATTGCAAGTTTGCATGCAAAATACTGTTGTATGAAAAAAGAAAATGTATCCCATTTTTAAAGTGGAAAAGAAAAAATGCAACCAATAACAGTCATTTCAATTCTTCAAATTTACTGTTTATTGTTTGAAAAAATTAAACTCACATACAAAAGTTTGGTCACCTTTTCACATGCGAAGGGTTCATGAACTAATTAGGTCATAATTGAATTGTTAAGAGTTGTAAGCCATGTCAAGAATTGCCATTAGAAATTGTCAGATTTCAAAGTGATTCATTCTAACTCTTTAAAACTTGTGGTAAAACTCAACTGCCTCAATACCGCTTCTAAACAAGTGACTGAAAATGGAGGATCTGAAAATGGAACTGGAACTCACTGACTAAAACAACAAAGTAAAAAAAAAAAGCTCTAAAAACCAGTGAAAGTGCTTCCAGCTTGTAATACCCACTGTCTGACATTTAATTTGCAGTTAAGGGGAACTGTGCAAATCAAGATAAGATCTGGAAGCAAATACTCATTTGTAATGTCTGTTTACCGCAGGACTACTATTTACTTCTTTTCAATTCAAAAATTAGTTTAGCCTGTGGTGTCCAACTCTTTGAATACTACTGTACTGTATCCACTAGAAAAAAAATACTATATGTGATTATGTAGTTTTAAGGCCACAAACAACTCTGTCAGATGGCTGACTCTTTGACAGCCTAGCTGGAACAGTTACATTATCATGTTAATGACAGTCAGTCACCAGAAAATAAATCTGCGATTATTTTTGATTTAAGTTGATTGTCAAGAACCAACACTCACATATCATCGAAAGATAATTTCACTTATTCAGCAAGATGAAACGAAATCTCTAGTCATTGGTCTATATTACCATTTTTTTGTAGTTTCAACTTTTCTATCTGTGCATTATGTTAGATAAAGTCTTTCCCATTGGTTTCTTGTCGCATCTAATACTCAGCTTGTCATTTCACCAGTTAAATGAAAGGGCTTACACTAAATCACAGTATGCCAGTATCTAAATAATCCACAATTCAGTATCTAGGAAGATGTTGCCTAAATTCAGAGTCCCTGAGAATGGGGTATTTATAATGTTGAGCTATCTTACTGTGGTAGGAAGGCTGGATGAGGAAAAAGAAGATGGAGGAAAAGAAGATTAGGCCAGAGAGATACAGACAAACTAAGCAGAAGAAAGTGGAACAAAAAGAAAATGAGAAAAGTAAAGGTTATATATAAGGAGAACAGAAGGCAGAGGCACTGAACAGGTGGCGATTGGGTTTGGGGGGCTGGGAACCATGTGATTACAAATGGCTGGAGCGGGGTACAGATTTTCAATCAAGAAAACAATCTATGGACCTTCCAAGTGTGACATTCTGTGAGATGGTGATGGCCATATTTAGATTAGCTTTCGATCAGAACTTGTATTTTCTGCAGTGATGTGACCTAAAAGTATAGTGAGTTGATTTTAACTGAATGAACAAATCCCAGCAGGTAGATTATCTAATTAAGTTCTCATGGTGATCAATGTTTGGTTAGTAGCACAACTGTGTGATATATATTTTTAATGCTTTTAATCTTCCTTTCTATTCTCTCCAAGATATTGATCCTGAAGTCTGTAATTGGAGTGGTTTTTATTAGATTGTATATTGGTCATGGGGGAAGACTTGCTTTATGGTTCCAATTAATTTGAATTTCATTATGAGCCACAGTATATGTTATATGAATTGTATATCCCAGTGCAGGGAGGTGGTCAATAATGCATGTGTTTTATTTTTTTTAATTGCTTATCTTTGACTTAACAAAAATAATGCATTCTGCATTATTAAAATGTACACAACACTGTAAATATGGCCACTCTCTCTAAGACTACAGTAAACACAAAGGCAGTTGTGCCTTCAGTTGATGCAACATTTCTAAATAAATAACTGTAGTACTTTTACAAGTGAATGCTGTTTTTAATTCAACTTAAAGTTTGATGAGGAAAAATTGATTAAATGTGTCTGAGAGTGTTGGTCAGGTGTCATCCTCAAGAAAAGATATTAATATTGAGCAAGAGATGAATGTCAGTGAATGATTATGCATATTTAATCACCATGTCAGTTTTATTGACTTTTAAAGTACTGGGTCAAATTTTCTTTTACTAAATCATGTCCATTTTGGAAACAAAATGTAAAATGAAAAAAAAAATGTTTTTAAAAATGCCTCCGAATACATTTTACATCTTTTACCACAGTTACCCTCATATATGTCATGGGAGGAACATTTGAGCCTTAAGGAATCCAGGCTCATTAGCTGCAGTATGTTAAGCAGAACAGAGTACAGATGTCGGACACTTAGTCAGACCTCGCTTGGATGTTAAAGCAGTTTCAGTTTTTTTAAGGTTCACTGTAGGGCCTCAAGCAGATCTGATGATGTCAGAGTTGAGGTGAGAGGCAGAGGCTCTGTTGAGGTGTCTGTGGTTGTTAAAATCAGTGAGCATGCTGTTCTGAATGTTTGAAATGCATCATTTAATGTGTTAAGATACAGTTCTCTTAGAAATGGATCTCCCAGAGGAGAGAGCCAACTGTGATTTCTAATAGAGGGCCTGCCTCTAGACAAAAGCATAAAGTGTTGTCAGAAACAGCTGTGTAAGATTTCAGCTATTCTCATAGAAAATTTTGTCCATATGTCTTTCAGTTTCTGAAAACTCAGCTTTTGTTCATCTGTTTCATGTCTTTAACTGCTGATTGAGGTACAGTCTGCTGTCTGGTGTCTCCACAATTCTGACACCAGTGAACTGCCCAGTTGGCTTAAAATCTACACTTTCATTGGCTTTTTTGGAACAAGTCTAATTTATCACAATCCTATGTTTCATGTCTCCCAAGCCTGTTTTCCCCATGGAAGTCTCTAAAGAAAAACGTCCAGACGGTGTATTCTTTCCTAAATGGAACAGTCCACTTGTTTTTCGCACCATGTAGAATGACCTCATTCTAGGGCCCCATGACCTTATGTTACATGATTGACAGCTGCCCTTGACTCCTGCAATTGTGTCTCACAGGAGGATCAGTGGATATTGTGAGTCTTGTAAGGGTTGAGCTGGTGCACTGCTAATACACCCAGAGACATTGAGAGCTGGCAGTCGTGTCTCAGGGGATTGCAGCACAATCACACAGGGGTAATTACCCGAATAGAGGGGCGAGGGCCAGATGAGATGATTTCAGCATGATTGAATTAAATGTGGTCCAAGAAATACGAACAATCCACTACAAATCCAGAACCATGCAGAGTCCTTTACAAATGTGAACACACATGGTTTTTTAGGGGTGAATTGCGTTGAATGCTAAAGGGGAGGTCTTCCTATTTGTTTTCAGCACCACTGAATTAAACATGTTCTAAGGAACAGGAACAATATACTGGCTGCCCCAACTACAAAAACCCTGCCATCCAGAGGGGATTCAATACACACAGGATTTCCATGCATATAATTTAAGTGAAATTTAAAAGGGATGATTCAGTATTTGATCTCTGCATTGCTGAATTAAACATGCCCCAAGGAATAGGGACAGAAGCTGCTTCAAAACAAGTTGAGATCCAGAGCAAATCCACAGGGTGCTTTTGCAATAATGGATTATACATATTTCCAAATGTGAGTTATTTTGTTTCCTATCTCTAAATCTGGGCTGTGTTTTCAGCTAATGTTTAAAATCCTGGTCAGATCTGCAAGATTTAGTACTGTAGACAAAAGGTTTGTTCTGTGCCTCCTGTCTGTTCTCTTAATCTTCTTAACAGTTTCACTCACATCATTTTTTTAATCTGAACCTTTGGCTGGTTTCCCTTAGTGGCATGATCTTTATTTTTTGACGCATCACAAAAGACAACAGTGTCTTTAGTCTTTTAATTTTTTTTCTTTGTTTGGAAATCATCCCTATTTTTGTTGTATATCTTTTAGAAAAAATATTACCTTCTCTAGTGGTAAAAATCTGTATATATCCATTTGTGTTCTGCCTTCTTCCCATTTAGAATGAAAGGATTAGAAAGCTATGCAATGAAGCAGGTCTTTTGTCTCCCTCATGGAGACAAAAGACCTGGAGAGATATTTACCCAGTGACCTACGGGGGATGAAAAGTGGAAGCCGAGCTGTGTATAGCAGACCTTGCTAATGCAGTTCAAACAAAACCCAGGTATTCTGTATGCACTCTGTGTGTCTGAATGGCAGCATGCATGTCATGGTGAGATCCTCATCAAATACCCGTTTGGGACTTGTCAAAATCCACTTACTGCTCAGACATGAATGGTTAAGCTCTTCTACTTATCCTCTTTTTCTCTTCAGAGGCTGTCGATCTAGACTGGGCCCTGGGATGCTCTGGGGGAGCAGTCATTTTAACAATCATACCCTTAGTTTTAGTTAGAATAGATATCTGCTGTTATGTGAAACTCCTCTCTAGCCTCTACAGTACTTTAACTTGTGTGGGCTTAGACATTGCTGCATCAATTCAGCTCATAAAAACATTTTAGAATCAGATAGAGAATGTCAAAAGTATGTCATAAAGCTAAAGAGAGGACTGGTTTGTTGTCCATATAGTACTATTAACATAATGACACCAATATAATGATCAGTAAATATAATTCAGTGTTGTATATGTTTACAGTAGACATGTGTTACATATTCCAAGACAAAAAGTGTTTTTATTAAAGTTGCAAATTGTTATGTCATAAACCTTTCCACTTTTTTTTATTAACTAAATTTGTTAGTCTACTGCTGTTTCATGGTTCCCCATTTTTTTAGAAAACCACCTGAAGTAACTCATCCAAAGCCAATGGATAGATAGTAACATGCAACCACTGAACTAAGATTGATGTCATTGCTGGTTGTCTTCCATGTGATGTGACACTGTGGGTGTTCTGCACTGGTTGTTCCACAGATACATGAATTGTCTCTAATTCATTAGAGGAATCAAAACTCAGATGAGTGCTCAGACACTCGAGGTTGACAAAAACAAAATCAAAAGACTTGACAGTGAGAGAAAAGGAGCTACTTGACAGGGAGGAATGGCAACCATCTCCAACTCCCCATGTGCTCTGAAGTGATGAGCAGCTAGCCACTGCGTGGCCAGGCGGAAAACTGCCCTTTCTGGCATGAGCTACCACAACCCTTTGGCACTGGGAGCAGAACATAGCCCTCCACCATCTCTGACTTCCATCTGCAGCTCAGCATAATCTGCAGCCTCCTGTTGCAGATCTGACACTAGTATGGTTACCTCCTGCTGCAACTGCTCACTGCTCTGCAGTCAGTGCTCACTTACTAAAAATGAAGATTAGAGGCAACAGGCTCACAATTACTGGAGGCTAAAGGATATTTCTCAGCACTCTTAATCTCACTAATATTACATGCAAACAAACTCACTAACTTGATCCTTAGGATATGTAAAGATATTGTTATGTAGAAACAGCAGTAAGAAGAGGAAAATCTCAGTGCTGCTTCTGCTGTAAACAAAAGGGATATTTACTGTATCTCATTGTATGTTTATAATATGTCTGTATCGTCCCTGCTGCCTTTGTGACTCTTTCATTTTTATTATGACTATTTTTTTTTTAGTATACTGGACACATTAAAATCAGACTTCAGTAACAGATTAGTGTTATCAGCCTTCTATCAATGACATACCTCAGTAACTAACAAAATACTTTTATTGTAGACTTTTGCTGCCACCTGCTGGTGTCTAGACTGCTAGTGTTCATAAAGCTTGTGATGTACAGAACCTAATGTCTGTTAAATATTCATTTGGATTTGGTTATCACTTCGTATGGTTACCTATTGTGTTTGTATTTCTTTTCTGTGAGGTATGTGTTGGCATGAGAAAGCCCTATGTGTCAGCTGAAGTGTAATCTACCTAGTTTGGTATTTAATTTAGACTACTTGGTTATGTGTGTACTACTGTCATATGCTGTATACAGATTCAGCAGGTCGTGTTCTCTTTTTATTTATTTAATCACTGACAAAAACAGGCACAGAATTTAGCTTAGAATGAAATACTGAATATACAGAATGTATTAGATGTTTCTGGGATTAGAAGAAAGTTTAAGTGCCAAATTAATGAGATTCTTTAGGTTAGCAGTTTCTTTAAGCAAGATGACCCTCCACAATTACTCAATGATAGGAAAACTTGAAATGTTGAGTTTTTGACCACTGGTAGTGCTATGGAGCAGTGATTTATGAGTGAGTATCCGGTTTGTTTGTATCATGAGTGCGCATAATGCCACAAGTGTAGGTAGCCACACTGAGAAAGTGATAGATTTTCTGCAGTTGATTTTATTCCACTGATTCACAGTTAGCTGTAGGAATGTACAAAGAAGCACCATACCTTTGCTATTGCCTGCCTGCAAAATAGCAAACTTGGATGTTAAAAAGACCGTTTTAAACATCACAAAAATCTTTTTATGAGGGAAAATGCATTTTCATTTTTGCATGTTTAAGACATCAAGGATACACAAAATACTTATCAGTATATGTACACGAAAGTAAATATACCATTATTGTTATGAGATAACTCACATGGTACCTAAATTAATAATTCATAGAAACAAAATTGAACATGTTTACAATCAAAATCAAAATATCAGTACAATGTTGGAAAAGAATATAAAACTAGTTAGGGAGACATCTTCATATCAGCAGAGGGAGACATAACTCGCCAATTTTCAGCATTTCTTGCCAACCAGTATTTGCCTGACACATCGCTTTGACCCTCCTGCAGACAAAAACATGGAGACGCACTAAGAGCGAGGTGGTGGTTTATTTGATCATGTGAGTCATACCGCTCATGTGGCCCACAGCTGGACAGAGTAGAGTGCTCCACCCAGTATACCAGCATCATATGTGGCTGCAACTCCCCCAACGTTCCCTCAGCTAAACCACCTCTGATTTATGTGTGCCGGACACCCCTCCACTTCTCTACTGGAAGTATTGTCTACACTCACTAAACTGAGTTAAGTTTCAAAACGAAGCCTTTCACTTACAGCATTGAGGAGGAAATAAAGAACAACTAATGCTGTGTAGCTTCTGTTGGCAGTCAGAGCCCTCTATGTGGTGAGTGTATTTTTGTGTTTGCACTGGAATGTGTTCCTATGGTTAGGGCTCATAGTTTTCTGTAGATTAATTGTGGAAATGTTTACTTTTTATATAGCCTAGTTTGAAAAGAAACTTTTCAACTAATGTATGTCCATTTCTGAGCTTTCCCTGTGGGTTTGTATGCTTTTATTTAGACTTTTAGTTAGTAGTAAATACTTAAACAAGCCATTGCTTTTTCTCACATGATCTTTTGAAGCATCACTTTATCTGTTTAAGATGTCTACCTTAGTTTTTCATAGCTTAATTTGTGATGTTAACATGGGAATCTCTGTTGAGCTAAAATCTGATGTTGAATTATATTTAAATGAATTGACAAAAGAATGTCTTGCTATTTGGGGGATATAATTTGAAAATGAAAATGTCAAATAAGATATAAACATATATATTTCAGCCTGTTTTGTTTTATGAAGCCTTTTTTGGCAAAAATACTATTTTTCATCAGACCAGATGTGGTATTGTGTAGAATATAGTTTCTAACAAACCTGTAGGATATAGTAGAATTGGTTTAAGGTTTACTCTGTCAGGACATTTATCATTAGGTAAGATGCCATTCATAGTACATTCTGTGGTGCTCTATGGTCTTTAATTGTCTGGACCATAGGTATTAATGTCTGGAGAAAGGCCTACCTGCAGTAATCTCAAAACAGGATAAAGTGATACAGATTATTTGCTGACACAGGTCTGGTCGTCTGGAAAGGTGAGATAGGACAGAGGAACTGTAAAAACGCTAATTAGTCCCTCTTACACCTGGGGGCAGATGAATCTTTTGTCTGCCTATGACATGCTCAGTGCCTGAGAAATGTGACCCCTAAGCCTCTGTGGTTGATGTTTCATGCAGCAGTTCTGGCTTGCAAACCATTCATTTGGAAACAGAAGGAAATATAACACACACTGGAATATTTTCCTAAAACTCTCATTCTCTAAGAACTTTTGCTGTGAGAATTGAGCTCCACATTGTATATTGGATTTAACATTCAGGTCAGTTGGTTTTCCTATGCCTAAGATGTGTTTATATTTATCTGTAACAAGGATGTATGCATACTCAATGTTTAATTAGCACTCAGGGCAATGCAGTATCATGTGACAGTGTTACAATAGGCTGTTTATGTGAATCAGTGGCAGTCTAAGGCAGAGTGGCTGTAGCCGGGCACAGTGCAGAGCTTCTCAGTTGGCCTCAGTCTTGTTTCTTGACTGTATGAAAAGCAGCCAGATTTTCAGGCCATTTTTGACCCTGGGGCATGTCATTTACCAAATGAATGCCCCCCTTTTCTGCACAGTTGAGCCAGTCACAGTCTATGATGCCACGAGACAAGTGAGCCCACAGTATTGCTCAGTGCACAAGACTGATTTCAGTGGGTACATTTGCATACCTTCAGGCTATAGCATGACGGAAGCATAGTAATAATAATAATAATAAAGCGTGAAACCATTTATGGACATGCTGGAGGACTGTTCCTGAAGACCAGACACAGCTTTTGTTCATCTGACCAGTTTTAACTCTTGACTAGGCTGGATGTGGAACTGTCTTGCTATATGTTTTAATGCACATAATATAATCTTAATATATTTTGTTTGTCTTGAACAACTCAAGTTGTCTCACTGCACTACGGTAACATAATGATGGTACATTTATTCATACAGAGAAAACATTTTCCCTGTAAGGACAGCTGTATGTGGCAGCTCACGCCTCAGATCAAGAAAGGGCTTCCTCTTAGTGACAATGGTGACTGTTGTGGTTCACGTTTACCACTAGGATGGCATCATTTCCAGATGCAGCAGTAAGCTGTTTCCACCAGAGAAGCTCTAAAAATCCCCTGTACACCTTCTGTTCCGCAATACAAGGCTAATGGTCAAAGTTAAGGATTAACTAGTGATCACAGTGGAGCATTTAACAAAAGGAGTCAGATATTTCCTTTCGGAGTTGGTGGAGACTAGTGAATATTGGATTTACACTCATCAGGTGGACAGAGACACAGCTCTAAATGAATGGTAAAACTGCTCTTTGATGGCTGAATATTGAAATGAGAAACTGTTTGCTAATTGCTAACTTGCCTTCATTAAAGAACTTTATGAGATGATAACATCTCAGCGTTGTGCTTACCTCATGCTTCAGCTGCCATGTGTAGTTAAAAATATCGGTTATTACAGGTTTATCAATGCATCTATGAGTAATTTTTATAAAAAGAAAAGATTTCATATAATATAAAAAAGAATCCAGTAACATGTCTTCAGAATGCATTTTGCTTTTTAAAAATTAGTTTTATATAAATATAAGTCTCTGGAGAAAACGGAGAATTAATTGAGTAGGTTCTCTCAAAAGGTTCACAATGTGCTGACACATTGTGAGGTATCTGGTTTAAAATTCCTCTCTTGTCCAGAATGTGAGTTATTTTCTTGGCAAGGAAAAGGGCCCTATGTGTTTATTCTGGTCCCAGTGGTTGTTAGGTCATAAAAACTAAGCAAGAATTCCCTGAAATAGTGATGTATTATTGACCTTTTTCCCACATGGCAAAAGGCACATAACGACAGGTAGCACAATTTAAGGAAACTAGAAAGGGTTACATCCCGGACAGTTTGCTGTGTGTTAGGACAAAGACTTACCTGACTGAGTTAATGTATTTGTTGTGATTTATGGTAGACTGCACTGTGGCCTCTTCAGTTGACTGCTGAGGGCTGCAGGAGAGCTCGGTGTGAGAGTCATAGCTGTGTCACACACTGCTTCCTCTAGCCAGGGGGTCGGGTCTGAGGAGGACTGAGGAGGTGAAAGGGGCAGTGGGCAGGAAGACAACAAGCTGGTGAAGACAGAGGCAATAGAACAGCTGGACGTCTCTGATGCTTTTACACTCCTTGTGCTTTATCTCAGTGTTTCCTGGCAGTTTGTCTTGCTGATTACAGTACTAAAGCTTAGAACAATGGCTTATCATGACAGTGGTCAGTGTTTATAGTGTTTGCCTGCTGCTTGGCATCTCACTCAACCTCTGGTGGGTGTTGATTTCCTCTTCTGGTGTGTGCTCATATCTTTGAGTGTTTAAATGCCTCTTTATCTCTTGCAGGATGGCTCAGTGGGGAACCTTGATGACCTGGCTCAGGAGTACTCTCAGTATTATGGCACCTCTGTGAGTGACGTGTGCGAAAGGATGGAGGAGCTGCGGAGACGCAAAGTAGTGCAAGATGCAGAGATGGTAAACGGTGTTACCTGTCTTTATCTTACTGAAGTTGGCTGATCAAATGTCTAATGTCTCAGCACTCAACTACTGAGATTGTTTCCAAAAATACTGCATTATTCCTTTGTCATAAATATATGTAAAGAAAGTTATTATGTATTAATTTATGACATTTTCTCAAAATCAGTTCAGTTAATACAGTAACTGTTAAGTAGTGTTGTTCCATAATATAGGCTGGCCAGTTCAGTCAGCTAAATATCTATTTCTGTTATGATGACACTATAATTTACTCCACTTCCCGTGCCTGTGTTAAGGGAAAGGTTGACTCAGTGGCCACATCAGTGCAGCTCCGTTCTCAAATCCAGGTGAGTGTCCAGATCTCAGTGTGTCAGACCCCTGGAGAAGGCAACTTCCTCCTCTGTACGTCAGCAGACAGGCTGATAAGAGCCCAAAAGAATTGCTTCGTCATGGTTATCCAGAGCAAAGCCAAAGTTAAAGGCTGAGCAGTAACATTTGACTGACTGTGATGCAGAGAGCTGGCCTTGAAACTGTCCTTACTGTTAGATTCCATCATAAAATTTTGTAAAATGTTACTAGTGGGATGTTTTTCTAACAAGATTTGTATTTTAAAAGAGCAATGAATTACAAAAATAAATATCTGAAATTCTTCTTTTGTGACGTTTAAATGTAATTTTTCAGTAGAGTGAAGAATTGTCTCTGTGTGTATTTATAATCATACTGTTTCCATCTTCTTAAGGAATCTCTTGGACTCAGCAGCACCACGTCGACTCCAGAGATGGAAAGAAGGTAAACAAAAACAAAAAAAAAAAGAACTTTTTATGTAAAAGTACTTTGATCTATATCCAGACATAAGAAAGACCCAGCATGCTTGATTAGTGGATAAGTATCTGTGAGAGCAGGGACTATGACAAGTGGTAGTAAATATTATAATAGATGACATTAAATATGGCTGGGTGTATTATTTTGTCCAGGTAATAGGTAGTGTTGAGGCTTTACATATTACACAGTTGTTTATTTAAGTCATATCACTTTTGAAAGCTGAACTATGATTGCTCCTCCTGTATTATCTCTTCACTACAATGTAGACATGTGCATTTCCTCTTCTTCCTGGTGGCCTCCAGTCACACTATGAAGCATTTCTCAGCCACCTCTGAACTTCCTCCCTTCCCTCTATTGTCTCTTCGAAGGGTTTCAAGGATTAGTCATATTTTGTCATTGGAAAGCTGAAAAAGATGAAATTATGTTGATGACTCATGATAAAGCAACATATTGATTTAATTAGGATTTTCTTGAAGATATGTTGGGTTTGTTAAAAAAAACTTATAAACATGGATATTGTGAAATTTGTAAGGATTTAATTATTGTTATAAATAGGTCTATATTCTGAACCTGGACAGAAAAACAACAGATAAATCTTCTATAAATTAATTAAAAAGTGTTCAGGAAATTTACACTGCCCCCTAGTGGGATAGTATATAGAGCTGCGAGATGGAAGCTGATGTTTTCTGTATTTGTAATATCCTCCTTTATTTTTATAGTAATATTTAGGAGTGGTTCTGTTTTCATAGGAATCTGATAATTATTACATTTTCTTTCATTGTGGAAAAGTTTTCTTGTTCTTATCACATATATCCAGTTAATGTCTTATGTCTTTACTGAGCTTTTTTAGATTGATTAGCAGTTCCTCAAGACAAGATGACACACCACAGCTTTTCAGTGTCAGGGAAAATGTAATTAATGTATATAATTTGCAAATTGTGATGAGTTATACATGTATGGTCAAGGAGGAACCTCTATCATGTCTGCTGTATATAATCAGTAATATGTGGTTTGCAAAACGAACAGTATAAGTCTGAACTGTTTGCAAACTCATACACTGAATCAACTAGTGTATCACCCAGTGACATTTAGGTTCCCTCAGCTGAGAGAGAAACTATACACAACAAACAGCTCTGAGAGATGAAGAGAGAGAGAGAGAGAGAGAGAGACAAAGAGGGAGGGTGAAAGTGTGCAGGGAATGCAGAGGCCACGTTTGTGCTGCTACTGCTGCAAAACTCAGACTGAACATGAAAAAGGCTCTATTGTTTCTGCAATGGACATAGAGAACTGACCTCTGTTCATCAGCCAAGAGCAACCAATCTTTTTCATCTGTTTTGACGACTTTGATATGTCTTTGTTATGATGCTGTCATGAGAGACGGTGTGCTTGTGTGATACTTTTTTTAAATTCGTTTTTAATTTCACACAATCTGGAAGATAAAGATATGTTTAGGGGGATGGTGGGAAAGCAGGGAAAATGAAGAAAGTAACTTTGGAAAACAGGTACAGTCTTGTTGAGGGCTTTGTTTCCTGATTTAAACTCTTCAAACAAAATAAATATTTTGTTTGACTTTTAGGTTCCCTGTGCACAAATCTAGCTCTGATGATGGATCAGGAGGTAAGGCGATCTTTTATGTGAATGCCTGTTAAATATATCTAATACATCGTTCAGAAAAGCTACTTAAAAGTTAAAAAATGTTTTGTGTCTTTTAGTGGTTGTAGACAATCATCTTAAGATGAGTTTTTTAATAGTAATGATGACAATGTAGATTCAGTGTGTTTAAATACAAAAAAATGCTTTTTGCTTTTTTTTTCTTTTTTTTTTTTAAAAAGAGTATTACAACACAACTTAATACTTAGAGACTATAAGTAGTATTCAGTGTAGTTTAAAAGTTGTTGTTTTCCTGTTACATGGCTTTTTTTTTTGTGTGTGTTGTGTGTTGGTGCTGTTTATGTTCTTTTTGTCCTCTAAAATAATCTAAATCATCATACCACGTAGGAAAATGGGATGGGAAGAAGAAAAACAAGTATTTTTGGCAAAGTTTTCGAAAGTCTCAGAAAGGATCGTTGCGTCAGATATCAAAGGGTATGTTCAATCAGTAGCACAAAGTAAATGATGGAGGGTTGTTCCTCAACACATTTGCATCATTTTATTTAACATTTAGGATTTTAGCTTAATAAAAATGAATTAAATTAAAAATTGAATTAAAGCTGTTAATTGTTTTTAGTCATGTCTGACATTTCTACTTTTTGCCTAATAGGTGATGATGTTGGTTTTGTGGCCAGTGAAATTACTATGAGTGATGAAGAGCGTATTCAGCTGATGATGATGGTGAAAGAGAATATGATCTCTATAGAGGAAGCTCTGGCACGGGTATGAAGTCTTGAACCCTAAGATGCTTCACCTCATGTCTTGCTGCCATTATGTGAATGTTTTTAGTGAGAATATTTAGCTTCAAGTATGTATTCTGATTTAGGTGTATGGCCAAAATGTTAATACATTTTTTTAAAACTTCTCTATGTTCCTCCTGTAGACTGTAGTAATATATGTGTAATGTGTGTTAACTGCATCATCTCTTTTTTGCAGCTGAAGGAGTTTGAGATACAAAACAGACAGACATGCAGGTATGATCCCACACAGTGGACTGATCCCTGCAGTTCCAGCACAAATGAGTCGTTCAGCTGCAATGTAAGTCTCTAGGCTCCCAATCTGGGGGTATCTTGGTTGCTTTTTAAAGCTGAATCACTCTTTCTGTCAGGGTGTTGTGCATGAGTAAGAGTGCTATGCTGTTTACAGCACCTCTCACTTTCCCCCTGTCCTGGTGATGAACCGGGGCCCCTCTAAAGCCCTGCAGCTCAGGGCCCTCACCCAACTGCAGGGCACTGGGCGGACTTCTATTCATTGCTGTCAAAGCGCTAACCCTCTATTGTGCTGTAGTGAGCGGGTGGATTCAGCATGGGGCCATGTTATGCAGGCCACAGCTCTTTTATGCATGGGTGGGGTGATTAGGGGGCTCAGGTTCAGGGCACATTTTTCAGATTTGTCTGGATGGCCTGACTGTTTCCCTCTGCTCTGTGTGCGTTTCCCTCTCATTTTCTCTTTCTGTGCTAACCTTTTCCTTAATTAGCCTGGTCTACACACTTTGGGAGATTCTTGTCTCTGAGATAAAATATGCTAATTCTTACATATTTTGATTAGATGAATTAGAAAACGGTTGATAATTGTTCTGGTTGGCTGAAGTTTTCAAGGTATTTCACAATAAAGATTTATAATTATCTGCAAATCTAGAAACAGGTAAGTATATTTGCCTACAAATATTTTAGATTTATAATGATTGATGTGGCACCATTCTCATTGCTATATCACATTTTGCACTCTTTGCAGTTGTGGAGGAGAATCACATGCCCCCCTCCCAGATTTGAATTATTTTGATGCAGTTTTGACCTGAAACTGTTTCTTGGAAACTGGAGCCAATTAACACTCAGGGCTTAATTTGCCTTTATTAGCAACCCAATTCTGGTAAAATGTTGCTACTTTCATTTCCAAAACTTGCTCCTGGTAGACCAATGTTATGAAATGCCTGTTCTTAAATTGAGTTTCTCCTTTCTTTCTTGATTTTGCATTAAGTATTCTTGGAAGGGCATAGTGTGCATGTTGTGGTCAGAGGAGAAAACCTTAGCATATGTGACTTGAGTCGTCGCATGTACCACTGATATTTTTACAAACTATAATTTCGGGTGATTTCCAAGAAGCTACATTTTTTTTCTTTTTGACATATAAAAAGTATTTTCTTGTCTGTTGTAACATGCTGCAAATGCTACAGCTGTTTGCATCGCATTAGGTGTCATCACTGTGGTTTCCTCCCACAATTTTATATTAAGCTACATGTAGTTACCACAAGAGGTACTTGCAGCAGCCTCTGCAGAGTATACGCAGCTTTTGCACACTTTTAATTTAATGCAAATCACAAATGCAGGGCATTATTAAGATGCCTTGAAATCTGTGGGCTATATTATACTACAATATAGTGTATATTTTATAGTATACAATATTTATAATAAATAAAATGTGTGTGAGAGAGAGAGAGAGAGAGAGAGAGAGAGAGAGAGAGAGAGAGAGAGAGAGAGAGAGAGAGAGAGAGAGAGAGAGAGAGAGAGAGAGAGAGAGAGAGAGAGAGAGAGAGACTATAGCTGATGATGAAGAGAGTAGTATTATTTTTATCAGAGCTGTAATTCTCACATTATGGGTCTCTTCTTGCAGCCTTGTGACCTGTCAGACAACGAACAAGAGGAATCTATGACGTTCAGGAGACTTCATAAACTTGTCAACTCAACCCGCAATGTGAAGAAGAAGCTGATCAGAATTGACGAGTCTAAAAAGCCTGGAGCAGAGGGTACTATAAGAACCATCAGACTTTATCTTGTAAAACCCAAGTAGTTGTTTCAGCCATCATAGTTTTTAAGTCACCTTTTACTGCCCTACTAAGTAATAAAACTGTAGTTATTATACAGGGAAAAGCCACAATAATGTTGCTATACATGCAGCTATAATCTGATTACGCTAATAACATTGTGTATTAACTGCACCTGAGACACTACAATCCTGAATGTGGCGCAGTGTCTAATTAATGCTGTATCTAATTACTGTGTCACTAAACATACAGATTATACGTGTACTATAATACCAGAGTTTTTTCTGTGTGCTCTTTTAAGAATAGGTTTGTATTATTTTTTTGTTTTTTTTGTTTTTATGACACTTTTCAGCATGCTTACATTTTCCATATTATGATAGTGATCCTCAAATAGTATTGGTCATGGATTAAAAACAGTCCTTAAATGCAAATCTGAAATGAGATGATTGTGGCACATTTTGTTTTATTGAGATTTTTTGCATGTTTAACCTCTCTCGTTACTTGACTAAAGGAGGTGAGCTTCCCTATGGAGATGCTGGCACCTTCCTGTACTCAGGTGTGCAGAAGAAATCTGCAGTATGTCCTGTGAACTCTCTGGCTTCAGCTCTCCAAGAGCAACTTGTCTGTGACAGGGACTCTGACAGCCTGATCACCTCCCCATCCTCCGGCAGTGTGGATACCTGCTGTAACCAACGACTCCTTCAGTCCTTTGACAAGTCTACTGGGAGCTCAGTTCATCAGCAGACAAATGTAACAGGAGAGGTCAGGGAGGCAGGTGAAGGCAGTGGGTCATCCATTTCTGAAACAGAGGTTTGCAACGATGAGGACCCTAAAATTGCTCGCTCAGTGACAGATGGAGAGCTCCATCAGCATATACTCAGCCCACTCACCCACCATGGGGTAAGTTCAGAGGACTTTTGTTTGGTGTTTTTTGTCCCATCTATAATCCTCCTGTACATTACAACATGATTCCACCATTACCTTTGGTGCTACTGAGTGAGTTAGGCTTGGTATTAGTATTGACCTTCAACTCATCTTGGCAACAATAAATAACTGGGTTTGTTTGGATTTCTACTTAAAAACACAGTCTGGTTGAGGTTGAGATAACTGTAAAGAACCACCCAGAAAGTCACAATTCAGTGGACTGTATACCCATACCCACAGAAAGTTATGCATACACGAAAATGTCCCCATTCTCACGGATGCACGCTGATGATACATGTAGAAATACTCTATGCTGTCAAACAGTGTTTGTCCCAGCCAGTTTTAGATTTAGTAACAAGTCAGTGATTTCTTCAGTAAATAATAGAGATCATAATATACCTAAAATTAGTCTGTGGTTCTGAGAGATTTCATTTTAGATCTTGGGATCTATGGTGGCAGGAGTCACTGCAGGAAAGCTTGTGGCCCCTTGCATTGCTTAAAAATAATCACCTTTAACAAAAACTCAAACTGTGACGTGAGTGGTGGACAGAACTGGTAACAGGTGCGCGTGGTGTAGTTCCTTCCTTGTGGTGGCTGGATGCGTGCTTTAAAGGCTCAGTGTCAGCAACGAAACCCCCAACTTCCCCTACATTTGTTGCTTGAATGCCCTATTTTTTTTTTTTTTCTTCTCACAGAGAGCTTGTAGCTTTGGAGGATTTGACCTGACCAACCGCTCAGCGCACACGGTTATGTCTGGCAATGACAACACTGTATGTAACTGTGATTCTTCTGAATTTTCATAGACTGAATCAGAGCATATAGTTAAACTTGTTTATTTGCCATTATTTGTGTTTTTTTTTTTTTGTTTGTAAATTAGAACAAAGATGGAGATGAGAGAGATGCTGTTAAGTTGCTACCAACATCACGTATTTCCTTGGGGAAAAAAGTCAAGTCTGTGACAGAAACCATGAGAAAACATATATCCAAGAGATACCACTGTTCTCTATCTGAACAGGTATTTACATTTGGTACAGTTGGAGTACAGAAGCATCTGTCAGTGTAGTAGTCTATGTAATTTTGGGAAAATTATTATGCATACATAAGTTTCCTTCTGTTTTAGTCAAGCCCAGACCACATATCCAGCCGTCCTCACTCACCTCAGACAGACTCTGAGTCTTTGGAGAAACACAAACTGAAGCCAGGAGGCTCTGTGGAAAGCCTGAGGAGTTCCCTCAGTGGACAAAGTTCAATGAGTAAGTCTGTGTATATAGTTTCTGTGCACCAGACTTGGGTGTACTTGCAAGTAATTCTGTTTGTTTTCACTTGGCATTGGAACACCAGCTGTATAAGTTTTACCCAACAAATGTTTCAAGGACATTAAACTGCCTTTGAGACAGTCTAAACTTTGAGCTACCACTGTCTTCTGTTTACAGAGCCCATGTCATATCTGGTTCTTCTGTCAGATTAGAAAAAAAAAATATTTGTCATATACTAACAGGCCCATGAAGCAGCTCATTCTTCTTTTGTGGTTTGTGTAGGTGGTCAGACAGTCGGCACTACTGACTCCTCGAACAGCAACAGAGAAAGTGTGAAGTCAGAGGACGGGGAAGAGGATGAGCTGCCTTACCACGGACCCTTCTGTGGACGAGCTCTGGTTCATACTGACTTCACCCCCAGTCCCTATGACACTGACTCTCTCAGACTAAAGGTATGACCACAGTAACACTACAACAAATCGCACGATACTTAGAGATGATCTAATGCCGGGCTCCACTCAAACTTGTTTGTAGAGTGGAGATGTCATCGATATCATCAGTAAACCACCGATGGGTACTTGGATGGGAATGCTCAATGGTAAAGTCGGCACCTTCAAGTTCATATATGTGGATGTCCTGAATGATGAGGAGGTGAAGCCCAAAAAGACACGGAGGAGGAGGAAGGACCGGCAACCCAAGCCCACCTCTGTGGAGGAGCTTCTTGATCGCATCAACCTCAAAGTAATGATCCCATATAGGGGTCAAACAAATCAGATTGAAGTGTGAAGTCTATTATAAAGGAAGAATTTGAAAATTTTTGAAATATTCTTACTCACAATCCTGCTGAGCTTTGATACACTTTTACATCTGTATATTAAAGATAATGTTTGAAGCACAAAACAATTAGTTTAGATTAGCCTAGCATATCTTATCTTAGCTTAAATATAGCCACAGTAGTTCAAAAGATCATCTCATGTTTAGTCTGCAAGGAACAGCCTCATCCTAATCTTAGCAAGAAAATAAATGTTTCCAAATGTAGAGCTTTTCGTTTGTAATTTGAATACAAACACAGTTTATGGTTTGAACTGTGTTAGTAATCTAATAACCTCTTTTTCATCTAGAGTTCCAACTAACTGAGCAGTTCTGAATGAATCCATTCCCCAGATTTCTATTAATTTATTTGTGCTGTATCCATCCTCACATCTCCACAGGAACATCTTCCCACATTCCTTTTTAATGGCTATGAGGACCTGGACACATTCAAATTACTTGAGGAGGAGGACATGGATGAGCTGAACATCAGAGACCCCCAGCACAGAGCTGTGCTGCTCACTGCTGTGGAACTCCTACAGGAGTACGATGGTGGGTCTGGTAATCAACAGGTTGTGTTACCTCACCAGAACAACTACACAACACCACAAACATTCTCAAATTCAAGTCAAACAGTGAGAAACACTTTTAAAGCAGTATATGTAGCTGTGATTACATAATTCTCTGTCCATAGTTATAAAGAATCTGTTATGTCTACCCCACCATGTACACAACACATAACCATGGTTGTTTGAGATCATAAGATGTGACTGACTGCCCTCTGTTGGTGGTGTTTTTCCTTGCAGGGAGCAGTGACCCTGAGAGAAGCAGTCAGTCTGGAGGCTCACAGGAGAAGCTGCTCCTAGAAAGACATGGCCTCATCGGACACTCCCCACGGGACTCGGGCTGCTATGAGAGCAATGAGAACCTGGAGAATGGTAATGACAGTCTGAGTCGCCTGTGAACACTGTCCTCTGCCTCATCCTTCACTAGAAGGACTCATGTGGTCTTCAGTCCTTCTTGATGCTTAAGCATTCCAAGCCACCAAATTCAGTTCCTATGTTCCTCTGGAAAGACTTTGCTGTTGCCATATTTCTTCTGGCGCTTTCTGTTTTTGCTAGCATCTTCTTGAAGTCATACTTTCTTCGGGCTCTGCATCATTGAATCAAACTGTTTTTCTGTCACTGTTTTGTCTGTTCAGTATTTTTGGGAATTGACACTACTTGCCTTTCTTTACAAACATTACACTCTCGATATAATATTACAATGGAGAAGAGAAAACAAAGTTATCTTATAACGGGGCTAAAAAATTCACTTACATTATGTTATTGCAGATGAGTGCTGAGCTCTACAAGCATGATCTTTGAACAGTTTCTATTTGGAGCAGCTTGTAGGTCTTCTCGTAAATAGAGCCGCAGCTGTGAGCTGTGGTGGTTTTGCATTTGCTGAAAATGGTAACTGCTGTACCGGTGTGATGAGTGTTTAAACAAACTAGATTTTAATAGTTAAATAATTCTTCCAGGCCTATGAATGCTTGCTGTAGCTTTATTATTCTTATCACAGTTATTAGGTTGGGCGTACATCTAAAAATTGTCAGACTGCGAAGTGTAAATTAGGGCTTTTGTGAATGTGTAAAGGTCATGTGGTTAGAGAAAGATGTTTCTTCAGCCACACTTGTACAGTGTGGTCTCAGACGATTTTCCTGTTTGTGGGTATATTTTTAGTCTGGTAAAATAGTGTTGCACAGTATTTTATCATGTGCCTGAAAACTGCGTACTGCAGAATAATTCTAAAATTACTAAATATTAAAAGTATACTTGTTAAAATTTGCTGTTTTGTATAATTGTACATGCACTAAAATTAAGACTTAGGACAATCTTTGAGATGGTTTATATCAGTGAAACTCATTCTAACACTACTGAAGTGTTGCAGTGTAGGGTCTGAAGTCTCAGCATCTGAAGTGTGCTTCTGTCATGGTTGAGCATGAGGAATAAATAGCTCCATGCTTTACCAGACTTGACTGCTTGCTTCTTGTCTCTCATCCATTATTCATTTTTAGCGCACATTTAGTGTTAGCTTTGAACTTTTCTTTTCTCAGGCATCCTTTTACATTTGCCATTTTCCAACTTTTCCTGTTGCCATGTTTAAGTTAAATACATAATTACAACTGACTGGCATCTGCATGATCTGTGCACACTGCACTTGTTTATTACAGGAAGGCGCAAAAAGACTTCTTCACCAATGAGCAGGTCCTCATCTGGTTTTGAGTCAAGCCACTTTCCATCCCCAGAGTACCCTGCCATCCCCCTGACCCAGATCTCCATCAGACCCAGTAAGACTTCACTGCAAAATAAACCACAATGCTGGTCCAGTACCTTACCATCACTGAGACCAAAGAACAGCTTAAATCTCCTATGTCCAGAAAAAGGTAATCTTCCCAGTGAAGCTGTTTCTAGGAGCCAGAGTTGCATGGAGCTAAGAAGAAACCCCACACTGGGGCTGCTGAGGTGCAGCTCCTCCATGTCAGGCCTCCACAAAGAGCAGAAAAAAATACTCATTGACCCTAAAGCCTGGAATCTAAACCCTAGTACCAGGACCGAGGAAAGGTCAAAGCACACAGTAAAGACACAAAAACATTGTGAGGTCATGCTGTCACCCTGTCAGTCTTCAACCACATCATGTGATGCTGTGTGTAGTACTTTGAACAACGTGTCTGAAACAACACAGAGCACACGCCTCACGGGGCCAGCAGAATGGCCCAGTCAATCAGTAACCACAATGTCTATGCCAAACTTTCACCGAGAGCCTCTCCTACCAGAAACTGCCTACACGTACAGTTACAGGGACGATCAGAGAAGTTGTTTAGTTTCAGCCACTTCTGAAGCCCGTCGGCTAAAATTGAAAAGAAATATAAAGAAATCCATAAACTCAGTAAATCTGGGTTCCCTGATGGAATAAAGACTCTAGTTTTAATCTGAGAACAAAGCCACCATCTGAAAAGTTTCAGAAACACAGTAAGGTGTTGCTTTACATATGGAGATTAATTTTCTGATGTTTTCTTTTTTCACGATGTGTGTAATACTGATTTCTGCTGTGAAAAGGCTTTACCAACTAAGTTCATGCTTCCATATAAACAGTTGCTATATAAGACCATCTGTTACTGTCAGCCTAATCTAACTACTGACAAGTTAATGTACAAAAATCAATTCAATGGCACACAGGAACAATTTGCTTATTTTAAAATCCACATTTTACAAAAGGGCTTAACAGAAAGTCAACAGTTACACTGTATTCCACAGAGCAAGCATTAACTATAGACTTAAACATCATTTTTTTAATTTGATTTCTAATGTATGTAAATTCTGATTTTTTTTTTTTTTAAACAGTATTTTATGTACAGTTTTACTGTTCATTAATTAAAATCCCTTCGCATTGTACAATACATTGTAAAATGCCAAAAGGCTCTTAAATCACCTCTTAAATCCCTCACCAGGAATCAATTCTAATCATTTAGATTCTAATTAATTTAGTTTCTTTAAATGTAGTTATTCTCTCTGACAGCAGACATCTGTACCCAAAGGCAACTGTTACTGGTGCCAAACAGTAACTAGTGTCAGTTATTACATTATCTTAAAGAGTTTACTGTTGGTAGTAAATTGATTCGAGTATCATTAAATTATTTCTTTTACACTAAGTTTCTCTATATGTACAGTATAATGTAGAATCTACTACATTCCTAATGCAATGAATTCTAATATAGTTTGATTTGTTATGTTAAACAGTGATTTAGTGCCAGCCTTCGTTCACAGTTTAGCCTGTAGCTGCATTTCCTGAATGCACTGTTTGACCAGCCCCACTGCATCCAGAGCTGTACCCCATGCAAGGGTAACTCCCCCACTCCCATGGCCATAGTTGTGGACTACAGGCACCCTGCGGCCCTGCATGTGCACCAGCTCCCTCTCCACCCTGGGGTTCCTCCTGCTGGGCCTCAGACCGACCCACTTGCTGAGAACTTTGGCTTTGCTGAGTGATGGCTCCAGCCTGCAGCACCTCTCCAGGATGCTCTTCGTGTCTCCTTCATCCACCTGTAGCCGCCAGTCTCCCTCCTGCTTTGTTCCACCTACTGTGACACTGTATATGCCAGGGTAGATGTAGGTCTTCCCCTCTTCTTCTCTGATGAAGTGATGCAGCCAGGGTGCCTCCATCTTGAGGACCTGGCCCCTAACCGGGTAAATTTGGGTGTCACCCACCAGCACTTTGGAGCCCAAGCCAGAGCAGTTAACAATGATATTATAGCTGTTGCTTAATTCCTCAAGACTACTGACTTTCCTCTGTTCAACTTGGCCTCCAGCTTTTCTAAACCTTCAGAAAACAGGGAAAAAAAGAGTGAGTGACTGCAATATATTATAGAGTACATTTAACTTTACACTCATGTGCCCAGAATGGATTTATATCTTACCCTTAATAGATTTGAAACATAAAATTAACTTTTAAGTTCTTTTGGGAATTAACTATTTTAATAAAGAAACTGACCCCACAACAACAGAAATATTCAAAATTTGAATAAAAACCAAGACTGTGACAGGACTGATACAAAGGACAAACCTCTGCTCAAGCCATGGCAGGTATGTTGAACATTCACATTTTATGGTGGTGAATGCCTGGCCAAACTTGTGATCTGGAAACCGTTTCAGTTCATGGTCAGTCATGAGTCGAAAGCCAATCACCGACTCTGACCAGAAAGGCTTTTTGTCGACTGGAGGCTCCTTGAAAATTTGACATCTTAAAGAAAAACAAAACAATAAATGCAATGAGATCTATTCTAATAGGTACCTAGCTGAGCAGTTTCCTGTTTTACTAGTTAGCACTGTGTGGTGTAACAACTGTTACCCAGAGCTCAGCATTACTCCAGCTTCAGGTGAGTGAGGTGAACAGGCAATTGCCAACAGGTGATCAAAGCTGTCCTTAAACCAACCTCTTTGTCTTTGCAGGGGAATATCTGGAGGGATGAAAACAGTAAAACTGTTTTCAAATAAATGAATAGTGAGGAGTAGATGATGAATTTGCCTTAAGATTCCATTAACCTTAAAACTTCAGTGATTGGACGACATGTTTTGTAGTGAGTGCACACAGTGTAACCCACTCTGAGAGGGATTGAACTGCAAACCTGGAAACTTAGGGGGAAACAGGATCCCAGCAGCCACATCACTGGTTGTGTCTGGGCTGAACTTCTCAGCCAGCAGAGTGACAGAGCAGAAAGGAAGTGCCTCAGTGATGCAGACGGCAGTGGAGAAGCCGATCACACCGGCTCCCACCACCACAACCCTGACACGATTCATCCTGGGCAGGTCTGCGTCTCAAGCTGGAGGTACAGAACTGAAACACTGCCTGACTGCTGCAAGGCAAACTTAAGTGTAAACATTAACTAAGCAGCAGAATGACCTTAGTATAATATAAATACTTACTGATGCATAAATGTTTAAAGAAGCACTTTAATGTTAAAATGAATAGTAACTACTTTATAGATTGTTAGACAATTTAATCTCTACCCATACATCATACTTCATAAGTGAGTCACCTAATAAATGACTATTCAGCTGAAGTATTTCAAGTATTTCTGTAAGGTACAAATACTTTAAAACACAACGTACACAAACTAAGGCTCCTGAATTTCTAACCAGTGTTTATACTGAAGTGAGTCTGAGTTTTTTAGTAAATGTGATTAACGAAACATGTAGATAATGTAAACATACTGAAACACGTTTTCATTGTATCTTATATGAATGCTAAAAGTCAAAATCTTCTTCACCTTCCTGTTAAAATTTGAATCGCTGCCTTTGGCTTCCACTGCACACAACACCGTGTTTATTCTGCTTTTACAGGTTGCAAACCCTCCGTATAGGCACTGACAGTGGCTGACAAACACATTGATCATTAAACAACAGTCCAGACGGTAAAACATGTCGTGTTTGCACAAAACATTTCTTTTAAGTAGCTCTTTAAGATTCAGGGGAATAAAAGAAATGCAGAGCGTCAAGTGTCTATTTTAAATATAATGGTTAATCTACAAATCATACAGTTTTTCAGAGTCCGACCGACCTGGAATTTGCGCAGTCCAGAGCGTGTGAACTTCAACTGTGTGAGGATGTCGTCACAACCGCACTTCTCGCGATAATGCGCTCAGCGTTCAGGCACTTCTGACAACGGCTCAAACGACGGTAAGGTCCTAACAGGTCACCGTTTAAAATTACAGCCTGATTTGTTTGCTTTTCCTCTTCGGGTCCTGGTATAAAGAGAAATGTCGCTGAAGAAATTACCTCAGTGGAAGTATTTGATTTTTTTTGCTAGTGGAGGCCTGGTTCTTGCTAGCATCGCAACCATTGTTCGAAAGTACAGTTTGAGTTAGCTTGTTTGCTAACCTCAGACCAAACATTAGCCGGTGTTGCAAAGTGAATATCTTTGAGTTTGGGTCTTTTCTAATACTCAGTGTGAAGTGTATAGATCAAGGGTGATTTGAACCATGACTAGTGATTTTATTGTCGCTTAAGGGCCACAGATTCTTTGTCTAACTTTACATTTGGGATCTTTGAACTTGTTCGAGAGGACCTGAGTTAGCTTGTTTGCTAACCTCAGACCAAACATTAGCCGGTGTTGCAAAGTGAATATCTTTGAGTGTTTATACTGTCGATCTGTTGATTAGTCTGTAAAGTGTCAGAAAACAGTCAAAATTTCATCACTGTCTTCACAAACATCTTGTTTCATCCTGTGAACAGTTCTAAGCCCAAAGATACATTTTTAATTTTACAAAACACAGAAAAGCAACTTTTTAAATAAATTATTCATACTATTGTATAAGAATTAATTTTTTATATTTTAATTTAAAACGGATAAATCACTGCAGCAGTAGACCACAGATTAATACTGACTCATTAGTTCCAAAGACTAAAGAATGATTTACAACAAACAAAGTTGCAGTGCTTAACTGAATCAGTATTAACTAGTGTGATAACCAGGTGCTTGGCTCTGAGAAATTGTGAATGTTATGTCAAAAAATAGCATATATATATATATATATATATATATATATATATATATAGTTTTTTTTTTTGTTTAGCATTCAGTAGACTAAACATTGTTACTTGCAGTCCTACTTATGTGACAATGTATTAAGTAGTATAGGCAAAGTTAATAAAATAAAATTAGTCATTTTAAGTGCACATTTTACGTGGACACACAGCTTTTACTCAGCCTAATATGTTGACACTTTCTTTGCTTTGCTTTCAGGAGCAGAAGTGATTGTTTTGATGGGAAGATGTGAAGATGCCTCAGAAAGCAACAGACAGGACATCATCATTCATGTCCCTTCATTCAGATGCACATAAACAGGGCATCCTGAGCAAATTTGACAAGCTCAGGAAAAGTGACCTCCTCTGCGATGTCACTTTTGTTGTGGAAGACATTCAATTCAAGGCACACAAAGCCCTGTTGGCAGCAAGTAGTGAGTATTTCTCCCTCATGTTCACATCAGAAGACCACTTAAACCAGTCCACCTACAGAATGGACAACATAGCAGTGGAGATGTTTTCATTAATGCTGGACTTCATCTACAGCGCTCAGGTGTCTGTGGAGGAGAGCACCACAGAGAAGCTCCTGGCCACGGCTCGTCTTATGGAGGTCAGCGAGCTTGTCCGAGTGCTGACTGAACTCTCCAGTTCAGCTGCAGGGGTAACAGGTGATAAGGCAAAAGCAGGAAAGGCTGAGTTGCCCTGTATATTGAAACACAAAAGAGGACGGCCGAAAAAACATGTGGACGTGCCTCTAAAAGAGCCAGAAGTAGAGGACCAAAGTGTGAAACCATGTGAGAGCTCAGAGGAGACACAGACTGCTGATGCAGATAGTGATGATGCAGATTACCAGCCAGGAGTGCGCCACAGCAAAAGAAACATCAGGCTGCCAATGAAATACAAGAGTTACAAAGTGGACAGTGACACAGCAGGAAGCAAAGAGCCTGGGAAGAAAGACAAGAAGAGAAAATACCCCAACACTGAGGCGCGGTGCGAGGACTGTGGCAAAGTGTTTAAAAACCACCTCTTCTTAAAAAATCACCTGAGGACTCATACAGGTACTCGGCAGTGTGAGTTGTGGTTCAAGAGACACTCTAGAGGTCAGAAAGAATGAGAAAACTCCAAATCATGAGAGTTTATTACAAATTTTGTTTCCTTTAAGTGGATTTGGTAAATATTCCTGTATATCAGAAAATAACGCTGTTTCTCAGCCATATCCTACTGTACTTCAGCTGCATTACACAGCAAATGAGCACCGCACTTGCCCAAGCACCACAACACCTACCTGAACCTTCTTCTTTGTTCTGCCAGGAGAGAAGCCTTTCCGGTGCCCACTTTGTGGGAAGTGTTTCACCCAGAAACACACTCTTCTGGTTCACCAGCGTATCCACACTGGAGAGAAGCCATTTGTCTGCAAAGTCTGCTCCAAAGCGTTGTGCACTAAACACTCCCTACAAGAGCACATGAACCTTCATGAAAGTAGGTTTTGATAAAGCTGGTACCTTGTGTCTATTTTCTGATGATAACCCTTTTCCCAACATTAATGCATCTGTCATGGGCATAAAAATTTTATTCTGGGATGGTTGTTTTATTCAAGTTCAAAAACTCTGATTTTAGAATATGCTATGTCATCTTTTGATGAAACTTCATTTTTGAAAGTTAAATTGACATGGGTGATTATCAAATTTCTAACATTTATTCCCATCAAGCTGTTTAGTCTGTCTTCTTCTCTCTCACTGGACTAGATATTTGTATTCCCCTTGTTTCTAGACGAGAAACCCTTCAGCTGTGATAAATGTGGAAAGACCTTCACTCAGAAGAGGCAGCTGAAAAGCCATTATAGAGTGCATACAGGTGAGAATCAAATCGCTCTGTCAGCAGCAGGTTATATCTTGTGTAATCACTATAATGGCTAAATGATGTTCTTCAATCTTTTCTTTACTAAAGTTAAATCATTACCAGAATGTGCTCAGTGTCATCACACGTTTATGGACACAGCTCAGCTGAAAAAGCATCTGAGAACTCACACAGGTGAAATCTGAAGCCTCAACAGATCTGTGAAACATTTCTGGTTTTTAAAATAATAATAATACAGTGTAAGTAGTGGCTAACATTAGTATTTGTATAAATATTTTTACAGGTGAGAAGCCCTTCACCTGTGAGATTTGTGGAAAGTGTTTTACAGCTAAGAGCACGCTGCAGACTCACATCAGGATTCACAGGTGAGAAATAACACCCCTGAGATTTTACCTGCAGGTAGTTAATTGATTTTCATTTCTAGTGTGGCTGATCAAAGATTAGGGCTGTTCTAATTGTTATTTATAATAGTAATACTAGAATATACCTTAATATTTTAACTGTGAAATTTTAGCATGTGAATTTTTTGACTGATTGCTTTAGATGTCTGGGCCACTGCTCACTGCTCCTCTTCAGTATCAGTTGTGTTGATTTGAGTAAAAAGGTCTAAAAAGCCACTCGCTGGTTAACACAGTGGAGCCTTTAGCAGCTTCAGGGTGTAGACAGAGCTAAATATTGGATATGCTAATATGTGGATTCATCAGGTGGGCATGTCCACAACTCAGAGTGAATGTTTGTTGCTTCATGTCTGCTGGATGTGTAAATTGGCACCTTTTATCTTGATTATACGCAGTTAAAGGCAGTAGCATATCAGGGTTGTTTGCAGTTGTCTGCTGCCTTCATGTGACCTAAAACATTGTTGCAGTCTTTTCTTCAGTTAAACTAATGAGTTGATATAGATGTCTTTGTGTGTGCATACACAATGTGTTGTCCATCATGGTCTTCAGTTAAAGGTCTTTTTTTTTTTTTTTTTTTCATGTAGTTTTTTTGATAATAGTTAAAGTGTTGTCTCACAGTCCCTTCAGTGTCATGGCGTTCTTGTTTACAGCCAAAGATGTGTAAATAGGAAATTTCTTCCTGAGCTGTTAGTTTGTCTGGGATTTTACTTGGATATAAAAAGACAAATAAGCAACTGATATTCCCATTTTTTTTTCTTTAGCAATTTCTTGGTAATATTCAGAGATGACTAGTCAGGTGTGTGTTTTTGTCACCTTTGAATATATTTAAATTTTTGCTTTTCCATATATCATGCCAGTCTTATTCATACATCTCCAGGCCTGAATGACTTTGTGACATGGACAATAGTGACTAGTGTAGCCTGTTCTGTCTGTGATGTGATTATATTTAACCGGCTCAAGTAAATGTATGTATTGTTTCTCCTTCTGCAGGGGTGAAAAGCCATATGACTGCAACATCTGTGACAAGTCTTTCTCAGACTCTAGTGCGAGAAGACGACACGTTGCCTCCCATTTGGGAAAAAAACCCTTCACCTGTTCCTTGTGCAGCCTTTCATTCACACGCCTGGACAATCTGAAAACGCACACCAAATCCCACAACAAGGAGAGAGCTGTGTCATCAGAGGCCTCATCTGATGCAGCAGGAGCAGGTGCCCAAGCATCACCAGAAGTGCGCAACATCCTGCAGCTGCAGCAGTTCCATCTACCCTCCAGCTCTGAGCGGGAGATCCAGCTGGTGGTGACTGGAGACGTAAGTAACATTAATTTTGTCCCGGGTCAGGACCAGGAGATTGGCATCATCACCACAGAGGAGGAGACCGGAGAATCAACCCACTCTAGACTCACCCTTCTCACACAGTCGTCTGGACATGTGCAGAATGTGGCTCTGGTCACTCAGGAAGCCGTGTTGGACCAGACTCCTCAGATTCAGACTATCAGTATGTTGGAGGGACAGGTGGTGCACCAGCCTGAGCCGATGCATGTTATCACTCTGACTAAAGAAACAATGGAGCAGCTACAGGCCCACCATGATCCTCCACAGCCGCGTCAGATGCTGCACGAGCCCATTGAGGAGCTGGCTGTTGCAGAGGAGACCTCGCAACCACAAGTGAGCCGAGAGCACCACAGCCAAGCCATTCATATCAGCAGCCAGGGCAGCCAACCCATCTCCATCAGCCAGCCCAGTGAGCAGATCTCCAGCCACCACATTCGGGGACAGACTTTTCAGATTCAGGCGGGAACCGTCTCTTACCTGTATACCACCGGGCTGCAGGATAGGTGAGTGTGAGCATCTGGCGTTGCTAAATCAAAACTGCTGCATCACATGTCATAGACAGACGAGACTTAAATCATTTTTAAAGGAAATATTTTTACTGCTACTATTTTTAATTGTGCATTTAAAAAAATCTCTTAATCATTTTCCATTAGCTAACCATATTTTTACACTTTGAACACTTCTTTTCTACTACGCCCCCTGTTGGATTCAAGCATGATTGATGCTGAATACTTTTTTTAAACGTTGATTTATTTGCTTGTATTTTGTCATGTAAACATTAAGGGCTTAATTTTTTCAGTAATACAATAAAATGTTTGCCTAAATTAACCACATTCTCACTGATGATTTTACAGTTTCATGTGAGTAGATCTAAAGACCCATTAGAGGCTTTTGGAAATGGTCAGCAGTAAAATAAATGCTATCACAGAGGTTCCAAGACAAGATTTTATTTTCAGTTGATAGTTACTCACATAGATGTGGCATTTGGGAAGTTCATGGCAATAGTAGAGGCCCTGTGATGGACTGGTGACCTGTCCAGGGTGCACCCCTGCCTTTCACCAGAGCTGGGATAGGTTCCAGCAGATCCAATGACCCTGAATAGGAATCAGTGGGTATAGATGACTGGTAAGATTACATTATTAAAAACCATCTACTGGACAATAAAATACCCCACTGTATGAAAATTTGCAAAATTTGTTTGTGGAAATAGAATAAATCAGACTTTGTTCACACTAAAATAAATAGAGATTGACCAGTCAGCACCAAAGCCACCACTAACTTCTAAACAATTACATATTTTACTGTTACAAAATCTTAATTGATTCAAAAAGGTTTGGAAACCTGTAAAACGAAGTTTGTAGGCAGAAATCTAAATGTACAGTCTTTACTTTACAGACATAAACCTGTTTCCAAGCTCAGCATTTTGAATCATTTCTTATTCAATACAAACCAGTCACACTGATCCACTGCAGCGTCTCACAGGTCCGGTAACGGCTGTGCAGTCAGGACATGCAGGTGAGAAGGCCCCTGTCACAGAAACAAAGTTCTGTGTGATCTGAGTGTTGGTTATGTATTTATCTAAACAGTGATACAGGCTGACAGTGACTATAATCCCAAACAGAACATCCTGTGCTCTTCTTGTTAATGTACAATACATGAATGTCAATAAATCGGTTCTATCCTGACCTGTGTCTGTTGTGCTTTGCCTGTGTTTCTCTAGTCACCACACTGAAACTACAGCAACATTCAGAGTTTGAGCTTTAGTGAAATACACTGTGCTGTGTGTCTCACTCACTCACCACTTTGACTCTGCCTGTTGTGTTTGAACGGCTCCTGGCTGTCCCTGTTCTCTGCTGTCTTGGCTCTGCAGCCAAGTCCTGAAGCGTTGTGTAGTTTGTGAAGCTGCCAAACCCCACTTTGTGTAGACCTGACACACAAACAGAACAGAGACTCATCTTTACTGCAGGACAAAATCTAATCTATAAGCACTGTACTGGGTAGAGGCCAGATTAAAATACCTGCTGAGGGACTCCTAGTGCTCAATCTGCTGAATGACAGCGTGTAGTAACTCCTGCTCTGCCCTGTGATGGAACAGTTGAAGAGAGAACCGGGAGTGAAATGTCGTGTCAAAGCAAATGGCCTCTCAAATACTGGTGTGAGAAACTGTCAGGTATCCAGAAAGGCACAGGAGCTGTCAGTTGGTCTGTGTGTGAGGTGTGTACCTGTTGTAGAAGTGCACCTGGAGACAGCTGCTTCCATGTCGTTCACCTGGTTCTTCAGCTTATCCACTTGCTGAAAGGCTTCTTGTTTGAGGCAGCGCTCCTGCTGCAGCTGGCCCCTGACCTGCAGCCACACAGTACAGTTAAAAGAAAACATTCAGCTAGATGTTCCTTTTTATTATTTAACCTTTCAGTTTAGTGTTTTCCATTTTTAGCCATGTTAGCAAAATAATTACTGCATCCTCATCGCATCAAACAGCAGAACAGAACAAACATGCTGTTTTTGTTTTTCCACATTAAATCAGTTTCATTGAAAAGAGATTTTAAAAAAAAAAAACATTCTAAAGCTAAAAAAATGTCATTTACAGTAGCTGTACTGTTCATCTGACAAGCCTTATTTTGTGTCTGCCAGTCTGTTCTGTGCAGCCTGTTTTTATTTGTACATCACTCATGCAGCACCGACCTGTCGGATCTCTCGGGCGCTGCGTTGCCTCTGTAACTGGCTCATCCTGCTTCCTCTGTCCAGCTGATCGCTGAGCACTCGCAGCTGTTTCTCTCTCTCCTCCTCCTCGGCTCTCATTCGCTCCAGGCTCTGCACTCTGTACCTGTCCAGCTCCTGCACACTGCGGGCCACCTGTGCAGACTGATGCCGGGCCACCTGGAGCTCCTCTGTCTGTGAGCAAGTAGCAGTGAGCGTTTAGTTCAAACATGGAGACTGCACTCAGCATATGTCCATAGTATCTCTAGTTATTCTAGTAAAAATGCCAAATCTCAGTTTCTTAAGTGTGATGAAACAAGATATATGTTACTTCAGGCTTTGGGAAATTCTGGTGACCAATAATCGATTATGGGAAAATACAGCACAGAACCTTGTAGGTGTGTTTTAACGATAAGCTTTCTGACTTATCAGCATATGTCGGTTTTGCTCTCTAGTTTCTTTACGTCTGAGCAGCTGTGAAGTGTAGACGAGGCTTCTTGTACCTTCCTGCTGAGCAGCTTCTTGTTGCTGCTGCACTCGGCCTGACACTGGATCAACACCTGCCGGGCAGTATCCAGCTCCGCCTGCAGGAAACCCACTTTGGCCTCAGATATCATCTTCACTCTCAGAGCCTCGCTGCGACTGGCGATCTCCCTCTGGGCAAAAACAAAAAACCTTCTAACCATGACCATAATCTCTGTAATGTTCCTTTTATGATCACTTTCCTGATCAGCGTTTGACCTTTTGTGGTTGAGACAAATAGATTTGGATTCATGTTTCCTTTTCCTGGTTTGCAGTCGAAGATTCTGATTTCTGAACACTCAATATATTTTCATGGTGCTTGCTGACCTGCTGGGTGTGAAGCAGCTGTCGGTGAAGCTTCTCCTGGTCGACCACCTCCTTCCATCGACTCAGAGCCTTCAGTTTACAAAGCAGTCCGGTCAACTGTTTGTTCTCCACCCACAACTCATTAACTTCTTCTTTCTAGCAAACAGGTGCAACACATTTGTGTTAAAATTAAAATGTTCACGTGCACAAGAGAAATGTACATTATTCTGCTGATTACAATGATTAAAATGATTAAAACACATGAAAGCCTTGAGCTGTGAGTCTGGATTCCTGTACCTGTAATTGTGCATCACTGTCTTTGGGGCAGCCGTGCTTCATCTTGAGCTTCATAATCCTGTCCACTCCTTCCCTTCTTATTCTGTTCACCATCTCGCTCACATCCTGCTCCATCTGTCGGTGATACTCATCGAGTCTGGCCTGAGGATCAATAAGAGTTTTAACCAGCTCAGTTAGGGAATAAGATGAAACTGGAATTCAACAATTGCAGACTCATAAAATACAGAGAAGAAGAGAAAATGAACATTTACAACTAAAATCTTAAAAAAACAAATAACACAAACCTAGTATGTATTTAAGAAGCATAGTATACATTATGAACTCTGAACTCTAGTCATGCAATGTCAGAAAATACTTCTAAGGCCCCATGAACTGTACAGATAGATGGACCAAGGAATTAGGCTCTAGAGCTGCAGTCATCATTTGGAAATTAATTTAATTCAATTAATTTCTCACTTTTAGCTGGATGCAGGTGGAGAAAAGTTGTCGGACCAAAGGGTCGTAACGTTCTTTAAATTTCAGGCTGAGTTGTTCTTCTAGAGATCTCCTCTCTCCTTCCAGCTGAGCCACCCGAGCCTGCAGCGCTGAGATCTCCAACATCATCCCACGACATGCAACAGACACCTGTTGAACAAAAACACACTGTGCTAATTCACTTTGACTTACTGGTGAATATTCTGGGGTTAACAGCTCAATAGCAGCAGAAAATTACAAAGTGCAAAGTATGAACATAAAACAAAATGTTAGATTTCCAACCTCGTTGTGAGAGCTGTGTGTCTGAGAGTCCTTAAGATTCTTTAAGTCCTGCAGATGGAAAATGAACAAGAGCATGAAGAGAATGAACTCATAACAGTCACCACAATTCAAACGCAAGCCTTAAATACTTTCATATAATTGCATGTGCTGCTCTAAATACTTGATGACTGATAACAACAGGTCTTTACTGGCACAAACTCTCCACAGCAAATTATTTATCTGCAGTGTTCAAACTTGTCTTAGGACTGAAAACTCTGTTTTATCTGCTGCCTTTGAATAATTGTTCATCTTTGTTTTCTTAATGTGCTTTTATGTTTTATTTTAATTTACTTGATTTAAATGTATTTTATGTTAAATGTCTTTATTTTTAAATGCTCTTTTCAATGCTTTTAATGTAATTATATGCCTTGTAAAGCACTTTGAATTGCGTAGTGTATGAAAGGTGCTATACAAATAAATTTGCCTTTGCCTTTAGTTTTAAAATGTCTGACTGATGATGTGACGTTATGATCTGACACATGTACCTGTTCTTTCTGATAGAGGAGCTGAGTCTCCTGCTGCAGGATTTGTTCATAAAACTGTGAGTAAAGCAGGAACCTGTGACGCTCTCGCTCCATCAGAGAAGAGCCCAGGTGAGTGAGACACTGCTGGAGATGATCCTGAGAAACCCTCAGCTGAAAGAAGATACACTCAGGATGACAACTTCCATATGAACGGAAAGACAGCAGTTTATAATGCAGCATTAAAAACTGTTAGTTAGCAGGTCTGCATGCAAAGTAACAAAAACTGAACTAAAATAAATCTGGATGTCTGTATCTACACAGAAACACTGTGGAAAAGCTAAATCAAAGTGTACACTGTGTGTTGTTACTGTGCCACACTGGATGTTTCCCTACCTGTCCCTCAGCCTCTTCAGCTTCTTCCATCAGCTGCTGGATGAACGTTTCCACAATCTGTGGTCGCTCAGGGGACAAACTGTACTTCAGAGGGGTTTTCTTCCACAGCTCTGACCAGAGACAAAGTCCTTTCTTTACTGTGACTGCAGCTCTCCAGTTTTTATTAGTGTTAAGTCAGTGTTAAGGTTTTTTTACCTGTAGGAAGGCACGTGTCTTGTCTCGTACGCTCTGAAACCACCAGCGTCAGCTCTCTGTTGATCCTCCCCAGCACTGCTCTGATCATGTCACACTCTGTGATCTCCAGCAGTTTGTGAAGCTGAGACATTTGATAAGGCAGTGAGGTGTTTTGTAAGACATCAAGGGACGTGCAGTTAGTATTAGTACTTGTACCTGCCAGACTTTCACATCAACCTCTGAAGCGTCAGGAGGAGGCAGCAGGGACTGTCTGCCAGAAATGAAGATCTCATAGTCGCGCTCTTTACCCATGTGCTGAGCCAGAGCTTTCATACTGGGGTGGAAGATTTCAGCCCTGTAAAGAAAACACAAGATAAAGATGACATTTAAATAAAACATTGTTTTAGCTAGCCAATGTTTAAAAAGTAATGTTGAACTTGAGATCTTTGGTAATGACCATAAGGTCCTTCAGCAGCAGTTCTGGAGCTTTCTATCATATGACATGTTCTTCTTCACCATATGGATTTTAAAATCTTTTCCATGTTTTGTTGAGGTTTTAATTAGTGTTGAAGTATAGAACATAGAAGGAAAGCTGACGGCTTCAAAGATTTAAAAATCTATTTCTTGTGGCTGAACTGGCTGAGCCATATTACCAACATGTGTTTACAGCTCTGTCTCCATTAAGATTCTCTGTTTCTGAGCTTCTCACCTGTAAAGTTTGACAAACTCCCGATACACACTGGCCGTATTGAAATTCTCTACACCCAGGCGTCTGCGAGCCCAGCTCTCTTTGAAGACCTGGAACTGCTTCGTCAACAGAAGGTAACCTTTGAGCACAGACTGGACTTGAACTGGATCCTGAAGAGGAGCAGTCTCTGAGCAGCTTTTATCCCCCTGGAATCAAGACATAATATGGGATACAGTGAATTATTATTTGTATTTATAGGTAACCCAAGCACCTAGCTGAGTGTTCATTTCTGTAACTACTTATAAAAGTGTGTTACTTCATTAGATTTCCCATCATGCAGAAGGTCATCTTTGTTGCCATGGAGACGGACAGGCGCTGCCTCCCTTCCGCTGTTCAGGACGTCCTCCATGAGCAGCGACACCCCGAGGACGGCTGCATTGGCCTGCAGTCTGCTGCAATCACTCAGACCGCTCAGACACAACTGCAGACAAACACAATCCCTGTGTTTTTATACAACTTAGTAAAAGATGTTCTGCCACTCTCCACGTCTACTTCTCCCTTCACCAAGCTGCTGAAAACACTTCATATTAAACATGTACTGGGATGACCAAACATGTAAGGTAAGATCTCAGATGTTGCACCTGCATGCAGTATTCGATGGGTGGGACGTCCCAAACACGCAGAGAGAACAGTCCATGACAGCCTATAAAACTCCTCCATGGATACATCATCCGTGCCTGCAGAGGAAGACAACATGAAATTTCCACTCTTCTTCACATTTTATCCTAAATAATATGATGCAACACTCTCTGACATCCCAAAATGAACCCACCTGACAGCTTTGAGTCTCTAGAGGTCGAGGAACAGGCAGCGAGAGACTGAACACATCAGTCTGAACAGTGTCACTGAGCAGGGGGAGGGCAGTCGCCATGTTGTCACTCACACTCTGGCAAGAAGCAACATCCCCAGAAGAGAGGAACGCCTCCCTGACCACAGGCACAGATAAGTTTGATTAATTTTCTTTAGGAGGCCGATTATGCAGACCAGCAGGACAGAAACCTCATTTAAACCTCATGCTGTGTTCACCCACTACTTTGTTACGACCAGGTCAAATGTACATCGTCTTTAGAAAGAGGAAAATACAATGAAATGAAATATCAGATAAAGTGTGCGGACTTTTCCTCTTTCCTAAGCAGGACTGTTTTACATGATGTGGTAAACAGAAGAGTATCAGGACTATGGGGAAAATGCAAAGTCATTACATAGGAGAAGCATAGGCAGACAGGACATGGATTCAGTCTTCACATACACTGACCTGATGAGGTGTCTGACAGCAGTATCAAACTGCAGGAGGACGACCTGCCTGCGCAGCTGCAGCAGATGAGCCACTGACTCTGGGCTGCTGGGATTAGACAGTCGGTCGACCTGCTGCTGGATCTCCAGCAGCTCTGCTCCTGTAGAACAACCAGAGAGGAGGAGTCAGAAATGTAATAGGATATAACATGTGCTATAAATACAATAACATCATATTCAGTATATATATGAAATGATAACGTGACTGTATGACTGCATCATTACATCCAGGGGAAATATTCAAGCTGTCTCATCCTTCCAGGCAGATGGACTGGCATGTTTAGATAACACTTGACTGTGCAACTTACATTTGTGGACCCATCAGTAATTCTAGTGAAATTGCAGAAGACAAATTCATCTTTTATCATTCCTGCCAGTGAACATATATAATGGCGCCACCAAACATTAGTATTAGCACCAGTGTTTCCAGGTATAAACCTGTTGTGCGTCCAGCTGTGAGACTCTGTGGGATCCACCTACCGATGCCTTCACTGCCTCCCCAGTCAGCTGTGAGACATGAGCTGGGTCCTTCCCTGCAGCTGCAGGAGTCGTCTGTGTTTCCCAGGCTGGAGAAACTAACCAGGTAATAAATAATGTCATGAAGAGCTGAAACTATCTGCAGCGTGTGATGGACAGCCTCAGAACATGCCTGTTAGAATTAGAACAGAAGGGCAAACAAATAATCTAAATTTTGGAGACATTAAACATTATGAGAAAAGTGAATTAAAGATACACACACAAGGTTTATAACTTGTTGAAATGGCACTAATATTTACTGATGTACCAGGTCTGTGCTGCACCACTTCAAAATGATTCAAAGTCTTGGGAAATGCATGAAAGTGAAAGTAGCTAAACATATAACCTGCTGTGCTGCCATATTCATTTTAGTGGTAAGTGACACAGTCTCACTTTAACGTCTTGTTCTTTGAACATGTGAAGCACTTCAGAGAAGTGAGGTATGAACCACAGGTTGAGAAGAGTTTTTCCGTCTGCAGACATCAACTGCTCCGGCCGACGCTTAAAGGTTCTGTTGGAGGGAAAATTTTAATCTATGGTCACAACTAAAGAAACACAACACATTAGTGTTTTAATGTCAACACCTGGACTTGCATGATGGGTCAGTGGAGCCATTTATCTTTTTTCAATGAATGTAACATCCAACACCACAGTGAAAATTATTGGACTTTGTTGTCCTATCTTTGACATTTTACACATGAAAAGACACGAGACATTACTCTATGATTTTGCACATTAATAACCCATAAAATGTACACTGGTTGTACCTGGGGTCAGGGCGAAGGTCAGCTCCTGAATCCAAAATAACCTTGAGCTCACTGGCTTGGCCAATCATGAAGTGGGAGTGACAGATGGAGGGGATGCCGTCCAGAAGGGAGGTTAGACTGTAGTAATATGCAACAATCTGAGCTCTCTCAAAATACTGAGCCATCTGTGTGTTGACTCTGTGGAAAAACAGACAGACACAGTGTTTAGCTCCAACATGCACTTATGTACAGTGATATATATATATATATATATATATATATAGTTCTTGTCTTGTAAGAAAGGAAGGAAGCCGTTTGTCAAGGACGTACTTGTTGAGAAAGTCGATTATGAGCGCCCTTTTGATCTTTGCTGCTTCCTCCTGCAGTGTGAGAGAAATGAATTCATTGTATTATCCTGCTCAGCTGCCTGAGAATCTACCACTGTGTGCAACTAACTCACTGGGGTTTTTAGAAGACCCCCCAGGGCCTGTTTCTGCCTCACAAATGAATTGAGCATCTCGTCACGCACACCCACTTTTTCCAGCTGGATGGACACAAAGGCTTCCATCAGCCTGGAGAAACAAACAAGACTCTGTGTTTTAAAGAGTCAGCACAACAGTGTGGTATAATCTGTTCTTCAAGTGGGGAGATGTACCTTTGTTTCGAGGTGGTGGGAGTTCTCATGGAGTATTTGGAGAGTGAGGAGTTTGAATTTTCCTGCAGGCTGTTGGTTTCGCTTCCAGGTTTGGAGTCGGATGTTGTAGATTTTACACCTTCATGGGAATGAGGGGCATCTTTGCCCTGAATATGGAAACAAAGAACTAGACACTTTTGTAACCACTCTTTAATCTTCAACAACATGCTGCATGTTATAATTGTACTGTTATATTCTAGGTTTTTTTATGTGAAAAGTAACAAGCAACTGTAAAACAAATATGGTTGATAAATTGTGATGCTGAATGTATAACATTTGCAGAAAGTAGCATTAAAGGGAAACTCCAGTACATTATTCAAATGTGCTTCATTATTTTCCATGTTGAATAAAACCAACCTCAGCTGAAGACGTCACATTTTCTGCCCAATAGCACAGACAGGCCAGTTTCACAGCACTGATCAGGGCGTTCTTCTGTGTAACCTGACAGGCCAGTGACACCTGAAGATTCTCAATACTTTGTTTGTTCATCAGCTAGTAAGATAAAGAACAGAATCTATTTTATTGTTTTATTTATCCATTTATTATCCATTATGCACTGTTATTTTATTTGAACATACGTGAATGACTGCCTCTGCAGAGCTGAAACTAAACCTCCCGATTTGGTTCTCGTCTACTTCCTGGATGCTCAGGGGCAGGTGGGACGGGGTGAACCTGCAGGTGATGGTGCCTTGTTATTGCTGTTCAAACATACCTGAGAGCTCTCAGAGAAAAACACAACTAGCGGTGCACATGTGGAGTGGCAGAGCTTAGAAGGCAAACTGTGCAAACTGCATTTCTTTAAAGACAAATGTGAAAGTTGATTTACAGCTAAAAAAAAAAAAATCGTTACCTGTCCACAGAGCTGTCGTCCTCCAGCAGTGCTGTGATGAAAACAGGCCTCTGCTCTGTTCGGCCTTTCAGTTCAGCAGCTTCAAACTGCACCGGCCGCAGGTAAAGGTGAAACTCACTGAAGCCAAACTCTGCCGCCACATTTCTGTACAACCTGGAAAGAATTACTGAAAGTTAGAGACTGACTTGATACTGAACATCTGGATATGCAGTAGTGTTGCTACAACAATAGAGAAACGACTGTATTGACACTAACTGTATTGTTACATAATGAAAGCTGGACTTTTCTACCAGGATATTTCTAGATTTGTTTTCTTTGATTCATTTTTATGTGGTGGGCTAAAAGTTAGAGACTGGCTTGTACCCACAGCATGCCCTCATTTTTATAATTACATTCATGTCTAATTCTGACGAACTATAATTGGGTGTGACACAACAGTTACTTGATTGTTGTTTATTGTTATTGATGCCAATTTTGTCAAGACAATCCTGAAAAAAAAAAGGTTTTCCTTTGCATTTTTTCAATTTTTTTATGATCTGGAAAATCACAGAACAGCTTTCTACCCTGGTGCAAGCTTTTTCTTAACTGTGCCAGATGTGCGGTCTCTGAGGCAGACTCCAGCAGTCGATGCCGGATGGTGACGAGCTCCAGCAGCTTAGAGAAAGTTTTCACTGCATCTGACTGATTCTCTTGTCCCTGTTTCACGTCCTTCTCCTCTGCAGATCTTACTAATGACAGCCCAACCTTTTGGACAGAAATCGGGTCCTCGAAAAACACATCTGAGAACAACTAATAGTGGATAAAAAGAAATGTAATATATTTGCTTCTTTATTTCATGTGAATTGATTTGAAAATGTTCCAGAGAAAGAAAAACCTACATCGTTCTGTATTTGAGAGCTGTAGGATGCTCCAGGTGAAGCCAGGCTGTTCCAGCTCTGCTGGGCCTGCTGCAGGAGTTTCTGCCTCAGGACGAGTTTGTCAGAGACACTGGTGGCTCGATGCAGCTGACAGAGTTCAGTGTGAGCTTGGATTAAAACATGATATACTGCAGAGGCCAGACAGAGGGACGGGTGAACCTCCAGGAGGAATACATTCATCAGAGCAGGGCTGCAAAGACGACACGAGGAGGAGAATGTGGAGTCATTTTGGGAGATAGCAAATCCAGGGCAGTAAGACTGACTGTTGTATTTACTTGCCTGCTGCCTCCAAGTGATACCAGATGTTTTGGAATGTAGTTCAGTGGAAGACCATAGTCATCGATCGAGCCTTTGCTGCTGCCTCTCCAGACGCGTTGGAGGTACCGTCGCTGTTTTTCAATCTGAGGAGATTAACAACATAATCTGTCACAACATGTCAAAGAGCAAACTCTCAAGGAGAAACTAAATAAGGCGTATCCACCCTTTAAGGTACCACCATAAATTCACTGTGTTGCTGATTTGTTTTCACCTGATTGTCCAGGATGTCTCTGATCAGCTGTTTGTGACTTTGTAGGCAGTCTATCTCTGCCCGGTAGGTCTGGACAAAATAATCCTGGCTTAGGTCCAGCAGCGGTCTGCTGTGCATGATGTCAGTGATAACCTGGGCTAATGCAAACTTCTCCTCAGTCCCAGCTGCATGCTGGTAAGCTTCATAGTAACAGTTTATGATCTGGAAAAAGCAAAAATGACAAGAAAAAATACAAGCAAATGCATATTTCCAGTAAAGAGACATGAGCAACACTTTTTAGTTGTCACTATACCTGAACTTTGCTGTCCATAAACTCAGTCTCACATGTCCACAGGTCGAGAAGAACTGCGACACGGTCAACATCTGTCCCGGCCCAGGAGTTAATGACTGCTGTCGAGGTGGAGACACTTTCAGTGTTTCCCATTTTCTTAACCCTATGTCTCTGGATAAAATGTGAGCCAACCAGAAGAAGTTCACTCTTCAGATCCTCCAGGTCCTTCAGAGCAGCATCATACACAATGTAAAAACCTCTCTGGTCCTGAGTGTGGATGAAATGCTGCTCAGAGCTATAGAAATCATGAAGATTCTCCACCTCTGCAAACTCCATGAACTCTGAGCAATGGATCTGTAAAATAGAAAACATCGTAGATTGATATATACAGGAGGAGACTCACAGACAGGTGTTTATGTTTAAAGCTTTTACAAAAGCGCTGTAGAACACACAACAACAACACAACAGTAGAAATCCTGGTGTGTAAACAACACAACACACCATGTAGTCAACAGGACTGTTGTGGCTGTGCTGCAGCGAACCGACACCTCCTGCCTCTCCTCGTCCTCCTCTAGCTGCGTTCATCCAGCCTGTTTCCTCTGCTGTGCTGCACAGCTCGCCCTCCTGCAGCCGAAGGCCTGCCAGGTCAAAGGTCAAAGTCCTCTCCACAGAGCGCAGGTAGTTTAACATCCCAAGAGCAATACGCTGCAGATGGGAAAAAGGCTACTGTTAACATTTTAGTGCACAGCCACATTAAGATTCCTAACCAGCTGATGCTGATGTCAACAAAGCCTTAGTGATTGATCAGTCACTGATATTCAGGACATTTTACACTGACTTTGTTGTAGAAAACATCATCCAGAACAAACCTGCAGACACATCAAAAAAGCTACAACTACTTTCTGCCTCACCTGGAGCTGTCTGAGTTTGAGATGACGCAGGTAAATCAGGGACAGGTAAGCGCCTCTGGTTACAATAGGATCTGAGGTTCCTTCCTCTAAAATGTCCTCCAGACCCAGAAGGTGCAGGCTGTCCTCAAAAGAGCACCTGTGTTTCATAGAAACAACGGCAATCACCTCGGGGTTTCATTGAGAAGCAGAAAGCACATGAGGTTGATAAATGTTTGGAAATTTTACTTGATAGGTGAGTGAACAACACTCATTTCCAGTCAAACAATTAAAACACATGCTGGAACAGTCTTCTTTGGAAAAGTAAAACCTACCTTTCATTTGCTGCAGTAGAAGTTTGAGTCTTCAGATTCCCACTGGGTGACTGACCATGTGTTTCCTAACAAGACAAATGTAAATGTGACATATTAGCAGAACTGAGAAAAGCAAAGATATTTTTGTATCTGAGCAGAAAACAGAACAATACATGCCTGAATTAAGCTTGTTGCATTATAAATACTCATCCAGATCTCTGAGACTCTGGGGTGTTTGGTCTCACTGCTGTGTGATACAGAAGAGGTTGGTGTAGCCTGTGTCTCAGCAACATGTGCTGCATGTTCTTTAAGAGCTGCAGCAACATGGAACAGATCTGGAACCTGATCAGACACACAAAAAAGAAATGTCAACATCCGATATAATCACATTAACGCACTGAAAATAATAATTCAATTCCATTTATTTGTATAGCAACAAATCACTGGGCACTTTACAAAGAAAGAGACCCAACAAATCCCTTATGAGCAGCACTTGACAACAGTGAAGAGGAAAAACACCCTTTAACTGAAGAAACCTCCAGCAGAACCAGGCTCAGTGGAAAGTTTTAAGTCTAAGCTTAAAAGTACAGTGTCTGGCTCCTGAACCTAGACTGGGAGCTGGTTCCACAGGAGAGGAGCTTGATATCTAAAGGCTCTATTCATCTCATTCTACTTTTGGAAACTCTGGGAACCACAAGTAGACTCTGAGAGCTAAGTGCTCTATTGGGATGATGTGGTACTATGAGGTCTTTGAGGTATGAAGGAGCTGGATCAGTGATTTCTATGCGAGAAGGATTTTAAATTCTATTGTGGATTTGACAGGGAGCCAATGAAGAGAAGCTAACACAGGAGAAATATGATCTCTCCTCCAGGACTCTGGCTGCAGCATTCTGGTTTAACTGGAGGCTTTTAATGGAGATACTGGGACATCCTGATAGTAATGAGTTACAGTAATCTAGCCCTGAAGTAACAAATGCATGGACTAGTTTTTCTGCTCATTTTGAGGAAGGATGTTTCTAATTTTGTCAGTACTGTGCAGGTGAGAGAAGGCAGTGCTAGACATTTGTTTTATATGTGAATTAAAGGACATATCTTGGTCAAAATGAAGGTTTTTCACATAAATGCTGGAGGCCAGTCCTGTTCCATCTAAATTAGTCATATAGAGAGAAAATTACAGGGTCAGTTTTATCAAAGTTACATACCTCAACATTAATTTTAGTGACATTGCCACCGACGTGAATAACAGTGTAACCATATTTCCGATCAGACTCAGCCTTCAGCTTCAGATCTGACTCGATGTGGTTCTGGCCCCAGGAAACTTCAGGCTGGAGCTGCCAATTAGAGTCGGTTCCTCAGCGGGTGTGTCGCTTAGTGGGGAAATCGGTCAGAAACGTGAGCAGGCGGGTGATGAGCCGTGGGCGTATGCTCAGCAGGATGTTTCTGTCCGAGAGCTAACAGGCTCCACAGCCGCTAACGAGGCTAAGCTAGCTGGCTTTTGTTCGAAGCTGCGGAGCTTCCAACTTCTCGCCTCCAAAGCCACCAGACCCTCACACTTATTCCAGGTCTTACTGTGACTAAAGGAGGCAGAGGAAAAACTAAACATGTGGCACAAGGAGCAGGACAGACAGGGAGAGGCCATGCTAGCAGCTAGCTGAGCTAACTGGTAGGCTAACGAGTCGGAAGTAAGAAATAAAGTCTGATAACAACAGGAAGTACTGGGAACTTGACTAGTACAGGAATATGTACCGGTCTGTGACTTGTTGTACTGAGAATCTAGTTAGTTTTTAGGTGTGTCAGACTGCAGCTAACCTATGAACGAGCTGTACAGAAACACGCTCCGCACTACGCGCGACGTGGCCTAGCCAGGAAACACGTCACCATCAGCCACCGTCAGTATCATTCATTCATTCATTTATTATCTATACCCACTTATTCCTATTCAGGGTCCCAGGGATCTGCTGGAGCCTATCCCAGCTCTCTTTGGGTGAAAAGCAGGGGTACACCCTGGACCAGTCCATCACAGGCCCGTCAATAACATATTACACAAATACATTAATATCTAATTCCACTTTAGGGAGAGGCAGAGAAAATCGACAAGTCAGCAGAAATACCTGAAGAAACCTGCAGTGCATTTTTAGCAGCTCATCGACATTTTTGTTTTCCTTCAGCTTCATGATGCACTTCTGCTGCCATGGATCTAATCTGGGTTTCACCTTTAAAAACAAGAGATCAAAAAACAAAACAGTCCAAAACTTCTGTCCCACCAAAAGACTCTGAAAATCAGATTTTCACAAATGTTACACAGAGAAAAGGTACTTGATTGATATTTTTTAATTCCTGAAGTAAAACATTTTTCTCTTCCTCTTACTGCTCTTTAAAAACTAATGCCATCAGTTCCATCCATCCATTTTCTATACCAGCTTATTCCTTAACCAGGGTCCCAGGGATCTGCTGGAGCCTATCCCAGCTCTCTTTGGGTGAAAGGCAGGGCTACACCCTGGACAGGTCACCAGTCCATCACAGGGCCACATAGAGACAAACAACCTCACACACTCACACTCACTCCTATGGGCAATTTAGAGTCACCAATCAACCTGACATACATGTTTTTGGACTGTGGGAGGAAACCGGAGTACCGGGAGAATACCCACGCAAGCACAGGGAGAACATGCAAACTCCACACAGAAAGGCCGGGTTGCGAACCCACGATCTCCTTGCTGTGAGGCAACAGTGCTGCCATCAGTTCACATATACAAATTTCAATAAACCTCAAAAATGTTTTTGGACTATTAGACCCAGTTTTTACATTAATATTACCTGTATGAAGGGGATCCAGTTGGCCTCCTCCTTCAGCGCCATGCTCGCACTTGTCCTCCCCCACTGGGTCTCTTTGACCTCTGAACCATTTAAGTGAGGAAATGTTTTCATCTGCTCTTGTTGTCTGAATATTGTTCTGAACTCCCTCCACACCTGAGGAGACAGTGGCAAACATCTGATATATCAACTTTATATTTATGCAGATTAGTGTGCATAAGTTTTCTAATCTATCAAACAACAATACCATGCTGAACAGTTCCATCTCATCTGCAGTGGTCTTGAGTTTCCCAATGTCATGGGACAGGTGGAAGTAGGTGATCAGTGACTGCAGCTCAGTTAGAAACTCCTCCAGGTGAACAGTGTGCAGGGGAACAGGATCCGCCAGTCCGGAAACTCCTGGAGTTTAATGTTTTCATTAAAATAACCCCCTGGCCTTAAAATGTAACATTTTTAGCCCGAATACTAAAAGCAACACAAGGCATGAATAAAAAAGGACAGAAGAGCAGGGTATGTAGCATTTTTCAGCTTTAGTCATGTTACATTGACATATTTCTGCTGATTCCTTCTGAATTTCGAGGCTATTTGTAGTTCGTTTCTCACCATCAGCGTGTTGAGTCTGGCATAAAGTTCCCTCGTCCTTTTTGAGTGTTGGCTGAAATTCTTTACGTTCCCTTTCACATGCTGGTATATAGTGCAGTATCTGTAAAAAAAGTTTTTTAAAAAAGGTTTACTTCCTTAAATATGCATTGCACACACATTCAAACAAACAAATTTATATTTTCAATAAAATACCAAACACCTTGTATAACAGAAACTGATGGTGGCTTTTACCCTGACAAAGTTGTGAATGGTCTGAGCAGAGTGCAGATGGCAGACGAGCCACCGGAGGTAGATGACCACGTCATCCTGAGTGAGCAGGTCAGCGGGGTTTCCTCGGCCGGTGAGGACTTTCTCTCTGCTCGCTGCCAATCTGCGAGCTCTCTGAACAGCGTCCTCGTACTCGCTCGTCAAATATGACACGTGATCCTGAGAGCAAACAGATGAAAAATAATATGTTCTTAGCAACAAGCTCACAATGAGCAACAACTGAAGAGAGAAAACAGAAGAATGGATGTTTCTGTAAATTACTATTTCCTATTTATTATTTTCTATGTTCATGAAAATAAAGCTCATATCTTGTAATTAATGTTATGGCAACACATTTCATATTTTTGAATTAGGAAAAAGGAAAATTTCAAAAATCTGTTTTTGTCAAGAAATAATTTCCTCCAATATTTGTGTTATAAAAAGGTACTGTTTTGAGTATTCCTATGTTATGCTGTGGCTGATTGGCTTTACACTCTCCATTAATAATCTCAATACCTCTGCAGTAGCAGAGTGAGTGGACGAAGCACTAGAAGAAAACCTTGTGTCATAATAAGACAGTTTTAAAGTGCCTGCAAAACAGACTTTGCTTTTCTTTTCACCTTGTAATGAGGATAAAGCTTCTCAATGACGTTGGTATGGCGGCAAAATCTCCTCCATCGCAGCATGAGCAGATATTTCATCTGAGCCAGGTGATACAATCTGTCTGCAAAGAACTGTGGAGAAACAAATGAGGAAATTGTTTCTTTTATTTCCAGTCATTTGGTCAAGTTTGGTTTTATGGAGTATTTGTACCATCCTGACCTGGTGCAACAAAGGAGGCAAACTGTCAGGAGTGTACTCTAGATTCAGGCAGCTCTCCAGCTCCCTCTGCATCACATCTGCCGGAGACTGAACTGGCAAAACATCAGCCACCTGCAACCAGCAGGACAAAAGGCACAAACGCAAGCTGAAGTACATTTCTGAAAAGCCCAGATAACTTCAGGGCACATTAAGTACTATCCAGAGCCTCTATATTTCTCTTCCATTACCTCGAAGTGACAAATAAAATTTCCTCTGGATAAAGAAATAAAGATGCAGTCTCACCTGAAGCCCTCGCCTGAGTGCATGTTCCCTCTCCAAACGAAAATAGGAAACATCTTTTGGAGGTGGAACAGAACTGAAACAAAGTTTTAAAAGTCATTTTAAAATAGCTTTTGATCAAACTATTTGAAGTAAGACTATGAGACAATAAAAAACAAATCAAATGGAATAACAAAATTTCCTTCTGTGATATGATTGGCTAATAGTAATGCCATAAAGTCGTGTTTATAATAATAAATTAAATTTTATTTCATGGCGCCTTTCAAACTCTCAAGGTCACCTTACAGAGAGAAAAAGGAAGCATACAGCATGAAATACATAGAGTGTATACTGTATGTACATGTCTTAAACTTCAACTTTGAAGGGGGGCTGAGAAAACTCCTCCCTTCTGCTGTCAAACTCTGCATCTTCTAATCCCAGTAACACAGTTAAAAACAAACATGAGGTATTTTTTTACAACTGTAAAAAAAAAAAAAAAAATCACCAGACCTGTATGAAATACCAGATGCTGCTCTCTGTTGAAATCCACTCTCCTCTATTTCCACCCTGAGTGCTGAGAGTTGATGTGACAGCTCTGCTTCCATCTGCTCCACTTTGACAGAGGAGGAAACTCTGTACCGGTCACACATGACAGATCTTGCTCAGGACCAACATGTCCAGAAACTGAAAATGTTTAAAGCTACACCTCCTTTAGTTCTGCCAAATCTCTGCCTCCATGCTGACTTGTTGTGGTGTATCCATGGAGACAAGCATCCAAGCAGTGAGCCTTCCTGTTTCCTCTGGACAGGGACGCCATTCGACCTGTAGAGGGCTCCAAAGTTTCATTAGAGGCTTCCTTTTGTCAGGTTGTGGTTAATATGTCAGAGCTGCTGGGCCTTTTAGATACTCACCACTTCAACTGCAATTTCATGTAAAGCTATAAGTAAATATAAAATATACACAGTGCATCAAATGTTGAGCAGCTTGTGCCTCAGCAATGACACCTCCTTAGCAGTCAGTGGGTCCATTTCTCTTGGATACAGTGTATGATTGGTTCTCAGCTCATGATGTGATTATCCAATAGCAAATCACCTCCATGGTGCCTGCAGAGTCAAGTCTGCAGCTGTGTAGTTCCTCTAGGGACAGAAATAAAAGGAGATATATCAAAAGAAAAAAAAAACTGCAGACTTTGAGGTGTTCTTTAAGCTTTATTTACATGCACCATCTCTGATACAACCAGAATTAGAATTGGAATTACAACTGGCAATGTCAACTTGACATCTCTTTTTTGTAGGAGCAATAGGAAGAAATAAAGTATGGCTATTGGCAGTGAGTGTTACTCAAATTTAATGTAGGAAAAAAATAAAGAAGCTTTGTGTCAGATTTAAGATAAAATGATCCACATGACACTATAGAAATATTTGGAAGCACACATGCAGATGTTTTGGTTAAATAAAAAAAAACAAAAAAAAACAAAACCAAGTGAATAGGATTCAATATCTCTGTCATCAGGGTGTAACACTTTGATTTTCTCAGGTAGCCTGTGAGGCCTTTACAGTCCTGATTAATCCCATTTTGCCAAGGTCAAAATGTCGGACAGACCATTCAAACAAAAGTGCTTTTACACAGCTCTGGCCAGTGCACATGGTGAAAAACACCAAGCATCTCAACAAGATAAACTTAGAGAAACTCAGGCATGTATGTACGTCTTCTTACACCGTTAAATTCAATTAAGTGAGAAGACACATTCGATGAAACCTCCTTCATCACTGACATCTGTTAAAAAATGTAAACAAACAATATAATCCTGCTGTTCCTACAAAAACTGTGCTGATGTTGCAATTTTTTCCCCATTTTACCACTGGCTCATAACATTTATACTACACTATCCTCTCATTCTCACTTATTTAAATGCAGAAATATTTTGGCAATATTTAAAATACTGTGGTTGTTTCTTTCTCAAATGGCAAAATTTGCTCTAAGTTACTTTACAAGCTCCTCTCAAAATTGGAAACACCATTTTCCCCAGCACCTGCTATAGTGCTGATAACAAAGGGGAGGCTACTAATGACGCTCCATCTGCAGCCACTCCCTGCTATCTCTAATTTATAGCACCAAGAACTCCTTCAACTTAAACACCAGAATATTGGTAGTTGAGTGTCTGCAAGTGTAGATATTTTAATCCAAATAGTCTTAAGTGTTTTCTAAATGGTGTCAACTAGCACTAAATCATGTTCTTATTTCTGTCCTAAAGCCTGTATACTGAGCAGTACTTCCAATATTGCAGTAAGTGGAAGAAGAGGAGGAAGATGGTAGAAAGGGATCTGCAGCAGAAACTCCATATTAGTAAGACTTCAGTAATGCACCTCTTCAGAAGGGACAATTCACAGTAATGTCACTAAAATCACATGGTAAAATTCGCTAAATAAAAATAAAACTTTACATACAAAAAACCCACGATGAAGAGCAGTTCATATTTTGATAATATATTGACCTCTAAAGATTGATATTTGGTGCATGACTGTGAATTGATGGGGAAAAAAAAAGCTTTTCATTAACTTTAAATTTTTAGTCTATGTCTCTCAAAGAAAAAAAAAAAAAAACAAAAAACACATGGACCTGTCAAGTTTCCTCCACTGGAACGTGTTAGTTTTAACATTCTCTGCAGCTTTTTTCTGTAAACAGGCTGTCACCCACCAGGCTGGCAGCTGGTTTGGCAAAAATGTTGGTCTAGGTATGAAAGGGTGTGAAAGAGGAGAGAAAGCAAGGTGGAAACATAATTCATCTTCAGTTTCATGTATCACTTGTGATATGACTGATTCCCTGAGACTAACACAAGTTGATGCTTTTCAGATCGTTTTAAGAAAATGTCCTGTACTTCCATTCCAGTTGGTTCTGTTGTTCAGACAAGAATTTTTCTCCACTGTGAAGACACCAATGTGTGTCTCAAACACTTAAAATACAGTACTGAACTTAATGCCTCACGTTAAGAATAATGGAAAAACTACATGAATACAATTTTACATACTTTCTTCCCTCTAGTTGCACAATGCAGAACAAAAACCCCAATTTACAATTGCTCCACCTCTATTTTTTTTCTTTTTTCTTTTTACTCATACTGAGCTCTGACTGAGCTTCTCAGCTTGGGACCCAGGTCTGAGGGGAGGTCTGTTTCGAGCTTGAGAAGCTTTCTGAATTCTTGTTCTGGGCAGAGGTGAGGCGAGAGTCAAAGCTGAGGTCCAAGCAATCTGCATCCATCAGTTCATTGCGAATGATGGAGTCCATGTCACACTCCAGACTGCCGTTGAACACATCAAGGTCCAGATCAGCAGGAAAGCGGTCCTGGCCAGACAAACTAGAGCTGAGCTGCATAGATGTGTTCTTACTGGTAGTCTTCAGGTGCGGTTGCTTGGCATCAGGGTGGCAAGCATCGTTGTCAGAAGTTGACAAGCCAGCTGGCCAAACAGGCACTGAAGAGCTTTGGGCCGGACCAGCACTGGTGTGGTTCACCAACATGTGGTCTTTGCGCAGCAGCATGGCGTTCCGGCGGGAGTTCTGCAGAGCGATGGCGGTGCTGGCCTGCGACATCAGCGGGTCGGACTGAGTAAGCATGACATTGCTGTGGCTGTGGGAGTCCAGGCTGAGCAGATCCTGCAGGGTCTGGTGGTCGCTGAAGTGTGAGATGCAGGAGAAGGTGGTCTGCTTGTTCTCCTGGATGGTCTGCATGGGCGACTGTCGTAGACTTGTGATGGACGGTGGGCTGAAAAGAGGGTTTGGTCCGTAGCTGCCAGATGGGCTACCCAGACTGCTTCCTGAGCAGCTGAAGGTAAACACTGAGCTCCCCTGACTGGTGGCTCCATTGTCTTCCTCTCCAGGAGGAGGCTGCTGGGATGCTGTCAGGCTGATATTGTCTAAAAGATCATCCATAAGGTTATCAGAGAGCCCGTCGTTGAGGTTCATGGTACCAGCCAGGTCAGAAAGCCCTGTGGGCCCTGTGGACGGGGACATGCTGCTGGGGCTGGAGTACAGCATCGGAGAGAGGGGGGAGTCGTCATCAGGCACCTCATCCAGCTCCAAGTTTGCCAGAATTGGGGACAGACGACCGCTAAGTGTGCTGGCGTTGGAATTGGTCCGGGAGCGGAAGTCTGTCCAGGCGTCCAGCTCATCACTGCTGCGAGAGGTGGGACTTCCTGTCCATTTGGAGAGGCTGGAAGAGCTCTCAGAGCTGCCGTCTTGAGCGGCCTGCAGCGATGCTTTTTTCTTGGTGGCACGTCCTCGGGCTCCTTTGATGTACTTACTATTATCCATCGACACAGCCCGTCGGCGGGGGGCTTTGCCTCCTTTCCCACCTTCAGGATTGACCATCCACCACGAGCTTTTCCCTGTTCCTTCATTCTGGACTTTCACAAAGCGGCTGTGGAGGGATAAATTGTGTCGGATAGAATTCTGCAATAAAATGAACGAAGACAGTCAAACACGGCAACACACATTTCATTGATATTTCATTTGTCAAAGCATTATTTCAGTGAAGAAACTACGTGGCACTATTACAAATAGTTTGTAGGACGGTGTAAACTGGCACCAGAACTGATGAAGAAAACCAAGTACTGTGACAGTTCTAATACTGCAGTTTCTTCTAAGAGACACTTCTTCTTTGTACCTCACACTGTGACCTATTTCTGGCTGATCAGAAAGGTCTGCAGGATTTCCCTGGAGATGTTCCCAACCATGTACAAAATTAAACAGCAGGAGTCTGCACAGCTGACCCGCACTAAGACACACTGCAGTAACAAAAAGAAACTGCAGTCATCTCCACAGCTCAAAGGCCAGCATCACTGGGATTGGGTCCAGCATAATTCTCTTAAGCTTAAATTAACTCGAGTAAACTGAGGTCCAATTTAAATCAATCTCTCCGAAGATTAAACTAACACCAAACAAGATCTGCACAGAAAAACCACTGATGCTGAACTGAGCAGAAGACCCAAAGAACATGACCCTGTGAAGGCAGCTGTGGAGGTAGTTCCTCTCCAGCCTTGTGAGGACAGAGATCACAAATGAATCAGAGGAGGAAACTACTGATATCAAACTTCCAACAAGGCTCTCCCTTGAAGCCAATTAAAGGATCAGGTCACCTACTGAATACTTTCATCACTCAAAACACTAAAGGAGATGTGACTCAGAAATGAAACCCAGGTAATGAACTGCTATTTTCTTTCTCGTTTTCATTCCATTTAAGACAAAAGGTTGCTGGCTTCTACCAATCATTTACAACTCAACAATAGGTTAAATTGTAAAGTGTTTTTATATTTATTGTATTGACCAAATCCAATAAAAAGTCCAAAACAGTGTTTTTTGGTCAAAGCCATATGTTCCACATTCCTCTGAAGCCATAAATCTTTAAAGAAAGGGTTTCACATTATTGGAAATACATTTGGTTTGGAGCTAGAAGAGAAAAGTCCCACACTCTGATGGTTGTACTGTAAATTTAAAACTACACTACAACCATCAGCAGGTTTGCATAGCTAAGCTAAAAGACTCAATAAAGGGGGAAACAGCTAGTCCAGCTCTGCCCACCTTCCTGCACCCGTCACAAATATAAAGCTTAATTTCTAGAAAGAACATGTCACTCAGTCTTTTTTTAGTTCTGTGGTAAAATAAGATATATCAGCTTTTGGATACACAAACAATACTTATTAGTCCAATCAAATTATTGTTGGTTTTGGACTTTTTTAGGATTTGCTTTATCCTCTAACTCGCTCCGGCTGCCATGTTGGGCTTTCACCAAACCCTGCAGATTTCATTTGGAAAGTGTCCATTTCCATTAGCTGGGTTTAGAACCAGAAGGCTGGGTTGATAATTAAAGCAGATAAATCTCAGATTGTTTGATGATGAGTGCCAAAGAAATGAAGCGCATGCTCCAAATGTCACAGCAGTGCAGGTGTTAATAAAACAGAGAGGGAGCAACTCACGGTTTGTTTGGTTCTGATTTCTTTCATTTTTTGCCAGCACCTGTGACTAAACGGGATATAGATGTTTTTAGGATTTCTTTTGCTTTTGACTTTGTTCGAAGCGTTTTCCTGACTGAATTTCCTAAAATCTACATTAGTTCCCTTAAAACAACAGGCAAAGTTCAGCTACAAGGAAGTTTAACACTTCTTGCTTCCTAAGGAAACATCTCAGGTCCAAATGGACAGTTTCCATTAATGCCAGTGCTACAGTCACTTAAGGCAATTACAGAGGAAAACATAAGGCCATGGTTTCACTATTATGAATATGACTGTCAATAGTCATTGCTCAGAACAAGTATGCTTTTAACACCACTTTGCCAACAGTCCTATGTTTAGATTTGGCATTTAACAAACAGGTATGAGAGCCTGAATAAAAGGTTATGTACTAAAAAATACATCATCCACTTTCACTTTAACTACTTACTGTATTTCTGATTTCCCCCAAACACTTTTGGTTTTTAAATGTGACCAATAGATTTAAGCTTTTAGTCTACGAATTCACTTAGTTTCACTTCAGCTTTTACCTTCGTCTTCACAGGTGCCAATTTGTTTTGTCAAAGAACATATATGCATTACAAGAACAATTACAAAGAAACATCTGTGGTTATAGTTACTGGATGTTTTCTGCTGTTTTACATCATTGCAAACTAAATATTAAGGCACCACTGGGACAGACTATTATCTGCCATTTTATAGATTGAAGAGTTAATTATCACAGCTGATAATGACAATGATTGTTAAATGGAGTCATATGGTCAATACTGCCCACTGATTTACCACTGCTCTAATTTTTAAATGTCTTTAATAGCTACTTCACTGTGTGTAACTCATCAGAACACACATTATAAGCAAGAATTGTGTGGTGCAGTAATTTAGTCTGTGGATCACCAAGAGTGATTAAATGAAGCTTAAAGGAGATAAAGGGAAGTTCATAATGGCAATAGAGGAACTGTATTTCATATTGATCGGTCACAGATCCAGATCCATTTAACATGTTCAGCACTGGATCCAACAGCAATCCTGTGAACGGGCTTAGTACGTCTTGTCTTTAGCAGTAATTAAGATGAAAAAGCATTTTTACAGGTGTATTACTCAAGAACCACCTTAGACCATCAACAGGCACAGAATCTGATGTCACATTTGTCGACTTGGCCTGAACAGTTTCCCATGACCTATAACCTGGTGGATGCAATAACACCACCACCTGTCTTCTTCAATCTAATGCAGTCCCATACAGTCCTGCACTGAGCAAGAAAACCTTTGTGACACTTGACTCTACCAGGAAGGATTTGAGTCAAATCTGTGGTTATTTCTAGAGCCATAAATAACAGTGTTGCTGTATTGGATTGTACTCTATCAGAGCATAAATCAGCAAGTACACCTTGCAATCTAACAGTTCAGTACAACATCATAATATATAACGTCAAAACTGATTAAAGAATAGTATAAAGCACAGCATTCCTGGACTTTCAGGAGGACTGTGTGCCATGTAGCAGGCAAAACACAGTCCCACTTCTTAAGAAAAAGTCAATGGACATAACTATGTCTATTATACTTTAGGAAACAGTATTTACCGTATGAGCCTCACATGTTTTAAAGATAAATCACAAAGAGCAAACTCCAGCCTTCCCCTCCCCCAGAGTCACAGCAGTGCTGCAGCACCCAGCGAGCAAAGCCTGGATCTGAGCGGGGACTGGAGCGATGCCAGTTTATCCAGAGCCAGATCCACAGAGAAACACTGAGCTTCTCTCACACTGCTACACATTGACCTACATAATTTATAGTCAGCTGATTGATTCTTATGCCCGGGCCACATGGAAAGAGAGTGTGCCACACAGCATGGCCGAGCAGCTCGCTCATTACACATATATGAAGCTGAATGGCTATGTTGGTCGGGAATTTAAAGATGGATCCTCGTGATCGAGCTGCAGACAAAGCTCATCGCTGCATCCGTCCATGTCCTGGCAGTGAGACGTGCAACAGGTCGGGATTTACATTCGTGCAGTCCAGCTGAGGACGTTGCTGCACTCAGTCCATTTTGCAGATGAGCAACCTTAAAGTGAGAGCTTAATGTCACAGCTACAAAGCATCTCCTAGGAAATGCTGATGTCAGCACTTCTGAGACACTAATTTTAACCCTTTCCTCTGCAAACCAATACCTGTCTGAACACATCTGGTGTCAAATGAGCATCTGAATATGAAATAAAACTGAAGAATTAACCGGCAGCACATACACTACTCACAATTAACACCCTCTCCCTTTACAATAAGGGTTTAAAATGTACAATTATCACAGTTTGTGTAATTCCATCATAAAAAGACGCCCTGGAATCGGCCTGCATCCCACATCCACAGTTGCGCAGGATTACAAACCTATTTCCAGAATTTTTCTGCCCCCATGTCTAAATCCTGCAAAGCTCAAAGCTTTCATCAGACTTGATTCCATGACAGATGAATTGGTTTTCCAGACTGAACTAATCCTTAAAATCAAACAGAAGGGCCCTAGTGAAGCTTGTAAGAAGCCTCTGTGCTGCAGACTGAGCAGTTTGTCTGAAAGTGAAATTAACTTTGCATTGCCTGTTCTGGACCTCAACTTTCATACCTGCTCCCTTGTTTGTAGTTGATCAGTGTCTATGCAGTTTTTTAGCTGCAGAACCAAAACTGTGATGCACAAGTGTAGCTTTGTATTTTGACAGCAGCTCAGGCCATAAGTCATTTAACACCATGTCAGGCAGCCACATATTTCCCAATTCTTTGTTGATCCTCTACACTGACTGATAACGAAGCTAAAAGCAGAAACCTAAAAACCACCATATAAATGAGGGTGTCTACAAATAGCAAACCTCCATTTTCACCCTCCTCCTCCTCCTCCTCTAGATTAACAATTAACTGTGTGCGCCGTGTGTGTTTTCATGACCACACTATGGTCTTTGTTATGATGAGAGCATCAGCATGTCACCGCTCACCTTCCAGCCAGCAGAGCTATTACTGTCTCCTTTGTCCTTGAAATACGGCACAGACCTCACCATCCAGTCATAGATTTGGGACAAGGTCAGCCTTTTCTCGGGGGAGCTCTCGATGGCTTGGGTAATGAGGTCTGCATAGGAGTAGTTGCCCCAGGCGTTTCTGCGGGCGGAGGACTTCCTCAGCTGCTGGGAGGCAGAGCCCAGCGCCGCGGTTGGGGTCTGCGCGGAGGAAGGCGAGCCATCTGCGCCCTCCTCCTTGCAAGGGCCGCGCTGGACCTCCACAGGCTGCGAGATGGAGCCGCCACCGCCGCCGCTGCTGCCGCTCGGCTCCCGGGGTTTAGCAGCTCCACCGCTGGGCGTCTGAGCAGCGCCGCTCCCCGTGCTGCCACCCTCATCATCCTCTTCTTCAGGGATTACGTCAGTGTCATTGGTCCCGGGCTTGCCCGCACCAGACTCCGGACGGGGCAGGGGCCAAGTGCAGGACCGTGGCCGCTTCTGGGGCTCGAAATCTGGATCAATCTCAACGTTTAGAGGAGGCTCGTTGCCGCCGTGCTGCGCCTCAGCCATGTTAATCGCAATATCTCGGCACAAAGGGTTGTAAAATCACGCAGGTCGCATTCCATCAATGTTGTGTGCAGGCTGCACGAACAGATTATTTACTATGCACGATATGCAAATGTCCAGCTACAGCACGTGTCCGTCTATCGGTCCTCCTGCAAGGCGTCTCTTCCCAGCATTAACAAAACATTGCCTTTTCTCGTGCACAGCCCACACCCTGGCCAGCATGCATTGCAATTTCTCGAAATGTGGAGTTAAACATTAGAAGAATCAGCGGAGTCTTGAAGGAATCCGAACGGCGTTCCTGTGCAAGCGCCCGCGTCCTGCACCGCGGTCTTGCGACGTGCATGCCAAAAGAAAATGAGAATTACTCCATCTAATGCCAGCGCATCGGCTGGATCACTCCTACAGCTGCCATCTTGACCATTTCCTTTCCCAAGTTCTTTATCATCCGTGCAGAGCTGCCAGGCGCTTGAGCAGTGCGCTGCTGTCCAGATACCATCAAGGCGGAGATGGGTTTCTCAAGGCCCCGCAGCTTTTTTCCCTTAAAAGAGCAACTGGAGAGATGTGGGGAGCGTCAAATCCGCCCTCTCAAAAGCTGTGAGACAATGATGCATCCTGGCTCTACATCTCTGGCATCTTGAACAGGCAAGCGCGGAGTCCGTGCGACCAGCAGCCTGCAAAGACACTTCATTCAATCTGCTGCTGCTGCGGTTGGCGCAAACGCTCCAACTCCAAGAAGGCAAAAAAAAAAAAAAAACAAAAAAAAAAACACGATCCTGCCCCCTGGACTGCACAGAAATTAAAGTGACAGCACTGAGAGAGAGACACCACTGCCCCAACATAATCCTACAGCTGAGTCTGCTGCTTTTTCACCTGGATATTCAACTAGTTAGGGAAAAATAGCCGCACTCCTGACCTGTACCTGCTGAAAACGACTCTGTGCAAAGCTACATGTGCAACATTATTAAAGTTCAGAATAACGTGGATTTAAAAATACTGAGGTCATTAAATTTCAATAAGACCAGTCAAATGTATGAAATCCACAGATTTCTCCCTGAATCCTCTGTGTTAATATTAATTCATGTGCTGACCAGTAAAAAATATACTGAGGATTCAAAATACCCACTATGTACTACACTCAAATACCTTCATCAAATCTAAATCCCCAAGTTCACACAGGGACACTAAGAAGATCGTAGAAAATATATATATTAGCTGATAAAAGGTAAATTAATAACAGTAGCTGCTGGCCTCCAATTCAAAACGTTATATTTTATTTTCTTACCTGAGCATATTTAGTCTAACTGTGAAATACTGTGCACTTTGTCATTATGGATCATTAAAGCTACAACACAACGTGCAAAAAGCAAAGAGTCTGCTTACTTTTCTTTAGCTACTCTATGTCTCAATACGATGAAATAAATAATTTCAACCACACTAAGTGAGAGCACAACATTTTTGTTACATCCTCCATTATCAAAAAGCTCCAATTGTTGGTGTGATTAACACATTTGAGGGTACTTTACAAATTACAGTATTTGTATGTTTAAAGTACTTGAACTTTATGGTTTAAGCAGGACATCATCTTACAAAAATAACCTCAGATTCTGCTGAAGAAAATACCACACACTGTCTGTGCAAACACCTTTTGTTTGTACAGCAGATGCTGTAAAGTTTTTTTTTCTTACTTTCACTTCCCACACAGTCCTGCATCTTTGTATCTGTAAGGCAATGTGCCTTACTGAGTGTTTAAAATAAGGGAAATTATCATGCAAATACATGTAGGCAAACAGTTAAACATCAACCAACACTTACTTACCCAGGACAGATACATTTAAATAGACTCCCACTGGATAGGCCCTTTGTCTGGAAGTAATATGTGAACCAGAACATTTTCTGGGACAGATGTTTTATGTTTTTTTCCATCAGGAAAATGAAAATACTGATGAATGGAGTCAGATGTTTTTGTTCAGTACATTTGTGAAAATGTTCTCAGACAAACATTTCATAAGCACCATCCTCATAAATCATCCAAATAAACACACAGCTGCAGGCCCCCAAACCAATCCACTGCCACTGGATTCAGAGTTATAGTAAAATCATATACAATTCACTGAGATGCATTAACTTTTCAAAACCATTGTGTATCGCAAATAAGACAAGAGGTTAAAATTCCCTTAAATCTTCATAAAAGTCTGTCATGATACCATTTCCAAAAGTCATCCAGCCTCTTCCCAACGATTTATAAAAGGAAACACAGTTGGACCGCTATATGATACTGAATTAAAAGCACATAACGCACCAAAGTTCATCTTAAAAATGATGTGTAAAGTGCAATGTTGTCATAAAGTGATAAAAGGCCTTAAGATATCAATAAATATTCTCTGTACAATGTCCACACAACCCGTTGGGTTTGTGCTGGATGAGTAGGAGTAGTGCTTAGTTTTTGGCAGAGTAGCACAGCGTATGGAGTCTGGAAGTTGTATAACTTCCCAAATGTTAAACCTGTGACTTCGTGCTTCTGTCCCCTTCCAACCAATATTCTTCTGTCTGCATCTCTGTGAGTCGAGACACTGTCCTCTGAAAGGCAAATTTCTCCTCTTCTCCACTGAAGATGGACAGATTGCTGGCTTCTTCCTGTTAAAAAAATAAATAAATAAAGCACTGAATTAAAAATTGCAGTTTTAGTGAAGGTTGGGATGTTAAATTTTTACATTTTAAAACACATTTTTATTTCATTTAAATATATTTTTTACAGTTTAAATGAAAAACAAGTTTGGCAAACTTACATCAATGCTTTAATTACATTTTGGGACCAAATAAACTGGTATTTAAACCTGAAAAAAACAATCTTTTAATAAGAATAGGGAAATAATTTCCATTGGCATTAACACCAGTTTCCCTAAGGCATCAGAAAATGGAAATCAGTGCAGTAGTATTAAGAAAATGGTGCATGGTACAGGCCTCATTGTTTGGTGGAAAACAAAAAGCTTTGGACTAAAGGATTTCTCTAAAGTGAGAGATGGTATTTTAAAACATGTCTAATTTTTTTAAAAACAAACAAACTCACTTGCAAATAATTAGACCTAGGTACTTTTAAATCACTATGCACACTCTAATGTCAATCCTAATGTGCATGCAGTTCAAAAATTACTAATCATTTCTAACACTGAAGTAAGACATTTAGAACAGGGGTGTCCACCTCAGGTCTTTAGAGCCACTGCCCTGCTTGTTTTCTGTTTCTGCCCTACCCACTGCTGATTACCTGGATCAGGTGTGTTCAGTCAGTCAGACAGGAAAAGGGCAGTGATAGTTAAAAAAAAAAACAAGCAGGTTCCCAAGGAGTTGGTCGAGTTAAAGAACTGAAGTTAGGACCCAATGAAAGACTTATGTTCTGATTAGGATGGTAAACTCTGTCTATATAGATCTAAAAGTAGACGCAGAACACGACAAACCGGTTTAGCTGTGAAAACAATGACAGAGCTCTCACTCTTTTCAGCCCCAGATCATCCATCAGAATGTGGCCCTCATCATGACCGTGATCACCGTCATGCACGAAAATGTCCTCCAGAGGGTCGTCTGCAAGAATCACCACCCGCACCTGAAACAAGACAAAATCATTCTAAAGCTCCCACACAAAAAGCTTCCATGTGGTATTTAACTGTGTGTATACAAATGATAGTGTTGTACCTTGTGTTCATAGAGGGCATCCACCAGCGTTATGAGCCGCCTCGCTTGAGTTTTCTTGTTGAGCGTGAGCAGAGGAATGTGTCGAATAAAGACTGTGTCAAACAGCCTGGATATCTCCAGGTAGTCACTGGCCCCTAAAGGCTGAAACATGCACATTCAAACACTGGACATTGTAACATCACATTTGTGGGTTTTTTGCTCTTAACACAATTCAGGTTTAAATTCCAGTACATGTAACATTATTTAATGAAACCACACTTTGTCCTGAAAGTCTGTTGACTAGAAATATGTGGCTGTTTTATTTTGTCTTTGTCTTTCTTCAGCCTCTTTGACAATTTCAACATAAAGCAGCTAAGAACTGTTCAAGACCACTGAACTGTGTTTTGATTTTTCAGTGAGTTCCTTGTGTTTCAAAGGACTCAGGCTGAATATATATATATATATATATATATACACACACAACAATACATAACACATCTGTACACTATGTTTGATGAAAGAGCAGCTCAGCTCAGATTCCATTTATTCAGCAAAGACAGCAGTCCAGATTTCCAGGGCAAAGCTAAAACTGCTTTGACCACTGTGAAATAAACACTTTGGAGTATTTGAGGCCTTTTGTTTACCAACGTTAAACACGAGCAAAAAGCTGATTTGCATGATAAAAGAAGGAGCCGCTAAACAAGAAATATCACAAAGCAACACAACATTTAAAAAAGTACATCCCCTGAAGCACCAGACCAGTCAACATTGAGGATATTGAGTGTTGTGACACAGTAATATCATCGCTCCCATCACACAACATGTATTTCACAAAATATCAAGACTTACTCTGTCACAGAGCTCCTCGAACGTACAGTCTAAAATGGTCCCACATGCTTTGCTTAGACGGACTTTCCTGTTGTGAACGTTCAGAACTCTTGGTCGTGTTACTGTGGGCGAAGAACAGTGGACTATTTTAACTGTGATAAAACAACTTTAAAAAAATCCCACATCAGCTGCAGAACTAAGTCAAATCACCATGAAGTCTGCTTACTGTCATTCTGCTTAAAAGCCAGCTCATCAAACATCTTGTCTAGAGCGGCTTCTGCATCAGGCTCACTGGAGCTGCAGTAAATGAAACCAGACGACATGAACACAACACATCAAATATCTGGCTCTCCATGACCGATTGTTTTTCTTTATCAATTTCTTACAGGAAATAGAGTTTTCCAGCAGATGGTCTGTTCCTTTTGCGATAATCGATCCCAGAATCAAGACGAAGAGTTTGGCAATATTTCTGCATGTGAAAGAGAAACAGGTGCCTTTAAAGTGTAAAGAATAAATGTTAATATTTGTCACAAAGAGCTCTCCATGATTACCAGTTGAGGAAAATTCACTACACTTTCATACCTGTAACACGGCGATAAAAGGCACAAAGTTGACCCTCTGCAGCCCATTTTTATACAAGTCTGAGGGAAAAAAGCAGATCACATGGTTTTACTTTTACTTTATTTTGCTTTGTTGGTCTGTTAAACATTTCAAAGTACACACACTTTAAATTTTTTACATCTCTTTAACACTGATTCATTCTGCGATTAGAAACAGATTAAATCATGGTTTCTATTACCCCATAATTATTTTTAGTCTTGTTTTCAGTTTCTTCTCTGACATTTATAGAGGAACAATGTGGAGGCAGCACTTTAAATCAGAAAGAACTGAATCCAGTTGTATTTTGTCCACATTCCTGAGACATTTCAGTTAAATTTATAGGTCTGGCAATTTCATCTCACCTTGAGGGGGACGATTAGAAGTGGCCACAACAACAACTCCATTCAGAAACAGATTCTCAAAAAGCTGCTTGAGGATCATGGCATCAGCGATATCAGTGACCTGAAATGTGAATTACATAAAAAAGCAACACTGTTGAGGTTAGCCCCTAAAACTTCAAATGTCTCTAAATGTCCTTACAACAAACAACATTCAATTAAACACTGAAAGATCATCACCTGAAACTCGTCGAAGCACAGAAGACAAGCCTCTTCACTGATCTCCTCAGCAACTGGAGCAATGGGATCATAGGATTTGGCCATTTTCCCTGCTTTCCTTTTTGGCATACTCTGTTTGAGCCGATGGATCCCTAAAAACCAAAAAGGATGAAAACACCTTGTTCTGTATGTTTTAAATAACAATAAATACAAATACTGAAGATCTCTGGGCTAAAAGTAAAACCACTACAATCAATAAGTGTACCAAGTCCACTCTTTAGTTTGGAGTGTATCAGATCACAATGAATAAGTAACATTTTCCATGCCTTCTGATTTAGATATTATTATAATTGTTCATCACAGAACAATAATTGAGACAGAATGAAGTCTCACTAGATCCTACTAGTGCACTAGTGTGCAGCAGAAATATGTGACATGCAATGTCATACATGCAACAAAACTGAAAAACAGTGACTAAACAGGAAACATAAGCTCAGCTCGACAACCACAGCTACGTGTCGCTCCACAGATGTAAACACAGCATGATGTGAAGTGGTTTTTTCAACAGCTGCTCTATAACAGGACCCTTGTATTAAACATTAACATGAAAAAATAAAAATCTTCACCACTATAACATCTTTTCATCCATCCGTTGTAAAACACTAACTGGAAATACTGGCTGCAATTATAAGGTCATGTGGAACATTTAGCTTCAAACACCAACAACCAGGATGAACAGTGTCATAGATGCAAACCTTCATGTGCAGAACTGCAGGGTTTGATTCAGTGGGTTGTCTATAAGCACTGACAGCTGATCTAATAAACTCAATTAATGAAAATGTCAAAAACAGGACAGTAGAAAGTGTCCCCCTCTGATGGGACCAAGTTCCTGCCTCAAAGACAAATGGCTAATACTAATAGCCATACGGTTAGCTCCGGTGGATATGACTGAACTTGTATTAATGCTGAATGTCATTTTGGAAAAAAAGAAACAAGAGCATAAATCTTTAATCCGTGCATTCATCCAGTTATGTAAAGCTACTGTACCTGCCCCACGAGTGACGGAAAGATTATTCTAACTCACACACTCTTATTCTCACAACTGCTGCTTAACAACAAATTCTACTCACTTTTATGCACGTCCAACATAAAGCCATGGAAATGAACTCTCTTCTTCTTTTCTGTCTCCACGTACGAATAAAACATGTCCATGACCATAGTTTTTCCTGTGCCTGAAACAATAGAAACAATCAAATCAAGACATCAAACATGATATTCTCAGAGAAAATGGATTTAGATCTACAACTCCATATTTCTTACCAACATCGCCGTAGATGTAATAGCCTTGTGGAGGTTTGGGTTTTGTGAAAAACTGAGGTTAAAGGGAGAACACAAAAACAACAGGTTAAAGACTAAAAGTAAGAAAGCATCAGCAATAATGGGGCGTTTTCTCTTTACCTTGGAGAAGATGGATGTCGGTGTGTTGCTGTATCCTCTCAGAGTTTTGTGCAGCTGGTCCAGTTTCTGCAGAACTGCTTTCTGGTGGTCATCCTCCCGCAGTGTCCCGTCTCTGATCAGCCCGTTGTAGTGATCCAGAGGTCCGCTGAACCTGGCGGCGCTCACGATGTGCTCCTCCACAGCCTGCTGGGCTTCCACTGAGTACCCTAAGAAATTATAGTAACACACAGTTGTGGCACGTCAGCTCCTCTGGTCACCTCCCAAGAAAGGCTGCGGAAAAGGTGAAAGGTGAAGGTGAAAGTGACGTGTGGCCAAGTATGGAGGCCCATACACGGAATTTGAGCTCTGCATTAAACCCATCCAAGGTGCACACACATAGCAGTGAACACACACCCGGAGCAGTGGGCAGCCAATGCTGCGGCACCCAGGTGGCAGTTAGGGGTTAGGTGCCTTGCTCAGGGGTCTCACCTCAGTCGTGGTGTTGAAGGTGGAGAGAGCGCTGGCTATTCACTCCGGCCCACCGACAATTCCTGCCAGTTCTGAGAATCGAACCCGCAACTTTCAGGTTACAAGTCCGACTCTATCCATTAGGCCACGACTGCCCCAGATGCTGAAAGGTAAACCTACCTCAGTGTCGCACAATATACAGATACTAAAAAGATATCACGAAACCCTGCTGTTAAAAATACGATACCTTTTTTTCTATCTCTCCTGCTTCTCTCTGTAAGTTGCAGGCAGTTTTTGAGGGGAAAAAAGGCATGACAGCAACTTTCTGACCATCTACCATTTGTAAACAAAGCAGACCCACAAAGTCAAACATGGCATTATTTCACTTACAGTCAGACAGATAACATTAGTGAATGTGATAGATAACACTTGGCAATTAAGGGCAACTACTTATTATAACTTTTTAGCTCTAATGTTTGTGTTTTTATTTTGCATGCTCTCCCATTTAATGGAAAGTTTGGCTTTAACTAAACATTCAACTATATTTGAGATTGTGCCTGTGAAATAGTGAAGAGCTCTTATTAATGCAAGATGTATTTTCGGAAATAATTTATTAAGTTTTCTATGAGAATCCAGCATGGTGGGTTAGTGGTTAGCACTGTTGCCTCACAGCAAGAAAGTTTCTGGTTCGAAACCCAACTGCGTTCTAGCAGATCCCTGTAACCATAAATAGGAATAAGCGGGTATAGATGATGGATGGATGGAGGTTTTCTATAAATCCAACACTTTTTCCCTGGTATCGTTTCAGTATCGTGACATCACTAAGTAGGTGCGATAATGAGCAACATCCAGTCTGACAGCTGGGCGGGCAGGACCAAACCAGTGAAATAAACAAATAAATAAAAAGGTAAATGTATAAAACAAGTCGAATATTCACGATAGGAGCATGTTTGCTGTGAAACAGTATTGTTACATTAAAGTAGAGCAATAATTATGTTTAAACCAGCGGTCAAACACTTTTATCACTTTAACCGTCACAGCGACTAAACAAAAACCCGCCTCACCTCGTCTACAGAACCGCGTTAAAGCTTCCAGCTGCTGTTTGGGACAATATCGCTCCGCCAAGAGAAACCTGAAGCCCAGAGAAGCTGAGGGTGACATCTTCAAACACAGCGGCACGGACACCACCATCTTGGTTTCAAACGTGCTCAGCGTAACTTTATTAGCAAACATACAATGACACACACAAGCGTTTCTCGCCGTCAGCCAGCAGGGGGCGACATTTAGCTTAACTCAACATCAGGTATTTAATGATTTTTTATTTCTTTCTGTGAAATAACTATTCTAAATAATAAATATTACATTAATGTCATACACAGAGTATCAAGCAGGGCGGTAATAATTTAAAAAGTGGGTTGAAATATTGATAAATATTAGGTAAGGTAAGTTTACCGCCTTCTATAGCACTTGTCAAAAACAAAGCAATTCAAAGTGCTTTATATAAGACATAAAGGCTATAGGATCCAATAAAAAGAAACTCAAAGTTATGCGAATAGGTTTTACAAAAGGAAAATGAACTAAAAGCTGAAATTCAATATGGCAGATTAAGCAGGAGAATAAATACATGATTTGAGTAAATTGTTCCAAATTCAATTTATAAAATAGATCTGGCAAGTACAAAAGTCAATTAATTTAAATGATTATATCAAAACTTTTTCCTGCAGGTCCTTACATATATCTTTAGTTTAGTTTTTTTAACTTTCCTTTCTGTATTTTATTCCAAATAAAGCTGAAATTGTGTGTTATTGAACACTGATATTCAGAAGCACATCTGAAAATGAATTCACTTCAATTATGAAGAAAATATACTCTGAGTTTCTTTTTTTTACAAGTTTCTGAGATTTAAATGATAAGATGATTAATGAATTGAATTTAAACCCCCACATTTCCAGAATTATTATGGATAAATTATTATTTTATTTATTTATTGGTTTGATATTATTTTTTTATATTAATAATTGTCATAGAAAAAAAATTGTCAAATAAAATTTCCCAGATTCCATTACAACGTCTTTAAATTTAAAAAAGAATCTATTTAAATCAATTCAATATTCAAGATTTAATTTATACTGCAGTAAAACAGAAAAGCAGCAACTCTCACATTTGAGAAGGTGAAACCATCGAATCTTCGGCATAAGACTAAAATGATCCAGATTATCTTAAACTGCTGATTATTTTTCTGCAGACACGCTGTTAATTATCTAAAAATGTCATAGCAGATACAAAGCCGGCGAGTATATACCATTTATAGCACACAAAAACACATGGACTGGAAACCTGATACGGAAAAAGAAAAAATGAAGCTCCCTGTTGTAAATAACAGCAGAAACTCTGCCCTTGGTCTAATTATACCTCCACAGCACTGAGCCGGAGCTGCAGACAAAACATGGCAGACAACCATCAGGGTGTTACAGGGCTTACGGGCTTGTTGCCATGACAACAGAGGAGACCTTCTCCCTCCCTTTCTCTCTCTTCCATGCACACACACACACACACACACACGTACACACACACTGTCACTCACTCTGTCTGTGTCGTACACTCACGCTCACATCAATATACAGTATTACAGTGGAATCCGCCTTGCTTTGAGATCTGTGCTCTACTGGAAGCAGAAAAATAACGGAAACACACACGGAGCACAGGGATACTGCACATCTCCACATCTGTTTTGGATGGTGAGTGCCTGCTGACTGGTTATCGTTTGTTTACATACTGTATTTTCAGACAAGGTGTATAAATTACAGATTCTTCAGTGGTTAGCTCTGCTGCTGCTGCTGCTGCTGCTGCAGGGAGGATGGCACGTCTCTTTTATTGTTACTGCATCTTCTTTTTTTTTTTAAGATTAGGGTGGAAGCTGTCATCGTAATGGTAATTCATAGCTGGGTAGCCATGGTGAAGTCAATTTCCCCCTCCCTCTGCCACTGCTGAATGCATTAGTGTAATGAGATGTCTGCAGCCTGTGTGCTGAGCAGCAGCAGCAGCAGCAGCAGCAGCAGTGTGCTGACCAAAAGGGAACAAGGAAAAAGCCACATACAGCAGGAACAAGATGGTTTTCCCTACATTCTAAAGGATTTGGCTTCATAGTCACCTTTAGGCTCCAGGGATTTAAGACAAAAGGGCTTGGCTCTTGGGCTTTCACAATAGAAGACAGCAGGTAATAGACACCCCCTCCCTCTCTTTCCCTCTCTCTCTCCCAGGTTTATTGATGTGTTATCAATTCAGGATGGAGGTGCTGTTTCCTCCACAGCTCTTGCACGGCTGCCTTTTGTGTTGTTTGATTATTATAATGCTCTGCTAAATGCTGCTGCTCTCACCACATTACTTTTGAATAGTCTTCCTTCTGTCATTGTTTGGATGCTGCTGGCATACACCTTTTCCAGGCCATTATGTTTCATCTGAGCTGCTGTAAATGGATGCTAATGCTGCTCTCTAATTTGTAGCGACTGAGGAGGAGGAGGATTAATGTGCAAGTGAAGTGCATGTTTTTGTTTTTTTTTTTTTGCATTTCTAATCCTTGAGCTAAACGGTTGTTTCCTTTGTCTACAGCTCCAAATGAGTGTACCTGCAGCAACGGCACAGAAATCAGACAGCAACAACAGTGAAATGCAATCAGCTGCAGTAGCTCCCTCCTTCATCCCCAGCCAGTCGGGGAAGATCCCAGGCAGGAAGCGAGGGAGACCCCCGCTCCGAAATGTGGCCAAGATGGATTTTCCTAACCGTTACCCCGAGTCGCTCCCTCCACTCAAAGTGCCAAAGAAGAGAGGGAGAAAGCCGGGCTTCAAGGTCAGCCAGATGGGGTGTGTGGTGTGTGGATGCAGTGTGTTTAAAAATGCATGTGTACATATAAATACACAGACACAGAGGCTCCATGGCTTTGTAGGACCCAGTGTAACAGGGAGAATTAACATTTGGGCAAATTTGCTCAGTAATATTGTTACTGATTTTAGAAGTCAATATTAAAAATGTTCGTTCACAAAAAACTCATCATTTCTAGCAAAAGAGCTACTGCTCTATACAAATTTATTATCCCAATTATTCCACCATCCTCCTCACTACATCATTTAATACATGTAAATAAATTATATCCCTAAAATAAACACAGGAATACAAAACATCTTTTGTCCTGCAGCTCAAACCCAGGATGGTGATGACACCACTGGCTATTTCTCCACCCAGCAGCACCCCTGAGCCTGACATGAGCTCCATTCCCCAGGATGCCGCCACCATCCCCCACTCTGCCACACCCCAGGTGCTCACAGGTAAGGTCACAAAACATGTAAGAAGCACTAAAGGCCTTTTTGTGTTAACAATCCAGGTCAGATTAGTATGCAGACATTAAAAGATCACTACAGAAGATAACTGATGTATAATTTACCTCCATGATTCTGCTTTGTCCGTTTCTTTCCCTGTCTCCATCTGTTTCAGTCTGTATCTACATCAACAAGCAGGCCAACACAGGTCCCAACCTGGACAGAAAGAAGATCCAGCAGCTCCCTGATCACTTCGGACCCGACAGGCCCTCTGTGGTGCTGCAGCAGGCCGTCCAAGGCTGCATCGACAGCGCCTTCCAGCAGAAAACAGTGTTCACCCTCCTCACACAAGGCTACGGAGGAGAAAAAATATCAGGTGTTGTACAAAGACCGCCCTCAGGTGTTTGCTTAATACCCTTAAATAAAATTACATTTTCACTTTGCCTGAGGTGAAACTGAGAAATTAAGCTACTATTAGCGAAGATTTAATGACCTAATTTGTGAGAAATTGCATCCATACTGTGCTGTTGTTTCAAGTGGTCCCCTGTTTTGCTCTTCCAGCCACATTTGATGGGAAGCAGCATCTTCTGAGCCTCCCCGTCGTGAACAGCATCGACTATGTGCTTCGTTTTCTGAAGAAACTCTGCCGCAGCTTGCACTGTGAAAACCTCTTCAGTGATCAGCCCATTACCCAACACAGTAGTGGCTCCTACCAGTCAGATGGTACTTCTACATTCTTTACAAATGATCTCTCTAATAGATGCAGATGAGCTAATTCTGTGAACTAATTTTGACTCTAATCTTTTCTTTAGCTGAGACAACTATGGCCGAGGACTATCATTTAGACAAGTCAGATGGCAAACGCTACTCTGTGGACCCTGGTGATTCTGCGTTCAGCTCCATAAGCTCGTCCTACTCGCCAAAGTCCTCCTACGGATTTCGTTCATCACAGCAGTTCTCCAGTGGGTCGGCCTCCATGAGCATGTGCAGGCAGTCATCCACCAGCCCAAACACGTTCCCTGATAGCAACAGAACAGGTGAGTTGTCGTCACAAGACAAAACCAATATTTCTTTAACACTCAGTAAAGTAAAGGTTGCTTGTTCCATTCTCTGCTTCCAGGAGGTTATAATGTGTCTCCAGAGTCTCAGGACTCCAAGGCCCCCCCCAACAAGGACCCATCCACCTGGACTGTGGAAGACGTGGTCTGGTTCATCAGGGATGCGGACCCCCAGGCTCTTGGCCCTCATGCAGACATCTTCAGAAAACATGTAAGCCCACTGTGTTCTTGATAGACTGTGGATTTTCTTCACCATCCAGTAGAAATAGTCTTGGCTGGTGACCTGTGTCTAGTGGTCTGACAACAACTTTGTTCTTCATCCTAAAGGAGATTGATGGAAACGCCTTGTTACTTCTAAAGAGTGACATGATCATGAAGTACCTCGGACTGAAGCTGGGGCCTGCCTTGAAGCTTTGCTACCACATTGACAAACTAAAGCAGACTAAGTTCTGAAACCCCTCCACAATATCTCTCCCCTCAATCCAACGGCACATTTGACAGGGGTCATGTGTGGGGACCACAGGTCTGTGAGCCAATCAGAAGAGAGAAGGGTCCCCAAACATAAGGTGTAACACGTACTTCTGTGCCACAATAAACACAGTTAATGAAACTATTGTAACTTCTGCAAATATATCCCACGTGAAATACGAATCTATACGAAAACCATACAGAGAATCAGACTTTCAAGTATTACAAGGCAAATCTAATAGATTGCATTTTATCATTGGCATGATGTGAACAAGCAGACCAGGGTCAGATTAGTACCCAACTCAGTGCTGACATTACAGGGCTAACATCAGCTGCGTTTACTGTGATGACACCCAGACTGTAATTTAGCACAGTATTTATTTCACAGCTAAACTCAAAACAAACACACACAAACAAAAACTTGCAATAACAGACTTTTTGGAGAAAATAAGTTATAAACATAACACTGACATATAAATATACTTTTGTACAGTAAATTAATGTGGCAACAGTTGACAATCCAGCAGTTACAGAGCAATATTATCATTCATTTAAAACTGTGTTACTAGCAAACGTAAGTCAAATATTTACTCTCTTTTAGTTCTGTCTTTACAGTTGGAAATGATGCTGTGAAAGCCCTGAGAGCGAACCCTAACAGTGGAGTTATGGGCCAGGCATGAACAACAAGGTTAAAGACAATATAAAACTTTGGAAAGCAAAGAGGCGCTGCAAATTCAAATGATAATTCTTTGCAGGTTTATCATTTTGGGCATCTCACACTGTCATTGATAAATTGCTAGTAAAGTTGTTTGTACAAAAATATAGATTATATGTGCTTTAAAGTGTTGAGCACAGAAAACTTAGTGTTTTTCAATTCTAATTCAATAAGACGATGGGTACCCACCTCTTTTCCCATTGGCGCCCTTTGGCAATTGGACCTTAAACTACCTGTGGCACAAATTTTGAAGTAAAACCCTGCAGTCTGTGGACTACATACACCTGATGACTAAATGTAATCAGTAAAAGAAGGCCAATGTAAGAAAACATTTTGTCTCACAAGCCTTTGTGAGCAGCACATCTGTCTGCTGCATGCAGATTTCATTATATACATATATATATATTCATCATCTGACAAGAAATGTATAACAGAAAACACTTTATACTGTACCTTAGGACTACTTTCACTCTGTCAGAGCTCAGTAAACGAGCTTGTTTACTTGTATTTACCAAGCTGAAAACATATCTATGACTGTACTGATAAAAGGTGCATTTAAATACTACATTGCTTTTTGATTAAGAGATTTAGAAAATCATTTTGATACTATTTTTCACATTACTGCATAAAAAAAAAGTAATGTTTCAGTTGGATTTGTCATTCTTTTTTATTTTCATTTTAGTATTTAAACAGTATAAGCTAAAGAAAACATAACATAGAAAGACAGTGGCTCTCTTGTTAGTATATATAAAGAAAAACGAGAGCATCGTGAACGTGATATATTTATGTTTTAATATGCAAGACTGTAACATGCCAATTATCTTCATAGACTCTTCATGTATACTTACGTGAATGTTTTTTTTAATTTCATACCTTTCTATGTTTTTATCAAGCATCAGTGTTGATACAAGTTGTCAAAACACACCAAGTACTTAAATATTACACTGAGAAAACCTAAAAGGCGATGTAAATGGGTATATAATATAGTACTGCTTTTGTATACCACTTTTGGTGTACAGTATGCATCCTTTTCTAATCAATAATCTTTGTAAGTGAATGCTGCTGTAAAGATATTACATGTAAGCCATGCCCAGTGAGATCAAGCTAAGGTCTTTTATTTTGAAAATCCCTATGATGAAGAGTTTTAGAGAAGACTGAGTGGATCAGGACTCTATGCTGGTGCTAAAAATCATCATGTATTTAACTGTATGCGTTTGTGTTTGTGAGATGTAAAGGAAATCTTATGTGTATACTGTACTGTATGTGAGTATTAAATTAAGACATCAAGTAATCAGTGTTGTGCTTGATAGTGTTTAGACTTCGGTATTGGGATGGAGAGCTAGATGTTTTTGCCTTGCTGAACATTTACACTTATCACTTGTCTCTATGCCTAAGAACCCCGAATGGATCCAGATTTGGATATGGGTCCTCACATCTGAGAATTATTTTGGCTGGGAGCCTTATCTCTTCTTTAGTACACATGGTTTAATAAAGGTGACCTATATCTTTGGCTCCCGAACTGGGAGCTACAGGGGTCCCTGTGGGGCTCCCAGAGACTCCCCAGAAAAATGAGGAGCAGTTTCACTTCTTTACAGCTGATTAGCATACTGACTGACAGGTTTCCATGTAATTTAAGCACCATGTAAGCACAGTATGAAGTAAAATAGACTTTGTTGTCATATTGTGACACAGGAGCAGAGGATTAAAGTTACAGTTAAGTAACATCAGATTTTATTTATCTTGCCTAATATTACATATCACAAATCTGAGTCTCGACTACAGTTGACAGTAATTCCCAAACATATTTGAAAAATTGGGCCAACTAAAACCTTTTATCCATTAAAACCCATGCGTAACAGGCTGATTCCACGATTTCTTAGACAACAAATCTTTAAATTTGGCTCTAAACCAAATATAAACAATTGCTTAAAAGATTTAATATCATCCCTTTAGATCTGGATTATATGTTGTGGAGAAGGTAGAGGGGAGCCATTCATGATAAGGCTGGCAGGTCTGGTTAAAAGCTCTCTAAGGAGCTAAGTGCACACTGTATTTAGAATAAATCTTGTCCTGCCATCTGACAATAAACATGGGTCTTTATTTGGTTTTCCAGTCTTGGTTTGGTCATCAAAAGCTATTATGCTTCTTAGAGCCACGTTCAATGACCATAGGACTAAAATATCTCACCTCCAGTTTTAGGGATTAAAAACCTCGAATTAGTAGAAGATTTAATCACTGTCATGCAATTTGTACGCATCTCGCAATTTTGCGCAAAACAAACCACAACATATTTGCTTCCTGATGATGAAATCTCAGGCTGACCATCCTCCTCACGATGAAGGAGCCGGTTATAACGTGACAGGATCCAGCTGGACCCAAACCGAGCAGCAGAGCACCAGTGAACTTATGATCAGGCTGTGATGCACACGGGTGACGCCGCGCTGCTGTAGTCGCATAACCAAAGACTGGCGTGGGATCGGTCCCTGCTGCGCTTCATCTGGAATAACGTCGGGAAAATCCGGAAATTTCACCAGGAGGAGTTTTTTTAAGGAAGGGAGCAGTGTTGAGAATAATCCCTTTCGGACAGACGTTTCAATCGGAAAAGGGGTTTTCTGTACTTTGCAGAAGCCAGAGCAGATTTATTCCGATAGAGAATCACCAAATATAGGCTGCATTAAGGTAAGAAGTGATGCCTGCAGATGGACATGTCATGTGTTAGATCTTGAGATTATAGATGCAGAAAACGGTGAACAGTTTATGTAAAGGTGTCACGCATTATTTTTCATATTTTCCTTCTGTTTGAATGAATGGCATCGAGGAGAGGGTTGGCACACTGGCACCTGCGCATCCCTTAAAATAAAGCCTCTGCATTTTGCCTGGAAACAAGCAGAAAAACAGAAAATTTGACGAATTAACAAAATGTCCAGGATTTGCGCAGTTAATTGGCTTTAAGCGTTTAACGTGGCTCTGCGGAAGCACCGAGAGAGACGTGCTGCGTTTTAAAAATAGATCTGTCTTGTTATGAAATTATGGCATGTTTTTCGACCCGATGCGCATGGAGAGATGTCATTGGGAGCGGGATGGTGGGATCTAATCTGAAAACACTCTCACTGCGTCGTTTCCATCGGAATGCAGCAGCGTCTCTCACAGGAGGCGGTTATCTTTAATGGCATTAACTCAGATGTCATTGCCCAAAGCGTGAAATAAAACAGCATCTGCTGGCCTCTGTTTGGGCACAACCAGTCATTCATACCTGTGGCCTGTGGGATATGTGGCTGGTATTTCTCTTTACACCGCAGTTACATGTTCTCAGCTCAACGCTCCGTGAAACTGTTTTCATTTTCTCATCTTCCTGCAAAATGTTTGTCCTCAAGGTCATTCACTGCAGCCTGTTTCAGATTACACCCAAGATCAGTCCCTTTAATTCGCAGTCACGCTCGTCAGGATTGTGTAGATGACATGCAGGAGATGAACATTAAACGCTGCGGTTTGCACTGATTTTTGGTTGCAGCACATTTGTGCTGTTTGTTGTGGAAGGCCCGATTCAATGCAGCGTAGTGGTGGATCTGTCCAGCCTGCTGCTGCTGCTGCTGCTGCTGCTGCAGAGATGAGGAGCATATGTTGGTGTCAAGAGGTGGGCATTCCCACTATGGTCTGTGTTTGGATATGCAAATAATATTCTGCTGTCTCATTTGTTAAATTATGGATAGAGAATTGACGCATTCCCAGCTATTTTATGTCATTTGCCACATCATGAGTCAATAATTAATGAATCTGGGACTTCTGACAGGCTGCTCTGCTGTGACTGTTTAGATTATCATGATTGCGACTGAGCATTAGAATCTAATCCACTCTGGTTTGTGGATTGTCCTAAACACTGCAGACCAGTTATAAACTGTATTTTCCACTGGTCTGGGATACAGCAGGTCTTCTGTGTGCTCCTGCATGTCGTCCTTGCTCAGATCTCCGGATTTACTGCAACAGTGCCCCTCTTACAGCCGAGTACAGGCTTTGTTGTCATTGTCAAGCTATAGGACAGTGTTTGCAGTGGAAACCTGATAGCAGCGATCGAACATTTGATGAACTGGAGCTGCTCTGACAGTGCTGATCCAGGTCAGTGCTACCCGGGCCACAGACTGGCACAAACAGGCTGAGAGGACAGAAATAGAACACAAGCACTAGGGGAACATTTGCTGCCATCCCAAAAAAAAAGACACACATCTACTCTCCCAGCTCATGTTTGAAGTGATAATGAAAAAGGTAGTTTTCTGTGCTGTGCTAGAGGTTTTCATACCGCCATCACCGAAGCATAGATAAATGCATTACTCACATGCTCTTGCACCATAGGAACCATGGGAAAGCAGAACAGCAAGCTGACTCCCGAGGTGATGGAGGATCTGGTGAAGAACACAGAGTTTAATGAACATGAGCTGAAGCAGTGGTACAAAGGCTTTCTGAAGGACTGCCCCAGTGGCAGGCTGAATCTGGACGAGTTCCAGCAGCTTTATGTCAAGGTTTGTGTGAACCACATCCTCTCTTTTTAACATCAGCTCTCAGAGTTATCTGTCTGACCATGTAATCACACCATAACTATTTTCCATCATACTTAAAACTGCCTTCACAACAGCCTTTTTGAACACACTTCTCCCACATTTGCAGTTCTTTCCTTACGGCGACGCATCAAAATTCGCACAACACGCCTTCAGAACCTTTGACAAAAACGGAGACGGGACCATTGATTTCCGAGAGTTCATCTGTGCTCTGTCCATCACATCCCGCGGCAGCTTTGAGCAGAAACTCAACTGGGCCTTCAACATGTATGACCTGGATGGTGACGGCAAAATCACTAGAGTGGAGATGCTGGAGATAATCGAGGTAAAGGATTATCAAGTCATTAGGCACCTGCTCATCAGGGGACTGGCTCTGTTTTTTGTTATCAGGCTCCTGCACACCTGCAAAGCTTTAAGTACAAATACACTTTTATAACAGCAAAACTGCAGTTGTACTGCATTTCATCATGGTATTACAAACAGTAAAATCAATCTGATATGTGTCAGCGATATTGGAGCATACTCACAATTCCTACTGCGAGAAACCTGTTTCAGTTTAGTTGGTTTAGTTTGGTTTGGTGGAGCCTGTCTTTCTGAACAAGTTAACACATGTAGACTTGACTGAATTACATAATAAACCACAGTCCTCAGCTTATTTCTCACCATGCCTCACCCACAGGCCATCTACAAAATGGTGGGCACTGTAATCATGATGAAGATGAACGAGGACGGTTTGACACCAGAGCAGAGGGTGGACAAGATCTTCAGCAAAATGGATAAGAACAACGACGACCAGATCTCGTTGGAGGAGTTCAAAGAGGCAGCGAAGAGTGACCCGTCCATCGTGCTCCTGTTGCAGTGTGACATGCAGAAGTGAGGCCTCCCTGCTCGCTCCTCTCCCTGTCTGTATTCCACACACTCTGGACAGCAGCACATGTTTTAATGTCTCATTAGGTTCTCTGCCATTTCCACAGGAAAAAAAAAAAACAACAATGCTTGGACTATTTTTCAATGGACTCGCTTCTTGTGGTTGTATGCATGAGAATGTCAAATGCTGAATAATTTTGAATATAGCTATAAGATATCATACATTTCTATTTCAAAACATGCCAACGTGATTTGTGCACAGTAACCCTATACATTCTCATTCAACCTTAGCTTGTATATCAGTGGAGCACTGCATTAAATTACGTTCCTGCAGTATTTAGGACCCCCGGTGTTCACTGCTTCAACTACTGTACGCTTTACATTATAGTAACAAAACAATAATTCCTATGATAATTGTAACTGTCTCTACTATCCAGACTTGATGAGCTTTTGGAGAATAGAGAAGCTCCTGTCTGTTCCAGATGTTTTCACAAGATGGAACCAAGAAGAGTAGGTTCTTTGCATGCATATATTATGTGTCAAAAAATATAAACTCTTACCTTTTGCATCTTTAGGTTGCTATAAAAGAGAAACCCTCTGAAATTCATTTAGTATTGTTGCATGGGATGTACAGTATGTGATTCACAGACCATTAGTTCACCTCCAGTAATATGGGAGCATGCTTCCCTCGTTTTGTGCGTGACACTTCTGAAAGGTACTTCGGCTGCAGTTGTGGGCTAATCTCTGAGGAAGAGCTTTCCCGTAAACATTGGATTATGTTTTGCTTCTGGGATAAGCAGAATCATATTTATGGAGCGCCATTTCCTTTAAAATTTTACTGTACCGCTGCTGCTTAATTTAGATGAAAGGCCACAAAATTTCTCCTCACAATGGTCCAAAATTGGTTTCATTTTCAGGCTGCTTATTTGGTTAGAGTTAAGTAACTTTACTCAGTACATATCGACATGTTTACAGAAATGAAGAGCACTACAAAATGAGTACAGACTTGCCTTTTGACCTTAATGCTGGGAGCTCACTCTCTGGGCCAGGGACCTTGTGAGAGGGGCTCCACTTCCAATGCAGCAAAAAGGGTAAAAAGGCCTCTCATATGTTTACTAGACACACTGCATTCCTAAAACTTTTTTGTAAGGAGAAACTTTTTATCTAATCTGTTCTGTTTGCAGCGATCATTAAAGATGCAGGACCCTCAGGAGAGGTGCTTGATAAAGCTTTTGAAAGAGCATTTCCGTGTGAGACGGCAGCTGGTTGATGTAGGTTAAAGCAGAAATTCTCTTTCAACAGTTTTGCTTCCCCATTTCTTGGCTATGCAAGCATGGACTGAGTGTCTGCTTGTAGTCCATCTAGAGTAGTGGAGGTTGCAGAAGCTTTTCACCGTTCTGTCTGTAACTTTAACCAACCCTCACATCGTCAATGTCTATATTATTTATACATTCAGTCTAGTCACCTTGTCAGATTCTTTGTCTAGTAAATGTTTATATCAAATATGAAAAATCATCATACAAGTGACTGTATTCTTTTATACATGTGGCATGTGTTGCACCCAAACATAATTCTGTAGTGATTAAAATGAATAAACCATCAACAGGCTTTTTCAAAAGACACGGTCTGGCAGGTGCAGTTACAGAAACCAGTAAATGAAGACCAGTCTTTGTTTTTGACTTTAAGACTTGTTGAATATGTGTTATTGTGTATGGATGGTGAAATGGATACAAGCATGAATGGACAGTCCTGTGTATATAAAATCTATGAGCCACACAAAACGTCTTCTACTTAGAATTTATTGGAAAAATGTTTAGTTTTCATAGAAATGCTTTATATCTGCTGCCTGTGAATCAGAAAGTGTTTTTAACAGAGAAAGAGTATAAAATAAAATATATAATCATCAATTAAAAAATCAATAATAATCAAATTTAAACTGCTTTAAACTAAACTTCTTGCTGTAAAAACATTAACACTGACAGACTGACCGGTTTGCAGCAGAATAAAAGTCTTGTAACAAACATTAACAGTACATTAAAAAAATATTTCCAAGCAAGTAAAGACATTTTCCATTTTATATAAGAATTGACTCAACTGTCAAAATCACCTACTTTGGTCAATAATTTGATAACAGAAAAAATAAAAACAGCATGTAAACAGAGGCAGATATCAGGTCTAGTGAGCACAAACAGGCTGAATGTGCTGCACCAAACACCTTCATTGTTCATCATTAATAGTTTATTTAGAGCAGACCTCACAGTTAGTCATGCTCTTTTTTTTTTTTTAAATTTGTGTTGTTTCTATGGCGGGAATCAGACGTGCGACATCCCAGTTACAGGACACACACACACACACACACACGCTCAATCAGTTCACAAGTGAGAAGGACTTCAGTTAATGAGATCACCAACCTGGATAGTTCCTCTGTGCACATAATAAATATTCTCATAATTCATGCCAAAAAACTAGTCTAGCTAGCTGCTGGCCTTTGTACCCCAACCCAGTAAAAAAAGTTCAACTGACAAATGTAACACTGCTATTTCACAACAATGAACTGTTCAAGGGATAAGTTAACCCCACTGTGCCCTGCAACATATACTGAAAAAACACAGCCGGGAATTTTGCCAAAAACATACAAACATGATAAAGACATTTAAGAGGCAGTGCCGCTATGACACATACAGTAATACAAAAATAGACAGTATAAAATATACTAACTAGTCATTTCAAGCATTTTCATCCCCCGTTTCACTCTGGTTTTCTTCTGGATCTTGAAGCTGGTGGATTTTAATGTGGCTCGTTTTGGGTAGACTGCTACAAGACACAAAGGAGAGCTTCATTTGGTGAGTTATCACATAATTACTGACATCATCATCAAATGAAAACAAATTAAAGAGAGATAACTGGAACCTAAACTGGCTATCAAAATAAAAACACTACCTAAAAATAATGATAACATTTTTGTTTAAATGATGCTATATACAACTATTGAAAAACCAATTAAATATAATACATTTTGATTGAGAAATTAACAGTGTTTAATCAATTCACTGTCCAACGTGATAAATAAACATAAAATATATATAAATATAAAAAATATGCATTTTATAGTAAAAGAAAAAGTGAAAGGATTGATTATTTAACCATCACTTGTGTTTTGTTTGAGTAATGGATTAAAATTCAGCAATAAAATCTTCTAGTTCATCCGGTGGCACAGTCAGAGTGCACACAGAAAACAAAGAGATGTTTACACACGTTTGTAAGGAGGGGGATCTTGAAAGAAAGTAATAGAAAGAACAGCACGTAAACACCTGGTGGTCAGAGGAGTAATAAAGATAAACTGTCGAAAGTGCTGCCGCTCTGACAGCTCCAGGAGGAGATCCAGGGAAATTCTGCGGTTGTGCATATCCTGCATAGGAAGAACCAAAGTGAGTCCATGCCAAACATTGGTTGAGCTTTTCTCTTGGTTTTTCTACAAATTGCATGTGAAGATCACAGTGTTTCCAAGGTCATTGTGCCCTCACCATGTACACGTCAAACTCATCGAGGCATCTGAAGGGGGATTCAGTGATCTCCCACAGGGAGAGCATGAAGCAAACGGTGGAGAAGGAGCGTTCACCACCAGATAGTGACCTCATGTCACTCACACCATCGTCATCCCAGCCTGGAGGTTTTACCTTCAAAAGTACCAGAGCTCAAATTAATCTAAACAAATGCATGGCCAAGCAGGTTCCAGTTCTTTGTTCAAGATATTCTGGGGTATTTATGGGTAGACAGAGGAAATGAACGTGAGGAGGGATGATGTGGATTTTAACTACAGACATCATGATTCATGGTTAAAGCCCAGCTCTCATCTTTTGCAATAAGCACAGTCCTACAATTAAATATTTCAATTACTGTAATTCTAATACAACAATCATACTACAGAACAAATGCAAATGGCGGAAGGAATGAACGTACCAAGATTGAGAGTGTCTCATTGTTGTGATCAAAAATCATTGAGCCACAGCAGTTCAGCTTTATCAGGAAGTTGTTGAAGTATAGTTTGCATCTCACAGAGAGAGATCTTCAGGAAAAACAAATAATCAGAAGCAGGATTTTCTTCTTTGGTGTTTAAAACTTAGAATTGTGTATTTCTGAATTTCCTGTCAAATTAGTGGGCTGTTATTTACCTACGGAGTATTTTGTATCTGTTCTGCCTGTCTGACATAATGTTGTCGAGTTGATCGATGAACCTCTGTAGATCTCTCACTTGGTTGGTTTTCTCTCTGTAGAGAGCGAGGGCCTCAGCGTACTCCCTAACGAGGGCAGAGGGAAGAAATTGGTACAGTCTAAATTCCTCTGACTTCAGCCTTCAGAGCGCAGATGTAAAATGAGGGCAGAAGATGATTTAGTGCTGGCCAACGGGCAGACAGGATTGAGGCACAGTAGAAAAAGCTGTTACAGAGAGCAGACATTTCACTGGAGAAGCTGTACCTCAGTGGACAGAAACACAATTTCTGTCTGAGTAGATCACAAAAGCTGAAACCCAGTGGACATAAAGACAAAATAAAGCTGGAGGGACTTTATAACTCTTGTAACTTTAAACCTAACAAGTTTCACTGCAGTACATTGTTTAAATTGGGTAACATGGTTGGCCTAAAAAGGCCAAGTATGCCGTTGTATGAGCAGTGAATATTAATGTAATAACATTAATACATATAATCTCAATATTATATTCCTGTAAAAGGTGTAAATCCAGTGAAATGACATCCAGTTTCAGATGTTTGTAAAAAGCGATCTCTCACCTGACCACCTGCTCCTGCTCGCCGTGGCTGCTCTCGTACACCTTGATCTTCTTCTTCAGTCGAGTGATTTCTGCGTCGATGCTCTTGGTGCTGCCGGGCACGTGCAGCCGCTCAGGACTGATCTTTGTGGCTTTTACCACATATTCCTGTCATCACATGTAACATCTGATGACAGTCTGGATTTGACTGGTGACAGGCTACAGCACTTTGTAGGCAGTAAATCATCTGCTTGGTGGAGCTTCCTAACGACTAGCAGATCTGAACAGTATACCATTCATCTTAAGTACACCAAAGAAAGTTTAAACTAAAATACACAGCTAAAAAACTCTTCTTTTATGCCTCTGATGATTTATGGACAATTTATAGACAACTCAAGTTCTTCTTACCTGCAACTGTTCTTCTCTTTGGGTAAGTTCACTTTTCATAGCCTGGACGTTGTCTTCATGGGAGTTCAATTTGTTTTCTAAAGTTTTAAGGTTTCGTTCATGTTTTACACACTCTGTCTCCAGTTTCAGCTGCTCATCCTTTGGGCCAACAGACAATAAAAGTTAACTCAATTTAAAACTAGTGTGAAATAAGACTGCAGCCTTAAACCACAGAGGATTACCTGAGAGAAAATTAATGTCAGTTTCAAATCCTTATGTTCAAACATTTAATAGATAAAAAAACTTTTCATTACAGGACAGAAGCAATATCGAACCCACAGACTCGTGCCTGCAACAGCAGTAAGATGCTGTCATAGTTCTTTGGGTTTCGAAAACTGTTTTTAGGATCTTTGTGATAGAACATGTTTCTATACCCTCAATGGCTCCATTTCCTCAGACAGCTGGTCAATTCGTTCTCGGACAGACGAATACTTGCAGCCTATGTCTTCTGCCATTTTCTGGTACTTGTCGAGTTCTGTCTGTGCTTCATGAACAGTTTGCTTTTCTGCCTCAATTTTCAGTTGGTTCTCTTGTGCAACTTCTTCCTGCAGGCAGTGTTTGAAGACATCAGACTTAAATAATTCATGGTGGGATTTCTGTCTGTTTTGATGAGGAATGAACAGAAACTAAATTATCACCAAGGAGCTGATGTCGTCGATTTGGTCCTCAGCAGCAGTCTCCAGCTCTGTTATCGTTGCCTTGACTTGATTCACAGAGGCCTGCATTACAAATACAGAAAAACAGTAAAATCCTTCCTAGTTTAAATCTAGAAATATCTACATTAATCCCACACTTGCAGCAGCGACCTCAGTGACAAATCAATGAAGTCAATCATTCTCTCACAGGGAAGGGAAGCAGAGAGAAAGCACGAGGGGGAAAACAGAAAACCAAACGGCAGTACTGTTAAATTAAACATGTTCTCATGCTCGTGCTGCAAGAATATGCTCCACTGACCACAGTCTTCTTCAGGGTCATGATGGTGCTGTTCAGTTTGCTCTCCATGCCCACAATGTCCTCAGTGACAGAGGCCACTTGAAGCTGAAACCTGGACAGCTGAGCCTGGAGATTCTCCAGGTCCGGCTCCAACATGCTGTGACAGGCAGAATTTCATTTTCAACTGGACGCTCCACACAGGAGCACATTTCTTAAAAAAATAAATAAAAAGCAGCTGTTGCACAAAACATTTAATCAATATTTCATCAAAAGTAAGTACCAGGTGTCATTTCAGGTCAGCTAGATGCAACAGCTGGTTAGCTAAGCTTAGCATAAAAACAAGAAACAAAGGGAAACAAGTAGGCAGATCCAGATAAAGCAAACAGTGAAACCTTTGTCTAGATCTTTATGTGTTTTCTCCTGTTTCTGGCCTTTATCATATGTTAAATATGTAGGAAACATTTATGAGTGTGGTATCAATCTTATCTCTGTAAGTCAGTAAGTGTATTGCCCAAAACATGGAACTAGTCCTATAAACAGACTTTAATGAGACTTTTCTCCTTTAAAATCCACCGACAGATATTCCTTTTTGCCATCTGCTGCTTTAAACTTGACTTTCAGGTTGGAGTTGTGCGCTTATCCACTCAAACAATCTTATAAATCGTTTTTATACAGTTGATATCTCTTGCAGATATACTGATGTAAAAGTAGTTTAGTTACCTTAATTCTGTCTCAAGATCCCCCCCAAGATACTTGGCCATGCTGAAGTCAGAGGTGTAGTAACGGTTTGGATACACCTGATCTCCCTCCACAGTGAAGGCCTCGCGGCAGTTTTTGGGTGGCCGGCCTCGCTGCATGAACCTCCTCGCTTTGGCTTTCTCCTGTGGTCCAAATCCAGATGGGTTACAGATAAAATAACAATTACCACACTCCTTCTAAAGCAGTAACACATGCAGTACTCTGTGAGATACTAACTTTGATTATCAGAATTGATTCTATCCCTCTCATATCAATGAGGCAGTTCATGATGACTGGGCTCGTTGATATGATTACATCCATCACAGATGGGAACTCGGGATGACAAACTTTCCTACAAAACAGCAAAGGAAGAGAAACAAAATGCAGCTTTAAAATGTGTTGGAAAAATGCCTTTAAAACTAACAATGGCAAAGAAATACTGGTCCTGACCGTCCATGGAGGTTGTAAACTTTTTCAGAGAAAGGGCAGACAATGATCTGTGGCCTGTTGCTCTTTGGATAATGCTGAGACATCAGCTCCTGAAGGACCGCCTCATCCTTGTAGTTATCACAGCAGAAAGCCTTCATGAAGCTTCGCAGACAGCACTCCACAGCTACGGCCAACGTGGGATCCTTCAAACTGATACAAGACCCTGAGCGCAAACACGTTTAGAAACACATTTATTTACTTTTTTGCAAATAAAAAGATCAACCTCTCAGGTCCTCACAGTAAACACAAAGCTACAGCCAGCAGCTAATTAGCCTAAAGAGCAGAAACCAGTGAACAGCTAGTCCAGCTTTGATTCAAAGGTAACCAACACCTCTACAATTAGTAATTAATGCATTTTATCCATTTGTTTAATCCAACCACAAAACAAAACAAAAGAATTTGCCCAGTAGAAGCACATTTTTCAATATTGTGTGGATTAAACAAACAGGGTATAACTTGTTAATTAACAAGCTATGGGGATCCTGGGAGCTGGATTTGTCCCAGCTGTATGCTAAGCTAAGCTAACTGACTGCTGGTTCTACTGAACAGACATGAGAGTAATCACTGTTCTCATCTAATTCATCTCAGAAAAAGTGAATAAACCTATTTTCGGAAACGTCCAGCTGGTGTCTTATGCTAATAGGTGCAAATCTTTGCTATAATGCTGTGAAGATGTCAAAACCCAGAAAGGACGTCACCTATGGGACCGACGGGTTTCTTCACAAAGCGTCCACTGACATGAGCCTCAGTAATCGAATCCAGGAGGTCTGGTACACTATCTCCAAATCGCTTGAGTTTGTTTGATCGACTGGCGAGGAGCTGATTCTTCCTCTTCAGTTTGGACTCATACGAAGCTTGGATATTTTTTTCCTCCAGTCTAGTAAATTCAAAGAGAGTTTGTATATATGTATAGAATTGTATATTTGTGTGAGAGCAAATCAAATCTTTTTACCTCAGCTTGTCCCGCTCTTCCTTTCCTTTGAACACTGCCTGGCGTTTGTTCTTGACCTCATCATTTAACTGAGTGCATTTGTTCTCAAGCTCTTCAAGCTGCTCTCTCAGACCACATAACGTCTTCTGTCGCTTTGCATATTCTGTCTCTCCATCACTGTTTAGGATTATACTACCTCACAATGAAATCACACATATTGCATTTCTATTAATGTAAAGATATCACTTAGAGCTTTGTTTAAATCGTCCTTATCCGGTACCTCGCTTTGGCCTTTGTAGTTTTCTTCTGAAGAAGGTCCTGCTCCTTCTCTGACTGTTTGAGCTTATTCAGAGCCCGGAAATAAACAACCTACAGGAAAATATTATGTGACTGTAACAAATTTGAAATTATAAATAAACTTGACATATACAATAAAACATCCAGCCTTGCATAGAAACATAACAAGGTTGTAATATTTCCTTATTGTACCTCCTGTTCCTTGTGAGCTCTGCCAGTGACCTTGTCTTGCTCTTTCAGTTTCAGACTTTCCTCCGTTAGAGACTCTTGCTCCTCTCTTATCCTGTCAAGTTGGCTTTTGATCTCCTGAAGCTTTTTCTCCATTTGTATGACTTTAGTCTGTGGGAAAGATGAGACAAAAGAGAGAAAGTACAAAAAATGACAATGACCAAAATAAATTATTTACCAGATAGAACCAGCTTTTTTTTCCAGTGGATTTAGTGTAAACCTTGAAATGTAATATGTGAAGTAAGAGCACCAGTTTATGTGATGTTTAATTTAGAACTGTAACATTTATAGACTTATGTGTATTTAACAGAGGGGGAACAATTAAGACTCACCTGACAGAGCTGAAGGTTCTCCTGATGTATGTTATGATTCTCTTCCTTTTCAATATCTGCCTTTAGCTGCTCCACCAACTGCTCCTTCTCTCTGACCTGAAAGTGACAAAAAATATCTTCATCAGGTTCAAAGGCATTTTTTTTTTTTTTTTTTAAATCATGATCATGAAACACAGAACAACATGGTTTTTCCATTGGCTTTGATTTAGCTTGTTTTTTTTCTGTTTCACTTCCTAAAACCCCTTTAGAACACACAGTAATGTTTTTTTTCCTGTCTGACAGAGAAATTCTTACCAAACACCAGGCCATTGTTTTCTTGAGATTCTCCAAAACTGACTTCATCTCAGTGAAGGACGATACATTTTCATATCTCTCTTTTCGCTGTAGAAATTCTTGCTTCAGGTCCTTGAGACACTGAACATAAAAATATTTTAAAACATTTTTTTTTATTAACAAAAAATTCTGTACATGTTATTCATAGAAAAACAAATCTCTTGCAGGCAAACGTTTCTAAAAACAGGTGGTACAAAGTGCACAAAGGGAGAGGGGAAGACACAAAGAAGACAATATGTAATAAATCAGTTTGATAAATAAATCAGTTTGATAAATCAACGGTTAAATGTTTGGGTGTTGAAGACACTACCTCTTCATGTCGCTGCACCTGCTGTCGTGTGACTGTTTTAGTGTGCTTGATATAAATGTAATCCCTTTTCATCTGTTCCAGCAGAGTTGCTTTCATGAAGAACTACAAAAGACAAGAACACAACAGCACACGATCACATGAGCTTCTCTACATACAGATGTTAAAATTAAAATTCAAAGGATCTGTGTTATACCTTGTATTTGTCTGTGTCACTTTTTGAATGCAGAAACTGTTTACTCATTTCTTGGCTGAGAATGGACACTGGGTTATCCAACTGGAATACACAAAAAAATAAATAAAAGGCTTGCTGATATGTACAATTTTTGCAGTGGCACTAAAGGATATCACAGCAGAACCACAAAACAATTACATTTGATATGGCAGCCACTGACCAGAGTTAAAGAAAACTAAAGAACATGACAGTAGGTACCTGGATGTTGAAGTGGTCTAAGATGGTGGTCAGTTCCTCCTTCTTGTTTGAGATAAGATTTCCTAAAATGCAAGACGGAAGGAAGAAGTAGTAGTGAGGTTCATACCTGTTGTTCTGACAAAGATGAGAATATAATTAAATGATACTCTGGCATGGCAACTATTTTGATTACTGATGAATAATTTCACCCATTTTTTCAAGCAGAAATGCCAAATGATTCCTGATTTCAGCTTCACAAATAGAAAGATCTGCTGCTGTCAAATATAAAAGTGTTCATTTGAATGTCTTTGGGTTTACACTGCTAGTCAAAGACAAGACACATCACCTTGACCTGACAACACGATTAACTAACTGATTAAGAAAATACATAAAACAATAATTGTAAAATTAACTAAAATTAACTACTCAACTAATTAGTAAAAACAGCAGTGGGTTGCAGTCGTGCACATTACAAGTGGCAAAGAAGGACAAGAGCAGACTGATCACCAGAGATCACACGTCACTTCTCAGGGTGAAAATTAATCCCACTGACTATATTCAGGAGCAAACTTTTCTCTTACCTCAGTCAGTAACTGGCACACTGGCAAGTGCAGTTCCTTTTATTTATCAAATAAATCAAGACATTTACAACGTATGAAAAACATCAGCACAAGTGTGAATGTAAATATAAGGGTAAAGAATGTACACAGTGTTAGGAGGTGACAGTCTGACTAAAGTGCTTTGTCTTCACCGCTAAGTGTGTTTGGAGTATCTGAAATTTAGGGAAGGTTTAATAAGACTGAGACAGACTCATCCTGGCATGACCAGAATATGTTACTCACCTGATTTGCTCTTCAGCTTGTAGGTCCGACTTCCATCACTTGACAAGCGGTGCTCGATGGAAATGGTGTTACCGTAGACATCCATTTTATAAGCATCCGGCCCTCTGTTTCTCAGCTTTATCGTTATATCTGCAGCACTAGAGAAGAGAATATACTGTAAATACCATTCTAGTTCCAGGCTGCAAGTAGACAAAAATGACAGCATTTCACAACACATAGCAAATCACAATTAAAAACAAAACATGCTTCCAGTCGCCACTGTGGGAAGTTATTTACTCTGGCTTACTTTTCATTGGTCTTCACAAAATCTTTCAGCGATATTCCTCTGTTTGTGACAGTGGCCTTCCCCCCGAGGCCGACAATCAAAGCAGTCAGGATGGCACTTTTTCCACCTGACGATTGAAACAAAGATAGTGGATTAAATCACAACATAGAAAACAAACCACAATGCTGGCTCACAAACAGGGTGTATGCAAAAAACATAAATCACCCACAGGGCTATTTTAGAGTACAGCAAGTAGAGGGATGAACTTCACTAATCATAAATATCTGAGGAATAACAAGTTATTTTTATTTATGTCATGTAGATTAATCAGTTAAGTACTTTTTCAAGCAAATATCCAAACATTCCCTAATTCGAGCTTCTCACTTGTGGAGATTTGTGGCTTTTGTCTTAAATTTTGCTGCTATTTTTCACTTAACTTGATCTTTTACAGTCCAGACAACGACTCAAGAAAATAACTGGCAGACTGATCAAGGATCTCATAAATTATTGTTAATTACAAGACTGGGTGGGTTAAATTCTCTGTATAGTGATAATTTAAAGGATAAATATTAAGAATAAAGTGTATTTATCCATCTGTGTCAAACAGCAGTTTTATTTACTCGGTATGAAACCATGACCACTGGTCAAACACATAACAAAAGATTAAACAGATTATCAGGCAGCCATCATCTAACGTTGGTACATGGGTGGGTGTGTTGAACACACATGCCAAAGCCAACAGCAGATCACATGACATTCAGGGATACAGGCCTTACTTCCATTGTTGCCGACGATAAAATTCACATTGGGCCCAAACTGGAATGGGCCGAGCAAGTGATGACACATGAAATTTTTCAGAGTGATGCTTTCGATGATGCCAATGTCTCCCTGGAAAGACAATCAGGAAACATCGTTCAGTATCAAAGAAGCCGGTGACAAGTCAAAGACAAAGAATCAGTGCATTATGGGGAAGCGACTCACCGTGGCAGGCTGAGCTGTTTTGGGAAAGTGCTTAAAAGATGGTCCCTGATTGTTTTTATCTTCAGTTGCATCTTTGGCATCCACTACCGTCACTCTAGAGGTCTTTACAGCTACTGCATTGGTGATCACTGAGCCTTTCCTCTTACTCATTTTGAAACAAGTCACTGGAAACATAATAAACAGGAAGAAACAACACACTAATATCAGTACCATAAGACTTCTTTGCTATGAGACAGACATATTGGTTATGTTACCAGGTTAAAAGGTACATTTCACTCTAAAAGTCCACTGTGACAGTTCACTACTCAACTTTCAAACTATAAACCAAATATAAATTATAAAAAAAAATATTTACAGACCTACAGGTTGAACTTTAAATAGCTTGTTTGCATTGTAAACTTTTAATATCATGTTTTAATGCAGGGCAGTGGGAATCCTAAAGAAGATGCAAACTTCAAACATCAAACTAATTTTTATCATAACTTTATTTTGAATTTGGTGTTATCAGCTTATGTCCATCTCTTGGGGAAACTTGTTCCTCAGGTTTTGACAGATACACTTGAAACTATGCAGTGCTATTTTGAGGAATGCAAAGTATCAACTTCAGACACTGAATAAACAAAACCAGTGCAATCACGAAAACTTGTTTCCCAAAAAGGGAGCATGTGCAGAAGATGTGTGAGCCTTTGTCTTTGACCCAGGAAGCCACAGCAGACTCCACAGGTGTTGCACAGCCACAGCTCAGCAATGATTCCCCCTTTTGTGTTTCCAAATCTTATGTAATCGAGTGTGATTTTCGATTTACCATGACCCATGTTACTCTCACTCAACCATATCCTGTCAACTGAGCTCGGTCTTCACAGTCCACTGGACATGATGTGTTATTCCCACCACTGTTAGCAAACCCTGGGGCAAAGTGTTTTCACGACCACGCAGGCTGAAATTAGTCTTTAACTTCCCGCCACTGGACAGTGAAAGGTTCATTTCAAGCACCGCAAAACTTCCTGCTAAACAAGGACAAACAACAAGCTTTTTATTTGCCTACCATTGTACGGGTCTCTGTGTGTGCAGCCTGCAAAAACAACATGCTCATCCGGGTCGGAGCTGCAGCAACAGTTGTGGGCGTGGTCATTTCCCGAACGCGTACCGGAAAACGTGCTCTGTGATTGGCCAATCCGTGAGCGCTTACAATATGAAATCTTAAAATATGTATATATATATATATAATACACACCTCAGTGCTCGTGAAGTCGTGTGGAGGCTTTGGAGCTTAACAACTTCAAAGTAATAAAACAGATATGCATGTGTGAGTTTTTGCGTTGCTATGGGGTGGAGGAATGTGAAACCAAAACCTATAACAGGCCCTGACAGTGACCCCCCCCAATCCACGTCCTGCCATTCAACGCCAGAGAAACATGTGATGTGTCTTCTGCACCAAACAAGGTGAGAAATTATAAATAGCAATAATGCAACAGTCTGCAAGTTGTTTCAAACACAAACATGTTCAGGTTACATTTGAACAATGGAGAGACAGGCAGTTCACAGCACACCTGAAGCAGAAATAATAGACAGCAAGGAAATATCCAAGTTTTCAAAATGTTGTAGGCCCAAAAGCACAGGACCCACCTGTGTACACAAGATGAAATAAAACACTTTGAAACACTGATTCCTTCGTTTTCTCTCTGCTAATATGTAGCTTTTAAACTTACTTACTAACCCCAGTATAGATTATTGTAAATGTAATGGAAATATTGGCCTGCTGCTCCTGAACAGTGTCTATCCATCCACCTACTTATGGAGCATCATCCCCCTGATTTAAGCTTAGATTGTGGTTCAGAAATGTTAAATTGTTTGCATGTTCAGCAGGTGGACAGTGGATGTCACCAAATGGCAATTCAGAGACCCATAATGTTTGGTTTGGCCTTTTATTCAACTCTTCAGACTCTTCTGTATTATCATTTATCACTGTTTTTGAAAAACCTTAAATGCTTTTTAACATTTACAGAAATACTTCTCTGCTCTGATCTAAAAATGATGTCTACTGCATAATAAACATGATTTTTTTAAACCTGTTCCGAACATAGGGTTCTTAAATCTTAACCAAATCAAACACAGCAGCTGGAAGGGACAAGCTTGTTTATTTGTCCCAAAAAAGTTAATGTTTTATGATCTGGGACATGTTCACATAATTTAATCATCTGATGTTTAGCTTTTTCTTGAGTCATACAAAATGACAGATTTGATCTATTAGCTTTTTTGAATTAGGAAATCGACATTATTTAGCAGCTATTTTGACATGAAGCAGTTAAATTACTCTTATAATATTTTTAAAATGCTTTGCTGTTCTTTAACATCAGTCAGGTTCTTTGGTCTACCTTGCAGGTACATTTGAGCACTGAGCTTCACCATGTGCTCAATTCCCGGGCTTCCAACACCAGGATCAGAAGTAGGTTTTCTTATTACGAGAGTAAACCTAAGCCCCAGTTGTGGTCTTGTGGAATTATGGGTAAACATGGATGACAGAAAGAAGCACATTTATGAGCAGCTGACAGAGGAAATTCAAACCCCTTTAAGGAAGTTTTATGGATGTGAGGGAAACCAAGGGGACCTTTGTCTGGTTTGCATCACTGGCACCTGGCACAGAGCTCGAATTGTATTGACTGAAAGTGAAACTTACAGCGTTTTTCTTATTGACCAGGGACAGCCACACGTTTCTACAAGTGAAGCTTTAGCATGGGGCCACAGTGACAGTTTTCTGCTTCCTCCTGAAACTGAATGTTGCATACTGGCAAATGTCCTCTCTCTGGAGAATAACTGGCCTGAAAGAGCAGCAACGTTTTTAAAATCTCTGTGTGGCAAAAAGTTTAAGGGAGTGGTTCAACATGTGCTGATGCCAGACAGGACAATCCTCCTTGACATACCAACTCTTTCGGCACATGTGTGTAAGTCTGGCTTTGCAAAGAAAATCCCAGGGGATGAGTTTAAATGCCTGGTACTGAAACATCTACAGTTACCCAAAGGAGAGGCTTCTGAGACCTGCTATATAACTCAGGAACAGAATTTGAACGTTAGTTGCCAACTCAAGAAGGACGACCAATACTTTTACCCAGAGCTGTTGACTGACACGTTTGAGATGGTTAACGTGACAGAGGTAACTCGTCCACATAACATTTTTTGCAAACTTCAAATTTTTTCCAAGGCAGTGAAGATATTATCAGAACAGATTCACCAGCATTACGAACAGAGCTCAGATTTTGGAGAGGCACAACCACAGGCCTATGGGGATCCATGTGCAGCTAGAGGTGAAAATGGCAGATGGCATCGCTCATCACTAAAGCAAAACATTGTGACCAATGATGGTGATGTAGAAGTCCTGCACGTGGATGAAGGAAAGACTGAATTAGTCCCAGTTAGAGACATCAAACCACTGCATAGTCAGTTCCTGAGAATGCCAGTTGTCACTTATCGCTGTTGTCTTAATGGAGTAAAAGATAATGGCACAGGGTGGACCACAGACCAGACTGACTACCTGAAGTCACTGCTCCTGAACCAGACAGTCATGGCCAAGTTTGACTATCACAGTATATCTGAAGATGCGTATTATGTCACTGTGTATGGCTGCAACAGTCATTTTACAGAGAAGGCAGAAATTTTTCCATCTTCTAAGACTGAACAAGATTCAAACATTCAGAAGAAACACACCCCCACCTCATGTGTCAGTTCTGTTGGAGAAGAAGAACACTTGGACTTACAGAACCAAGTCACCACAAATGTTGATGAATTACAAGTGGAAACTTTGCCAAGCACAAAGAACCTAGCAGTGAATGGCAGAACAGATGATGCAAACATATCAAGCGCAAATATCTATATAAACGGGAGTTCAGAACATTCAGCTGCTTCATTAAAAACTGGGTTGAAATGCACTCTAACATCTGATGAAGAAGATTTGCTGCATAACATGGTTGATAGTGAAATGCCATCTGACAGTTTATGCAAGCGTCTGGCTCAGGATTGTGCACAGACTGAAGCTCATGTGCAGATTCCTCCACAGGTCTCATCAGATGCATACAAATACTGCACATACAATATCGAGGTGGGTGGAAAAGAAAAAGTGTTGGCAACCTTTTCGGAGAATGTTGCTCACTTCTACTGTCAACTGAACAGGAATTTTCATTTGTTGGACAAAGTGATGAAAAATGTTAAACAACTAATGGGTCAGCCACAATCCACAGATCACCCACTTGGACTTAATAGCATTTGCTTTGCTAGGTACACTGATGATCAGTGGTACAGAGGTCAAATAGTAGAAATGTTTCCAAAACTTAAAGTGCACTTTGTGGACTATGGTGATACTCTTGTAGTGAATGAATCAGATATTGTGCCTTTGACTTCTGAAGCAAGTATCGCCAGGTCTGTTCCTGTGCTGGCTATTCCACTTGGACTGTATGAGGTCCCAGGAGACGTGCCCCAGGAAGTTAACGAGTGGTTTGTAGATAATACCACTGGCCATAGTTTCTCCATGTTTGTGGTAGCAAAAGGGACTAATAGGAAGCTAATAGTTGAACTGTTTAATGGACCCCTGAATGTAAATGCACAAGTCAGAGAGAGGATATCTGCAATGACACAACAAAACATGACTGGTCTAGTTCAGCAGCCTGACCAACTGTTCTCCAACTGCACAGAACAGGTTACTGTGGCAAATGAGGACTATTTAACACAGTATAAAGCCCACAGCAACAATGGAGTTTGTGCTAGAGATGAACTAAACATGAGTTCACAATCTATAACTGCTTGTTCACCAGAGATTGAACATGAAAAGAGTCTGGATGAAGGAACACAATCAGCTTCAGACGTCGTTCTTAAGAACAAAAAAAGAGCCTTGGCAAAAACCTTGATTCAAGGCAGCCACAGTGGTTCAGAAGTACATCTCTCCCTTTGCATGTACATGTGGCCAAATATTTGCCAAAACAAGACAGAGGACATATATGCCTCATGCATTGCTGGACCACATTACTTTTGGTGTCAGTACACCAACACTGAACTCTTGAACAACTTGTCAAAGCATGCTCAGGAAGCAGCAAAGACACAGCTGGACATGGTCTTTTCAGACACTCTGGATTCTGGTAGTCCATGTCTTGCTCTCTTTTCCAGTGACAACCAGTGGTACAGAGCTCAGGTAATTCAGAGAGCTGGAGATACTCTCCATGTTCTTTTTATTGACTATGGAAATGAGTCTGACGTTGACATCAAGAATGTGAGGTCACTGCCTCAGAACCTGCTGGAGATGGCTCCTCAGGCCTTTCTGTGCTCTTTGAATGGATTTGATGAGTCCAAGGGCTCCTGGGATGACCAGGTTTATGATGATTTCTACAATCTCCTGGTGGATAAACCACTCAGAGTGACAGTGTTAAACACAAAGGATCATGCAGAGACTGGACTTCCTCAGTATGTAGTGCAAGTTGAGTGTGAAAATGTGATAATAAATAGCCTGATGGACAAATACTGGAACCCATTTTCAACAGAACATGCTGAAACTGAATTAGCTAAACTTGAAGCTTTCCCCCAATATGGTCATACTGAGTTGAACATGACGCATCTCAATGTTGGTAAAAGACATGTGAATACTTGTGTATACAAGACACCAAATATTTCCAAAAATGAAACAGTGGAGGTGTATGCCTCTTGTATTGCAGAACCCAATTACTTCTGGTGTCAATATGCCAACACAGAGGATCTCAGAAAAGTGTCTGCACTTGCTCAGGAATCGGGATGGTCACAGCAGGACATGATATTCCCAGAGACTCTTGGTCCTGGCAGTCCATGCCTTGCTCTGTTTTCCAGTGACAACCAGTGGTATCGAGCACAAACAATTCGCAGGGATGAAGATGCAATCTATGTTGTGTTTATTGACTATGGAAATGAGTCTGATGTTGACATCAAGAATGTGAGGTCACTGCCTCAGAACCTGCTGGATATGGCTCCTCAATCCTTTCTGTGCTCTTTGAATGGATTTGATGAGTCCAAGGGCTCCTGGGATGACCAGGTTTATGATGATTTCTACAATCTCCTGGTGGATAAACCACTCAGAGTGGCAGTGTTAAACATGAAGGATCATGCAGAGACTGGTCTTCCTCAGTATGCAGTGCAAGTTGAGTGTGAGGGAGTGGTTGTGAATAGACTGATGGCGAAATACTGGAAACCAGTTGCCACAGAACATGTTATGACAGAAAGTCCTCAAATGGAAAATTCATTTCAAGGTGGTCAAATTGAGCCCAGTATGAAAGATGTTAATGTTTCCAAAGGCAATGCAAATACTTGTGTGTACGAGAAACAAAAAATGTCCATAAAACAGATGGAGTGTGTTTATGCCTCTTGTATTGCTGAACCCAGTTTCTTCTGGTGCCAATACTCCAATACAGAGGATCTCAGCAAAGTCTCAGTGCTTGCTCAGGAAGCAGGACAGTCAAAGCAGGACACAATGTTCGCCCACACTCTTCGTCCTGGTAGTCCATGTCTTGCTCTCTTTTCCAGTGACAACCAGTGGTACAGAGCTCAGGTAATTCAGAGAGCTGGAGATACTCTCCATGTTCTTTTTATTGACTATGGAAATGAGTCTGACGTTGACATCAAGAATGTGAGGTCACTGCCTCAGAACCTGCTGGAGATGGCTCCTCAGGCCTTTCTGTGCTCTTTGAATGGATTTGATGAGTCCAAGGGCTCCTGGGATGACCAGGTTTATGATGATTTCTACAATCTCCTGGTGGATAAACCACTCAGAGTGACAGTGTTAAACACGAAGGATCATGCAGAGACTGGACTTCCTCAGTATGCAGTGCAAGTTGAGTGTGAGGGAGTGGTTGTGAATAGACTGATGGAGAAATACTGGAAAGGAGTGGACACAGAAGATTTGGTATCAGGTTAGAAAATTATACTTTATAGACATTAAAATATACTAATCTAGATATATAAAGATAATTTCCCTAGTTCATTTAATGTAATGTGACCTTTCATCTTTAGTGAAATTGGGACCCTAGCTGGGAGTGCTGGGTTTAAAAATCATCAAAAAACCAAATGAATAGTAAGTCTTAACCATTTTTAAAAATCTAATTATAAGATTTAATATGCATCACAATGGCGATAAAGTATAGCAGCAACACATATTCATTAATGGCAAACAACTTAGATGTAGTTTTATGTCACATGGTCAATTTGTAAAAATTTGGAATGAATGTAGACATGTAGAAATTTCAAAATGTGAACTAATCTTTGTGTTTGATTCTTGCAGTTTTGGACTCAGATAAGTGCCTGTGGAGAAACCCATCTGTGACAGAGCAGTCTTGCCTTTTATAAACTAACAAAATGTTTGTATTAACTCTCATTTCACTAATTACATGAAATTAAGCTTATTTAGGTGATAAATTGTACTGGAAAGGATAAATAAAGTGGTGACTATTTAAAATAAACTGCGCACAGAGTATCACTAAATAAAGTAAAACAAATTTAAAACTTCATTTATATGTGTGATTTATTTTTTTTAAATCTCTTGAGATAATTAAATTGGAGAATTAAACAACATCCATCCATCATCTACCTCTTATCCTGGAACATCCATCGCTGCTGTGGGGGCTGGAGCCAGTCTCAGCTGACACTGGGTGAGAGCAGGGGTACACCATGGACAGATCACCGGTCTATCACAGGGCTGACATACAGAGACAGACACTCACATTCACAACTATGAGCAATTTAAAGTTGTTAGTCAGCCTAAACCCAGACTGCATGTCTCTGGGCTGTGGGAGGAAACCCGAGTACCACAGACACAGGTAAACTCCACACAGAAAGACCTGAGGGTTGAACAGGATTCAAATCCCAAACTTTCTTGCTGTTAGGTGACAGTTCTAACCACTGTTCCATCCTCTGAACGAACAACAATCAATAAACTGTAAATATATCAATTAGCTGAAAGGAAACCACTAGTGCGGGATGTTCTGCTGTTGGCATATTATATAATAGGAATGCAGCACCACTGACAAGTGCAGTCAATTAAAATGCTTTTAGTCCATGTCTGCTTGTTTATTTGCACTCCAGATAAACAAGACAAAGTAATGTGACATCATATCATAGCATCTATTATGTCCAAGTGCAAATAGTAGACAAACTGCTTTTAAATCTATCTGGATTTTCATTATAAAATATTTATTCGCCTATTTTAATTCTGGATTTTCATTAGATATTAATTATTCTTATTCTGATATTTGGATTTTCACTATCTATGGATATTTATTAGTCTGTTAGATGATTTATTTAGGCTGTATATGTGAATATTCATAATTTTCTGATGAATACATTGATTCCTTATTTTAAGGCCACACAAAAAGTCGAACAAAACAAGTTACTGAGAGAGATACTAATCAAGTTTAAGCTGCGGGAATTTGATCAATCCTTTCTGACTAAACAATCGAATAATTCATTATAAAAATAAAAGTGGCAGATACTTCAGGTTTGCAGACTATGCATAAGAGATGTTTCGAAACTTATTAAACCGTCATATGGAATCTGAAAGGATTTTTTTTTTTTTACTCAAAGAACCACAACTGATTTTTCAATATCTTCAGTTTCATGTACTCACATTAGACATGAAAGGACATCAGGCTCCTTCTCACAGGTTCCGCTTCCGGTTGGCCGCCGTGTTGTTTTACTTCGAGGGTTGCTAGGCAACCACTGTTGCCGAAAATGACCGAGCTGCATCAAGCAACAGCGGCAGGCGATCCGGATCAAGTCGAAGCGATTCTAAGGGAAAACAAATGTAATCCCAATCAGAGGGACATGGACTGGAGCTGTAAGACAGCGCTTCACTGGGCAGCAGCTAGAGGTAGTTAGTTAAAGAGCGCCCACCTGTTTATATAGGCCTAAAGGTAACATTATCAGATACACCTGTCACCAATGCAATGCTGTTTTAAGGGTTAACGCTAAAACTCTGGTGAGAATGTGTGGCATAATAGCTAGGCCTGATACTTTGGTTCAAGGCTGCATTTTGTCAGGCTGAAAAAGTAAAGTGCTGTTTACCTGGATCAGGTGTGTTCAGCCAATCAGGAGCTGAAAAGGCAGGGATAGTTGGAAAACAAGCAGGGGAACATGTGTTGACCACCCCTGGGTGATGACGATGATAAATATAGACAGGTGAGAATAAGGTTATATATGGGAGGAGTCTAAACAGGAATAAGGTAGGCTAATAAATAAAATCTGAAACTTTTGTGCTAAAAATATGGATTACTTTTGTCACTTTGTGCTTCCCACAGGATTTAATGAATTGGTCTGTTTTACTTTAGCTGAAGTATGTTTGCAACAGCACAGCCCATCCATCTTAGATTCAATAGGCCTTCACTATTAGTCTGTTTATTCAGATGATGTTATTAGAGGTACAGATGATTTGTTTTAATCTTTCCAAGTGTTGCTCCAAGATTTTATATGACTGGGCTTCAAATATCTTAAATTGTTTTACACGTCATTCATTCTCCAGTAATTCTTCTGTTTATAAAATGTCTGAAATGTCACAAAATGTTCTGTTCTGTTAACCACAAAAACCCAAAAGATTTTTCATTCTCAATTAGTCCCATTGGAAAAGCTAGAAACAGCCTTAGTTCTTCTTTCCTGTGATACATGAAACTACGATTTAGTTTTTAACAGACTAGATTTAAACAACAAATCTCCAGGTTCCTATATGATTGTCAGATCACACTCTGATGCTTTTCCCACAGGCCATACAGAAACAGTCAGGATCCTCATTGAGCACGGAGCTAGGCCGTGTTTGAGGACAGAGCACGGGTGGACACCTGCCCATTTTGCTGCAGAGTTTGGACGACTGGGCGTCCTGCGGCTGCTGCACTCCCTCCATGCCCCTATAGACAAGGAGGACTGCTGTGGAGACAAGCCCCTGCGGATAGCTGAAATATATGGACACCAGGACTGTGTTCGATTCCTTAAGAAGTATGATTAAAGCCCACTTTTCCATTTTTTTTACTTCAATCTATAAATCATACTTGACTTTCTTGTGCATGTCATACTTTAATACAAAGCTTGTCTTTCCAATACACAGGACAGTAGCCTTACGCAATCACAGCAGTTAAGCATGTTCTTGTATGTTACAGAGCAGAGACTGAGTGCCAGGCCTACCGCAAGATGGCAGCTCAAAAAGGGAATTTCATTGATGACACAGATGAGGAGTGGGAAGAACAGAGGAAGGATCTTTAAAAGCAACATTCAGAAATAGGCCTAACTCACCTCCACACAACAAAGTGTAAACAGGAGTTACAGCCTTGTCACCTTTCACTGGAGAATCTCTGTGGCATTTCAATGTGTGCAATGAAAAATATAATGTACAGCATAGCTTTAACTTTGATACCAATATGTAGTGTAATATAAAGTAAAAAAACACAGCTTGGGTATTCAGTACTACTACTACTACTACCAATACTACCAAACAAACATTACAGTATTGAGTACATTGTAATCTTAGCTTCTATTACAGGTAGTAAAGTAAAATAAACGACAAAACAAAACAGTAGTAGTTATATTAGAGAGTAAATCTGTGGCATTATGTTTAAAATGTAGTTTGAAGTTTTCACTTCGTCCCTGTTGAGTCTAACTTTGTGGTGCTGTTGCTGGTGGAGGCTGAGGCCTGGACAGCAGAGGAGAAAAATGTCTAACATTAATAAATAGTCATTGTGGTGTTTTACTCATGAGTCATCTATTCACTGTGCACTTACGTTTTTCCGGAGACGTTTCAGCAGTGCTTCACGGGTCTGTAAAAATTGGATAAAACATTTTAATGATGCTATAATACATGTTGAATTTTTGGAAAAACATGTATTTGCACAGTTACATGAGAAGACCGATGCCATTCTCATATCTACTTATTAAAAATGAAGCTGAAGCCAGAGTGTAAGGAAATACAGGGAAACATGTCTGGCGTTGCTGTTGACTAGCAGCCTCTAACTCTCAGTAACAATGACAAACTCAAATAGCTGTTTTCATGCAGTTGGTTTTTATCTTTATGCTAAGTTAATTAGCTGCTGGTGTTGGCTTCATATTTAAGAGACAGACATGAGATTGGTGCTGATCTTTGCATCTGACTCTCTGCAAGAAAGGAAATGAGTAATAAGTGTAATTTCCAAAAATCTTGAACTGTTTCTTTAAAGATCAGCTGGCCTCCAGTGGGTTAACTTCTCATGTTGCTGCATCTATTATTCATCTTCTTAAACTAAAACTGTTGCTGCATTGAATTCTGGTCTATGGAGGCTCCTGAACTTTGGTCAGTTTAACTGCAGATGGGTGATTCAATACAAAGCTGGATTTGCAAAACATATTATGATTTAGGGGAAAAACTCCCATACATACCAGTCTGTCCCCCAGGCATGTGGTTAACAAAATGAACAAACCCTGCAAATGAAGTGGCATAGGTCACTGAACAATAAATACTTTCACTGGCTCAGATGTTTAGATCAAAATGAAATTAACCATACCTGGAATGCATTCAGCAGGGTAAAGGCATAATTCACTGCGTATGCTACGTATCCATAGGTGAGATCAAGAGACATTACAAAGAATCCAAAAATCCAAGTGACACCGAAGATGGGAGTCAGAAGAATAACTGTCCTCATGACAGTTTTTGCAGCAGTTTTTTCATTAGATTTTGCTATACTGTCAGGGTGATTTAAAAGCAGGATGATTACAATCACCATGGAGAACACGTTGGTGAAAACAATTATACCAACTGGTATTAAAAATGTGTGGATGGACCCTCTGAAAAGCCCCGAATAAAGCAGCCAGCAGGTGTCACGGGAGTAGTACCTGCCCATAGCACCACTCCCATTACTAAGAAATGCAGTAGTAACAATAAGCAAAGGACAGACATAGCCCAGGAAATACGAGAAACTCAGGTAGTTTTTCTTGCTCACATTATGGAACATGAAAACTGCTTGGTGAAGAAGCGTGCAGCTCAGAGCCAACATCCAGAAGAACATGGCCAGGAAACAGAAATGCTTCAGCACTACAGAGGTCACACACCAGAAGTCTGAAATAATCTTTGGCTCTAAAGATGCTAAAAAACAGCCATCTGCAACTAGCAGGCAGAGAGAAATGTTTACATGGGCAGTGTGACGTAAATGTAAAGTACTTGTTTTAACAACAGCACTCCAGACTGTCACTTCTATTGCAAGATTAATAATGAGTGACAAGACTGATACAGATAACCCTATGTAGGTTAACTCATTCACCCAATAGATCTCCAGTGGTTTCTGTGCCATTAGAATGGCAAATGAGGACAGATGGCTGCAAACACAGCGTTCCTCATGAGAAGGACCCTTCCAAGAGCAACCATTTGAAGACCAACTCCTGGTGGCGTTGTCCCATGTTACACACTTTATTTCAACGTTGCGAGGTCTTTTTTTGAGCAATGGGAAGTCAATTTGAATATTAACTGAATCCAACTGTTTGATCTGAGTAGTTGTTGACACAATTATGCTGTTAGGCAGATATGTCTCATTGTTTTTAGGGAAAAAGCTCTCCAGGTTTTTAAATCCAGTGGTTTTTACACTGCCAGCACTTGGACTGTTTAGAAGGACAGTGACATTGAACACAGAGTTGGTACATTGTTGCTCCTGTGTGTCATTGCATGTGTCCACCTCTACATTTGTTTTTTTCTTGGCACCTGTTGTGTTTGTCACTTCAATTAACTGCTCAACAGCACTCAAATATCTCTCAGCCAATGAAATATTCCCGCTGCCAGCTTTTGCTTTCCAAGATTCGTCAAGACTTTCTTCCAGTAAATTGCTGGATGATCCCAGGAGATCCTGAAAAGAAGAGGTTTGTTTTAGTCATGGCAGATTTAAGTACAACATGTCTGCTGTAAGTTTGTTCCTGTTTGTGTGAGTTATCAAAAAGAATCAGGTAAAGTCCACATTAAGGTCTTAATGTTTTTTGTCCATATCTGTAAAAACCTGATAAAAACATTCAATAAACTTGATCAAAGATTCTGGTAATACTTACATCCATTGATGATTCATTATTTATAATGTTTAGTTTCTGACTCAAATTGATGAGCACATGAACTGATGCATCCATATTGGCGTAAGTATTGATGGCACCTGTGATATTAGTGGCATTCTGCAGGCGAGAGAATACATTTGCTGCATTTGCATCTAGTGAGCCAAGTCCACTATCAGCAACCTGCAACAACAATGATGGTTTATTGGAGTAAAAACTTCCAGCATCCAGGATTTGATCTACAAAACACTAAAGGGAGCTACAAAATACATAAAAACTAGATAATCATATACCATTTTGTAGTATGACTATTTGCACAACTGTAGGTTAGAGCTTTTGCATCCTATGCTATTTTAATTTGTTGCTTTCCAAAAAATTAGTCGGTTTGTTTATCACTATTAAAGAATGAAGATAGGCTTACAATTGCACTTTGCAGCACACTCTTCAAATCTAAGTTCACACAGTTAGATTCCTCCTGTTCCCATTGTGCAGGTGTTCTGAAATGATTAGTGGATTAATCATTAATCAAATCAATAAAAAAAAATCCTTTTCAAAACTTAAATTTTGCACAAAACAAACTGCTGTGATTGGCACTTTACACTATTTTGGGCAATATAAATAATGGGTAAACTAGAAAAATCCATCCATCCATTTTCTATACCCGCTTATTCCTTAACCAGGGTCACGGGGATCTGCTGGAGCCTATCCCAGCTCTCTTTGGGTGGGAGGCAGGGGTACATAAACTGAAAAAGTAATAAGCAAATTATTTACTAATAAAAACAATCATTAGTTGTAGCCCTACGTTTTTTTGCATGTCCTTTGTCTTGTTCCATGTGCATTCTGGCATTTTATCACTGCATCGTATCCAGCTTTGGTGTCTTTCCAGTCACCATCAGATTCACAGAATAAATCACTGACTGTTTTGAAAAGAAGAAAAAGTTAATTAAAACAACAACAATAATAATAATGATAATATGATCAAAAATGGGCAAAGTTAACTTCAGGACAACAAGAAGGTAATCTGAAATTCAGTTGGAGGATGTGAAGGCCATAGAGGTACAAAAAAAACTTCATATATCACTTCCTGTCAAATATTTGCTGTCTGAAATCACTCCCATCTTCACTGGAGCAATATTCTCTGCATCGGTGGTTCCCAGCCTGGAGCTCAGGGAACCCCATAGAAGACACAAGTTCAGATCTTTAAAAATACCTCTGAGAATCATACGTCAGGTTCAACACTAGTTTTTTACTATGGGACTGCTAAACAACTGAGCTGTGTTCCATTAAAGACAACTGATGGATGTGGTTGAACGTTCTGGAAAAAGTAAAAAGCAATAAATAATTGTTAATTTTAGAATATTTCATCACAGGTTAAACTGTCCAGGCATGTGACTGGCCTTTACATCACAGACTGGGGATTCACTGGTGTATGAAACAGAATCGTTCAGGGTAAATTGAAATTTCAGACCCTTTTCAGATCCTTTTAGCTAAACTATATATGCATGTGGTACAGCTTTCATTTTATAGTAGGATTATCTAAGGATTCATTTCATAAAACAGAAAACTCACTGAGAATTTGGACACCCAAATAAAATGGAAAATAATTCAACAATATTTGAACTAATATTAAAACATACCATAGATGATAATGATCTTGACTGAAGCACTTCGATTTTGAGAGCATCTGTTCGTAAACGTGCAGGTTACTTCTGGTGCACTTTGGTATGAACAGCTAACATACGTATCAACTGCGTAACGAGGAGAACCTGCAAGGATCACATATGTGTGTCATAAATTTTTCAGGTTTCTAATTTTCATGAAGCTTCACTTAAATGAATACAAAGAAATATACTTACCAGATTTAACTTCATTTAGTTGAGCCTTGATGTTTAGGCTTGCCCATGTCACATTATATGGTTCACTGCTTATGCCAATGTCACAGATGACCCTTACTTTGACTAGATCTGTTCCTTGTTTACAGCGTGGAAATCCTGGATCTGTAGTGATGTCGATGTTTGGCAGGGTGGATACATCCATTACAGTGCTGGCTTTATGGGATATGGTGACTAGATTCATGATGTCACTATAGGTACATGTATATACTCCTAAGGAAAAAAAAAACAAAAACACATGAAAGTCAAAGCCACAGTGCAATAGTTTTATATGACAAGTAGGATATATATATATCCTACATATATATTTTTACAGGTCATCCAGATTTGTTGTGCACACACTAATCCCATTATTCCATTGACAGCAACAAACCACGTCGGAATTTAACTTTTCAACAACACATTTTTCGGCCACTTGAGGGCTGCAGAAACAGGTTGTGAGCACAACGCTGAAATATCATCACATTTTAGGATGATGAGGAAAACTTAGTAAACAATTGCGTCTTTCACATCCATCAGTTACAGAACAACATTAGAGCTGCTTTTTTTGTCTATCCAATGAATGTAAACCACCTCAGTGGTGGAAGAAGATTTATTTTTTTGATAATTGTGATCCTGATGTATTAATATGCAAGTACAGTACAGAGGCTTGGTAAATTCTTGTTTTTCTCCACACTCCTATATTTTTTTTCATTTTCAAATTTGTAGATTGTCACCCACAAAATTCTTTATACAAGTTTATTTCACAAACATACCTGCCCAGAATTCTGTTATGTTTTTAAGTGTAACTGTGCTTCCATTTGTTGTTGTCACTTCTGACCCAGTGCCATTAGTTATTTCAAACGCGTTGTCCTGTTTTAACAGCTGCCACAATGGTTTGTTCTTCAGGTCCCCCTGCACTGAGCAGCTGACATTATGCTTCCAGTTGTAACACACAGGGTTGGGTGGGCTACTTAACTGGACCACACCTGTGAAAAACAAGAGCCAGATCAGTATCCAGAAGGTATGAAGTGTGTCTGCGAGTCTACACCTTCCATAAATAACTTCAATGTCTTAATGAAGTCCTCCCCATATCACTCCTTCATCTATTAGCAAACAGTAGTAGCATCAATTAGTTGTTTGGTTTATGATAATTAAAACTAGGTATTAAATAATGTCCATAAACTATTTCACTGATTTCATTACGTATCTGTAATATTTTCTTCGTCTGCCATCTTGGTGCTAAGAAGTTAACTTTGCAGTTTGTGGAACTAATGTATCCGTATCTGTGACGATCAGCTCCTAAGACATTTCCTTAATGTGCTAAAAAACTAAAAAAATCTATGTTCAATGTAAATGAACTGTAAAATTTTAAAATAAAGTCTGAGGTCAAGTCTCAAGTCACTCTGTGTGGGACTTGAGTCCAAATCCTAAGGCCAAGTCACCATCTCTGGTCTGAAGCAACTGATCATTGACTAGATTTAATTAAAAAAAAAAAAAAAAAAAAAAACATGTAACAAGTGCATCCCACCCTCCGTTACACAGAATTACCTAAAGTTATGAAGTTAAGTGAGGCCGACAGTTTGCTGGTCAGAAATTGTGATTTTTGCATCAGGTCTTGTGGCAGGATGGAATTAGCGATGATCAGTTCAAAATTTGCAATAACGCTTCCAACACTTGAGTGAAGAAAAAAAAATGTAGATTTCAGTGTCATATTAAAAACAGATCCCAGTAAGGACAACAAAAATGATTGTATTTGTAATGTAGGCAAGGCAAATACCTGTAACTCATAATTTTTAAGACATCAAATCCCTTCAAAGTGCTAAACACTTGACTCATCTGAAAGACAACAACTCATCACATGGTTTTTCTCAAAGAGCCCTAATAATATATGATGTGCCAATAAATGATGGGTTTTTTTTTTACCTCTCCTGTCAGTTTCATATCACAACTTATAAAGTCTGCAGAGGAATGCTGTGCCAGACAATTTTCATACTGTGATCCTTCCAAGGTAATGAATCCTTTGATAGTAACTGTGAATAAACGTTTGTCAGTTTTGGAGATACTGTTGTGCTGGCTACACACAGAGTACACACATATATACACAACACAGTAAAAACAGCCAAATACCTGCAGTGTTTGAAATACACACGTGAGATGAGTTTTGGTTGAAGATGCAGGTCTGGTTGCCACAACATTTCTGAGTAGACTGACAAGCTCTGTCGCTCCACACGTGGTTTAATTGGCAGTCGCACTTCGTTCTGCCATTTAATTGAGGCTCACACACTGTTTAGAAAAAAAGCACAAGAATTTAGGTTTGATTTTGGATTTAAAATATTTTCCCCAGTTAAAATCAATCAGAACATGCACCATAAGAAGTATTAGAGAGTTGCTTACTTGTTGTCATTTTAAAGCCATCAACGTTAACTTCATTAGTGGTAAAAGGAGACGGGAGTGTGAGGTTACGCAGCGCACTTTCATCTATTGTCAGTTTGACATAAAGCATCTGTGTAGAGTCTGAAACAGCAAACAACCATCAAAAGAAGAACAATGCTACTCACAAAATGCTGCTGATTTTTAAACTCATCCAAATCATTTTACCGTCTCCAGCAACCTGTAAAAGTGAAAAAGATCTAATTCAGTCTATAATTCAGTCTAATGCAATTTAACCCTGTAGTTTTAAGGTTGTAGATGTTACTGACTCACCTGACGGATGTTTAGTGTCAGGATATAAAGAAACATTAAGGTCCACATCCTGAACCTGCAATTCATAAATAAACAGTAAGATGTTATTTGAATTTGCATTTGGCAAACAAAAGTTTAATCATTGTTTGAGAATATTCACAGTAGCCATTTTATTAGGTACACCTGTACAATCTGCTATAAATCCACCTTTACAAAGTTCATATTGTTCAGTTCTTGGTTTAAGTTGTTGTTCTACTTTATTTTGAGAATTATTACCTTTTTTTCTTCTTTGCATTTACATAGACCACCACTAACTATGAACACAGAGCTGAATTAATAGCTCTATGACAGTGTTCAAAAAATGAAAAAACAAGCATCACGTTGAAACTACACACTATTTATCAGTTTACCAATGCAACTAGACGTCTCTCCTTCGATTAGGCTTTTTTAGTCTATTAATTGAGACGGTGATTCACAATGTGTACAGACACACTCTGTCCTCAGACCGATTTGGATAAATAAATGTTCCCCATAAAAACCTGCTCATGGCAAAGAAACTTCAGGAAGTGATAAGAGAATCTCTCTCTCAGTGACAGGTCCCATTTTTCATGTCTGTTTCAAAATAAAACTCACTTTCCCAAAATATACATTCAAATCAGACACATCTGCTTACAGCTATTTACTAAATGACAGGTTAGATAATAGTTATATTACTGCACTGAATTCTTTACATTGAAAACATTAAAAACAAAAAGTTTAAGAGTATTTTAATTTAAGAGTATTACCAAACATTACAAAGAGTTTTGTTATAAAAGACAATGAAAAACAGGAAAGATCGGCTCACCTGTTTTCTTTGTTGTACATCAGTGAAACAGTGGAAGGAGGATCTGTCCGTGCCCTCTGACAGCAGCACACTGGTGGAGGTGTTGCTGCAGCAGCAGCCTACAAGGACGTACAAGCAAAAAAATAAATGAAAGTCAGGTCATGACACTGCTAGATGGCACTTATCAGTGCTGGATAGAGTTTTGCAAGTAAAAAAGTTCTTATGTGGAAATAATTTGACTTTCAAATTGGTGTTTGTATAGTGACATTATTTAGAGGTAGGGTGTCAACTCATAAAAACATCTGCAACACAGAGTCCATATCTCTACTCTGAAAATACAAATATCAGACAGTGCAGTCAGTGAAACCTGTACAATTATTATTCATTGTATTTGAATTTATATTGACAGTAATGACTGCATTAAGGCAATCTGCCATTTAAAAGAAATGATGGGAGATGGAACGAAGGAACCTCACAAATGTCCAATTTATAAGTTGACTTTCAATTTTACATCAGTGACTTGTGACTTCAGCTCAACTTGAGTTCAAACTGTTAGTCTACATGAATGTCAGCATGTTGTTGATCATAAATGATCAGTAATAGTGAGAGTAAAACTGGAACTATTAGGACTCCACCAGACAGAGGGGCCTCTAAAAGGCTGCTATGTAAGTTGTGTCTGCTGAACAGTCTGATGTACTATAGATCCTCTAAGGGCCCAAAGTGAGCACTTCACATAGTAATTACATTACGTTGAGAAAAAAGGTTAAAACAAGTTGGGATTTTACATTGAGGACTTAGAGTTCCATAAAGAGATGCATGTCTTTACTTGTTTATTCTGTAAAGGAGTGACAATAGATTTATTGAAACGGGAATAGGGTCCACTGAAGTGCACAAACATGTAATATATTAGATTAGAGGCTTTTTTTAAAGCTTTATGGAACAAGCAGAGTTATACAACCCATGTGTTCAGGACATTCATGTAAGCAAAGTACATAGAGCACAACTCTTCCTTATTCTGACCCCATTTGGATAAAACCTGGTCCACAGGTGCATTGAAGATCTAGTTTGTTCTATATAACAACAGACGCTAAGTAAATTGATATTTAATATGCAGGGGCTAAAAGTCCAAAATAATCACAATGCATTAGAGGAAATCTAAAATGTAAAAACCTGGCCATAGCTCAGGTTCAAAGAAACTCACATTTGTTAAATTGTCAAATGTTAAATATAGGCTAAACTGAATTTTAGTATTTTTCTGTTTCATAATAAAGACAATAATAAAACAATGAGAAATGCCTTTTAGTATTTTTGTGGCATACAACAGTAAAATTTGATTACTTTAGGCACAATATGTCAATGAATCTGGAACAAAGATTTTTTTTAATCAAAAGACATTTTCTTTATTTCTCAGTTGCAGAAAGTAAAAGTACAAAATTATTTAATCACAAAATCTTTAGTCTTTCTTTTAAAATGGGGGGTGCTCTGGGTTTCAGCTGCATTAGCTAAAATTCACTCATACATTCTTAGAAAGTGAGCCAATATCTCACAAGAGCATGACACAGGACCATTCAGCTGCAGCACACAACAGCTACATATGTAGAGCAATAAAAAAAACATTTAGTTGTTCTAGCATAGTGCAGTATATTTTCACGTGTACGTGCAAGGAAACTGAAACAGAATCTGTAGTGTTGACTGAACATTGTTTAGCTTTGACCTTGCATTTAACAGAGGGAATATGGAGCTAAAAGACAAAAAACATGTCTATTCTTTTCATTCAAGTGCTGTGTCTAAAAACTTGTTAACCGTTTTCCAACCTGACATGGGAAAGTGTGATATCACACAGCTGTTTCATGCTCTACAAAAGCTGCACTAGCATGAAGGAGAAAACTCTCAGTCTCGTCCTGTGCTGGTCCTGGTTCCTCCTGTTGGAAAGCCAGTCCATTCATTTCTTTGTGCTGTGGTGGCTGCCTTTGTTCTGATGAGTGCTGCAAGAATTAAAACAGGAGAAAAAAAACAGCGGGACAAGATTAAATTTTGAACTGATGATACTGCAAGATGAAAAGAAAAGGAGTCACCAAAGTTATCAGCATCTATGATTTGGGGACTGATGAAAATTTCAAACCAATCCACGTGATAATTGTTACGTCATTTCAGTTCGGACCAACTAACCATCCAGAGCATCACATGGCTGAATCTTTCACAATCCCAAATCATGGTGAAGCCTTCGCTTCACGCATTTAACTATGGGCAAAGTTATAGTGTTCGCTCATTGCCCACCATAAGCTACACGATGATGTCCAGGTTCTGATAGTAACATCCACCATTTTTTGGTATGATCTCTCTGATATTTTTGCTCAGACCACTGCAGAGTCTTCACTCTCAACCCCAAACCTCTTCTAGTAATGTCTGACAAATGAATTTCCACATTACTTCTTAACCATTTAGTAAATACAGAGTTTGATTTTTTTTTTGCCAGTGATCTTGTCTGAGGACTTTAAAGTACCGTCTGTCCCAGAGGAGTCACACAGCAGAGCTTCTTTTTGAGATGATCAGGTAAAAAAAAGAGCAGCTTCCTTAACAAGGGATAGATTGTGCCTGGTGTCACATCTTCTTCTTTCATGGGGCCTAAATAGGAAACAAAAACATTTAAGGTTAAATTAAAATGTCCTGCTAAACTCTAGACTGCAGAGAGCATATTCACATGAAAGAAGTTACCTGCCTGTTAGAAAGCTGATGATCAGGCCTATTAGAATGACTGTGAAGCAGTTAAAAGCACTGTACCACATGTAGGACAAGGAGTAAAACCTCTGCAGTCCGGTGGGTTGGCTAAAGAACAAACAGAGATGATTAACTTGTAAAAACCAAAATACACTGTGCTGTCTGCGAGCCTGATACCTCAGAGTTACATTGCTGAGTGCAGGGTTAGCGGCAGTAGTCGTGTTGTCTGGCAGCAGGATGACTCCGCAGTTGGGCAAGTGTGGCCGGGGGCCGGGCCAACGGGTGACGATGCTCCCGATGCCAACCCAGAAAGACACAGACAGACCCACCACCAGACCACCTACTGCTCCCTGGGGACAGCAGGAGAAGCTACAGGTGGGACTGATTTTAATCATCTAACAACACACATTACCTGGATGGACAATGGACATACTTTGAGGAAGAGTTGTTGCTGTAAAACAGGATGACAGACATAAGTATATGCATAAATTAGCTATGTTCCCACAGGAGGTCCTAAATAAATCTGGGGTCACCACATGAACCAGTATATACCTCCCCTGTTCGTATGTACAAACTCAGACTGCTGAAGTGTCAGGATGTCAATCATTCAAGTTTCATCCAGATTGTAACAGAATTTCACAAAAACATTTGTTTCATGTATTAATTTAAGTAATAACAGCACACGTGTGTGCAGTGCATGTGACTGTCAGAGTGATGCTTTGGCAAAGTTACAGAACTGGTTGGACCCAGAGACCTTATCCAGTGTGAAATATGCACAGCAGGGAGTTTCCAGGAGCTGTCAGTGTCTAACACGCTTTTACCAGCTCAGCCATGGGTAAAAGTTAACATATATTTTTATTATTTCTTTTATTTCCACTGAGGTTTTTATGTGCAAATTAAAAATGTGCATCAAAACAGGTGGCACATTTATTGTGAACTGAACAAAATACATACACATGTGTAGGCTGCTGACTCAAAGAAGCAAAAGAAGTCGAGCAGCATTTAACAGAAACTTTTACCTTTATACAAATGTCCTCAGACGCAAAGGAGCAATAATTAACAGCCTTTCATATCCCTACCCACACAACTCTAGCACAAATCTATACCTGCAGGGCAATTGGAGTCACTGCTGTATTATACCATTTTAACAACCAGTTTTGCAAGGTAAATATATTGCAAAGCTAAAGGCTATTTGGTAGGTAATTTAAAAGCCAGAGGGTTTTAGCTCTGTACTGACATCTCAAAATAACTAAATAACTGCTCAATCATAGCTGAGTGTGTAAATGATTTGCTCAACAATAAACCCATCCAAAAGAAGAGCCTTTGAATCTGGGTTTTTGCACCACATTACCTGCTGAGCTGACCCAAACCTGATCTTTTCACAGGTGGATGAACAAACAAAATCAGATATTTTTAAATATCAGATCTGGGTCTGGGCCATTTGCATGATACACGAGACATGACACAAACATGAATGATACACATGACAGATCTCAGTGACGAGGTTCAACTTACAGTGGAGTTGGCCCAGGGGAAGAACATCCCCAGACAAAACAGACCAAGAACAGGACCACCAACCATACCAAAGATCGCCAAAACCACCTGAAGTTCAAACAGACGAGTCAGAGCAGATTCAGTGAGAAATGTGAGTGACCATCTCCTCCTACACCCCATGACCTTACCTGTAGAACTGAATCACCCATGAGGTGAGTGAAAAAGGCCATGGCAAGACAGACCAGCCCGTACGACGCAGCTTAAGGAGGAGACATGTTGAAACCTCAGAATAATGTGTTAATAAACATCTCTGATATTAAGCATGACTGAATGTAAAGCTTCAGGGAGCAAACCTAAGGCTTTGGACAGCAGCGTTGCTCTTGCCTCTGACATCAAGGGGAAATGCGGTTTGATGAGGTCTTCCATTGTCACAGTGGCCAAAGAGTTAAAAGCAGAGGAGATGGTGCTGCACAGGAAACACAAAAATCACATATATCACTAATTCCAGCTTTAAAACACATGAGCCAACAAATGTAAAATTAACTAATCATGGTCTGAACTCATTTTCATTCTGAAATCACCCCAGTGTTTAACACTCAAAGCAAAGATATATATATATATAAAAAAGTACAGCAAATGCAGTTTACAATAAATTCCACCTTCATTAAGGACAGAATCTCCTATTCTATCCTAGGGTGCACTGACTCAACGGTATGATCCCTCTGGAGGATGTAGTTTTCAATGCTGTTGCATTACACTGCACCTGAAGTGTGCGTAACAAACAGGCAGCTCAGTATTCTTCAGTAAAAATAACGTTACCCTGTAAAAACTGTGATAAAATATAATTTCATATAATTCTGAAGATGTGAGACATGATTGCAGAAGAATTTTTAGTGTAATTGATACAAGCTACAGGCTCAGAACAGCCTTGTAATCATTACAGTAACAGATCAAGTGCAACAACAAACATTTACTCAGGTCAGATCATATCACTGACCTGTTTGCCTTCATTGGGGTCAGAGTCAACACTTGAAAATGTGAAAAGTTCACTAAGGTTTTATCTAATGACCATAACCAGCAAATACAGAAAGGTGACAAGCTAAAGGAAGAGCTCGAGTCCCTGACACCTACAGTGAGGGGACCAGGTGGTTCAGTTGTGCTGTGGGGACATTTTGCTGGCACGGTTCAGGGCCACTCTTTCACTGAATGGTCTGATGGGTCAAAATTATGCAAATAATATGGCATCAGCTTAACAGTGATCAGGTTTCAACGCAGTCCAACACCTGTGGGAGATATTGGACTGATGATTTATACAGCTCTCTCCACCACCATCATCAAAACACCAAATGAGGGAGTATCTTCTAGAAGAACAGTGTGTGAAAAACAGTGTAGAGCTCACACACTTGCTGTCATGGAGGCACGTGGCGACCTGACACCGTACCAAGATATTTTTCTTTAAATGTCACCTTTCTGTACTCGCCCAAATGACTGAACTCTTTACAGCCTCTTCTCCAATTATGGTGCCACTCACATTTTTCTTAACAACACACAGTAAGGATGGTATCTCACTCAGGCTCAGAACTACTGATGTGTTTACTGATCATGAGAGAAATTATTGGTTATTTTGTCAGTGGCGACCTTTTGTTTAGACTGTCAGGGTTTAATGTTCAGTGCAAATTAAAAACCAAAAAGCCACCGACACTGATGAGTGCGCTGTACCTGAGAGCTGCACTGAATAAACATGCAACGAACAGTCCAGGAAGTCCAGGCAGACCTTGGAGCATATCCATCACAAAATATATCACCATCTGTGAAAAGCACATTGTAAAATAGCTTTCCTGGAGCACTCAATTTGCATACATCTTTAGTTACCAAAACGAAACACAAATATGCACAAATGAGGCACCAATGACAGCACGGTCAAATTTTAACAAAGAGCCTAATAATGTTGGAAGGACTTAATGTAAAATACGCAAATGCTCTATAGCAGTCTGCTGTAATTTGCCTTGGTAGATATGCCCCAGTGGGTTTTAAGCATAAAACTGCATAAAATTAATTTAACCATCCATATATCATTGATATCTCATTATATAATGAAAATGAAAAAAGCATAAAAGGAAAAAATGAAATCCCTATTTCCAAAAAGCAGATAGTAGAAATGGTAACTCTAATAAGGGGACAGACAGAAGGAAACTCACTGCATCCCTTGTGTAGGTGCCTAGTTTGTCAGAATGATCCTCTCCACAGTAACGTGCAAACATGACCAGCCCCATCACACAGCTTAGAGCCAGAGCCAGCTGCAGGGAGGGAAACACCATGTAGCAAGATCTGCAGAGTTAGAACAGTAACATCTTTGTGTCATTTTTGACAGTCCAGGGATGGAAATGACACATCACATTCATGTGTTTCAGATCTCTCCTATGTCACAAAAGGAACATCACATATCTGTATTCAAACATGTTTGATTCTTGATTCTTTTTCTGACTCCCCATCTGTGTGTGGTGCATGAACCATTATTATAAAGGATTCTGATACAGGCATGTGGGTATTTTGACATATTGAATGAATTTTGCCATCCCCTGGCGGCTTATTTAAATTATGACATCCAGCTGGCTACTTAGATTGAATAATTGATATTTTGGTACAGCTAAACTTTTAGCTGTGTGAATTCAAATGCATTTGCTGTGAAGTATCTGATAAAGATATAAACTGACACTGACTATCTAGAGCCTGTGTACCTGACAGCCTCCTTTTCAGTGCGTGAGCTCAGATATCTCTGGACCTGAGCCTGGTTTACTCCATACAGGGACAGCATGAGGAAGACCCCGCCAACCCCCAGAGTCCAGAAGGTGTGTCTCACTGTGGGATCTGGGTTTAAGCTGAACACAAGAGAGAACATGCAGTATATCGGTGAAAACAATACATGCACTGAAACCTTTCTCCATGTTGGTGCACAGAAACAAGTGGACTAAAAACCTGCAGGACTTTTTGCCAAAGCACAAATTATAAGATCATCCTCTCTGGTTAATGTTGTATAAAACGGCTGGACTGTTTGTTAGGACTATGAAACCTGCTACTGCTTGGAAGCTCAAAAGATTTGTGCTAAAGATGATTTTTTTTTTTTTTTTTTTTTAAACTAAGTTTGCTTAGTTTGCCATATCAGCTTTATAGGCCTGTGTTTATTGTGGCACCCCCAGGTGGCAAAAAAGAAAACTATCAATGCAGGTTTAAGTGAATACACAAAACTAACTACAGTATTTCTCCACCAGAACAATGTGTAGTGCAGTCAACAAAGTCAAACATTCAACTGATCCTTTCTTAACAAAACATGAAGATGCATTTGTGCTTTTCCCATAATTTCCAGATGCTGGTCATTCTCCAACAAAGAAAATGTGGACTCACTCAAGACCCGAGATGCGGTTTCCTTCCCATGCTTTCCTCCAAACTTCAGACACTCCTCCGGCCTGCTGCACTCCCACCACGATGACGGCCAGCTGCCCGGCGAACATCACAACCGTCTGAAAGACGTCTGTCCAGATGACAGCCTTCAAGCCACCCTGTCAGGAACAGGCGAGACACATGGGAATGAATCTGTTCATAACTCAAAATCTTCTGTTTTAGTGAACAACCCTATGATTATCTTACTGTGTAATATCTCTAAGATATCCAAATTTCTACAAATGATTCATGAGACGTTTATGTACATTTAACTCTGTTAGGTCTAAAAATGTTGGAACCTTAAGTTTAGTTGAGGCAGCTCACCAGTGTTGTGTACAATGTGCACACTAGGCCTGTTGCCAGAACTGTTCCCCATAATTCAAATCCAGTCACTGACAGAAAACACAGGAACACATTTAACCACACGCTTAATGAGAAAGAAAAAAATACATGAAGATATGTAACTTTCTGTACCTGTATTTAGTGCAAAGGCAGGAGTATACACACAAACTCCCATATAAATCACCTGTAGCCAAGTAAATAAAAGACAAACTGGATTTATAAAAGGTAAATACATGTTTTAGAGACAGCTGACTTAGCTTTGCATATAGAGTGGAAATGAGAACCACAAAATAGTGCAGAACATAACATTTAAAGCAGAACTGGTCAGTTTTACATTTTAGCTGTATGGATGAAATTGTACTTTATGTGTTTTCACTACGAGTTACACTTTAGTCACAGCTGGATGACAACTCAGGTCTAATTACCACAGTGATTCCTAACCTCATGTTAACCCACACAGAAACAATCTGAATTATTAACATATATTATCATACAGATTGAACTTAGAGAAAAAGAAGCCGAGGTGTCAGTTCCCAGTGTCTGCAGATACACTGAGTGGAGGTACTGGAATTGTTATTTGGAGATAAAGGACTGGATTGGTGCATTCCTACTTTAATATTTGTCTGTACTCACCATCTGAAAGATGAAGGTCAAAGTACCACAAATACGCACTGTTTTGCTGAAGCGCAGTTCAAGATACTGTGAAGAAGAAGAACAACAGGAAAATTGTAGATTTTGAAGGATAAACATCATCGATGACTTTAAGATTTAAACCCGGTGCAAGTGAAAAAAAAAAAAAAATTTTCAGCAAACCTGGTAAGCACTGGAGAGCCGCATTCTGTAAAACACTGGAATGAAAACATGAGCTGGAATGAGGAGGCCTAAGATGTAGGCACAGCCAATGAACCAGTACTGAGTGCCATGAGTGTAGATTTCTGCTGGTACGCCTATGATTGCAACAGCGGACTGGAATGAGGCGATGAGGGACAGGGAAACAGGAACACAGTGCATTCTCCTGTCCGCCATCAGGAACTCCTGTGTGGTGCGCTGACGCCCGCCAGACAGAGCGTTGTACAGGCCGATGCCTATAGACACAGCAAGCAAGAAGGCAAATACGACATAGTCCAAAACCGTGAAGTGCTTCTGATTGGACGGGTCCATTGTGAATGACTCTTGGATGCAGATGGAGGTTTCTCTCTCCTGCAGTCACACAGTCAGATGGATGGGAAACAGCTTTGTCCAAACCCATCAGTCAGGAGATTCCAGCAGCCTTGAAGAAAGTTAAACACTGATTACATCTCTCTGTGACAAAGGTGCCAAGGTGACATCTTCAAACGTCTTCTTGTCCAGTCAACAGCCCAAAGCCAAAGGAAATACTATTTAAATGGTAGAAAATGTTTTTGTTTGAGTGTTTTGTTTGATCTTACATTTTTTCCTTTGAGAATTTCTTAAAACAATATCAAAATTGCTGCTGACTGAGTTTCTATCGATCCACGAATCGACTGTTCTGCTGTGTTTTTTTATTGGCTGGCAAGTAAAACAAATTTCCCTGAATTGGTTTTCTGACAGATTTGTTCCATCACAGGCCGATCATTCACCTAAAGTGGCACCGTCACATGGCACAACCTCCAGTCTGTAAACCAGGACTCAGTGTAGACAAACCGAGGTCACACAGCCTCTGTGTTAACTTTCCCCCGCTTGAGGATCCAAAAATACTGACTGCTGCCCTGGAAACACGACATTTAAAGGGGAGGTGTCCTGCTGCTCTCGCTTCTGCTGCCATTGTGTACTACTCCAAAAAGACAAACAGCAGCAGCCAATCTCTGTGGGTTTTGAAGGTCACAGATATCAAACGTTTTGTCAGACATAGCAGAGAAATTGATTTTGCCCATACACAAAATACTTAAAGTAATCATCTTATAGTTATTACTGTCTGTCTGGATTTATAAGTCAAACAAGTTGTTACCCCAGTTGACAACTTAATTAGATTCTTAGCAAAAAAAAAAATCCTGTTGGTGCTTTACCCAAGTACTTGTGTCAAATATTTGTTGGTTACCTCCTGAGGACTCTCAGCTTTTTACTATGCTACTAAACCAGGTGTCATTAGTTTTTAGACTGTTAAAGACGCAGCCTTTTGCTCCAGGAAATGATGACTAGCAGCTTTTACTACTGTCTCACATTTAACAGACAAAGCAACAAAATAATCAACTGATTAACTGAAAACAAAACTTATTTATAGTTGTAGCAGTGTCTAAGATCATTTTCACTGTTGATTAATCTGACAAGTGTTTTCTCAACTTACAACTGCAGAGCTCAGTATGACACATTCAGGCTTCTTGTTTTGTCTGATCAGCAGTTAATACCAAAGATATTCAATTTACAATAACACAAAACACAAATTAGTTCAGTTTAGTTAGACAGACAGACAGACAGACAGACAGATGGGCAGATTCAAGCGCAACAAGGAAAAATCCAGGAATATTAAAGTGATTTTTACTTCACTTGAGGACACTGCTACTACTGTAACGTTATCTACATTAGTTATAAATAACCAATGTGGGCTCTACTGATTCAGATGCATAAATCCAGGAACTTGCGACCACTGACCCCAGATATCTGATAATAGCTGTTTCACTGAACTGAACAGGAGCATGTTACAAAATAAAACACACCGAGTGTAAACAATATGACATGCAGTGTAACGACAGATATAAACAGGTGAAATAACATGAGCAGACTCACCTTCCTACACCAGCGCTGGTGTTACTTGGCTGTCAAGGCACAATGCTATTCACTGGGAGACGTTCAAGAGCGCTACGTTATTAAAAACAACGTTTCTAAGGCTAAAACATGAAGCTAAGAACAAGAGACAACACCGTGGGCTCGTTTTGTACACGATATTTTTTTTTCTGATAGACTTAAATCAACCGAGCACCTGGCTAATCTTTTGCTCCACGTTGTCCACGTGATCGCAAAGTGATTTGAATTCTCTTCCGGGGGCCGCTGTTGTAAACACGTGACCCAAGAGCCGCCAAAATCCAAAAATAATCCGCGAGTGTTTCAGTCCGAGCAGCTTCACCACCAAACCCAAAATAAAGACATCAGCCTGTGAAACATGGAGGCAGCGTCTTCCAGAGGTAAATCAGAAAACAGAGCTAACGCTAACTCATTAGCCTGTAAAGGAGTTTGTTGTGGTGCTGCGTTAGCTAATGCTAACAACTTGTGTGTGTCTTTGTTTGAGGGGTAGTAAGAGTGTTTTAAATCACAGGGGTTTTGAGTCACCTGAGTGCGCTGGAAGCGAAGGCAAGGAGCCGTAAAGATGAATCCCAGCAGCAGAGTCGTCTGAAGGAGCTGAGGGCTAAAGCTGAAGCGCTGAAGGTCCAGAGAGACCAGCTGAGGGCACAGGTGGACACACACAAGGTGAGGTGGTTCACGGTGCCAGGAAAGGTTAATACCGTGGATACATAGTCTAAGGCCTCGACCCTGGGCCTCTACGGGCCACTAGCCTGTTTGATTTCCATCTATCCCTACAGACCAATTCACCCACTTCACCCTCATAAGAAATGCTTAGCTATCTTCCAGCTTCTGATTGGCTGGACACACCTGATCCAGGTGAACAGCAGCAGGTAGTGCAGGGATAGGTAAAAAACAAAACAAACAAACAGGAGAGCAGCCATTGAGGAGCATAGGCTGGGAACCTTGGTTTAGACTCTATGGTCATTTTGGAGCCTCACACCAAAATGATTTTCTAATGGAAGCTGCACTTGTCATAGCATGTGTGTGCAAATGGGTTTTCAATGCTAGAAGTGGAAGGAGGGTCACTTTAAAAACAACATTCAGATATACCATTGTAAACTTTCTAAGAGTGCTATGAAGTTGCAGTAGATTGGGTATAATAATACAATATAATGTCTAAGCATCACAGCTGCTTTATGTATTAACGTCGCCCTGTGTTTCGCTCACTGTTTGAAATATATGCTACACTGCATATGGATGACCTGTTGGTGTTGCTTCCCTCCTACAGCATCTTACGAGACTGAGGATGGCTATGGAAAAACATACCCGTGAGGAAGAGGAGGACATGGATGAAGACTCTGAGAACTCACAGCTTTTGCATTTGATGGCCAGACATACACAACTGAATGACCTCCTATATGCTCATCACATTATTGGTACTGGCAACTGGATATTTTCTTAACTTGTTTTTGCATGTCATTTACCCCTTTATCATTGGTCTCTGTTTGCTGATATTATTAGGTGGGTACGACATCATAAAGTCTCCTCAAGGTAAAAGCGTGTGCGTATCTCTGGCGACTGCCTACGAGGGAACCTACTTAGACACCTACAACCTGGAGTTAAACGTGAAACAAACGCTGACAATCGTCCGTCATAACATTCCCCCCTTCATTCCTCTGAAGTGCCTGGCTAAAGAGAGCAACATGCAGACAAACATAAGGGCTTTTCTGGACACCCTCAGCCAGAATCTCAATGCCTTCGCTGGTCGCAAACAGCAGTTGAAGCTTATTAAGGTGTCGGATTCTTTTTTGTTTTGTTTTTTTTTTTTCTTTAAATAATATCTATGTTTAGTTGCACAGTGCTGCTGTAACAGGCTCTGTCACAGGAAATGTTAGTGGCGGTAATAATAGGATTACATGCTAGTTGCTCACATTGACCCTGTCCCCCCTGACTTATTTATAGGAGGAACATAAATCCGTGGAAGTGATGGAGAGTAATCTTCTGTGTTCGATACTGGTGCTCATGTTCACTGTGCCGAGAACAAAGGCTGCTGTCCTCTGCACGTTGGACTACACAGACCACAACAGATGCCTTCCCACACAGGTCCGCTTTGAATGTGAAGGTAGGATGTTTGAACTACAGTGGTTTCCCAACTCAGAAACATACCAGTACAGTCCATACTGGGAAGCTGAAACAATTAATCCACTGACAGAAAATGAATCTGTGCTGCTTTTTCTAACTCAGCATCAAAAAGCATCTGTTCTCAAGTTCCAGCTTCTCAATTATGACGATTTTCTGCTTTTCTGTTTTACATTATTATAAATTCAGTATCATTGGGTTTTATAATGGTGGTCCAACAAAATAGGCAACTTGAAAATATCACCATAGGGTCTGAGAAATTAAATCACTTTTCTAGGGCGAATGGAAAATTTCCAACCCAAATATATTAAATTTACTCTTCTATATGAAAAAGAAAAGCAGTAAATGACTGATTAATTTCAGTTATAATTAAATTAGTAAGCAGACAGTATACAAGCAAACTGTGTTTCCAAATATGTTAACTGAGGCAAGGAGATCACATTTTGTTATTTACTTGTTTTACAGACAAGGAGCTGCCTGATTCTTCAGAGTGGAAGAAAAACTGCAGCCTACTGAAGGAGACTCCTGTGCACAAAGCTTTGCTAATCATGAAAAAGATGGGGAGTATTGTGTAATTTATTCAGAGCTAAAGTGTTGAATGTGTATTAAAAACGAGCATTGTTTGACAAATAGTCATTGTACATAGTCATTGTTTATAACAAAAACTTAGTTAAACTTTTTTTGTGTGTGTTGAGGTACAGGTGTGTAAAGGGCTCCAAACTGTTATGTTCCTCTAAGGAGGCTCCTCAAGTATTTCCATGTTGCCTTTGTCCTTGAGACTTTCTATAAACGCTGTGACCCTGTTGTGTAAAGTTTCTCTCTGAAGTTCCCTCAGCCTCTCCATTTCCTCTCGGGCTTTCTGTTGTTGCTTGGCCAGCTCCTTTTCTGATATTGAGTCAATAGCTGCGATGTTCTTCATCTGCATTAGAGACAGGCTGCTCTGGATGGTTCCTCTGCGTCTCACTGAACTTGTGGCTTTAACTGACGGATGTTGTGCTGAGGTCCACCGTCTCGGCTCCAGCTGTTCAGATCCCTTGCTGTGATCCTGGGATTTGTTGGAATACAGTCTTCCATCAGACGTGTGAATACCTCTGAAGTGTGTATCTGCTGTCAGGTGTTCATCTATTTCTTTCATAGCGATGTTAACTGTAGCTTTAGATTCACAGATTTTTACCATCACTACTTTTCTCTGTTCTTTTATCAGCAAGTCTCGTCTTTGTTGAAGTATTTTTCGGGTGTACCTGTACTGTTTGTCCAGCATGTTGAGTTTATGCTTGAAATCTCTGTCCTCCTTTTGGTTCAACACTCTCAGCTCTCGCTGCATCACAGAGCTTCTATAGATTTCATCCATTTGTAGAAGGTCTAGAGGGAGAAATGTGCATTTTTCACTCAATTTCTTTAACAAATTCTGGCATTTTTTTCTTATTAAATTAAAATAATTTTTTCTTACCTGATTTGTGTGCACTGTCCCCTGGAGCAGTGTTGTATAGGAATGTTTGCTGCTATGGCTGGCTCAGTATGTGTAATACAATAGGCCATTGTATCTTGAGGTGGATGGAATTGTTATAAATGCAATTGTGCTGTTGGTGCATTGACACGCTACTGAGATTGAATTTCAGGCGCCTTCAGAGCAAAGTTCCAGGGCATGTTGCAGGTCATGCAGTCAACAAATAAATATGACCCACTTTGTGCAGAGCATTTTGTGTTTTCTCTGGCTTTATGCAGCAATCGTGACTTTGATACTAATGCTAAGTTATATTTTAGTCCTTTCATCATAAAAGTAATGACTACATTTATGGTTATTCAGTTTGCCAGTATAGGTCATTTACTAGAGAAAAGCTTTCATTGTAATAGCAAAGCACTACACAGTAAATACAGATATTGCACACAAATTAGATTTTTTTCAACAAAGCATAGTCCCCCTGGTACTGAATACAAATGCTAAATCCAACGTCTCTGAGAAATATTTGCATCTAAACAAAAAAGATGTGAAAAGTGTAAAATATTGTGCAATAGGCCTTTAATGAGCCCAGTGACGTGAAGAAAGCCTGCCCCTCATGTGGTTCTTCCCTCTCACAATAAATGGGAGCCCAGACTGAACTATGGTCCAACTAAATTTCTGCAGCCACATCACAGTTAATGAGGTGCTGACATTGGCTGGTAAGTTCATTCCTTTAATGCTTAGACAGAATTGACAGGTAACAGCTGTTCAGTATGAAGCTACTATGCACTTTAAATAATGTATTTAAGTTGTGACACAAGTTCATCCGTGTTTAGACACTAATCAGCCGTGGATATTACTGCGCAGGCGCGTTGCGAATCGGGTTTTTATAATGTAACCGTGAAACTCCACGGACTCTTTCTCTGTCATTAGACACAACTGCTTCACTAATATTACTCTTCTTTCTTTATGTTTACTTCTTACATTTATTTTCACGACGCTCCCCCAGCTACAAGAAACTGCACTGCTACGGAAAGCCGAATGGACCACAATTCATCTCTGTTTTGATTTTATGCGTATTGAAGGATGAACACGTTTTTACATCTTTAAAGGATTGACTCACCCAAATTACAAAATAATAACAATACCGAGATTTCTCTGACCTATATTTGTATTTCTGACCTTTATTTATTTATTTATTTATTATCTGCAGTAATAGCAGTTTTGGACCAATGTCCCTGTGCAGTTTTATTTGGCAGGGATGCTCAGGCTGTGACAAGACCGTTTTTAGACAATACTAGAATAGATTTGTTTAATAGTGGCTGTCTGGCAATTTTTTAGAAAATTATTTAGGATCTTTAAGCAGCTGATGACCCGTCCAGGGTGTACCCCTGCCTTTCACCCAAAGAGAGCTGGGATAGGCTCCAGTAGATCCTTGGGACCCTAAATAGAAATAAGCTGGTATAGATAGTGGATGGATGGATCTTTGAGCACTCCATTTCCCAGCGATCGCTCACTGTATTAAGAACTCTTTAAGAACTGGTGCACTCTTGATAGTAATGACCTACTTTGTCTCCTTTTTTTTTCAGTCCAATCACATTTTCCACTGCAACATCACACTGGCAGATTTTTCCTGGGAAACACTAACCAGACGGTGAGGGTTAATAAGAGCAAATACAAAGCTTTTTTAAAGCTGCTTCAGTTTAACTTGCTGCTGTTGTTGTGACATTTGGGACACCAATTGTACAATAGCAAGGCATTTATTTTAAGAAAAATTTAACCCTGTTTTACTTCCTTTGATGGGTGTTGCTCTAGCTTTGACAAAATGATGCAGGCAGTATGTGTCGACATACCAGGAGGACCAGAGAATTTGCTGCTGCGAAATATCCCCAGACCTCAACTTAAAGATGGAGAGGTCCTGATTAAAGTTCATGCAACTGCCCTCAACAGGGCAGACATATTGCAGGTCTGATTCATTCAAACATGCACAATACAGTCTACTGTAAATATGATGACTCTGTGGTTAAATGATTATTTGACAAATTTCAGGTCTAATAGTACTTCTTTCTGTTTTCCACAGAGACAAGGACTGTACCCACCTCTTCCAGGTCAGAGTGACATCATAGGCCTGGAGGTGGCCGGTACTGTGGATACTCTGGGCCCAGGGGTTAAAGGAGGCTGGAAGCCAGAGGACAGGGTCATGGCCTTGCTCTGGGGAGGAGGATATGCAGAATATGTTGCTGTGCCTGAGGAGCTTCTCATGCCTGTCCCACCTAATCTCACACTCTGGCAGGCTGCTGCAATCCCAGAGGTCTGGCTCACTGCCTTTCAACTGCTGGTCTTCATAGGTACCATGCTTTATTTATTCATTTATTTATTTCATTCTTTTGAAAAAAAACAAAAATTAGTATAAGTAAGGGAGGGTCTTATATGCAGCTTATAAAAGCAAAGACAACCAATAAATCATCAATGTTAAATAATAGAATTTTAGGCCAGAAACCAGCATGTTCCTAATACTATATCAAAGATTAATAAACATATTTAGAAAAGTCATATTTCAGTCAGGAAATGCCATTAATAGTAAAACAGAAAATTACATTTGATTAACAATTTGTAGATTGATTAATTTTTACTGTTTGTTACTTTATTGTTTAATATCAATCATTTGGGGACTTTGTTTTAATAAGTGCTGTATGAAAAATAAAAATATTAGCAAGAATAATGTTACATACACTATATGTAAGGGGCATATAACCATATCAGAACAGAACAACAGTTAAAATGCAACTTCATGTTCATCAAAGAGTTTTTTACAGTTACCAACAGGCCAGTATTACTGTAAATTCACTGTAAGTTGTACCTTGTTGCCATCTGTCCTGTCTGCCACAGCTCAGGTGAAGGAGGCTGAGGTGGTGCTGGTTCATGCTGGAGCCAGTGGAGTAGGAACAGCTGCTGTTCAGCTGGTTCGTCTGTTTGGAGCCGTGCCCATCGTTACTGCAGGGAGCCCAGAAAAACTGAAGAGGGCTGAGGAACTGGGAGCAGCAGCTGGGTTTAACTACAGGGAGGAAAACTTCGCACAGGCAGTTCATGACTTTACTGGAGGTGAATTGTGTAGCTTCAGAGGACAGGGGGCTTTACTAAAAATCAGTAGTTGCCGTTGTTTTTTGCACTTAACTTCGTTTTACAGTGATTTGTCAAACAATACAGCAGAGATCTAGCAAAACTGACTTTACCTTTAGATCTTCACACCCATATTAATTATTTAAATGCAAATGGCTGACTACATGGTAATGAAGGAACATGTCACTCACTGTGTTTTTAATAATTTTGACAATGGAGCTCTGTGGCACAGACAAATGCAAACTCAGGCTACATAAAAACAATGGTCTTTTCATGAGATTTGTTGATTTCATTGAATGTGTTAATAAAACCTCACCAGCTTTGTCTTTAAATTTATGATACATGCAATAATTTTATATATATATATATATGTATATATTTTCATTGCTTTAAATCATTTAAGTAGAGAAAAATGTACCTTATCTTGCTTCTAGGAGTTCAGAGGTCAGGGTCTAATCTGGAACAATAGATGCTGTGTCTACCAATTCATCAGAATAACACACTGCACCTCCACAGGCAAGGGAGCAAACATCATCCTTGACTGCATTGGTGGATGTAACTGGGAGCAAAATATGAGCTGCTTGGCCACGGATGGCAGGTGGGTGCTGTATGGCACCATGGGTGGCGGGGCTGTAGAAGGAGAGCTGTTTGGCAAACTTCTGTCCAAGCGAGGACACTTGCTCAGCAGCACACTCCGCTGTCGCAGTCTGCAGGTGGGAATTTAAACCAAGCGGAAATAACACACCAGATGTGTTCCTTCAACTCTGCATGTGAACATGTTGACTCATGTTAAACTGAAATGCAACAATTATGTCTTTCTCTGTGAATGTCATGGCTGGTTTTCCAAAATGACGCAAATGTTAAGTTGGTGTTGTCACACCTCTTGTATTTGCATCCTGAGCCTGATTCCTGCTTTGCTTCTTCTCACAGTACAAAGTGAACCTGATACAGGCTTTTACACAAAGAGTGTTGCCGCATTTCTCAGGCCAGGCTGCCTCCCTGACGCCAGTGATTGACAGCACATTCAGCCTGGAGGACATTGCAGAGGCTCATCAGCACATGGAAGCCAACAAGAACATGGGGAAGATTATTATTAATGTGATTCCTCAGAATCAGGAGACTCAGGGGTGAACAGCTGCAGGTGCATGTTTACAGAAATGTAACTGCTCTGATATGCAGATTTGTTTTACAATTTACAACCTAATGCTTGTTATTTGAAAACTATGTTTCACAATAACATTAACAGTACAGCTTGGTCCACTGTAACATAGTAGAAGTAATTCATTCAGGAATACCCATAGCTAATCGTTCATCAGAACTGTGTTCGTGCTGGAGATGTAGAGAGGCTGTGAAAGCCCTCCAAAATATTTTAGCATCGCAGAGCTACAGTCTTGAAATAAAAATGCATTAACTTTAAGAAAGGCTAATTTTTGTGTTACCTACAAGGTTGTACTTTTTATTTGTTTAACAAAATCAACAAAACATGGATTCAGTAGTAGTAGTTATAATAACAGTCATACACATCAATTAGTTGTGTATAAATATATTATTAATCTATAATAAAACAAATTGTAAATATATTAACCTATTTATTTATTAACATACTCCTATTTGAAATGCATCCATTCTTTACTCTGCTTAGTCCAGTTCAGAGTGACAGGGGGCTGGAGCCAATCCCATCTCACATTGGGCAAGAGGCGGGCGGCATACGCCCTGGGCAGATCCTCAGTCTATCACAGGACTGACACACGAGAACAGACATGCACTCACATTCACACCTACAGGCAATTATTAGAGTCACAATTGACCTAATTAAATTACATGTCTTTGGGCTGTAGGAGGAAGTCCGAGCTACTGGAGCAAACAGACGCACCAACATTTTCTAATTGATTCCCTCGTCATTTCCAAATGTTTCCAGTAAGTACACGTAAAATTAATTTATACCAGTTAGTTGTAGATTTAGAAAGTCGTAAAATGATGTAAAAATCTTAGTAGAATTAATTAAATTAATCAATTATGAAGCTTTGTTTTCAGTGAACTTAATAATGTCCCCATGTATCAATTTTATTATATTACTAACGTTTTAGATTTTATTGGTATTTGCTAATGTAATTACTGTCTTTTAGTTCTATTGAATGTATTGGTCGTCGTCTACATGCTAGTTGTCGATTATACCAATAAAGTTGTTTTAAAAAAAAGATGACGATTTTTTTCTGAAACTTTATTGACATTCCTGACTTCCTGGTTCTCTGCGGCGCCTCTGAACTTTCCTCCGGTCATGACGGGAGAAGTTTAAACAGACCAAGCCGTGGACCGGTTTCCCTGAGGGGGACAGATTTTAGGACGGCTCGGGGACGAGGTTCGGCTCTATGATTCCACCGAAAACAGCGACACTGATTAATCAGTACGTAAAATTTAACGCCTTTCTCATGCTAAAGCTAGCTAAGCTAAGTCCGTTAGCTTTCCCCCCCGCAGGGTTTAAGTTAAATATTTTAATCAAACTAAATCTATATGTGTATTTTTTGGTAATCGGTTAAGACTGTAGGTACATTATTAGTCGTGTGCCCTGTCAGGATGTTTTAACTTTAAGGTTTTTTGTGATTTCTTTACTTCCTCACCGAAGCCATTACAGGTATTTGTACTAGTTTGCCCACAGTCTGTGGTCTGTGTCCACTGCATCGATCAGGACATTATTGTCTGTGTTTGTTTGTGTGTGTCAGCTAAATCTTGAAACATGGAGGACCCACACAGACCTCAGAGGAAGATGTCAACAGCTGGAGACAGCCTGTACAAAGTCTTGGGCCTGGAGAAAGGAGCCTCTGCAGAGGACATAAAAAAGGCATACAGGTTTGTTTGAACACTTACCCTGAGCTAACAATTGGAATTCAGTGTTATAAGTATGGCTGAACTAAAAGGTTTAACTAAGAGTACACGCCCAAAATAAGTAAGTTACAGACTGACCTCATGTACATTATTTCTGATGAAAAACCAATATCGGATAATAATCATGTTTTATCCCAGTTTATACAACATAATATTGTAGATAGTATCTTCAAACATGTCTACATGTTCAAACTCTGACCCATTTATTTGCAGGAAACTGGCTTTGAGACATCACCCTGATAAGAACCCAGACAATCCAGAAGCTGCTGAGAAATTCAAGGAGATCAACAATGCAAACTCCATCCTCAGCGATGAGAACAAACGGAAAATCTATGACGAGTACGGATCTATGGGCCTTTACATTGCAGAGCAGTTTGGGGATGAAAGCGTCAAATACTACTTCCTCATGTCCAAGTGCTGGTTCAAGGTGAGAGGCATTGAATGTGTTTTCAAAAGCCAGTAAGCACAGCAGATATCTAGAGCTGTTTTGATATTGTAGAATTTCTATGTTGATTTTAGGCAGAGCTTTGTTTCTGTCTCCTTAAAAAAAAAAAAAAAATCATCCTTAAAGTAGTTTGTGTGGGCAAAGTGAGAGCTGTGATACAAAAAGTTCATATATAATGAGATTCTTTTGCTTTGTGTTTAGGCACTTGTGGTGTGCTGCAGTATTTTCACCTGCTGCTGCTGTTTCTGCTGTTGCTGCTTCTGCTGTGGGAAGTGCAAGTCTCCAGAAGATAGTCAACATTTTGATTATGTGGACCCTGAGGACCTGGAGGCAGAGATCAGAGAACAGGATACAGGTGAGGGACTTTTGGATTGACCTTAGCTTGTACAGGAAAAAATCTGTCTTCCTGCAGCACAATGTCAGGAAAATCACATTACATTGTAGAGTTGATGTCATTATGCAGATTGCATGTAAAAGTAAAACAGAAACTAAAAGCTTGGTTTAGTCAGTTATCACCTCATCTGTGGCTTCACGTCACTGAAAAACCTATTTGAGAACAGAACTCAAAAATCCTGCACTGAGATACATCTGTAAACTGCACGACATGTTCATGAACCCAGTTTAGTATTAATACAGCATAAATCAAATCAAAGCATTTCAGCATCTTTAGAAAACATTTATTCTCAGAGAGAGAACTGAAGATTGATATGTCATAAATGAATATAGCAGTAAATTAATATTTGGAACCAGCGGCAGGTAGGTTATAGCAGGAAATAACAGCAATACATAGCCAAACCTCATTTTTCACTTTAGTTTTGTACAGATGAAACAAACAAGAAAAAAAAATATTGATTTGTTGAGTTCTAGAGGTTCTGGTAGGTAGATTTCTGCTGCCATTTTAAGAACCAGGCTAGTTGTTCCCCTTGTTTCCAAACTTTCTGCCAAGCTAAGCTAACTTAACAAGAGAGCAAACCTATTTCCCAAAAAAAAAACCAAACTTTTTGTTTATATCACACCCAAATCTTGGCGCCTGTATTTGTTGATACTCTGGAAAGTGTCCTCCCACTCTGTAGCCATGACAACAACTCAAGTTGTTCTGGTAGTTTGGTGTTTGCTCAGTATTCAATTCTGTTTCACAGCAGGAGACCATGTAATAATTATTCAACCAAGCCCTAGTGCTGCCAATGACAAACCAGGTAAAGTTATGAGCTCTTCAGGTAATGTTCACCTGTTCTCTGCTGCTCAATTTATATGGCAGAGTCATGTGCTGTTTCGTGTTGCGGCAGCTTCTAACAGTGTTGGCCCTGGGCGTGGACTGTGTTGTTACCTAATCACATACTAACATTTTACTTGGCTATGCTATCTGTTTAACAACGCCCTCCTTCTAAAGATGTAGCAAAGTAACCTGAGGTGCTTTGTCCATTTATACCTTTGCTGTCACTTGTCACTGTGGATCATGTTATTAGCACTGATCATAGAGGAAATAACAGCTAAAGATCCATATCAGTGATTCTCAATCTGGGAGACAGGATCCTACATGAATTCCAGAGAAGTAACACAAAGATTAATCATGCAAAGAAACTAATAACACAAATTTTCTAATCTTCACGTTTCTGTTGTAAACCACATTTCCACCCTTTTGAAGCACCAGTTACTTGATGTTAAAGTGTAAAAAAGTTTGAGAACCACTGATGGTGAGTGATGCGCTGCTTTTTGTGCACGCTACTAAAGAGCAAAAATGTTTTAAAGTTGCAGTTAGTATTAATTCAAGGCATTTCGTGCTGTGTATTTCCTATGTTCACTTTATTTGAATCATTTGTTCTGTTGTCTGGCCTCCTAATATGACATATAATCATCTTTGATGATATAATGATATAAAACAGAGATTTGGCTTTTTTGCTTGGTTGACCAATTGAAATAATAAATTATTAGATTACATTATCGACTCATCGGTTGCCACCTAATTCTTTCTGTCTTTGAAACAAACAGCTGCTGCCTGATAAATAAAAGCACGGAAACTGTGGTTGTCATTAAAAATACACTGTTTGTCACATTTACAGGTGAGACTGCTCCGATTGTGATTCAGCCTCATGCAACCAACGGGGCCTCAGCTGACAAATGAGTCGAGCTGTGGCCGTCCTGACAGCTTCATCTTCTGGACTGTCAAAAAAAACTGGGTGGTCATCAGTAGCTGTATTAATCATTTATTTATAAAGACTGACTATGAATTTAAATACAGTTTCTGTGTTTGAATGCATATGTTTTCCTCAGAGACTGGCTGACTTGTAGAAAATATTCATCTCAGACGCATGTTTGTTTACATGAATCAAGCAATGATTTGATTGTGCCATTGGATTGTGCCATACCAATGGATTTGTCTTTGATCCAAAGTTATATTTATTTCCCTATTTCCTTTTTTGGATATTGGGCAATATTTGAACTGCAGCGACAGATGACAAGACGTGCCGATCAAAGCTCTGGAACAACTGCTTTTCATGTGCACCTTAAAAATCTACGTTCGGATTTAAACTCCTAAAGTTGCCACATTGCTGTGAGAACATCTGGGCTCACGGGTCACAAATGTTTTGCTATGTTTTAAATAAGCCAATTCCTGTTTTTTTTTTTTTTTTGTTGTTGTTTTTTTTTTTTTTTTTTTTAAGATAGATGCCAACCACTTTGATGCTTAGGAGTTCAGTCATGCGCACATAGAAACATATCACAGAAACAAGGTAAATGAATGATGCAGATTTCCACCCAGATTCCACACTGTGTACAGTATGTTGTAACTACACACTGTGTATGTCAGACTGGGTTCAGACCTTAGCAGTGTCTGATGCTGCATGTTTGTACCCAGTGAGAATTATTATAAGGCTGCCCCACATTGAAAGACTAATTTAATTTCGACAACAGTCTAAAATCTGTTGGTCACTGTGTTCATGTCATATGTGGGGGATGTGAAAAATTCCCATGTTAGTGACAGCACATCACATCACTGGGAAACTAAAGACAATAGTTCCATTGCAAAGTGAAAATTCGTGAAGCTGGGTTTAATTGCCTTTATCAAAACACTTGGACTGATGTGAGACGTCCATGTTTGGTTTTCAGGCACATTCACATTATTACAACAGTACAAATTTTGTAATTATGATTTGGTTTGACTTGAGTTGTCACAATAGCTTTCACAAAAATCCAGTTAACACTATTGACACTAACACTGTATACAAGTCAGAAATAGGTCGTCACAGTAACTAATATGACACAAACCTTCCATTTGGTTATGGAGGTGGAGCCAGGACACAATTAGCTTAGCTCTGTTATATCCAGTGATTGTTCCATCACAGCCTAATTAAAAAGACAAATATAAGAAAGGCAGCATTACTCTGTGCTTATTATATTAAAGCTCAAAAGAAAGTACTGTCTTACAGAGACTAGTGGTAGTGTTGATTAGTTTGCTGTTTGTGAGCTAAAAAAAACAAAAACAAATGGCGTATTATTTAATAAGTAGTCACAATGATCGCACAAAATACCTGAACATTATCTCAGAAGAACAAACAATATTTTAATTGCTTGAGAAAACAAAACAACTTACCGTGTTCATTTTGGTTTCTGTCTTTGACCTGGTGTGATCCAGCTGAGATGAGGTTTTCTCTGAGTTGTGTGAGATGATTTCCAGCCTGTAGATACAGTGACACTGCAGCATTATAATAAATACAGGAATCATGTTTTTGTGTAAATTCTGTGTATTTATGCTGGGAACTTCTATGACAGATTGAGTGTATATTGAGACAAAGCCTTAAATTAAGTCATCTCTTATCATGTTTCTATTAAATTGTGGTTTGTGCTTCATTGGGACTGATTTTAAAGATATTTGTGCATCATTTTATAGCATTTGATCTGTTTTTCTTGGACATCAGGAGGCACATCAGCCAGGAAGTGTATTTATATAGTGTAAACAAACCCAGAGATGTGTTTAAAAGTCAGTTTTGTGTACTTATGCATAACAGAAGATATACATGACAAACTTCAAAAGTGCCTTACTACATTTTAGTGGCATTACAATGGATTTTTTTTTCTTTAAATAAGAACTTTTCAATCATATATTAAAAAGCAAAATTTGTATGGTTTTGTGAACATTCCTGGGTGTTTTACATGTTTACAAACTTTTTTGGATCAAATAAACTTGAGTTAAAATGGAAATGTCAAGAAATTGTCTTGTAATTGTTAACAGTGGATGTGAGTGATCAGCACCAGTGAGCTCAGTAATCTGTCATTGGCTCCTGTTGTGCTCCACCCCTGACAGATAACACATGTTAAAGAGCAGGTGGAAAAGTGCGGAGCTACACTTTAAAACTAGTTAGTACAGAGTAGAGTTCCTGGCTTGTGCATATGGAGTTATCAACAGGTTCAGAGAAACAACCTCTGATTGAGACTCATTTGGATCCTGTCAGCTGGTATGTCAATATTCTTTTCACAAATATGCACAAACTCAGCACATCTACACAGGAAAACCCGTGGTCTGTCTTTCAGGACAAGTTCTCCAGAGGAAAAATACTCTGAGTTCAGTGATGGTGGTTCCAGCGTGGATGGTCTGTGGCCACCTGAGCCTGAGCAGCTCTGCCAGGAGACAAACGCGACCTCCGGGACGGACAGTAGCTTGAGGCGTTTGGCCAGAACGAAGCTTTTCATCGCCTGCACTGTCAGCCTAGTGTTCATGATCGGAGAGGTGGTTGGTAAGATCCGAATAATTGTGTCATGTTATGCAACTAGACAGCGTATTAGTGCAAGTCACATTTACTTAAGTAAATGTTTTAAATTCAGGATGTTCCAGTTTGAAATAAAAACAATGAACACTAGATTATAATGCAGTGCCACACTCTCAGCTTAAAGCTGGATATGGAACATATAATGTCTTAGTACTGAGTTGTTATATTTGACTATAATTAAACTACTGTACTGGAAAACACCCACAAAAGGCCTTTAACGGGAAGGAAAACTATTTAGGATAAGCAATAGATGCTGTGTGTGCAGAATGGATCAGTGTAACAGATTTAGAGTTTGGACAATCAGATTGAAACAATTATATATTGTAAACATACGTGAAGAACATGGATTTACAATACGTCCAACAATCACAGAGGGAGAGAAAAGGACAAAGGGAAATGAAACTAGCCTGCTGTGATTTTCCAGAGGTCTGCTGTAATAAATGTCGTCACACATGTACCTTTCTTCTTCCACTGGTGGTCCACAAGGATTTCTCTCCTCTGCAGGTGGATACGCTGCTCAGAGTCTGGCCATCATGACAGACGCAGCTCATCTTCTAACTGATGTTGGGAGCATCGTCATCAGCATTTTCTCTCTGTGGATTTCATCCAGGCCCCAAACACGCACCATGACCTTTGGATGGCATCGAGCAGGTGAGATCAAAATAACCTAAAAACTGTATTGGACAAGTGATTTTGTAGCCACTACTGAGAGAACTGGGGTCATGTCCTCTGTCTATTTGGAGAATTTGGAGGATTTAGTAACCTTTATTACAGTGCAAGGAGTTGAAAACACAATTTAGACCTTTCTGTTGGACTCATCCAGTCTACGGCCCTGAACACAGTACAAGGTCTGAGCTGTAGAGCTGTAGAAAGGAGGCCACACTCTTAGTGGTTAATGTTAAGCCTTGTCTGTTTAATCCACAGACATTCAGTTTTGACTTTTCTCTTTGTGTAGGGATTAAACAAACAAGCTACAACATGTTAATTAGCGATGTTTAAAGCTGATAGGTGTGTTGGTAGGCTCTCTGTCTCCGGTTAGTTAGTGTAGTTACATCACAACTCCAGACGCTCAGACATGAGTGGGTTCAAAGGCTTGTTCTTGACATTGTGTTGTGGGTGGTTACTTGGCCCTGGTTCATAATTTATCTGATCGCAAATTTAGAAAACAAACTATTATTTGCACTATTACATTGTATAAACAACTTTGTACATTTGTTGTTGTAAACAGAGATTCTGGGCATGTTGCTGTCAGTTGTGTCTATCTGGGCTGTGACAGCAGTGCTGGTCCTATCAGCCATACAGAGGATTACGGATGGGGATTACGAGATCGACAGTCAGATCATGTTAATAACCTCAGCCTGTGCTGTGCTGGCTAACGTCCTGTGAGTAGGCTCAGCTCAATTCCTGGGTTAGTTTTATTTCTTCTACTGTGCAGTCTACAGGGGTCAGACACTCTTTAAAAAGTCTGTTTTATTTAGGATGGTCCTGATCCTCCATCAGTCTGGTGCCTCACACAGCCACAGCCACGGGTTTCCCTCCAGCCTGCTGCAGAGGGAGGGGGAGGGTCAGCGGCACGGACACGGCCACGGACACGGACACGGACACGGCAATGCCAGCGTGAAGGCGGCTTTCATCCACGTAGTGGGAGATCTGCTGCAGAGTGTCGGGGTCCTGCTGGCTGCCACCATCATCCACTTCTGGGTCAGTGTTCACACAAACATAACACGGGTCGGCATCTCCTGAACTAAACCATATTTTTTGCCAGACAATCTTAACTCCAGTTCCAATTACAATATTTACTTTGTCAGGCGCTTCAAGCCGCATCTCGAGAAAGCAGCAAACACTTTGCATAAATTATGATACAAATTGGTGAGGCAGAGAAAATAAATATTGTCATTTTATGAAACTTGCTGCAAGCAAAGTCTTTTGATCATCAGCTTTTGACTGTTGTGCTGTATTCTTCACAGCCTGAATATAAAGTTGCAGATCCAATATGCACCTTCCTGTTCTCAGTCCTTGTTCTTGGGACAACAGTGCCAATCACAAAGGAGGTTTTCAGGATGCTGATGGAAGGTAAACACACAAGCCCATGCCAGTGTTGACAATCTTTCAAAGTCTACAGTTAGTGTAAGCAGCAGTGTTTGTTTTTCTACAGGCACTCCTAAGGAAATAGACTTCAGCACTGTGGAAGAGCTGCTGCTGTCGCTCAAAGGTGTCGTGGCTGTTCACAGTTTGCACATGTGGAGCCTCAACATGACTCACTCATTAATTTCGGTTCATGTTGTCACAGGTAAAGCAGTTAACACTGCTAATCTCTGAAAAGGTTGTGGAAATACACTGTCAGAGATGATAAAGAAGCCGTTGTGTTTTCTGCCTTGAATACATTACTGAAGGACAATTTGTCATGTACTTAACCTTTTTGTCATTTCTATTTTTATTCTACTGTATGTAAGGTTAAGGCATCACATAAAATAACCTTATGAAATACAATATTTGGTACATTATAAATACATTTTGGTGCAGAATTTCCTAGTAGAAGGAGTTTGAATAGAGGATTCTAATGTGTAACGGGGCATTTTACTGATACTTTGGGTAAGGAGGCTGATTATTTATTTATTATTTCTTCCAACACTACCTAATTTAAGACATTTTAATATCTTGGATTCTTTTATCTGACACTGTACAGTGCTAATGAGGTTCCAACCATAGTGGGACTAGTTAAATAAAACAAAACGTACTAGTAACATGGAACAATGAAAATATCAAGAGTTTACTAGTTTCATTACACTCTCAGGCTTCTGCAGGAAAAAGCACAAAGTGTTTCCATCCAGCTGTGGCTAAAATGAGGCAAGTGTTGAGAACATGCAGGTGCAACACAGGTGGTCAGAACACGGGGTGTGCACGGCGGCCAAGGTTGCAGTGCAGATGACGTACTGTATGTTGAAGATTACTGAGAATAATGTCTGTGTCCTCAGAGAAAGCTGCTGATACACAGATCATCCTCATGAAGGCAACACAGCTCCTGCGTTCTGAGTTTGGGTTCTCCAGCATCACAGTCCAAGTGGAGAGATACAGGATTCCTGCTGACAGGATGCTAGGAAGACCATGAATACCGATGTCTTCAAAAAATGAGGCAGGAGGTTCCTCAGCCTCCTGCAGCTTCCAGTTCTCCTGTCTCACTGGCTAAAGGTACAGTTGGATGGTTTGAACTTTCAGGGCCTTGTGGCAGCATTCACCTCAACTTCCCATTCATGTTTTGTTTGCTAGAGTTCAATGTTGTGTCTTCAAAATATTAGCGCTGTGATCCTTGGACAAAGTCTTTATTAACACACTTACAGAGGTCAAGTTTGACCAGGGTATTGATTAAGCAGAATATCAAATTTTATCCCAATTAGCCCAGATGCTGAACAAATGTGAATATTTTTTGTGAATGTCATAAATGTTTTGTATTTGTAAAAATACAACCAGTGTAAACAATGTTTTCATTTACACGTTTTCTGTTAAATCAGTTGAAAATGTTGTAGGCAACTCCTTCACATTAATCATTGCTTGTTTCTGAAGATGTTTTGATTTTTAATTACCAGACTTTTTAGACTAATCTTCAATATTTTTTGGTCAGTTGAAGCTGATTTTTCCTGAAATCTTTGCTTTTGTTTTTGCAACATCAGTGGGAATTTATTTCAACTGACAGTCCTGGTCAAACCATAAAGGCACATAGTTATTAGGTTGTACAGTACGGACAATATACTCATTCAAACAAGGTGTACAAATCATCTTCACACACATATTGGATGCATAGTCTGGATCAAAGTCCTGGTCAAGACGAGAAATGGAATATGTAGCACAGAGATATGAAATTTTTTTTTTTTATGTACTCACATCAGTTTAATGGTAAAAAACAAACAAACAACACAAACTAAGTAATATCTGGATATTATCTGTTCCAGGTTATCCAAAAGTATCTTCACAGTTAAGAATGTGTGCGTTTTTCAACATACCACAAACAACGCCATGAACTCCTTGGTTGAGCGTCTTTGGAACACTGCTAATGTTTTGGTTCGGGGCGTCCATCTTTCCAGTAGTTGCTGTAGGTCTCCTGGAACATGTTCTTGCAGGGTATCTTAGCTTTGAGTTTGGAGCAGATGAGAAAGGAGCCACCCATCTTTCTGTGGAGGGAGTACGTTTCCTCAGGGGGCGGCGTCAGTCGCTCCCTCAGCATCACAGGGATGAGGCTGTGGATGCGCTTGGTGGTGCTCTGAGCTCCAAAGTCAAAGGGCTTCTCAGAGGAGAAGGCCTCCCCGAGGATCATCACTGCATCCACGTGGGCGTTCTCCATCGCCTTAATACGAGACAGGATGAGTTAATCTACAGGCTTTATAGCAAAGAGTGCAGTTACTTATTTTCAGGTGGACATTCATGCTATTTTCATGGTTGTGTGCTTAAAAAAAAAGTTTCAGATCTGAATCTTGGGACTCTGACCTCATATCACAAACCTGTGGTTAAGAATTTAGGATATTATTTGATAATGACCTTGCTAAATTAATCCAGTGGTACAGAAATGCTCCTTGCAGCTATTTATTCCTCTCATTTAAATTCAAAGCCTTCATGTCTAGTACGAATCTGGAAAAGACAATCCACGCACTTATTACTTTCAGTCTTATCTCCTTAGCTGCCCCCTTTTGAATGGGACACAATTTACTTTTGAGGACAGAAAACAATAACCTACAGTACTGGTTAGTCCCCCTGACACTTTTCTGTATTAAAGCCTCAGCTGTTTACACTGGGAACAAAACTGTGCGTATCTGTACAATGCCAATTCAATGTTTCCCACTTACATAGCATTTTAAAAGGCTTTTGGAAAGAACAAAATAACTTGGTAGTAATTATACTGTAGGACACCAGCAGGGGTCAGTAAAGAACTGTTAATGTGATGAACGGTTTTTGATTAAATAGTCAAACAGTTCACAACATAGATTTGTAATCAGGCACTCTAAGTTTTGGGAGGGGGAGCTGCTCATTAGGAGTCTGCAGGTTTTTCATTCAGACTGATCACAGCAGAACATTTTGCAGATTAACGCCTTCACTTCTCAGCCCTCTGCTGTACATAGGTTTAGAGAAGTGAAATTTCTTCTGAAGGTTTGTTTGTTTTCACTTTGGTGCAGGTGATTTTGGGTTAGTAAACCAACTAGAAGCATATCAGTCAGTCCACTACTGATTCATATGCTTTAATGTTTATTACCTTTGACTCATATCCTGTGAGAAACTTCATTTCTCTGGATCTTTGCAGAACGTTTTCTCTGTCCTGATCTGCAGCTGCCTTAATTATCTTATGAGACAAACACACAAGCTTGCAAGTTAAAGAAAAGTGTTAATGTGCTAATCTGATTAAATGCTTGTCTGAATTAAATAAGGCACATTATCATTGTCATTTTAATTCTGTAACAGCCAGTCGGGTCCAGTTCTGTTTTCCTGCAACATTTCTGCAAACGCTGCCTCATGAATTTCATGTCACAAAAGTTTTCCTACACAGAACATCACTCCCAAATGTGTGTTCTCAGATTCTTGTTATAACAATAAAAGTTTCTCATTTTGTTCTTACTTTACATCTTATTACTATACACAAAAATATTCCACTTTAAAAAAATAACTTTTTGTAATAACATGGTTTTACATCCTCATCCCAAGCACTTTACCTCTATGTACGCATCAGTGAAGCTCTTATCAAATCCTCGTGTTGCTCCAAAATCCAACAGTGCAACCTACAGATGTGAACCGAAAGGACAGTGCACCTCAGTGAAAAGGGGAAATGTGGACACTGTGGTGTGTTTATGAAGTGACTGAGAAAAACAAACCTTGTGAGATTGTGGATCAAAAAAGAAGTTGGACCAGTTTGGATCAGTCTGCATGTATCTGAACTCAAAAAGCTCCCTCAGGCATAAAATCAAGATTTGCTCACAAATCTAGTAGAATACAAAAAAGAACTGATTTAGCCACACATTCAAACATGAGTGTGAAACACGATGAGTGAGAAACACGATGAGTGAAAGTATGTAACTTGTCTCTGAGGAATCTGGCGCATTAACTCCGGCACTTGGCAGTATTAAGGTGTAAATTGTATTGTAAGCAGTGTAGAGTTCTGGGTGACCTTAGGATCTGTGGACATACCTCATTCCTGAGTTCCTGAGAGAGGTGAGTGCCCTTGTCCAGAGGGAAACCGGGCACCAGCGTTGCAGTGAGGACGTGCTGGCTGCTCAGCTCATCGATCACTTCAGGCACATTGAAAAACGGGTGATCCTTCAGCAGCTCTCTGTAACACAAACAAAAAAGTTTAAGGTTACCTGTACCCTGACTCCAAAAACTAATAAAACATCAGCAGAGGCTTATCCTGATACCCAGAACAACATACAGTGTCCGATGTTAACTTTAAATTTCCGTTGATCATTCAAAATTTGGGTTGTATGATTTTCTGGTCCTGATTTAAGAGTAATTTTTTTTGTATGTATCTCTTTTTTAAAATAATTCTTATTTCAAAGGGAACAAGGACAGAGTGGAGTGAACAAATCTGATGTGTGATGCTTAGACCAACTGCAGGCAGTGACCTGAAGTACACAGAACAAATACTTTGTAGTAAACATGAGCAGCCATTGCCACCATGACTACAAAAATAGTGGCACCTACAAAAACAAACAGTTCATCAGCACAAAATCTACACCTGCTCTGTTTTGTTCACAAGTGAATTCTGTGAAGCGTGGCACAAAAACACAGCAAAACCTGCTTAGTTTGCACCAAAGATGAATACAAAAACAAAATGCATCTTCCAGTTAACTATTCTACTTCAGACACAAAACCCAAACCTGACAGTAACAGCAGTGACTCCCAACCAGGAGTATTTGTACCCCTGGGAGTAATTTAATTGATTATATCAACTACACTGTCCACCTTCAATACCACGACTGAGGTGAGACCCCTGCCCACTGCTCCGGGTGTGTGTTCATGGTGTGTGTGTGTTCACTGCTGTGTGTGTGCACTTTGGGATGGGTTAAATGCAGAAGCACAAATTCAGAGTATGGGTCAAAATACTTGGCTACACAAGTCACTTTCACTTTTTTCACTTTAAACTTCACTAACCAAAAAACAGAAACTGGGACGTATTTAAAAAGAGACTTGGATATGTTTCACACTGTGTTAACAGGATTAGAAATTGATGTGATGCTAATTGTACATTTACACAAGCCGCTCATTGACCTAAGTCATTCACAACATATCAGCAACACTAGTTATCCAGTGAGCAGCAAAACCAGTTGGGACCCACTGTTAGAAAGTTCGGCTCAGCATAGTGCAAATACATGTAAAATGAATCCTAAAGTGTCTGTGGAGTAAGAACATCTCACGACAACTCACTGGAATTTTTTGGCACATTTCGCCTCTCTTATGTAATCACACTCCAGCGCCAGCTCACGACTCATGACCTCAATAAGGTGTTCAGGAAACAGGCCTGTAAAAGGAAGCAAATGTTGAAAAGCTGAGAATCATGTCATTCATGCTGCTAAGGGTTAGTATATTGACAGTAGTGGATACAGACATTAGACAATGGCAGCTGTTATCATATAAATGATTAAAAAAAAAAAAAAAAACTCAAACAATGTTACCTTCAGGCAGTGCGTTGCTTAAACTCAGAGCAGTCATGATATTATTCACGTCACTGTTGATACTCTTTGCAACTCCCGGGTACTGAAAGAAAATATTAGATCTTTCAAAATTTGCTGCATTTCTCACGGTTTGCGTCAGTGTTTTATCTCTGTGCAAACACTCCTCTCACCTGGATCTTCATGGCTACTTCTCTGCCGTCCTTCAGCCTCGCTAAATGCACCTGACCGATAGATGCAGCTGCAAACGGCTTCTCCTCAAAATACGCCAGCTCCTCCCTCCAGTTGGGACCCAGGTCACTGCTAATGACTTTCTGCAGGGACGTTAGAAACAGTCTTATCTATGAACCTGGTTAAACTGAGTTTATGCTGTTCACTACAGCTCTCCATACTTTACCATCATCTGTTTGGTGGGCATGAAATCCGCACTCTGTCGAACACGCTCGAAGATTTTAGCCAACTGAGGGTTGATAAAAGCTTCGTCTGGCACACAGGAAGAAGAGAAGAGTGCATTCATTGTCTATTTGCTAATTTTGCACAGTGACATACTATGTATAATAATACACATTATACACAGCAACACTACAAAAGTATATATATAAGTATGTATGTATAAGTCATAACAACAGGAGGAACTAAAAGTGAAACTGCTGATGACACCATCAAGACTGAACTATCTTCTTCTGAATCAGGAAATAAAATGTATGATACTGACTGAAGATTGTTTTACTGAGCAGTGATTGGATAATTCATTTTTGACCCAGATCAGACAGAAAAGGACTGAGGATTTTAAAAACACCTTCAAAACACTACTGTAAGTGAGCTGTTTAAAGTCAACAGTGTCAGTTCAGGCCGACAATAGCTCAGCTACAATGGCTCTTATTGTGATCAGCTGGCCTGAGGTTTATTTTCGGTGATGACATTTCCCAGTTGGTAAAGGGATTTTGCCTGTTTGCCAATGAGACTGAATCAGAAACAGGATGAAGGGCGGTTGGGAACCTGAGGCACGGGTTTACTGTCAGTGTTTGGTCTGTGATGAAACCTGAGCCTTTATTTGCTGATACATGCAGGATTATCGTCCATAACATGCCCTGTCAGTGTGCCTGTGTGTGTGTGAGGTCCTAACGGCCCTGTGCTGTGCACTGTCAGTCTGCCCTGAGTCACTGAAGATGACTTCCTTGTGTTTAATGTGAGCTGACAACTCACCTTGAATACTGAGCACCTGACCAATTTTTAGAGCTGCGCCTCGAACTTTGCACAGTGTTCGGACAATCCTTTCAGCATTGGCTTCAGACAGGAATGCACTTGAATCCAGGATGGATTTCTTAGCACCTAGAAAAAAATCAAATAAAAACAACCATTAGTAAGCACCAAATCTTCACAAAAGCAGAAAACGTTAATAAGCCGAAAAACCGTCAGGCACAGGCACATTACTAACTCTGTTGGGTAAGATGTGTGGGTGATTATCAGACTGACTAATTTCACAACATTGCAGATGTGCAATCCTTTTCCCCTGAAGCTTAGTAAGAAGAGACTAAACCAAAGCAGCTGACAGGAACTTTAAGACACTTTCTGATACTCACTGCTTAGCATGTTTTTGTTTGTTATCAAAAAAATACTGCAGTTAAATATTCAGTCAAGTTAAATGTTAATTCTGCACAGTACTGAGCTGTTTTAAATCTCACAGCAGAAACAAACAAGCTCATTATTTCTTCTAATTGAACAAGTTGGCATCAGTTTTCAAAAAAAAAAAAAAAAAAAAAATATATATATATATATATATATATACATATATATATATATATATACACACACACATATATATATATACACATATATATATATATACACACACATATATATATATATATACATATATATATATACACACACATATATATATATATATATATATATATATATATATATAAAAAATTCCCGTCTCACCCCTATGGGTGGTGTGTCTTCCTCAATCTCGGGTCCTCTACCAGAGGCCTGGGAGTTTGAGGGTTCTTCGCAGTATCTTAGCTGTTCCTAGCACTGCGCTCTTCTGGACTGAGATCTCTGATGTTGTTCCTGGGATCTGTTGGAGCCACTCTCCCAGTTTGGGGGTCACAGCCCCGAGGGTGCCGATTACCACGGGGACCACTGTTGCCTTCACCTTCCACATCTTTTCTAGCTCTTCTTTAAGCCCTTGGTATTTCTCCAGCTTCTCATGTTCCTTCTTTCTGATGTTGCTGTCACTTGGGATTGCTACATCTACCACACTACGGCTTTCTTCTGTTGTTTGTCCACCACTACTATGTCCGGTTGGTTAGCCATCACCTGTTTGTCGGTCTGTATCTGGAAGTCCCACAGGATCTTAGCTCGGTCATTCTCCCTCACCTTTGGAGGTGTGTCCCATTTTGACCTTGGGACCTCCAGCCCATACTCGGCACAGATGTTCCTGTACACTATGCCGGCCACTTGGTTATGGCGTTCCATGTACGCTCTGCCTGCTAGCATCTTACAACCTGCTGTTATGTGCTGGATTGTCTCAGGGACATCTTTGCACAGCCTGCACCTGGGGTCCTGCCTGGTGTGGTAGATCCCGGCCTCTATCGATCTTGTGCTCAGGGCCTGTTCTTGTGCCGCTACGATCAGTGCCTCTGTGCTGTCTTTCAGTCCAGCTTTTTCCAGCCACCGGTAGGACTTTTCGATATCAGCCACTTCTTGTATCTGTCGGTGGTACATGCCGTGCAGGGGTTTGTCCTGCCATGATGGTTCTTGCTCTTCGTCCTCTGCATCGGGCTTCTGTTGCCTGAGATATTCACTAAGTATTCCATCGCTTGGGGCCATCTTCCTGATGTACTCATGGATCTTGGCCGCTTCATCTTGGATGGTGGCTCTGACACTCACCAGTCCCCGGCCTCCTTCCTTCCTCTTAGCGTACAGTCTCAGGATGCTGGATTTGGGGTGAAGTCCTCCATGCATTGTGAGGAGCTTCCTTGTCTTGACATCAGTGGCTTCTATGTCCTCTTTTGGCCAGCTTATTATGCCAGCGGGGTATCTGATGACTGGCAGGGCGTAGGTGTTGATGGCTTGGACCTTGTTCTTCCCATTTAGCTGACTTCTTAGGACTTGCCTTACCCTCTGTAGGTATTTGGCTGTGGCTGCTTTCCTTGCGGCTTCTTCCTGGTTCCCATTTGCCTGTGGGATTCCAAGGTACTTGTAGCTGCCCTCAACATCCGCTATGCTGCCTTCTGGGAGTTCAACTCCTTCAGTCCTGACAACTCTCCCTCTCTTTGTTATCATTCGACCACACTTGTCCAGTCCGAATGACATTCCAATGTCGTTGCTGTATATCCTGGTGGTATGGATCAGTGAGTCGATGTCTCGTTCAGTCCTGGCATACAGCTTGATGTCATCCATGTACAGGAGGTGGCTGATGGTTGCCCCATTTCGCAGTCGGTATCCGAAGCCAGTCTTAGTGATGATCTGGCTGAGGGGGTTCAGGCCTATGCAGAACAGCAGCGGGGACAGAGCATCTCCTTGGTAGATGCCGCACTTGATGGAGACTTGTGCTATTGGCTTGAGGTTGGCTACTAGGGTTGTTTTCCACAGTCCCATTGAGTTCCTTATGAAGGTTCTTAGGGTCCTATTGATGTTGTACAGCTCCAGGCATTCCAGGATCCATGTGTGAGGCATAATATATATATATATATATATATATATATATATATATATATATATATAGGCAGTCATACCATCCAAACCTAATCATTACCTTTAACCAATAAATCAAATAAAAACCCTCCTCTTACCACTTTGTTGTTGACGTTTGAAACTCTTCTTGGCCACTTCAGCGACCGCCCCGATGCCGAGTCCAAGAGCCAGACCTGCAAGAGTTAACGTCATCAACCTGGGAATTGTTTCTTTCATTACCCACAGCAGTAACCTTCCTGATGCCCTACTCTGCATCTGATAACAGCCACAACAACACAGGAGGTGATAACAGCAATCACCAACCAGATGTGGGTCTAATTTCTCAAAACAAGTCCTTAAAAGTTCAGGGGGCAAGAAAAAGTGAAATAACTGATACTGCTGGACGTGTGCTGCCCTTTGATGAGAACCAATCTGATGGTTAACAACATATTTTATTTTAGCTGGATTTTCAGACAGGACTCGTATGTCTCTCAAACATTTTGTCAGCTACAGATACTCTGTAATTCTAGTGCCGGGAAAGAGTCGGCACCGCCCCCAGTCTGACCCCAGAGCTGGAAAACCTCGTCAGCTTAACCCAACACACTGTGCAGGGATGAAGGAAAAACAAACAACTTTCCCTGTAACGTTAGCTAAAAGAGAATAAAAACTATGTATGTGTTAAAGGGCTGTGTGATCAAATTACATACACTGTGCTGTGGTGATTGAAAATGCTGCTGTTGATGTTGTCTGCAACTGCAAATTCATATTGACTGTAATTTCAATTTTTTAGGTACAACAATCCAGATGAGTTAGTTCAAAAACATAGCTTCAACCTGTTTTTTCAGCTATTTGTTTAGCCTACAAAATCACAGAAAAACAAAAAATAATCACCAACCTATTACTTTTCTGCATTTTTGCTTAAAAAAAAATACAGGAAATAAAAATTGTTGCAGATTCTAGATTCTAGTTAGTTTATTAACGTATGGATGTACACTTGTGTGATGCTAACAATTTTCCACCGATCTTAACACACTACAATAAAACAGACAACTGTGAACAAATAAACATGAATATAAACAATGCAGCTTTCAAAATGTTTTATGAGGATGGAAAGTATGTGAGACCTCAAGGACACACACAATAATTTTGGTGAGATATAATCCTTGCCAAATATTCTCACCACAAAAAAATGGTAAGAATATTTCTCAGGATACTTTAGAATTTAGTGAAAAAAGCTAAAACAAATAAATAAATAAATAATTTATAAATAATCTTCTTTCTGATTCACACATGAGCACAGCTTTACGGCACCTGGCTACAGCCCTGCCCCTGTCAGCCGCTTTACTGAAGGGAACACTGGCTGCAGTGTGAAATATTTACATTCTGCAGATTGGGGTCTGGGGATTCTGAAACTGAACCATGACAACCTTTGCCTCACTTTTTTCAGCTGGTGTAATGTGATATACCAATATACCAGTAGACACACCTACCTCCAAAATTCACCAGCCTTCCTATCCGTGTGACAGGCACCTTCCTCTCTCTGGCCTTTTCACTGAGCTGAAACAACAGAACTAAACTTGAATGACAAGACACAATCAAAACGCTCCTGCAGACACAGAAGCAAAAACCACAGCAGCCAAAACAAGTAAACTGATCAAATTCTGATAAAAAACAAAGACTCGATACCACTTGCTTATATTGCTTGATGTCTGTTTTCCTGCTGTTTTCTGCTTTGTCGATGTCCGCTGATGTCAGCCGCCCCACCGTGGTGTTGTCCTGGTTAAATAACCTCGTATGTCCACAGAACAGCTGACTTGTCCAGTCCCTGCGGTATCTCAGCCGCCCAGCACCGGGGGCTCCACTGCAGGTCCCCTGGCTGCCATTCACACTTCCAATGAAACGGGTGCTGGAACAAGCTCCCATAGTGGAATATCTACGAAACTGTGCTGCTGTGGCTCCGTGGACACAGACCTCCTGTTTGATGAACGTCTCCTGGATGACAGAACATGATTCAGTTGAGTATTCATTAAGGTTTGCAGTTAACACTCAAGGCTGGATCACAAGCCAGGTCAAATGTGTTGCCCTGGGGCAACAAGTCTGTCCTGGGTCACAAATGCCCCCATATTTACTCCAAGGCCGTGTGTGTGTGAGTGCGTGTGTGTATGTGAGTGTGAAGGCTGCTATTAGTGCGTAGAACAGTTAAATAGCAAATAGTTCAAAACAAGCGTTAAAACTTCTATTTGTCCTTCATTTGGCTGCACAAACTCCCAAAACGTTTCTTACTGAGAAAAGTGTAATGATTCATTTTTTCCTTATAATGTTAATACAGTTTGCAGGACACATGTCAATATGTGCTTTTATTAGCCTAATTATTTCATCTTGTGTGGTACACATCTGTAGGTATTCACAATATATCCAATTAAAATCTGCCAATATTCCCACATGAGGAGCTGGAACCAGTTAATTTTGTGCATTCGTGTTTGAAAAATGACTTAAACAAGGACTTAATTATCAAAATTGCTGCTGATTAAACAGCTGATTGACTCATCATTAAACTGACTAATATTTTCAGCTCAAGGGTTCTGGGTGTCTGGGGGAATAATGAAGCTGCCATATGTGTCATGTGTTTATGCAAATCAGTGGTCAGAGGAGTTGCCTTAGCGGGGGGTCACAAGACGACATATGGAAAAGAGAAAACTGACTAGGGTCCTAGAGCCTGTAACAAATAAATAAGACATTTCAGAAAGCTTTAAAGGGAAAAATCACCAGATGGACGACAAATGGATGCTGTGACAGCAGGTCACAAGTTAGAAAACGCTTCTTTTGAAGGACTCAAAGACCCAAAAGGTTTAGTGGCAGTGGTTTAAGTGTTTTGGAAATAAATATGGCAGAAACAGACAGAGGAGGCATCTGGGTTGTTTGTGAAACTCTATCTCTTTCTGCAGCAGAGCACCATGATGGACAAACCACGGCTGACATGCTCACCGTTGCTGATCCCACGGCGTGATGGAAGTTTACCAGCCCCTGGTTCCCGGCACCGGGGAGGCCTCCTGGTTGAGCCCTGCTGGCCGCCTGCTTCATCCAGATCAGACCCCTCCAGACCACAGCGTCCCCAGTCATGGTGCCGTCCCGTTCAGACCTGCACAGGAACAACAGGCCTCTGCTACAGTTTGTGTTTAGGACATGAGGTGTGATTGATGAGTGTAGGAGGAGCTGATTGGTGCTATTGACCATCAGTTAACACTCAGTTGCCAGTTTATTAGGCACGCCCATCTAAAACCACAAGAGGCCTGCACTAAAGTCTCCACTCATGATGTGATAACAGTTGTTTTTGGTTAAAACAGCTTTAGAGGTGATGGTGAACTGTGTGATCATTTTAAATTGCACTGTGTTGTGCTGACAGGAGTTTCTATGATTGTGTCCACAGCAGCACAGTCTACAGGCTCCACACAGTGACCACACAGTTCAATCATTAAGTTTCAAAACTGAACACAAACATGGAAATAAGTGCATGAGCGCTGCATTATGGTGCATTCGTTTCTGTTCGCTGTGCCTAATAAACTGAGCAGATGTTCCCATGTGTGTGGGATTAAGAACCATGTTACCATAGCACGCCTATTGGGCAAAACAACCGAATCTAGTCTTTTGATTTTGCAAGCTTCAAGGGAAAACGTGCACGCTGGTAAATTTTAAAACAAACATGTAGCAAAAAAAAGCAGTGAGTTCAAAGACTTTACGGCTGATTTGAGAAAGCAGGAAATCCAAGTTGTACCCACCAGCAGACACTCCACCGCAGAAGTCCTCTCAGCTCCGAGAGCATGCAGCGAGCATTGTGCAGCTGCAGCACCCGCCGTTCACCTTGATTTGACTTCACGCTAACTCTTGTAAACACCTCAGCTCCGGCGCGGGAGCAGGCGGGCGACGAGCTGAAGGACACGCAACTTCTCCCCGAGGTGCCCCCGGGGGAAGTTTAACAAACACGGGCCAATGAGGCAAAGTTCGGCCGCTGCGTCCGAGTATCAACAAAGCTCCGCACTGGTCGGACGGACTGTCAATCACCGCTCAATGTGGCGGGCACTCTGCTGACGTGTCCACTCAGGGCGGTCCGTGAAGCCAACACGTGATGCGTTCACAAGCTTCCCGCACATAATGGCTCTGATTATAATTCGCACTAAACGACAAATTACCGTTTTTTGTTTGTTTTTTTTAAGCACAACCGCATCGATAAAAGTGAAAATAATTTATTTTAAAATTAAGTGAAATGCCTGGCTAAAAATAAGAGAAAGACTTTGTTCCCGAGATGTAAGTTTCAGATTAAACTTTAAAATAGTAAAGACATGAAAATAAGACACAAATCACTAACTAGACTATGTTTCTAGTTTTTCCTGCGTTTATTTTTTTTTTCTTCTTATCTTGGACGTAAGTTTCAGTTGTACAACACGTGCTTGTGTCTTTCTGTGAATGTTAATAAAATGTTGGTATAAAAATGGCTTTTTATTTTAAAAGGCAGGGCCTGTCTAAAACAAGTTTCAACAAAAACTGACCATTATTACCTTTATGAAGGGAGGATTTATTGTAGGAATGGTGGATTACTAGAGTTAGGTATACAATAATGTGGAAAACAAATATATTGGGTGTATGAGTCACTGCTTTTACTTCTGCTTTGTTGCTTTACACTGCTGAGTTGCGTTTTTATTACTGTAGACAGTTTCATGAGTGGTTTAACACAAGTTCAGAACTCAAATGTAGGAGCTGAGGAAGGAGCATTTAAAAGGCAACAATAGCTCATAATACTGTGACTGACCCAGGGCTGTTATAGCTGGGTGTAGCAGCTGATAATTAGTGAATGATGAATCACCTTTTAATTATAAGCCAATATAATATATAATACAAGTATACAAGTGATGAGGGAAACTTCTAAGTTAATGATATCACTGCTTAGATCAATAGGTGCGCTGTGTTGTGGCATGTCTTGAATATTCACATAGTTACAGTGAGTGTGACTGATGTTAGGAAGCTGCTGTACTTATTACATTACCAAGTGTTGGATGCTTCAGACAAATGAAAGATATGTAATATGTGTATTAAGTGATGTTCTTATTTTTAATTATGTAAGAATACCATGAATAGATCACATTGTTTAACCCTCTTTTTTTATTTATGAACACTTTTAGGGCATTGTGGTTTAGTCAGATGATAAGTCAATAAGTGAAAGAGATTACAGTGGTAACACAATAATGTAGGCATTTAATGTTCTTGAGTGATGAAATACATGTGTGAGGTTTGTCAGAGTCTGATGGCCAGTTTTAACTTAGGGAAGAGTTTGAGAGCATTCTGTGTTGTCACCTCCACCACCTTTTCCACAGACACTCCTTTGATTTTACTGATGTACTCAGCAGAGATAGAGATGTTTCTGGGCTCATTTCGCACCTGCATTCAGGACACAATAGGAGAAGGATAAGGCATGAGTGGATTAACACGACTGAAAGGATTTCAGGACAGAAATCTGAGAACTATAACAGTAGGTCTTAGTTGTATGTGTAGCATATATGCATTGAAAAGAAAAACAAAGGAATATGTAGGTCACAATGTAAATTATGGAGTCAAAGAAAATAGGAAAAGTATCACGTGTAACACACCAAGTAGTGGAAAATACTGTGGGTTTGGATTTTATTCTGTGAAGAAAAAAATACTTTACCTGCTTTTCTGGACCCAGAGCAGGTGAATCGGTTTCCAGACAGATGTTTTCCAACGGCAACTGTTTCACAAGTTTCTGCTTCTTGGTAAGAAATATACCAAGAAACCATCATTAATTAATTATTACCATTCAGCGTGATAATGGCAACCAGTAAACATGAGGTAAACATGCCAGCACGTCTGAAGACTCTACAACAGTTACGCAAACTGTAAATGATCGCATACAAAGGACATAGATATTCAATTTGTAACAATGTCAATAAAATCAATTGTCTACCTAATGACCTGACTAAGAACAAACAAAATCTAATGCAGCATAATCCAACAGTCCTGCATTAGATCCTCCTTCATGAAGAAAATAAAGTTGAGCGCGAGTTGTTTTTAGAGAGCTATTGATTCAATTGAATGATCATATTGGAAGTTGTAGTTTGTGCTGCTATTAAACTGCACTGCATCATACAGAGAAGTGTTCATTTTATGTCGCCTTGCCTCAACATGTGTGGGGTGGACAAAATAACAGAAATTTTAAATAACAAAAACCGAAAATGTACACCTTCAAGAAAAGACGATATATTATATATATATGAGGATATATTTCAGGACTGTTGTATTAGATTGTAGTAGGTTCAGCTAGGTGTAATAGCTAATACACTCCCACCAAGGTGTATGAATGACAAATAAATATGTCTTAGACTACATATAAAGAAGGCAACTTGACAGATCCGGAGAAGTGAATCCAAGTCAATTGCCCTCTGGTGGCTGTATAGGTTATAAAACCTGCCGCTATGTGTTATAGGTTGTGACATGAGCCAAATAAAAATTTAAGGTACATATTAAAACATTTCCCCCAATGGTGATTTCTGTCATTTTTAGGTACATTTCATGCCATTGATTTGTATACATGTGGTCATTTTATATAAAAAGGAATGTATTTTGGATAATTCTAAGAATATGTATTTTTTCTGAAGAGGATTGATAACGTTATGATACAGTGTAAAAATGCCAAGATCAGGTGCTCTGCTTTACCTGTTCACTCCGTATTATGGATGGTGGGATAGAAAAGAAATATCCAGCTTTCACTCCCTCCATGGCAACAGATGGTTTCCCATCAAATGCATGAAGCAGGGCTTTTTCGACACCTAGTGACATTTCAGGGGAGCTACAGCTTATTTCTCATATATTCAAGCGATTCTTCTTCTAAAACTAAGAATCTGAACTAAGCTGTTTACCTTGGTCTTTCAGGAGCTGGATGGTGGGCCTTCCTGCAGAGCGTGAATGAACATTTCTACAAACATAAGACACAAAAACACCCATATTATTAAAGCCTGTTGGCTAAGGGGTAAACTGGAGAAGACTGAGCTCCCTGAATGTCTTCAGAAGATTTTATGATAGTGGTTATAAAAGTGGAAATGCAGGAGAATATTTTATTACAGTGAGAAACATGAACTCGTGTATTTATATAATGTACATCTTCCAGTTAATCTCCCTTTTTTCTGTGGTGTATTGAACAACATTAATTTTAAAACAGAAAATGAAATGCTCACAGAGGGAGATCCAGTTCCTTTGCTATCTGTGCTTGTCGAATGAGGACCTGCCTTTGGTTCTCTTTATCAGTCTCACTGCTGACATATCTTGGTGTAAAATCCAAACCAACCTACAACATCAATGAGAAATAGGTCTGAATATAACATGAAAACTAACAAAGTCAGCACGGTAAAATGCTAACACAGTCATTAGAAATACTGACTCTTTACCTCTCCAATTCCCACAAGGTGGTCTTTGTATTTCTCTATGATGGGCTGAGCAGCATCCAGATCCTGCATACAAGAAATATTTTATTTCTATACTGTAACATAGTGAGTGCAAAAACCATATACTGTATAATCCAATCAATTGTAGTGTTCTTTTTAAAGTACTGATACTACTTTGGTCTCTAAGTGTTTTAAGACAGTTTATGGATCATGAGGAATAATGCTGGCAGCACAGTTGGTTAGCAGTGCTGCCTCACAGAAAGAAGGTTCAGTGTTTCTGTGTGGAACCTGCATGTTCTTTCTGTGTGGGTTTTCTCTGGCTAGTCCAGATTCATCACACAGCCCACAGTGATCTTAAATTGGAATGTAGAGAACAGCCGGATGGATGGATTAATCAGATCAAATGTTTCTGAAGACGAGTGTTTTCAAAATTGGAAGTACCACAAAATTCCATTCAACGTGAGTGTATTTTATTTATACAAGATTACACCGCACTAATGAGAAATTTGTCTAAAAGAGCTTTACAAGCTGGTCAACATATGATGTTTCAAGAAAGAAACCTCATACAGAGCATGAGAGCAGTGATCACTCTTTAAGACAGATGAGTAAAAATAGTAAAACCATTCTAATCACAACATTGGAAACAATATGCAAACACAACTTTAACACAATCAATAAAGCCCAGCACTGGTAGGACCTGGATCAAATCAAACAAAAGCTGTCTGTAACAGATAAGTGAGAATAAAATGTTTGTTTTTTGTAATTTGACGATCCTACCTGAGGAGAAGCCGATCTCTGATGCTCCGGGGAAACTTCTTGAACAGGGTGGACTCCTAAGCAGGGGAAAATAAAACCTGGGAACCTATGAAAAGGCGAAACCATCACTACACACATGAAACTGACTAATAGTACAATTATACTGTGGTTAACGTTACCTCTGTGACAACGCAATAATCTTGTCAAATTCCCCAGCATGCTCTGCCACGGCTATTAATGCCAACAGTCCAGCCTTGGAAAAATTAAATAAAATGATCTGACACACTATTTTATTTTATATTTAACTTATTCTTAAAAATGAATCTAAAAAAAGATGGCTCACCTGTTTTGAATTCTCAATCACCTCCTCTATGTCCTGACAATAACAAGAGGAAAATCTAATTTATCACAACACATTTAAAATGTAAAACCTTCACTTATGTCTTTGTAAAGTGCTGTAAGACCTTGTCAAAATCCCCGGCGGAGATATGACAGTGACAGTCCACGAAGCCATGCATGTGGAGGACGGAGCGTTCAAAATCAAAACATTACCCATTTCCTGACAGAAAGCGCACCGCGCATGCGTTCACGTCGGGGCGCTAGATCTATGTCAAAGCGTTGCCCGGGAGAGAGGGGTTCTTTCAATTTGACTGGGTGAAACCGGATGGTGAGTTAACGTGGAACAAATCGAACGTCCCCCGTCGCATCAGCAGCAGTTGTCGAAGGCGCGTTGCATTTACTCTCGCCCTCTTCCCTGTTTTTTCGCTTCGTCATGTGATTTTTATTTTCCCTGTCACGTTGTCATGTCATAACAAACCCGTCGTACCGGATCGTTTTTGTCACGTCAAGGGATTGGTGTTGCAATGGGCCGTCTAAGTCTTGTTTTACTTTTGTCGATGCTGCTGATCGGAACCAGCAGAACCAAATATGAGCCGACCTGGGAATCCATCGACTCCAGACCACTGCCCCCATGGTACGACCAGGCCAAGGTGGGCATCTTCATACACTGGGGGGTCTTCTCAGTCCCGAGCTTCGGCAGCGAGTGGTTCTGGTGAGTTTTGTTCCGCATTTCTACTTAATCTATATAAGGAAGTGTTCGGGTTTAGACAAAGTTTGAATCACCCTAAAATAATTATAACATTTAGGAAAATACTTAGAAAACTGCAAGATTCATTAACAATTGTTATTCTGGGTCTTTCTGGTATAATTGAAAGATGCAGAAGAGCTACTAAAGCTGGTTATAGGTTTGTTTATTCATATTTTAAAGTCACAAATCAATAATCAATCAAGTCTGATTATAGGATTGTTATAACATGGCCATGTAGGGTTTTGTATGAGGTATTACTACATGTTCAGGTTATTAATATGTCTAGTTTTACCGTGTACAACAAAAGGTCAATACCTTTGTACATGAAGCACAGGTGCAGGTTGGCAGGTTTGTTTCATCCTGTTTGTAAAACAAGAAAAACCAACAGTAAATGATAACATACAGTAAATAAGCATCTCGTCTCTGCGTGTTTCGCATTCTTTTTCTGTCCTAGGTGGTACTGGCAGAAGCAAAAACTAAAGCCATATGTTGACTTTATGCAGAGGAATTATCCTCCAGACTTCAAGTACCAAGACTTTGCTCCACAGTTCACTGCTGAGTTTTTTGATGCCAAAGAATGGACAGACATCTTTGCCTCCTCTGGAGCAAAGTACATCGTTCTGACTACAAAACACCATGAAGGTAGAGTACATGTCTGACATCCTGTCTCTCAGCATTATTGCTTTTCTAGGGAGAAGTTTCTTTATTGTTACAAATACATATTTACATGCATATTTGGACTCTTATGCTGCATCTTTTCAGCCATGAAGAAAACTTATTGTCGTATTTTCTATATATTTCAGGCTACACTCTGTGGGGCTCAAAAAACTCATGGAACTGGAATGCAGTGGAAGTTGGACCCAAAAGAGACCTGGTGGAGGAAATGGCCAGCGCCCTTCGTGCGAACAGCGACCTGCGTTTAGGGTTGTATCACTCCCTCTTTGAGTGGTTTAATCCACTCTTTGAACAGGACGCTGCCAGTGTCTTCACTACAAACTTCTTTCCTACCAGTAAAACTTTACCTGAGCTTTATGAGCTGATTGTTAAGTACAAACCAGAGGTGCTGTGGTCTGATGGAGATGGAGATGCACCTGACAAGTACTGGAACAGCACGGGCTTCTTAGCCTGGCTCTATAATGACAGGTAATAATTAGCAAATTATTCAGTGTTTATACATTTTCCATAATCTGAACTGAAGGAAATCTGTTTTACTTCCATAGTCCAGTGCGAGACACAGTGGTAACAAATGATCGGTGGGGGGCTGGCTCCATCTGCACCCATGGTGGATTTTACACCTGTGCTGATCGCTACCAGCCAGGACACCTGCTCAAACACAAATGGGAAAACTGCATGACCATCGACACAAAGTCCTGGGGCTACAGACGTAACGCTCCACTCAGTGACTACCTCACCATTGAGCAGCTTGTAGCGGTGAAAATCTCATTAACCTTTTAAATGTTTTATTGCCAAAACAATCTGTTAAACTGCACCATCGAAACCCAAACAATGTGTTGACATTCACCTTTAACTCTGATGTGTGTGTGTGTGCTTCAGACATTAGTAGAGACCGTGTCCTGTGGGGGAAACCTGCTAATGAACGTCGGCCCCACACATGACGGACGAATCGCTCCGATCTTTGAGGAGCGTCTGAGGCAGATGGGTCAGTGGCTGAAGGTCAACGGAGAGGCCATCTACAACACCACAGCATGGCGGGCACAGAATGACAGCGTCACTCCACATATCTGGTGGGTTTTTTTGTTAAATTTGGTTTACAGTGATCTTCGGATCCTTTGAATTTTATCACAATAAACACAGGTTTCCACCATGAGCTTGTAGATTTCTTTTGAAAGAAATGGAGCAAAGAAAATATAATTCCAAACATCTCGGTGTATTGAACAAAATACCAAGTTGGGACTTTTTATAACTTCCAAGTACATCTTGTGTAACTGCACTTTAAGTGTACAAAACATTTGCCAAAAGCTAAGTTTGCTAAGTTGCTTTAATTCATGCTTTACGTAAATATTACATAAAATACTGAATTATAAGTGATGTCAATATGAGGACACAGGTAAATATGTTTTGTTGATAGTACGATGTCACCAAGTCATTTAATGTGTTTAAAACATAAATATTACAAGATCAGATATTAATTATATTGTTTATGCTCATAGAGTATAAACAACAATACTATACATATCTATATATGTATAATATAGATAATAATTTTACTACACCGTTTTAAAAGTTTGTGATTCTTCAACAGGTACACCTCCAGACCGCAGGAAAAGGCCATCTTTGCCATTTTACTGGAGTGGCCTAATAACGGTTCTGTGATTCTGGGTGAGCCAGTGGTTACACAAGGACAGACTCAGGTAAGAGCAGAACAAGGCTGATAAATCTGCTGGGTGATTGGCTTATTGTAGATTTATTGCTTTTGGCATATACAGCAGCTGTTAAGTGCCAAGAAATACCAGTGGAGAACTGCCAAAGATATGCTGGAGGTCATTTGGAAATAATGTGTCTATTAGGTAGTTTGTCCAGCAGAGGGCACTGCCAAGTTTGTCACCTGCAAAATTGCCCAATCAGTACATGTCTTTATTACTATAGTTCACAGAACACATTAAATGGGTTCTCATCAACAATGTGTATATGTAAAAAATAATAATAATGAGGAAATATATATATATATTAATAGTGAAGCATCAATATTGGCACTATAAAGGTGTTTAATTACCATTTAGCAGTAATTATGTATTGATTTGTTATTTTAAATGTTTAAATTGATTTCTGAAATGGTTGAACAAGTACTTTACAAGTAGTTTCAGCTCTAATAGCAACAGCTGATGAGATGAATAAATAACATCTGTGGCTTTACAGACTGTTGAACTGTAGTTGTGGTCAGGGAGAAATCTCCCTCATGTGAGTGGTGAGAGAAAAGACTGGACAGCGTTTAATTAAAAACTCAGTATATCAGCGAACTGGTCTAACCTTGATCAAATGACCAATATTTTGGGAGATGAGGTTGACTGCCATGTTAACATTTCTCATCTGTTGCTTTTGTTATTAAAAAAAAGGTGATGCTTCTTGGTCATGGCTCTCTGAAGTGGGAGCCTGTGAAGCCCAGCGGACTGGAGGTTGTACTGCCCCAGCTGTCCTTCAGCCAGATGCCATGTCAATGGGCCTGGACACTGAAGCTGACAGGTGCCACTTAAAGGGAAACCAGACCACTTGAAGAAGAACAGACAGAGCAACAGTCTGAGAGAAGCACTCACAAGTTAATATGTTTACATCAGTGAGTGCAACACACGAAATAAGACTGATTTATCTGTCCTGAAATGGGTGAGGTAAGAAAATATATACACTGGATTGTCTGTGATTTGCACTGTTTCAATGAAGGTGTTTTTAAAAGTGGGACTTACTCATAAACAGTTTGACATGATTGTTGTTTTTGTACTGGGTAAGTTTTTTGATCAAGGTCTTGTGATGTTTCTAGAAGTCCAGAAAAGGTTAAAAAAGAATCTTGTTTAGCTCATGTGCAATAATCTAAATGAATGATGGAAACATTATAACATGTTCCACAGATTTTCTGCACTTTAGTAATTATTTTGTTCATGTTGTATCATTTTTTTTAATATAATTTGCACCAATGCTGAGTGTGATGGCTTTGTTTTTTATATGTGAAGGAACCTTTAAATAAAAATGATGAACCTTTCAAACGTCGTTTTATGATCTAATATTTGTCAAATTGTGTAGTCAGGTTTCCTTATCAGCTTTGGTTGCACTGAATGACTTCTGCTTCCCTGATCATGGTCGGATTATTTCAGGTGAATGAGTCCCTCTAGCGCCGCCTGTTGTTCATATCGTAAATAGCATCACATCCGTGCGGAACATTTTCACGCACGGTAACGGCGCTAAACAGATCTCTCCAACCGTGCTGTACACAGACGACCAGGGAGAACGACGGTCCGTGTTATGCATCAGAAATGTCCGGTGTAACGAAGATATCTGCACGCTGCTTGGTGACTGGTAAGGCTCTGCTCTCCGCTGCTTCGCACTGCGGTCACACTGTGTTTTTGTAAGGCTCTCCCTCCGCCGGTTCACAATAGGTGTTAGTTGTATTTGTCACCTGAGATAGTGAGTCCGGTGCAGCGCAGCTCTCACTGTTGTGTCTGCTCTCCGTTGCACGCCTTTAAGGTGGGAGGTCCCTGTTCTGCAAATGTTCCATGACGTGCAGATGGGGGGTTTGCAAGGGGTTCTCATGTCCGTGCATTTCCCCCCTTCAGCAGGCTATCCCCAGCACATGACAGCTGATCCCCTAAACAACAACAAAAACAACAGAGAGGTGTCAGGATGCAAATGATGTGCGGACAACAGCATAAAGAGCCTGGAGGTGTAGTTTAGTGTAGTGTGGATGATTTTAAATGCCAAACCACATTTATTCAGTCAACATTTATTATTATTCAATCATGCCAAATGCAATTGAGCAGGGAGGTAAAGCTAATGTCAATATGTCAATACCATGTTAAAGCTTTGACCTATGATAAGAAGGGCTGGTGACAATGCATTTATCTTTAAGTGGAGCAGAACAGCTGCTATTAATCATTTATTGATTAATTGATTAACAATCTCTTTTCCTCCTATTCCTAGTCTAATGTAATGCATACATTGAATTCACAGGTGATTTTGTATAAATATGCCATATTTGTATTTGCATGCAGGGAAAATGACCTAAGAAAGATCTAATGTATGGTTTCATGTACATGTACCTTAAAGTCATTTCACACTAAAAGAATAAGCCGTAACACTGTCGAGATGGCTGAAGCCATTTTCTCCACTCTTCTGCAGTCTTGGTGCTGTAATATGTGGTAGTAATTATATATGTAGACAGGAACTGGGAAACTGTTAAGGACGTTGGCGTGGTTACCATGGAAACACACAATCATGTCAGATTATTTTCAGGTACTGCTGTGATAATGGCATGTAAGTATGCCTGGTTGGAGAGGTTGGTTTAACAAGATGGATAAATGAAATGATGGTTAATCAAAAATTGAATCTTGAATCTTTCTTTTTTTTTTTTTTTTGAATGAACTGATGGTGCATCAGGTGAGAAGTGGAGAATTGCAGGGGCGGCTGGGGGTGTAGAGTTTTTGCTGAATTTACTGGTGTTTGCATCAGCTGTTTGTTCAACCTACAGTGTCCAGTGTCCTCTGTAAGCAATATCTCTGACAGCCCCGACCGCCAGCAGGGAGGAAAGCCTCATTCCTTCCATTCATAAACACACACACACTCTCTCCCTCTCCTTGTTGTACCCTCTGAGTCTTTCCCCTCCCATCTGCTTTAGCACGAATATCATTAGAGGCCCACTAGTAGCCAGGTGTATTTGTGGCATTCAGTCACACACAAATTTGTGTCAGATTTGAGCAAGTCAGCAGAGGTGCAGTGTAGATTTAGATAGTGGAAATGCCAAGCAGCATAGAACATCCCAGGGGACAGACCATTATATTTATAGTCGGGCGACTTGACCTTCACTGCACATTGACTATCAGCCATTTTAGTGCTGCTCCTCTAGATAGTGAATACAGCATAATGGATCTGAGCTGCAGTGCAGTTAGTTAGCTTCAGCTTCATCTTTGGCTTGTTAGAGGAATATCTAATAATAGCTCTGTGCAATTCCATACTGTGGAGGAACTCTGTCAGTACAGTCTCTGCATTCACTACTTTTCTGGCACACGGCAAGTTGCAGTTTTCCAAAGGAAATGCACTGTGAAATTACAGTTTTGCTGTGCAGGAAATAAAACTTGCCCTTTGGGCAGGAGTTTGAATTCATAGGAGAGGTTCAACTGTAAGTTGTTATATAACTTTAAAGCCTTTGTTCAGCTGTGTAAGCTTTATGTTAAGAGTAAAACCTGTTAAATATGCCACGCACAGTTGGCGCAAGCCTGAAGCCAAGGACTCCTATTCATAGAGGCACCCAGTTGTTCTCGCCCAGTGACATGCTCAAAGAGGATGAAGTATTTATAGTTAAAGTACAAATTATGTTGTTGAAAGGCCAAAGTTGCATACCATTGACAGTGATAAATCCATTCAAAATCACCTTTAGTTGTATATAGGAAGAAAAGGGTGAAGCAGTTTAGGAGGAACAACTTTTGGTAGAAATACATTTTGACAGGAGACAGTTGATCACCTGGTGTACCCAACCAGTACTCAATTAAAATCAAAACCAAGTCAATTTAGTGGTTTTCTCTGTTTTAATGTAGCTAATCTAGGTGGTGCTCAGGGACATTATTTATGCAGTTTAATAATATAACAAGCTCTATAGATGCATCAAAGCAGACACATGTAATGGTTTGCATGCAAAGCTTTTATCTGCACAGTAACTCTACCTATTGTACATGCAGTGAGGTAAAAAGTACAGTATTTTTGCTCAAAAATGTACTGAAAAAAGAGACAAAATGCAAATCAAAATAAGTCTAGAAACATCTAAAACTGTACTTACATACATTACATATATACATTTATGCATAAATGTACTTGGAGTAGCAGTGGTGTGGAAGAAGTACTCATAATCTTCATTTAAGTAAATGTAAATTTAATTTTAATAGCCCGTGTGTGATATATTAGTGGAATATTGTCACTGATGCTTTTACTTTACTCTTAACATAAGCAGTAAAACATATCCCTAAGTATTTTGCTCATTGCAATACAATAATTGCTGCATTAATGCAATTAAGAAATATTTCTCAGTTCTAGATATATATTTATTTTTGATTTACTTAATTTGAAATTCCAGTTGTAAATACAAAATATGACAATAAAGTCTGTCTTTAAGCTTAAGAAAATAGTGTCTACACGTTATTTAATTTTTGATGGTCTTGTTCAGAGAAAGCATCTAGATTTTTTAAAAAGTTATTGCATTAATGCAGAAGCCGTAATAGCACACCACACTAAACTCACATCTGATTCACAGGATGAGGTTTGCAGCTGCACATAATCTGCAGCATTGTCCTAGTTTTTTGCCGTGTTAATGGCACCCTCATCACGACTCTCTCCATTCACAAAGCAAATCCTGTCGTGACGGGAAGAACTGGCTCTGAACAGGCTGTGGGTGTCTCAGAATTCAAGATCATGTCTAATTTTTGCACCATCCTTACAGGCAGCCACATGCTGTCTTTTCATTGAGTTCCTCTCAATATACACACTGAATAGGATCACGCTGTAGGAAATGTACATTCAGAGCTAATGCACCATGTGATTAATGTCTTTCAAAGTGCTTTCCACTTTTGCATTTTTCTTCTGCTCGGCATATGTTCACATGCCATGAACAACGGATCTATATAGGAAATAATAATGAATATGCCTACCTGAATGAATTTGTGTGTTCATCCAAATCACACAGTTTCAGGCTACAATTAATGACTGAATGAGGGGTTGAATGGGCTGCAAGTATCTAGAAAGGTGCTGTTTAGCTCTCTGCATCATGATATCCAATTCCCCACTTTGTGCGTAGTGTGAAGCAGCTGCGGCTGTGCTTTGAAACAGTGAGAGAGGAAAAGCGTCCTTAAACGTGGGCTGTTGTGTAATCCCTCCCTGGGCCCCTTTGCTATTTTTGTGCCTGGGTCCGCACGTCATGGTTGGGTATTTTCTCTGGTGACTAGCTCGCATCAATAGATCTTCTAATGTACACCCAGGCAGCGAGCAGCTTCAGGACTGATGGGACTTTACCTTGCTAATTTATTTCATTACTGTTACCCAGACATGAGTAGAATGAAGAAACGGACTATGCAGCATGAGGAATGTCACATGTGACTGTCGATATGGGACAGGGGACTATTCAAATGTCAGGTTTGTATGAGGATTATATTTGATATCTGAATGTCAGCTGCTGAATGAGCTGAGGCTTTCTCCCATCAGACTGTGTGCTTTATGTCATTCTGATCACAGTGAGGCTTTCTGATGGATTCTGCATGCTATGTGCTGTGTTGCTGTTAGTGTACAACAGAGGGTTTTACCATCCAGCCTCTCTGAAGCTGGTCATCTCCTTATGATATTTATGGATTTGTTGTCAGCGTGAGGTTTCATGTCTGTTCCCTTTAATGGCCAACTTAGCCTCTAATGATGTAATGCAGCGGCATAACGATGCTCACCATAGCCAACATTTGTTTGCTCATTGTCCCTTCTCGTATGTGGAAAACAGTAAGGGATGTGCCCCCATGAATGTCTTCTGTTTAAATAAATGTCTCCATAATGTCATCTATGCATGTGTACATACTGTACCACAATCAGCCCACAACGGTCCTGAAACACACCTACTGCCACCCACCTGCCTCCTGTTGTTTCACGTCATTGCTGCTGTGTCATATATTTTCGTATTGGTTAGCGCTTGTTTTCCAGGAGCATGAGAAATTTACAAGTAAAGGTCTGTTAGTACAGTGGTTATACAAAGTCTGATTCTGCTACCTGACTTGTCAATGAGACTGAATATGTCTAGTCTATTCCCTCTCTATCGTGCTTAGTTCAAAGGTATGCACAGTTTCGGAGGGTCTTATCTGGCTGTCACTCTGCACCTTTATTCCCCTTTCTTCCTCTTGTACCTCACAGAGGATGGAAACTAAGCAATGAGGTCAGACCGACCTTGAAAGGGAGCTCCCTACCAGGCCTCTGAATTTTGTTAGCCCCAGGCACCCCACTTAGTTTACCTCTGTGAACCTCCCCATTGTAACATGGATCATTCCGATCCAAGGCACCCCCCCCCCCCCCCCCACAACCATCGTTCATCCAGTATGGCTTCGTTATTTTTTCACTACCCTGCTCTGGATGAAGCCCTCAAATCTGCCTGAAAGCAAACTTGAATTAAAAAAAACAGCCAAAAGACCAAATGGGCATTCGGGAAAAAATTACAAAGGGGAGATTATCATCTTTACAGCTGCTTTCCAGCATCTATCGGCATCTCAAGAGTCACCTTGGATTCATAGCCTCTGGTTTATGTTGGAGGAGTGTGTGGCTTGCTAACAAAGAAAGAGAGGGAGTGAGAGAAGGAGAGAGAGTCAGAGGATGTCCTAATTAAGGGGAACTCAGAGGGTTTGAACCAGATAATCTTACATAACCTCGTTAGGGAGGACACAGCATTTGATACTGAGAAGATGGAAATGACGTGCCCTCAGAGATCCATCCCCATGGTATGAAATAAAAGTGTAGTCGCAAAACCAATTCACTTTATACATGGGGATGATAAAGATATTTCTTGCTGGAGTCTGGCATGTGCATAGTACAGCCTGTGATTGTGTGATGCTAGGTGTGGAGATGACAGCAACTCAGACAGGTTAAATGGGCCTGAACTACAAGTGAGAGTTTGTTATGTTACTGGCAATGTATCCATAAAATGCTTATTTAGGTGAAAAATATCTTGGTATTGGATGTAGATAGTAGATTTAAAGGGTAGGCAGACCCATCGCACTTCATTGCCAATGATCAAACACTGTCATCTATGCATCTTTCCAACACTATCTCCTATCTTTAACTCATTTAAAAGTATTTTGCTTAGTTAGATAACTTTGCACTATTTTTGGCATGCAAACCTCCAGTGAAGTTTGATTTTTCTCATAACATACAATGTTGAGAAAAATACATTTTTTAAAGAAATGAGAAGTTAAATTTGGGGATATAGATTAAAGTACCTGGCTGGTATATTGTAGATATTTTACTTCTAAGGTTAACAGATATTTGCACTTAATACTCTAATAAAAATTACATTTAATATTGATTTTGATATAGCTGAAGCATGTTAATAGGAGCTCTAACAAAGGATTAATTACCTATGAGAATTGACACTAAACAATGTACAACCATTAATGACACTAGTAAATTAGAGTACAGGCTTGTACCCTAGGTACCTACATGCACACACATCTATGTAAGTCCACAATGCTACAGGAAATATGGGTCATCTGCTGGGGTTAATATGAGGTATCTTTTTTTAAAGGTTGGTAAAGAGATTGTTTTGTTATTCCTGCTGTGATGGAGCTCATTATGAATTTTTGTTTTAGTTTTATTATGAGGAACTTAAACAGCTATTGTGTAAACTTCTTATGTGCTCCCAGTGTAGGATATTGCTGTTCTTCCATCCATATGAGTTGCCTAATTTCTAATTTCATTTCTCTTATTTGTTTCAGATGACCCTTCCCTGCAATTCACATGTATGTTAATATCATTACAGTTACATAACAGATATTGTCCCTGAATATCGATCCCAAAGAAAGTGACATTGGATTCATGGAGTCACTTGAAACTACTGCAGGGGTGAAAAGCTCCACAGAGGGTCAGGACAGAAATGTTGCACAGAGGAAACCCACGTCAGAGGCTGCACAGACTAGGAGCCCACCAGCTGAACTGGAAGGCAAGGGATGGCACCAACAACTGCAAGAAGGTCAGAGAAGGGACACATGTCGTTTTAAAGAAATGTCTGACTCAGGGAAATCACTCCACTTAGAAGATCAGCGCTCCCAAACCCAGGCCACAAGCCATCAGGATTACGAGGTATCTTCATACCCACTACAGTCCCCAAATCTGTTTCCCACTGGCACACAGAAAGCTGTAGGTCAGTTACTTTCTGCACAATCCCCTGGACCTGCAACTCACAGAAAGTCCCCTAGTTCATCTGAAGTCCAACAACAGTGTTCCCATTCAGGTATGGATCAGCTGTCAGACACTGTGTGTAAGGTGGAACAGAAACCACATAAACCTGGGAAGTATGTTTGTGATTACTGTGGAAGGGCATGTGCCAAACCCAGTGTGCTTAAGAAACATATTCGCTCACACACAGGGGAACGGCCCTATCCATGTGTCCCCTGTGGATTCTCCTTCAAAACCAAGAGTAATTTATACAAACACAGAAAGTCCCATGCTCACTCGGTCAAAGCTGGAACAGTGCCATTCTCAGAACTTGGTTCTTATAATGCCAATACAGACCAGGGGTCTTTTGAAGGGGAAGGAGAGTTATTCTCTGATGCTGAGCAAAGCACGGACACAGACGAGGACACTCTTAATGACCCACTGCTGCTGCTGGACTCTCCAGTGGAGGGATCAGATAACACTGCTGTAAAAGTACTAAATCTCATTGCTCAGAAAAAGGGAGCCACGTCGATGTCAGCTCAGGATGGTTCATCCCAGCCCCAAGAAATCAATGCACCTCCTGCTGTTGCCGAGGCTAGCCGTGCAATTCAATCTTGCACAATCAAGCAGAGGCTTGCACTAAGGCTGTCTGAAAAAAGAAGCAGTGACTCTGACCATAATCTGTCCCTCCCAAGTCAGTCTAGCAAGGGCAGCACAGACTCTGGCTACTTCTCACGCTCTGAGAGTGCTGAGCACCAGACCGGTCCTCCAAATACCAACGCAAAGTCCTATCAAGAAATTATGTTTGGAAAGTGTTACAGGCCCAGCCCTAAACAGGCAACAGCTTTCATGACCTGCAGCACAGACTCAGGTGAATGTATTGGGAAACGCTCAGAAAAAGGTGTTTCCCGAGTTTTCACGCAGGAAAAAGACACTGTTGAGTCAATCAAAATAAACACAAAGTCATTCATGAGGGAGGAGGCAAAAGAACCCCAGATAGACAGTGGCTCTGATGTTGGCCCTCTGATCAGAAGCAACTCAATGCCAACATCTTCAGCAGTGTGTCTGACTATGCCTCAAGCCCTCAGAGGCAGCCACTCGTTTGATGAGAGAACAAGCACTGGAGGCATGAGGAGACTCAGGCGCCAAGCTGCTTTTGAACTTTCTGCACATGATGGCCATGCAGATTCTGACAGCCATGGAAAGATGAGTGAGAGTGGCACCTCAACCTCAGGATTAGAAATGGAAAATCACCCCTGTGCGGTTTCAAATATGAGCCATCAGAGACATGCAATGGAATTGGCAACCCGGAAACGTCGGAAAGAAAAGAGGGAAGAGGAGGATTTGCCCACTCAATACGAGGGCCATCGTGAACACTGTGAAGAAATGTTGGACTCAAGCAGAGACTATGATTCAAAACAAGCTGCAGTGGCCATGATGGCTTTAGGGAAAGGACATTCAAGTATGTTAACACAGACGGATAGATGTGACATGGACATATCAGTGATCCCTGAAATATCTGGTCGAAAAACCATAGGGAATGTAATTTCAGTTATTCAGCACACAAACTCAATAAACAGGCGTCACTGTGAACAGTCAGAGTCCTACAAGTATCATGGGCAGAGACTGGAAAGTATTTCTTCAATTCAAACTATAGAGGCAGGTGAATCATATGAAATGGAAAGCAGTGATAGCAAACTACGACAGTCATTTCAAATGGGCCCCAAACTTGTACGGCAGCCAAACATACAAGTCCCAGAGATAAGGGTTACAGTAGAGCCTGACAGTCCAGAAAAAGCTCCAGAGGTGCAGGTGAAGGAGCCAGAGAAGCACATGGAGGAATTTCAGTGGCCTCAAAGGAGTGAAACTTTAGCACAATTCCCTCCAGAAAAACTGCCTCCAAAGAAGAAAAGGCTACGGTTAGCTGATATTGAGCACTCCTCTGGTGAATCTAGTTTTGAGTCTGCCTGCACCAGTCTTTCCCGCAGTCCGAGCCAAGACAGCAACTTATCTTATAGCTCCACCTTCTCCTTTGACAGGGAAGACAGCTTGAAGTCGGTTTCTCCAGCCAGGCAAGATGAATTTGGCAAACCATTAGAGCTCTTAGCTGTGCCAGGGAGTGGGCACTCCCTCTCTGTGCTCAACCAGCGTCAACATGAAATGAGACGCTCCTCCTCAGAGCAGGCACCATGTAACATGCGCAAGGAGTTCCCAGAGATACGCAGCATATCATTTGACTATGGCAGTCTTTCTCCAACATCCAAAGTCAGACACGTGGACATCAGCACTGGCCACTCCGCTGTGAGGGAGAGAAGGAGGGGAAACTTGGTGCGACAGGAGTCATTGAATATGGACACTGAAGTAACACAAGTCCCATCACAAGTGTTCCCGCAATACCTCAGTAGCACCTCCCCTCCATTCACAGCAGTTGCTGTTCTGCCGCAGGCTTTGCCAATATTTTCCACTGGGAATACATTTCCCCAGCTGTCACATCCGAGCCTGTTAGTTCCTGTAAGAATACAGACCCATGTACCATCATATGGCAGTATCACATACACCTCAGTATCACAGATTTTTGACAATCAGTATGACAGTTTTAGCTCTACTAAAGCCACCTCTCAGAATCGGACTTCACGTTTGGCTGGAATTCTTGATTCTCATAATGTTTTGTCTCATACAAGACCACATTCGACACACACTCTCAGTGTTGAAGCCCTGGATTTGTCATCAGCTAAGCTCAAAACAGGCATCCCCCTCTCTCTGACATCCAGAACTATTTCAACCACTAATGCCTCCAGTGGTGGCGCAAACAAACGGATGCTATCCCCTGCCAGCAGCCTAGACCTGTTCATAGAGGTCAAGCAGCAAAAACGTGTAAAAGAGGAAAGAATGTTTGGGCAGATTGTAGAGGAGCTGAGTGCTGTGGAATTGGGAAAATGTAATTTGAATGAAGAGAAGGGGCATAGGTCAGAGATGCAGGGTGCATCCACACCTCATGCTCAGGATGATTCATGTAGAAATAAATTTATCACACTTCAGCAAAAAGTAACAGAGGCCACAGACCATGGTGTTGAGTCAGCCATGGAAAGCAGTTTGCCTCCCTACTCTATGATATCTGGCAGTGAAGTAAAAGAAGTTGGCATAGAGAAACAAGTGCAGATGGATATGGGGGCACAGCTGGTTACCAGTCAAGACGTCCTGATCTCAGACGCTGAGCATTCAAGACTGTTATCACAGTTTCCAAGTCTTCGCACAACGACAGGTGTGAGCTGGTGTTATCTCAACTACACCAAGCCGAGCTGCTCTCCCAGTAATGCCCCTTTCTCCTCTGTGTACGCCACCTGGTGTGTGAGCTCCCACAACCCAAATCCTCTTGAACTGAGCACTAGTGCTGCTCTGGCTCTGTTACGGTCCAAGCAGAGGGGAGACAAGGTTATATACACTGTGGCAGCCATGTGTCAGGCTGGCACGGGGAAACTGGTTTCATCTCTCATCCTGTGGAGGCAGACCATAGAACAGGTGAGAAAACACTCTCATCTCCACATTGTTTCTAAAGCACATTTCTGCCTTGTTACAGAATTCTTTTGTTCATGCTCTTAAGAGTAAACCCCTATTTACAATTTATTTAATTGGTCTTGCTAATACCATAATTGCCTAGAAAGGGAATCTATTTATAATGAAAATAAAAGGTTTGGCAAAAACTGCACATTCAAATCTTTTGGGAGAAGGTTTAGTCAGTATTGGCATGTGCCTGGAAAGAGCATTTGCCTGCTTCTGGATGTGATGTTATAAGCTTTGATTTATGGTTTGCTCTGGATTTACTACTTACAGATAAGATGTGCTGGCAGTAAAAATACTGTATTCAGGTAAATATCACAAACCTACAAAATTTCAATCTTGGCAGCTTAATTAAGATTGATAAATGGATGTATTACAATATAAAATAATGCCTAGTAAACTACAATACAACCATAAAAATCTGCCAAATTGGAGTTAGCTGTATTAGGCTTTTCCCTAGCAGGAGCATTATTTATGTTTGCAAAACCTGCTGTGGAAGACCATATATGACACAATACTGGTGGCATCATTTTACACTGACAATATGATGTCCACATAAAATGGATGTTAACAAAATGTTCATTTGATTCAGCTGCAGAGGAAACCCGAACCCAAAGAGGTGGACGTCACCTACGGGAAGAAGGTGAAAGAAATCAGCTGCAGAGTGAAAACTGCCAAAGAGGAGTGGAAGGAGAGAGAGGCTTCCACAACTCAAACTGTGGCAACACGCATCAAGATCTTTGAAGGAGGGTCAGTCAAAATCTTAGTTATCAGTATTGATAGCAAAGACAGCAGCTGTATACTATATTAAAGCACACACTTTCTAAGACCTTTGCTTTTTATATAATTTCTTATTTTGAACTTCTTTATTAAAATCCAGCTTGTATCCAACCTTTCAGGTACAAGTCCAATGAAGATTATGTGTATGTCAGAGGTCGAGGACGGGGGAAATACATTTGTGAGGAGTGTGGTATTCGGTGTAAGAAGCCAAGCATGTTGAAAAAACACATTCGAACCCATACAGATGTGAGACCATACATTTGCAGGGTCTGCAACTTCGCTTTTAAAACTAAAGGTGGGTATTCTTTAGTCTTTATAGAAATTACTTTTACTGAGTGCAGAAATTATACAAAATGGGACGCTATTACAATTTATTCGAGGTACTACAGAATCATACAAAATCAACATAAAATCTCATCAGTCTCATCTCATATTGGGGAACACAAGTTTTCAGTTAATGGCAATATACAGCAAAGGTAATTAAACTAATCTGCAATGAAAACTTACAAACCTTGTATTCCCCTGCAGGAAACCTGACTAAACATATGAAGTCAAAGGCACACATGAAGAAATGTCTTGAATTGGGAGTGTCAGTGACAATGGATGAGACGGATATACAGGAACATGGTAAGATATTGGCATATTCAGTGTTATTCAACGTGTAAAAGAGTAAAGTTACTCTAAAAAAGATACAGATACATGTTGGGAATTTTCTAAAGCTTTCAATTTAATTTAAACTCTATGTAAATGAATACCTTTGTCTTTTATAAAGTAGAAGACATCCAACAAGAATCCAAGACAGAGATTGCAGTGACAGCAAAACACCAGTTCTCAGATGCTGAGGACTCTGAGGGCATGGATGAAGAAGCTGATGAAATTGATGAAGATGATGATGAGGATGATGAATATGAGGGAGACTCCACTCCAAAGCTGCGTTCAAGAAGTACAAGCCCTCAGCAATGTGGAGTTACCTCAGTGTCAGTTACAGCCACCATTGCAGTTCATGAAAGCTCCCTCACTTCTTTGCCTGATACTAACATCCGTCAACAGTCTTCTGGCAGACGGTCAGGCTTGGACCACCGACAGGTCCTCACAACAGACCTGAGAGAAAAATCTGTGGATGAAGACTCGCTGACCATGCTGTCTCCAGAGCAAGCCAGCTTTCTCTTTGACCCTTACTCCTCTTGCCTGCTGTCTCCTGGATGGGAGTCTCCCATCAGGGAACCCTCCCCTTCGCGTCTGCGTTATCCATCCCCAAGGCGAGAGCTCTCCCCACGAGGTCGTTCCTCTCCCAGATGGGATACCACTCCACTGAGACCTGGCTCACCCAGCTTCACTCCCATTCAGCACCTTTCCCCGGTCTCAATTGAACGACCAATGTCTCCTGCACTGGAGCTGGCTGGAAAGCGAGAGTCATCAGTCAGAGGCCGGCAGAGAGTCGTACTAAGAGCCGTTTCACCACGTAGAGGCTCGCACCAACACAAAGGTGATAAAACTAGACAGCAGGCAAAGATGGAAATGTCTCAACATCAAGGACCCTTTGAAATGGAAATGGTATGTATAGCATGATGCATCCTCCACCTAATTTGACTATATCTAGACCAAATAATCTTTTGTTGGTTAATTTGTTATTTTGCAAAGTATCCTTGTTTACCTTTGATAAAGCAATTCAGACAGTCCAGCTGTTTTGGGAAGCTGCTCAGCCTTTTTTAATACAAAACGAAGGCATACACTGTATTCATGTCTAATTATGTAAGAGTTGTCTTCAGAAGGATTGGATGTGCTTAGTGCTTAGTGTCAGACAGGATTCAGAAGTGATTAAAAGCTGACCTAATGCATTGTTGGTTTAGGTATTTTCTTGGGGTTTGTTAATAACAATTAAAAAAAAAAACAAAAAAAAAAAACAGACTTTTAAAGGACTGTGGAGCTGTGGTGATGGAGTGTGCTCTCCAAATAATGCTTCATTTCTCAAATTTCTGCAGCATTTCTTACTGTAATACATTGTCACCTGAGAAATTATGTTGGCAATGTTGAAACTGCTCCTGACGCTACCAATACATTGTTTCAGGATCAAAGGAGCAGCTTGGCTTCTGCTTTGCCTGGTGCTGCCAGCTCTCAGCACCAGAACATCCTCAGCCACCTCCCACTTCACTCTCAGCAGCAGGCCCACAGTTTGCTCCCCGTCGTTCCTGTCGGAGGCCTCCACATGTTACACTCCCCGCCTTCCTCCAGCACTGATGTCACCCCCTCCTCAGCGCTGAGCCCCCAGAGCAGTGAGGGCCAACATTGCAGCAGCAGGGAGGGATCTGTCCATGGGCCTGAGATGGGAGGAGAGGAAGTCAGAGAGAACCAGATGTCCTCCCTTCAGGCCTCTCAGGAGAAAAGCCTCGATCCCAGCATCAGGGACAGCAGACAGGAGGAGAATGTCCAAACCTGCTTGAAAGCCATCGCCTCACTGAAAATTACCACAGAAGACCCTCATTAATACCCCCTTTTCTGTCTCCTTGATCGGATCCAGAAACAGACTCCACGCCCTTCTACAACACGTGAAATTGTGTTGTCCTCAGCCCTTTAGGCACATAACCTGACCTTCATCCCATTAGAGGCAATATAATATCACTTCATCTGGTCTTGCACATAGTCCAGACAACTCCTTTTAAATCTGAGTGGAGCTCAAACCTTCACAGTGAAGAAGAAACCCGTCCTGTCTGTGCACTTCTCTTCAGAGATTTGGACAAGGAGCAGGATGTTTTGCAAGGGGGAGAATCGGTGTTGGGTGCAAGTGCAATATGGAAAGATATTATGCTAATATGCCTTTGTTTGACATAGTAGTTTGCGTACAATTGCACATAAACTATATTTATGGATCCTTTACAAATGTCCTTAACATATACTCTTCTTAGATGCATACAAACAGTGTATTTTACTGTATGTGTACTTGGAAAATAGACTTGTTTAATGTAATCATATCAGTGTGATGCAGTAGTGCAGTACATAAAGACTATTTATAAGGGGAAAAGTATGTGTATTATGAAACAGTCTGACCAAATTTTAAGTAGCCGCTTCTTGTGCAGTTTGGTGCTTCTAATCAGGCAGCAAGGGTTTGTGCCTTTATTTTGCTTTTCATCATTTTGTTTTCAGAAGGTTGTTGATAAAGGAAAAATGTTGAGGTACCCTTTATTCAGAAGTGTCGGCGCTTTCTGAGAGTTGGCGCAAAGGAAAAGTTTTTTTTTTTGTTTTGTTTTTTTTATCTGTTCTGCTCACAGACGGACACAGCTTGATTTATGTGAAACAATCTTAAAAAATGTTTCTTTGGTTGCATTTTTCTTAATGTTGTGGTTTTTATCTTGGTAAAAATGCATGGGATTTGCTATTGCACAAAAATAGAGGACATTAATATGTAATTATGAATACTGTAAGATGTATTTATATATTAGAACATAAGCACTTATTGATACTGGTAAATATTTGACTACTATTTATATGGTATATCTGTACTTATGCAGCAGTGATGCAGTTATGCAGTGAGCCACGCTGGCATTGCTTTTGTTCTCATGTCTTTGCTATGATTAAACAGACAGCTTTTTTCTCTCTTACACAGATGACCATAACATTTATGAGTTTTGATGACGCACTTTCATCCTTTCATCTTTGATGTTTAACTGACTCGGTCAGTGGAAATGAGGGAGTAAAGCATGTTATGTTCTCGTGGTTTTGAAACATTCCACTTGTTTTTCCACATTTCTCATTGTGTGAACATATTGCACACAAATTCAAGGGGCTATGATGATCGGTCAATAGCACGTTTTCTTGCATTACAAGTGTAACTGGATTAATTAATATCACTTACTGTAAGTAATACTAAAGTAATGATGTGAGTTGGTTGACTATTACTGTGCTTCAGCTCGAGATGTAAGTAATCATTCACCAAATGCATTACTTCTTCTTTGTATATATATGTGTATTTTTATGATTTAAACTATTTTTGCAGTGTTGAATTCTGAAAACTTTTTATGTGGATTGTTTATATCTCTTTAAGAGGTAAAATGACTGCAGTTGACGTAACAAAGGTTGAATGAGGGCGAAAATAGCACAGTGTTGACTGCTAACACCGTGTCTCATCTTAACAAAAAAAGTGTATTCACATCTTGAAGTGGTTATGTTACCAGTTTGAGAATGGATTTTAAAGTCAGAAAACACTTTGTTCAATCATGTTTACATGAAAAATTTTAAAGGTGCACTGCTTTAATTTTGTGTTTCCTTTACTAAAGATGTATGTAGCTTTGATTTCATGGTTATGTAATTTTATTTGTCGTGGTAACGGTGCAGAATGCTCATAAAATGTGAAGGGAAAGTGAAGCCTTTTATTTGCTTTTGCATACAGTATGTATTCAGATTGTGTTTGTGTTTTGTTTTTATTGTGTATTCATATTTATAAAACTGCATTGTGCCTCTCATGTCTATGAAATTCCCTGTAAAACACACAGAGGACAAATCATTTTACCTCTCAGCTAAAATTTTTTGAGGGAAAAACCTCAGTAGCCAATCTGTTATTCAGCTATTTGCATCAAAACTGGTTAGTCAGGACAGAGTGCCTCTTTTATGCTATGGGGAATTTATTGTTTGGTGCTCTACTTTTTCAGATTAAATTCAAAATTGTTTTAAAAGAATATACTTCTAACCCAAGAATGTGTGTTGGAGCTTATTTCATGCTTTAATGGCTTCTATACCTTTCCTCCTGCATAATTAACATTTATTTAAATTCGAGCATTCACATTTTATCTTGAGAGGGAGCGTAGAAAAAAAATCTCCAGAATGAAAAATTGGAGAGACTACTACCAGTGACATCCTCTGGTGAAAAATTATTACTGCAGTCATAACATGGAACAAGAAAAATAAATGAATGCTTCCAAAAATAGTTCTCACCTTGTGGATAATATTCAGTCATTTTCAGGTTGCATCAAACTCAGCATAACTACATCATCTCCACTGTATCAGGAGTACACATGCAGTGTGCTGTACAGCAAGTAAATACTGCATGTGTTAAGCATATATTAAGTAAGGAAATGACTGTGATCTAACAATGCATTAAGCTCTTCTCTGGGTTGAGGAGGAGGTCTGTTCTAATTCTGGCCAATCAGAGAGACAGTTCATTTTTTCTCTCCCGCTCAATGACTAGGCCTGTCAGGTTCATTTGTTAGAATAATTACATGGCTGTTAACAGCATCTCATCTTAAAATAAAATTAGTACTGCACTGGTTTAAAGCAGCAGTGGCATTGTGTAAAATGGCCGGTTAAGATCTTAGAAGAAAAACATTTACATGGTAAAACATTTTGAACAGATTCATACACTTGTAAATTTCACACAGCTGCTGTCTGCCACACTGCTAAAGTCCTACTAACAATCAGAGGAGGTCCACAGGTTGTTTATGGGGTGTCCCTAGACAGAGACTGGGACACTGTATGTCTCTGTCCTCCCTCTCTCTGCTCAGAGTGAGCTGTGCTCCTCCAGTTTATTTTGAGGTGGTCTTATCACAGCTGTTGTATTTGTGGTGGCTGCCTGTCCGAGCCCCTCTACACTCTTCCTTTTCCCCTTCTGGCCCTTGGTCCTGGTAAGAGCCTGTTTGCTTGTTATCCTGCTTCTTCGGACATTTACACTTCATTATCATAAAAATAGCTTTAAATCCTTGGCTTTACATTAATTCCACATCTGTTGTTATTCCTAACACCAACTGTTTAAATTTGATGGCTTTCTAAAGCTTGCCAAGTTTGTTGAAGATAAGAGCTGTTGAGAGACTGCTGAAGGATTGAGATTTGTGCCATATAAGACAGTAGAGACAGTAAAGATTTGTTTTCTGTAAGAAAACATAACATTTTCCTTTTTAATATTTGTTTAATTGTGCATCATCACTTTTCTGTCTTTGGAGAGTGAATAAATCAATATTGACTTTTCCTACAATTGTTTATTCCTACATTTAGACATGTGCCTCCTTTTAAGAGAATTGAATATTGCTGAGGTCGCTTATGTAACATTGATGTTTTTTCATAGTTGGAAAATTCAGCTTTTGTACACACAACCACTGACATTGACAGCAATAAGAGTGGATTAGAAATAAATAAATAACTTGCCCATATTAAGAAGTTCTTAAAATAGCGTGTGGAGTCTGGAACAGGTGCCATGTGGTCTGCTTGTGAAAGCGCAGGCAGTGTGAAGGCTGCAGTAATTTTATGCACGTAAACAGGCCGTCTTTGAACCTGTACAACACATTAAGGCACTATATCACAAAATTTCAATCACTTTGCTATCTCATTTATTGAGGTTTTTGCCAAAAAGGCAGAAATTTTCCAAATTTTTGTGCATTAAGACTAAAGCATGCTGTCAGGACCAAGAATATACTGTTCAGAAAATATATAATGATTCTCACTGACACCCTGCTGAATGTTGTTGAGATGCTGTTTCTATATTACCTGAAACATATCTGTGGCATTTTGGTACTGCAATCGCTTAATGTTGATTTAACATAATACATCTGCAACAGAGCTGCAGCTAATAGTAATTTTTTATCAACGATTAATCTGCTGATTGCTTTCTTGACTGACTCTCATAAAATCCCACAGGCCAATGTCACTTGATCAACGGCCTGATACAAAGATATTCCATTTTCTGTTATACAAGATGTACTGAAGAAAAGCAGTAAAAAAAAAAGCAGTCCTCACATCTACAAAGATGGAAACAGCAAATAAACTTTTGGCATTTTTCTAGCAAAAATAGCTAAAAAAATGACCCATAAAATTAGCTGCAGGTTAATATGTTGCATTTCGATTAAATGATTCAAGAACACATAACTGCAGCTCTAAACTGCAAAAAGCTAACACTGACCTTCAAAAAAGTCACCAGGCACAAACCCTTGCTGCCTGATTCATTAGCCTGCCACTCTCACAATAAAAGAAAAGCACTAGTATAAATAATAAAATTAGCAACTGCTAAATTCCATTTAACTGCTTTAGGCCTCAGTGTCCTGATGTTGTGTTTGGACTCAAAGTTACATGACTGGAACATTTGAACAGAGCTGAGTCATTGTTTAGACTATTAAAAACATCTGTTTGCTCTGGTAAACAATACTTGAGTTTTTTTACATCACATGAAATTGTTTTGTTAATGTATATTCGGTTATTCAGACCTTTTGTTAAGTATTTCTCCAAACAGCCTTGAAAAAGCTATGTACCTAGCCTTCAAGAAAACACACAGATGGAAAGAGTAATGGTTGGACAGAGAGAGATTTGTCAGATTTGGCATCATAATATTGAAAATCTGTCCAGATGATGCAGTGGATTCAAAAATATATTATTCTTCTCTTTATCAGAATACTTATTATACTTGCAGTATAGAGCTAAATTATGAAAACATACCAAGGTTCATCATTAGAGGCTAATCCTTTGGATAACAATACCAGGATGAGATGAAATACTATCACTTTCATTCTCCAGGTCCCTCACAGAAGCCATCAGTTTTCCTCTTACTCCAAGCGCAACATAATGGCAGCTTGTCAGGTGAGCAGTCCTGCACCCACTGGTCCTGAGGCGTCACTAGCTGAGGGTCAACACATTGACCTTACAGAGGACCTGGGCCAGCAGCTGGAGGACATCATTAGCACCTACCAGGACACTGAGATACCTGCTGAGCCAGAGGACACAGAGGAGGTCACAGCCGTCAAAGAGGCAGACGCTCGCAAGGACCAGAAACTGGAGAAGAAGATGCTCAAAAACCTAGGTGTTTTGTTTTTTTTCAAAACGTTTTACTGATGTTAGCCCAGGTGGGTTTCACTCAGCTGAGTCAGCAAAATCCCAAGTTGTACTGAAACTGATAGGAATGTAAGCAGAGCCATATCGCGTGTAAGTGCAACCATCTGCAATAGAAGTGCAGGTAAAATGGTATTTCCACATGCTTTTTATAGTTGCCTTTAGCTGACACAGACACCAAAATAGAGAGACTTCTCGTAACCTCAGAATGATATTCCAAAAATAATGTCAGCGCATTTTCTCTTATAAACAACTTAATTTACATCAACTTGTGATAAATCATATTTGCCTTGCAAGACAGGATGATCACTGGTGGCGGATCTTTAATTCAAAACTCTCTGTGGCTGTTTAGGAAAGGAGGCCATGCTGTTGATGCAAAGTCTGAACAAACTCGAGACTCCAGAAAAGAAACTGGAGGCTATCATCAAGAAGCATGCTGAGCTGGTGAGTGGATGACAAATGAAGGCAAGGAGAAACAAAAGCTAAATTATTTGTCTATCCAGAGCTATGGTGGAAATAAGGATAGTATTCAGGAACGATATCTCCCTCTTTCTGGATATGAGAATTGTTCTGTTTATTTTTGAAGTTGGAGGAACACCGCAGTGATCAAAAACAGCTGAAGGTTCTGCAAAAGAAGTTGCTCCAAGTGATGAAGGAGAAGGACCAGTTGCAGAGCGAGCACAGCCGGGCAGTGTTAGCTCGCAGCAAACTTGAGGGACTCTGCAGAGAGCTGCAGAGGCACAACAAGACCTTAAAGGTACTTCAAGCATGGTATCTATTCTCAGCAAGTGAAATTTCCATGTGCTAGTAGGTGTTCTATGGTGCCGGGAGGTGTCACCATATGTTGTGCTCTACAGGAGGTGACGTCAGCTGGCACCAAAGATCAGCCATTATGTCAAAGCCCAGGATTTGACCTCTCAAACTGCCACACCCACAGCTCATGCTGTGATGCCAAGTGTTATTCAGGTCTACCATTTCCAAAGACATAAGGCAGATGACGTCAATCTAAGTGTTTTGTTCATTCAACAGTTCAAAACACAGCTGATCATCATATATAACAAAAAGGAGCAAAGAAGGTGCAAAACCAGGAGCAAAATGGCATTTTTGACTGAAATGGTTGATAATCAATATATCTTTAAATCATTTAATCAAATTATTGTTACAGCTCTAGATTGTTACTGGCTTTTCTATCAACAATGAAAAATGTGAGGCTTATAGAAGCTATTTAAACTATTCAAGTGTCTGTATATACATATGTCATTAGGCCCATAATAAATTGGCCAGTCTTCATGACAAATAGGTCTGGCCACTTTTAGGTGAGAAGGTAGTACTAGGTAAAAATTCATGGAAATTTGGGACATTTGGGAATTATATGGAAACAAAGCATCCGTATCTTGCATTGTGATTTTAGCTCTAACACATCATCCCTGAAATACAGGAGGAAACCCTGCAGAGGTGCAGAGAGGACGACCTGAAGAGGAAGGAGATCACCACCCACTTCCAGGGAACACTCGGTGAAATTCAGGCCCAAATTGAAGAACATAGCAGCCGTAACACCAAGCTGTGCCAGGAGAACAGCGCTCTGGCAGAGAAACTGAAGGGGCTTATTTCACAATACGACCAGCGAGAGGCGGTATGGATCCTGCCACATACTAAGGAGGGTTTAGACCAGATAGTTAAACAATATTTGGGTGACGACTCATTTGTTTGCACATTTTTCCTTCATTAATTCTTAAGAGCATTATGTCAGATAAATAAGCTGTTATAACTCGAGAACTAATAAACAGATATCAGAAATCCACCTGCATGTCTTCCAGAACCTGGAAAAGGTCTTCAAACACAGAGACCTAAAAGAAAAGCTGCTGGAAACCAAACTTGCACAGGCAAACATGGTTCTGAAGGAGGCAGAAGAGAAACACAAGCTGGAAAAAGAACATGTATGTTTTGTGTGTCAGATTCGTTGAGTGCTATAAACATTTTTATAACAAATTTGTAACAATCGTCATTTTCATGGAACATTTTAATATTCCACAGTTGCTAAAACAGACAGCAGAGTATAAACTGCAAGTGAAGCTCATGAAGGAGCAAGAAATCGATATGAAGGCCCAGGTATGGTATCATGGTGTCATGGGCAAAACTGGCTTGTTTATCTACTTCCTTGGAGGCACATATAATGTTTTTCCTCACGTTTTCTCCTCAGCTTGACATGTACTCAAAGAAGTTTGATGAATTCCAGGGCACGGTATCAAAGAGTAACAGTGTCTACAGCAGCTTCAAACAGGATATGGATAAAGTAAGGACAATTTTACAGAATATTTGAAGTCTGCCTTGAAATACTGCAAATAAAAGAATGCAAAAACAAAATGGGAAAAAAAAAATCCCATGAGATTTATAATACTACTTCAGAAATCTGACAAACTGAAAACTCCTCTATTGTGACTGCTATTTTTAAAAGATGCTGTGATTGTGTGCCACATAATGTGATCTTTTTGTGTTATAGATGGCCAAGAAAATGAAAAAGCTAGAGAAAGAGTGTCAGTCATGGAAAACTCGCTTTGATGGCTGCAACAAGAGTCTCATTGACATGGTGGCAGATGTAAGACAGTTTTTCTCCTGTCACAAGGATTTCTTTGCAACACATGAAGGGCCCATGAGATTTTCTCACTTTAACCAATATGTTTCATACATTTTAACCCTCAACAGAAAGCAATCAAGGAAAAGGAGTTTGAACTTCTCACTATCAAAAACCAGAAGCTTGAGAGTCTGTGCAGAGCCCTGCAAGAGGAAAGGAAGAATCTTTATGAAAAGGTGCAGGGAGCTGGAAGTCCACCGGACATCAACACTGCTAAACCAACAGAGGTAGAGGAGACCCAGAAAGAGCCTAAAGATGATCACCTGGTTCCAAATACTGCAGCCCCTGCTACTGCTGCTCCAGCTGCGACTCTGACACTTGAAACCCCTCTGACCAAGGAACTAGCTAAACTAAAAGCTGAGAAGGCACGTCTCAATGAGATTGCAGGTTCTTTCACAATATCCCATGTAGAAACAGTTAGCCAAACACAAGGACTCCAGGAACCAGAGGAGAACCACACAGAGGAGAGCAACAGCGAACACCCCCAGGAAGCCAAAGAGGATGGAGACCAAGAACAGAGAGATTTGGAAATGGAGTCAGTTGATTAATCTTGCAGCTACTGTGAAAGAAAACTGGTTCAAAATTCATAGTAATAAAAAGAAAAATGCTGGCTTTGTGTTCAGTTTCTGACCCTGATATGCTGAGATTAAGCATCCTGAGATACCAGAAGAAGTTACAAGGTGGAAGGAGCTGCTTTAGGCCACTAGTAGCAAAACTCCCATTCATTTCTTCATAGACTGTGTTCCACAACTTAGGCACAAACCTTTTCTGGTTAATCAAATATCAGGTCTTGTTATGAAAAAAGATGAAGATGGGGAGTTAAAGAAAAAGCATGTACACAAAATGTAAGGTGAGTAAACAAAATCCATTAACCGAACTTAGAAATCTGCTGCCGTTGTGTGACGTAAATCAATTAATTCACTTTTATTTTCAGAGTGAATTTTGAAGAATCTTGTAGGTGCAGCAATGAAATATGTTAAATTTGCACCTCTGACTTGCTTTTCCACAGAAACAGCAACTGAGGCTTAGTGGTATTGTATAAATAGCTGTCATTCTAAAACTTCAGAAAACACAATTTCTAAAAGCAAAGTTGAAATAATTGAAACAAGGGTCCATACCATTACCCAGAAGGACCACTACATTATCAGAGAGACTGAGGATATGATTTAAAGACAGACTGGGGAACATGAAAATGGTGAAATGAGCAAAATACAATATTATTTATTACAACATTATACATTTTTACTTTTCTGAAGCACTTTTTCACATTGATGTAGTAGTTAGTTTTATATTTCCATAAAGTGACAAGAGAAGACAGGGGGAAACTGAAGCAACAGGGGCCAAATTATCTATTTTAGTCCTGAGCATGGATAAAAGCACAAAACCACCGATTCTTGTTACCCATTATGCACCTAACAGCATCTATTTGTATTATCCTCTTGTATACAACAAGTGCATGTTCCCCGTTTCTCAGATCACTACACCTATAATGCTTTACAAATATTGTCAGACATTAGAAAGCTTCTCCACTATGGCAAAACGAGGCTACATCCATGCAAGTGTGTTATCACCAACAAATTACCGGAAGTCAAGACAAAACTGCTCTGTAAATAATGAAAAGCATACTTTATGAATGCTCATACATTAATTTTCTAGGGAAAATTAGAGGAATATGAAATTAAGAACCAATAATGCTGTTAACCTGTTAATCCTATCAGGTACATTTATTGTTCGCATTTATTAAACTATATAATGATGTGTTAAACGTAATTAAAAATGTGTGCCCTCTACTTATGCTCATTGTGAGTGGCAATGGTCTGGCACAACTTCAATCAGAAATATCTCAATTGATTTTTAAGGTGTACAATTGATTCAGTGCACACATTCAGTGTTTCTTCATTTAAGAAAAAGTAGAGGTTTTTTGTTTTTTTTTTTACACTGGTGCAGCAGAAAAAGTTGCACATTTACATTACACTACTATTACACATCTTGCACAGATTCAAAGAGTAAATGGCTGAAAGAGCAGAACCACTGCAGGCTCTTGTGTAAAAGCTATTGCAGCTTTTGTCAAAAATGGAAAAGCTCTGCTGGACAGCAGAGAAGGTAGGCAGCATTTTGTGAGGCCAGACAAGTGCACATAAAAATAGACAAGCAGACACTGATCTGTAGTTGGCAGGCGATTTATGCTCATACCATGAGTGGAGGCAGCAGGAGGCCTGTCAATCTTTAGACACAAAGAATGAACCTAAACAGACACACACACTAACTTCATGTACTTTATCTCACATAGGCTTCAGGATTCAATCCACATGGGGGAAAAACTCACAGCTGGGTCTGATTGAAGATGCTGCAGCTTTGTACACAAGATTCTGATGCACTTCTAACTGCAAAAGCTTTTCATAATTCTATTGCTACTGTACAAACATACTAGTTATTAAAAAAGTACATACATTTGTGAGCCATAAAGCATCACAGATTCAGCTTTACATTTAAATATGAAGGGATGAGCTGTTTACTTTCAGAAAAAAGGTCACAAAAGGTCTAAGGAGAAAAAAAACCTTCAGTAACTATATTTACTTCTTATTAAAGCATTTAGCTTCTTCTCAGAGCTTCGCACCAAAACTACCAAACTAAACAGCCAGATTTTTGCTACACAAGCTAAAAGACAAAGACTGCCTGAACATCAAAACCTTACATTTTTATGGCTTTCAAGTACATTTAAATATAAATAACTGGGATCTAGACTTACTCAGGCCACTACACCTAAATAACCAGTCTCCATAAAATGAAACACCCTATAGTGACATTTCATGTGCAGCACTTTAAGCAGTAAATAGTTAGTTACTTACATTAAAAAAATATCAAAAAATGTTCTCAACTGGACAGATTTATTCTTACTGAGTGTAACCAATGTAACACAGGTGTAGTGGGATTCCTTTCTGCAGGGTTTGCATGATGAATTACAACAGTGATAAAATACTGGATGAACACTCAGACAAAATGTATTTCACCTGATACACCCTTCTCATCAATGCCAGAACAGGAGAGTGAATTTAATGAATTACGATATGTGCCCAATTTTGTTAAGCAATACATATCTCCATATATATCTGTCTGAACCTTTGTTAGCGTGGCCTATTTTGCACTTAAGTATATGAGCATTTCTCTGTGTTTTGCAGAACACTGGGGAAATATCTTGGCAGAGGTAAAAAAAAAAAACTGCTGGTGTTAAACTATCAGTTCTTCTGCTTCTGTCTGTTCTGTTGTCTACACATTAAAGAATTGAAGAAGAATCAGGTAAATGAGCCAGGACAAATGTGCACGTCAAAAGGTGTCACTCATGAATCCACAGATCTGTGGACAGGGAAGTTTTCAGGTTCATATACCAATTATCCTATATCTCAGCTATGAAACATTGTCTGTCAAACACTTAGCTGCATCTCTGTATTTGATACTATTTTGCAGCAGTCCCTGGATGCACACTGTATGAAAGTGGTGGTCATTTCTTTTGGCTGTCAGGAAGGAGCTTTGCACTGACTATGACACAAGCTGACAATATAACATGGTGCCTGATGCTGATAGGAAGGTCAGGGGTCTAGATCAGGTGACAAAGATGCAGTACATGCTTCATACTTGATGGATAAATAACTCTGAGGTGGATATTGCAGATATGTATTTGGCCTTAGAGCATCAGTGAAGAAAGTCAGTACCCAGACAGCCTCCATCAATTCAAGATGACATGTTTCAGGTAAAATGCAGCTCTCGGCTTCAAGTACAAACTAATATATTTGAGCTGGCAGCAGCACAATGAGCAGTGCCCTTGTGCCTCTAAAGTTCGAATTCTCCAGTCAAACTTCCCATCTAACCAACAAATATACAAGCAGTGCGTGTGTAACCGTAAAAGCAGGAAGTCTGAATTCAGATAAAATAGACTCACATTAAAACAAAGCTTTTCTGATTTTAGTTCAATGTGTCCATTAATTTTGGTTTTTGTGTTAAATGTTATACATCATTTTTATCAATTTACAAAGGATGATTATTTCTGTTCAAGCTGGAAGGTGACTGTTTTGAATGAACATGGGAGGGTGCTGTTCTCTCACTGCTGTCAGACTCCTATAGACCAACCCTCCGTAGAGGGCATTTTATCTGCGCACTGAAGATTAAACTTCGTCATGCACAACACAGTTTAATTAAAGGAAAACAGAAACAGGTTATAACTTTCTTGTACTAAATGTATGATAAGAGTGACTGTTAAGCTGAACTATGAAAAGACCACTGTGACAATCAGCTTTAAACAACTGATTTCAATTTGAAGAAACAGATATGACAACTGTGTAAAATGCATGAGTAGAAGACAAATCAAACATGTACAGGTTGCCAATATGTCATGGAACTACTGCAAAACAGTGGAAAATGAACAATAAAACAACAAACATGTTTCGTAAAATTGTTTGAATATGATAGAAAAGACAAATGTAAATAAATGAGGCAGAAACACATTTTTGACACACAACAGGAAGAAGTTGTCAAGAGTGGGGCAGATGGCAGGAAAGGTGCAAGAAAAGATGAGAATGTGTGATGTCAGATACAGAACTGCCTGGAAATCTAGATTCACAGTTTGGCAGGTGCAGCAGAAAGGTCCATACCTTTCTCTTTTTATGTGTCATTCTAGTAGTAGTAATATTTCCTGACACAGGAAAAGACAAGTGAAAGGATGCAGAGGGCTCCTACTAAGTAGATTTATAGCCAGTGAATAGTACTACAAAATTTACTGTAGTTGTTGCTATTGCAGACTTTCATTAGAGATTCTGAGGGGTTTAAAGGTATTAGCTTCATTACTGCACTGTAAGGGGATGCAACAAAGCAGGTGTTAGAAAATTTAAATATTCCATAAATCCATGATGCTAATTTGCAACAGAATTTTAGAGCTGCAGAAAATCCTTGAGGAAATTGAGGAATTCGATTACAAAAAATGCTCGAAGCAAATTCTTTGCCTCGAGGATTTGTTTAATTACCATCACTTGCGTTACTGGACCTGCTCCGCCTACGGTCCACACAGACCATAATCACTGTCGCACAGCGCATTTCAGTATCACAAGTTGGTGATATGGCAGAGAACAAAACCGTTCATAATAGGCAGAAAATGTCCAAAGTTTGGAATCATTTCAAACTTTAGAAAGATGACAACATGGTGCAATGCGTGTATTGTGAAGTAGAACTGGTGTACTACAACAGCATTTTCATCAATGCTTCAACATCTGGACAGAAAGCAACCAGCTGTGAACCAGCTCACCCAGCGGAGCCAACACAAAGTTACGTCACTGCCCGTCTTCTACTCAACATTGTCTGGTAATGTCAACGTTGATGTTAGCGTGATTATTGTTTAAAAATGCAAAAGTCAATTTTATCCAATGAATGAATTTTGGCATACTGAAGTTAAGACCTAGGATTTCATGTTACCTTATATTTTAATGAAGTTTGAAAATGCTTTTCAAAGTAAAATGTGCTTCATAAAAATGCAGCTTTACTTCCTTTCTGGAAAAAAAAAAACCTTAAAAACCTTTTTTGGATTTGGTGAATCTGGATGGATGTTCTCACAAGAGAAACAAATTTAAATCGCCACAAGTCAGTGGTCACAGCAAGACTTTTCTTAATAACAAACTTTGGAAAATTACATAACCTTGACATGATCATGCACTCTTGAGTTTTTTATAATTAATAAATGCAAATAAATAGACTTGCTCTGATGATCCCTAGCCTTGTGTCTATTTTTCAAATGGATCACTATGGCAGACACTTTAATATGTTTCTCTCTCTGACAGGCATCTTTCCTGCCACATCCAGACAACAATACTGTTGATTGTTAAAGTTTTTCTTGCTATAGTGTTTATCTAATTAAGGGCTGGTTTTGTTAAGGCTTTTGTTCCATTGTAGACTACCCAGAAACCTTTGGAGAAGCCAACAAAAGCTGCCCCACATACATACTGCTGATTGAATAGGAAGACATGTAAACATAAATTGTTCTGAATATCACTGGTATGCAAGGGAAGTGGATTTCCCTCAAGCGTAAATATCTGTGTCACTGCAAAAAGCAGGATAAAAATCTCTCATGGTGACTGTTAAAATGTCTGACACTAGTTCACACTGTTAGCATCACATGACAATATAGTGCAGAATGATGAGAAATATACTATAAATCATGTAAATAACTGCACCTGAAAACCCTAGTGAGAAATGAAAACATGCACCATATAATAACAAATAGAGAAAATGACAGATAAATTTTGATTGACTATAAAAATGGAAATCATTTGCCTGTGACCAATATTTGATTAGGAAACTGCCTAACATAACAAAGACCCACTGACCCGTTAAACGAGGACAGAGGGATGAGGGAACATTGAGGGGAGAAATGACAGTGGAGATGAAGTAGGCAATTATGTTTAAGAACTCACTGCACTGTACCGCAAGCTTATAACTAATAGGGAATGGATTAAATAAGGGGTGTGGCCTGAACAGATCCAATAACAAGAACAGATAAGAACTTTTCTATCACTTGTCTGCTGTTATCTGGAGAAAAACTACGTCATCTGGTCTGGTAGCAACTTTGAGGTTAATTGGTGAAAATGCCAGAGGAGGAAGAACGAGAGACATTAGCCGAAGTCATCAGACAGTGGAATAACAACAGACTGGACTTATTTGAAATAAGTCAACCTGATGAGGTAAGTCGCCTGCAGGCAGCAGACAACTGTTAATTTGGCTTAGTCTTCAATCTCTCCACAACTACCAGTGCCACAGTTTCAAATGTAAAGTTGTACTTCTAACAAGTTACCATCCACCCACCAACCTCTAAGCTACTACTGTTGTTATGGACTTTACCCAACAGTGAACTTCATAAAATGCATTTTCTCTTATGGTATTTATTGTACTCCTGCTTTCAATAACAACTTGAAGATTACCGAGTGCCCGATTGGGTTGACACAAAAAGGGCATGTGGAGTAACAATGGGCCAACTGTGCCATTAATCATATTTTCTAGTATTATTCAAGAATTAAACAACACTCAAGCATTTTCAGGGACATTTTTAAAGACTGCAATTACCTTAAGCAGCATTTTAGAGAAGGAAGAATGACCTTTACATTCTGAAAGCTGATTCAACAGTATGGTCACAGTACGTTACAATAAAGGTACAGAAAATACAGGACCCACTAAAATGCTACTTTTTCTGTTTCCTGGCAGAACCTGGAGTTTCATGGTGTGATGCGCTTCTATTTTGAAGATCATGTTGGAGATAATGTGGCCACAAAGTGCCTGCGTGTTTGCAGCAGCTCTTCGACTCGTGAGGTCGTTGAAACACTTTCCGAGAAATTTAGACCCGATATGAAAATGTTAACGACTAATTATGACCTGTATGAGGTTCACTGCAGTAAGGGTAAGTACTCAAGTCAGTTTGTTTAAAGGTGATACAATAAATTAGTCACTTAAAAAATTGCAGTAACTATACATATCTTGCTTTAGTGTGCCCTATATTATAATAAATTAAAACAGAACTGAAATTATTGGTCTACTCGATTAAACAATTGGTGAAGTAATATAAGCTGCTGCTAGTTTGATAATCAATCGCAGTAACTTATCACAGAAAATAGCTGAAAAGTGCCAAATATTCTCTGGCTCAGCTTCTAACATGAAGAGCTGGCACTTGTCTTTCTGATACATCACTGTAAACAGAATATCTTTGGGTTTTGTACTCTGTGATGAAAACAAAAAGATATTTAAGGACATCACCTTGAGCTCTGGGTAGTTGTGACGGGCATTTTTCGAATATTTTTTACCATTTCATAGACTAATCAATTAAACAAAAAATGTAATAGGCAAATAATTAATATGTTCCATAAACTGTCAGTGTATGCTCTGAACATTTTTCTTTTTCATATGTGTATTAAGAACGTAAATTGGATATGGATGAAAGACCTTTGGTTGTGCAATTAAAGTGGAGCTCAGAAAACGGAGGAGGACATTTTGTGCTTAAGAAAGACAAGCACAGTTTCCAGGTATCCTCGATCTATTGTACTTATTTCTCTGAATTCAGCATGATAAATGTCATATCTCACTCTAAATGATCAAGAAAAGTGCAATTTGAAAGTTGTATGATATTTTTGTTACACTTTTGTTATGCTTCACATTTTGTTATGCTTCATTTACTCACACACAATCTCATGCTTTTATGTGCTGAAAAATAAAGAAAAACTGTCATGAGAAGGAGAAAGAAGGCATGATTCAAAACTTCAAGAGGACACTGTCAAGAAAAGAAAAAAAGAAAGAGAACAATAAGACTAAGGTTACTGACAAGGTCTCAGGAGAAGAAAATAGGTAAAATGTTTTAATGTTCACTAATGTCTATATTTCAGATACTGGTTAGGCCAAGTTTCCCTAACCATCAGAATAACATCTTAACCTTTTAAACAAATACCTAGGTCAATGGAAAAGCCACTAAACAACACCAGTGTTTGTGTGTCTAACCATGAGGCAAAACAGCAACAGAGCCAGGATTCCCCTAGTAAGTAATGTGCAAACTGCAGAAATGTAAATATACTAATGTACTGTATGAACAAGACATTTTCCATGTATTCAGCTCATGCATATTTAACTTCCAATGAGTAAAGAGAACTACATTTTCAAACAATTTGGAAGAATACACGCAGGAATAAATCAATTAGGAAGTCTTTATCCTGACTTTTCAGATCAACCTGTATTACCCATTGGGATTAAATTCAGTGAGAACTGTAAGTATGAGGTTTTCTTCTACAGGACAATTTTCTAGTTTCATATTTGTCAGCTGTAAGCTCACTACCAACCCTTCCCCTCCTGCCCTCTGCTGGTGTCTTTCATATTTCAGCGGAGGAAGCCTTCCTGTCTGCAGTCATAAATTACATCAACAGCTCCACAGTTCATTTCAAGCTCTCACCTGCATATATCCTCTATGCAGTGGGACGCTTTGCTCTGCAATGTCATTGTAGGCGAGGCTCTCCGTCATCAGGACACACACACAGTGTAACCTTGATCACAAACAAAATGGTGGCCATGACAGGAAAGGTTGTCCAGGCAAGTCCATGAAAACTCTTACCTGTTACATTTGCAAAAATGTAAATGAATTAATGGTGTAGTTTACCAGCAAATGGAGATATCTGTTGTTAAAACCAAGTGATGTGAACAATCACAATATGACAAAAACATCTGCTAGATGTTCTGTTAGTTTACATGACCTTGCTGCTTGCTATATTTGCCATTCAGAAGCAGCAGACCATGGCTGGGGCTCTTGCCTTCTGGATGGCCAATTCCTCTGAGCTGCTAAACTTCTTCAAGCATGACAAAGACCTCTGTCCACTCACACAACAGAGTCAGCTGGATCTGTCTCACCTGGTGCACAAAGCTTACAGGTACAACATATGTTAACAACTGTAGAGATTTAGTACATTTGGATTCAAACTGAAACTGCAGTTAATACTCAACATATCCAGAAGAGCTAAAATTATATCTTGTCCTGTTCACCCATCTTTTACCTTTAAAACATCTTTAAACCTATTCAGGCTCTGCAGGTCTGTATCAACCCAACAACCGATTTATAACCACAAATATCCACACTGCAACAGCAACCCTGAACTGCCTAATCCCAACTATGCAGTCTACACAACTACTTTAGCAATTAGTAATGATTTTTTTTTAGCACAAAAGTGAGTGCTTCTATTTTTTTTCATTACTTTATAGACTTAACAACTCAAAAGAATGGACAAATTAACTGATAATTACAATATCTGTTCCTGTACCCCTAGAATATTGTTTATTGTAGAGCAATGCTTGATTAATAATGTGCTCTATTCCTCCAAGGTGCCTGCTCCAGTGTATACAGAATGAATTATTGAAGCACTTGCCAACATTTCTGATTGATCCTGAACAATATGGCCCCCTGCCATCTGGTATAGGTAATTATTTGTTAATTTAATACTAAACCAGTAACTATTTTACGCAATATACAATGTAGCTCAAGAGTCTTGGAAGAGCTATGATACTACAGGACATTTGGACTCCTTTATCAAACACTCTCTTACAGAGATGGTGCTGAACACATTGATGAACACCATGTCTCTTTTACGACGCTGTCAAGTCAACCCCGCCCTCACCATTCAGCTTTTCTCCAAGCTCTTCCATTTCATAAGTGTCTGGCTTTTCAACAAGCTGCTAAGCCCAGAGGCCAACAATCCAGGCTTGTGCTCCCATTACTGGGGAGCTTCACTCCGCCACAGGCTGACTGTCATTGAAGCCTGGGCAGAGAGGCAAGGCCTGGAGCTGGCTGCCGACTGCCACATGGGACACATCATACAGGTCTGTCAATGCAGTTCATGTCTAAAAAAGCTGTGACATAGCTTTCATTCAAGGTCAGATCAGTGCCTACCACACCATTAACCATAAGGTGTTTGAGTCTGTGAACAGATATAGCTCTAAACCATCTTAAAAAAATGTTTTTTCTGAGCATTTTGCACTGATGCAAGGTGTCCATTTTAAGTGAAATTGTGCATAACTTCTATGCTGGAAGCAGAAATTGGATAGAGCTAAGGTTTTTGGTTCAGCAATCCAAACAAAGTTAGCTACAAGAAAGAAAAAGTACTAATCAGTTCGACACAAACTATAAATGTCAAGATGGCATCTTTTTTTTATATTCTTTATATTGGATGCTGTTTTTAACCAGGGTTCTTTTCACAGTGTCAGAACATTTGATATTGCTTTCAGTATAAACTTTTTAAAACACCAAATGCCTGGCTGTTTCTAGGCAACCACACTCCTGACCATGAAAAAGTACTCAAAGCACAATGTGAAGGACATCCAGAATACCTGCTTCAAGTTGAACTCACTGCAGCTGCAGACACTGCTATCCAGCTACCTCTATGCAACCAATGAGCCTCACATCCCCCAAGTGAGTACTTCCAGTATGCTCTACAACTCTGGCACTTCAGTTGTTTTTCCTGTTAGTAACTAACAATACAATGCTGCTTTTTGGGTAATATCAAATATTTTTAGTCAAAAACAAAAGCCCTTAACAATGAAACTACTACTACTAATTTAAAGAAAATTTGCATTGTGTGAATTTACTGAAAACAGAGTTAACATTTGGTTATTTGGTATTGACGAACACAGCAGCTGACCAGTATTAAGGTTTGGTTGAGTAAGGTAGAAGCCTTAACCACTAAAGAAAGGCTCAGCAGTACAGGATTAATAAATGAAAAAAATAGCTATGATAAATGTATTTGTGAACAATATCTGAAGAGTAGTAGATGGAGTTGTGACATGCTTTTGAGTGAAATATTTCTCAAATACTTTCCTGAAAATTACGTTTGTGAAGAATGTAAATATAACTACCTACTCTCTGTATGTCAAGTGTCTCATTTATCCATTATTACAGGGAAAAATAAATAAAAATGAACAGGAACTCCCTCCAAAACAACAGCAGAGCTGGAAAAGTCATAATTCTGATTCAGACACTTAACACTCAAAGAACCAACATTCATATTTCATCACTATGACTAAAAATGGCATAAAATCAACATAATGCACAAGCTAAACAAACTTTACTGTGTCCTGATAATTTCTGAAAACCCCAGATGCTATTTAACAACACTTAGCTAACTAATCGTCTTTTAAATGTTATAAATGGTTTTGCTTCACTTGTGCTGTGTGAACAAAAGTTAAAGGTCCTTGCACAAAAGCAGTTTTGTATTTTATGTTGTCTTCTTTGCCTTTTACAACACAAAAAATACATACACTCAGCTGCCAGTGTATTATCTACAACTAGCTAGAACTAATGCAACAGTCCTTTACTAAGTCTCCACTCATTAGGGGGATAATGTTCAGTTTTTGCTTAAATTGAAGTGCTGTTAAAAATCATCAGGGTTTTTCCAATGTTAGAAAAACTCATGTTACTTAACGCTAAAGTTAAACTCGGTGTGGCATCCAGCAAAAACAAGAACTGGCTGGTTGTAGAAATTAACAGTGCAAAAATAGCACATAGGTAGATAACAGCAGTATGAAAAAAAGCAAATAAGCCACAAAAATAGAAGATAGCGTGGGAGAGCGTTAAGCTAGCAGCCGTTAGCAGCCTTTGAGGCTAGCTAGCTATCTATCTTAACCAAACACACAAACAACTAGCTGTTAACTACAAACCAGAGCCAACAAAAGTAAAAAAAAACAAAAAAAACATTGACAAACAAGCAACAGCGACTTATCTTGTTTAGGTGAAACAGTCGCGGTCACAGTATGTCGACAAGGACCTAAGGAAACTCGGCTAAACAGTAGGAGCTAAACATTTAAGACACTAATGTCAGCTCGCTAACAAACGGCTAAGGCGAACCAGTCCCAGACATTGTAACAGGAGGGGGCGGGGCTTTGGCACTAAAACTCCCGCCTTTGCGGTGACAGGTGACACGTGGTCAGGCTTCAGTTATATGACTTCATTACTTAGATTATATTATAGGAAACTAAAGTAAAACTAAAGTGTACACACAAAGTATTACTGCGACTAATACTTATACAACTACTAGCTATTATGTTAAACCCAAAAAATAATACTGCAATAAGCTATAAAGCTTGACTGTTAGCAACTTAAACTAATACCACTACTTCTACTGCTAGTAAAACGTGTGCTACCGCAGTGAAAGTTAAGTGGTTACAGTAAACAATACAAAGTCGAAATGCTAAGCTACAAACAAGTCATACATCGAAAAATTTAAGTGAAATAGGAACTAACATTTATGGAAAGTATCAAAAGCGAAGTACTCATTCTGTAACAATTTTATTATTATAGATTATTATTGATGCAGTTTGTGTTTGTTAAAGCTAGGTTTGATATAATTCTTTTTACAAGCTGATTGTACTATAGTATGATGTATGTATGTATGTGTGTATGTAGTTATAGCTGTCAAATACATTTAGTAAAAAGTAAAAATAGTAAGTAAATACAAAGTATAATGTTTGCTGTTGAAGCACAATGTGTAAACTACCATCACACCAATATATATTTACTCTGATGGTAGAATTCTTTACTTATGTACCTCCGCAGTGAGGTCAGGGTCATCTGCAGACAGGTTGGGTGTCCCTTCCCTGAAGCCTTGTCATAAAATGACAAATTCCAATATATGTACTAAACAACCTTTTCCTGAAATATTTCTGCTGTCTGATTTACTTGTTATCCTCGCGGCAGGATTTGATCGATGCTGTAGTGACAGCTGCAGCAGCCTCAGCAGATAACCTGATTCAGCGTGAAGGACGGGACATCCAGCTGGAGGAGAGCCTCGACCTCCACCTGCCCTTCCTGCTGCCAGAGGGAGGGTACTCCTGTGACAGTGTGAGAGGAATCCCTCCAGGGTTGAGGGAATTTTTGGAGGCAATTTGTCACAAAGGTATGGGTCATTTTTGCATTGAAAATCTTATCCCAGGTTTGTGTTGTATTTAAGATAAAACCAAAAGAATTATGTTTGTTTTTTTGGGGTTTTTTTTTGTTCTGTATTTGTATTCCAGGTCTTTGTTCTTTAACATGCCATCCCAACTCCTGCAATGACTGGACTGTGCACTTCAGTGATCCTACACCATCTGCAGAGAGCACATATTTGGTTGACAAAATCATTGATTCTCTGTTTTGTTTTTTTTTTTAAATACAATTTATTTTCAAGATAAAATCAAGTATATATAGAAGACAATTTACTATAATATTTTCTTCAACAGGCAGTAAACAGAGAGCCAGAGATTGTCATTATCACACTGAACAAACCTCTGAACAGTGGGATAGGGGTCAGCATCGTGGCTGCCAAGGTGACTGTCTCAGTTCTGACCAGATGTTTTTTCTTAATTCTATGAGCTCACTAACTGGAACTATATATACACTAAAGAATAGATGTCTCAGCTAATTTACTGTGCCACCCTAATTTATTTTGCCACAGGGAGCAGGGCAGGGTAACCTTGGGATTTATATCAAATCTATTGTTAAGGGAGGACCAGCTGAAATGGTGAGATCTGCAGTAACATACTTTTGATTTAGCTATAATTCTTTCTTTTTTTCTTTTTTTTTACATGGAATTACATAAGAAAAGATCCACTTACATTTTGTGTTTTTAATTTGTGCAGAATGGTAGGTTATCAGCTGGGGACCAGCTGCTCAGCGTGAATGGTCAAAGCCTGCTTGGGCTCAGCCAGGAAAGGTAGATACTGTATATAACAGCCTTTTATACAGTTAACTTATAAGTTAAGTTTGTATTACTTATTGTTTAATATGGCAATGAAAGTGATAATTTTTTTTATAATTTGATATTTAGGGCAGCAGCTATCATGATGCAAACCGGCCCTGTTGTGACCTTGCTGGTTGCAAAATTTGGAGCAAGCTATCACGGCCTGGGAGCTCTGCTGAGTGAACCAGTTCCAGAATGGTCTACAGGTAAGACAATATACACAACCATTATTTTTCACTTAGTCATTCATACATTAATTTAAGACCTTTTCTTGCTTCACAAGGGATTAAAAATGACGCTAAGCCAAAAGGTAAAGCGCTCATGCTGTACAGTGTTGTGGATCCTGGTCAGCAGCTCCAGGAAAGCAGCAAAAGGAAGAACGAAAAGATAATGCACAGAAACAGACAGCTTTATTGCTCCAACCCCAACATGACCAGTGGGTGCACTTCTCTTCTGGTCACTTATCGCTGCTGGGCTCATACAGTAAATGCCTTCATGTGAAATATGTTTAATGCTTGTGGGTGAGTCATAAAAACAACTCTAGTGTATTTATTTTCTCCTTACTGAAGCAGACTTCAGCCTGGTGGATGGCAGTGAACTGGATGACCTTGCTGTGAGGAGGAACAACATTGCAGCTGTTTCCAGTACCAATCTCTGCACTGATGTGAGATTTTTTTCTAGGTTTGCTAGATATTACATTTTATTTCTTTATCCTCATGTGTTTGTGGAGGCTGCACAAACCGACATGGACACAAGCAAATCATTTTGCTCTGTTTGTTTTACATTTTTCCCATATTTCCATGAAAAAATTCTAATAATATTACTTTCTCCTGGTTTGATATGAGTATTGCCAAAAAGGTTTGGATTTCTATTAAGTGTTTATATTTCTGCACATTAAACACCCAAAAAGGAAATAAATAAACAGTGTAAATAGTAGTAAATTATTTTATGTAAAAAAAGAATCCATTTTGTTCACTTTTTTGCCTCTATTCAGAAAATTCACAGGGAATATTTGACACTACCAACCCCTAAATCCCAGGACAAGAACATATCTGAGTCCAGGCAACAATTGTCTTTAAGAACTTTAGATGGACAGAGCTCCAGTAGGAACTGTGTCATGGTAAGCTTTTAAATGCTAAAGGAAGTCCTGATATCCCAAAATGTTTTATCATACAGCAGGAAAATGTAAATATTGTTCATAAAATGACAAGTATTAATAAATGAATGGTACAATAATCTGTATCTACCCTTCCAGCGTCAGGCCCTCTCACAGGAAAACCTGTGTATGGACAGTGGAGGCCCCCTGCTGGACACAAGGTGTAACATTTGGGAGCAGCAGGACAGGAGGGCAAAGCAAAACATGAGCCACTTTTCATCTTTCCCAATTCGCTCAAGTGTTTCCACTAATGACATCCTCTCTGATAACAGTTCCACAACAAATGGACAGCAGGGGTCTCATACAAGTGGTGCTAGTGTCTGGAGATTCCCCTATTCACAACATCCAACACCTACACCTTCAATCCAGCCAATACGCATCGACATTCCTGTAACCAGAGCAGTGCAGACAAATCCTCCACTCACGACCTTCTGGAGTGCGTCAAAACTGGCAGTAAAAATGAGCAAAACTCTTAAAGTGAATGGACAAAATCAGAGTCCTCGAAACCAAGATAATCAGATTTATGCATGCCCTGTTACTGCAACCACAAACCTACCTAAGTCCTTACTTTCATCACAGCAGCAAAGGTCCAGCACATTCAGGAGTCAAGCAGTTAAATCACAAGTAAGCATCAGTCCAACTAAGCTTGTTTCCTTTCAAGAACCTCTCACAAAAAGGGCAGTGCAGAAGAGCACAAGTCCTATGAAGCGGAAAGACCCTCAAAAGCTGCCTGACCCATGGAAGAGGGAGGCTCGGGAGAAGCTGGAGAAACAACAGAAGCTTCAGGCACTGGAGCTGTTGCAGCAGGAGATGCAGAAGCTTCAGGTTAAAGCAAAGCGCTCAGCAGAGGAGAATGATCGACTCCACAAACTAACCCTGGAGTGGCAGTTTCAGAACAGGCTGCAGGAAATTCAGGAGAGAGGAGAGGATGAAGAGGAAGATGAGGATTTGAACATGATGGTGACATTACAGCAGATGGAGACACAAGCACAGGTGAAGTACACATCACAGACCTTAGTTAAGGGGAAAATCAACCCTAAACAGCCATAAGTGTTATACTGCATTTAAGTCCTGCACATTATGCAACGCAGTTTTGCTATGATGTCTCTGTGGTGCTCTGGGAAACGTAGTCAGGCTGTAGGAAAATACACAACACATTTAAACTTGTTTGTGTCAAATATATAGGCTAGTGTAAACATTTCATTAATTTACAATTGCAAAACTTGATCCTATGGCTTATACTAAAATACCACGTAAATACATAAATTATTACTTTATGCTTGTGGTCTATGTTTTTTAAAAACTAAATTTTTTTTTTTAGTTTAGTAGGTTTTAAACACTTTGAGTCAGTGTTTGTGCTTAAAATTAAGTGACACATATAAGGCCTTTCCTAACCTAAATAAGAGATATTGTAATATGTTATAAACATGCTTCATAAGTTTTCTTTGTATAATGAACTGCAGATTGATTAATTAAGACATATATGTATCTCCAGTGTCTTAAAATCTTAAAATTAAAATTTAATAATTTTAATCAACAAAGGAACACTTCTGTGATAACTAATGATACATTTAAATAAGTTTCCTATTTAAAAAGCCACAATAACCTCCATCTCTTTCTCCATCTTCAGAACAACAGAAGTTCTGCAAGAAATGCCAACACTGAATTCAAAGAGATGGAAAAGCAGGCAGTAACTCACCTCGCACCAGCAGAAAACAAAGCCAAGACAGGTAAGTGTTTCATGACAAATAATTACAGTTTATTAAAACATTTTTCAATTGCAACATTTTCTGTGTTTTTGGCAGATCATAGATCATGTGAATCGACTCAAGATGTTCACAACATGGCATCAAAACAGTGAGTTGCAAAACATGCAAGTAAAATATTTCTGCAGTGTTTCTACTCATAATGACACACTGTGGTGTACTACCACAATAACTTTGTTATATTCTATTCCTCTTACAGTCTATACCACTTCTTAATCCATTGAGACATTATAGTATTTTATTCTTTCCAACTGTGGGAAAAGAAATCCCTGAGTAAATCTGTGGACTATTATATATAAATACATTTTAAAACTGCACAAGCTACTGTTTGTGTCCCCATGAGTGCTGTCCCATCTGCAATACAATTCAAGGACTCCAGCTAACTTTGTTGTTTATTTTCAGAAACCAGGAGGAAAAAGTCCAGAGAGTGCTGGCTCCTGAAAAGCTCACATTCAAGGAACGTCAGCATCTCTTTTCTATGGCATCCAGTGCATAAATGAAGCTTAAAGCTAGGAGAGGACATGTCTATATAAAGAAGCGTAATGACAGTATACAGTACTATGTAAATATGCAGTGTGCATATGTATTTACTATAGAAATGTTTGTCTGTGTTAAATGTCCCAGGGACATACTGTATGTGCTTTCAACATTAGAGTTCAGAATTCCTGTCCAGGACATTAAGATTTTTTTTTTTTTTCGTCTGTTTGATCAGTATTTTTTGTATTGTCTTTTGAATAGATAAAGTATTCACTCGGGAACAACTTAGATACTTCTTCTCATTATTTTATGCTTATTAACCTTTTTATTATCTTCATTATTAGATGCAGAACTGTATTTTAACTGCAAACACTACTTAATACGCTGATAAAACTGCACCACTGCTTTTTCTTGCTCATGGGTTTCGATTGAACCTCGGCGCAGTTGTCGGATCTCATTGATGGCATCAATCCCGGAAATCTTCCTGGTCTTCACCAGGTAGCAAGCCAGCATGGTCCCTGTTCTTCCAAAACCATGCATGCAGTGAACTCCCACACCCTGAACAGGAACAACATATTTTGGTTAATTATCTGTAAAATGCTATACATCCTGCATAACTTTCTGTTATGAGACAAGTACTTGCCTTGTTTTTTGTTGATTAATAGAAAATGAAGCACCAAGTACTGTGGCAATCACTTACTTGACGTCATTTTTGTTTATTGAGAAAATAATTGTCTACTACTGGAGAGAAAAATCAACTACTCCAAATAGCTGACTAAGTTTCAGTGAAAAACATGGTGCTGGTACTCTTTCATAGGGTTTCAGAAATCAGATGGTATGCAATTATACACAATGACAAATATTATTACAGCCTCATGTATTTTGGAGAGGCTGCAAGGTTGTGAAAAGCTGCTCCAGAAGCTCAATTTCAAGCAAACTTGATGCCAAATGTTTTAGGTGTCAGCAGTGTAGACTCAGCATTCAGTACTGACTCAACCCTTGACTTGAGTTAATAGTACTCTTTAAGCATTACCATCCATCACAGTCTATCAAGTATCTGAGCTCTTACCTCCCCCTTGGAATTGGCCTCTTCCACAATGGAAAGAAATCTGTCAATCTGACTGGATGAAGGAGGAGTGAAGTCAGCTATCTTGATGTGCTGCAGCTGTAACTCTGGGCATGAGTCATGGTAAGGTGGCTTTCTCTCAGTCAGACTAACCAGGTGTTTGATGCCATTGTCCAGCAGATACTGGTATTCACATGTCATCCTGGGCATGGCCATTCCAGCCAGTTTGCCTGGCTCGACCCAGGAGAAGTTGTGTGGAGGAAAGGAGCCCATGACTGTCAAACTGAAGAGAGTTGATTTGCATACATCACCCTTGATATGCTTAATAAAAACACTGAATAAACTATTAAAACCAGGCCTGAATACACATATAACAAATATTCTCTTTCATCTCTCCCTGTGTGAGTCTTGGATATAAAATGAACTCTAGTAAACGTTGTCTTTCTAACAACCTGAATAATTAAAGTCAAACAGTGGAAAAGATGTGAGAAGGAAAGCGCATAAAGTAAACACTGCAGGAATATTTGTCTAATATTAGCATACTGGCTAAGCTAGAAAGTTCAGTGTCTTACTGAAGGATTAGTTTGCTAACAGTACATATTTCAACACAATAAGACACAGGCTTGATGTAGCTAGAATTACAGTATGTAAGCCTCACCAGATTCCCCTTGTTTTACTGAAAGATTAGAAAAAGTAGACACGCGCGTAGCTTTTACTTTAGCTATATTCAGATATGACTTTAGCTTGAAGCTAACTAGCTAACCGCTGGCGTCATATTCATAACAACTCGCTCTAGCGGTAGTTAGCTGTTAGCTTAAGGTTAAGCGAGGACATTAATTCCCTGTTACTAGCGAAAACAGCTGGATTACATCGATGCCCCCGTTTCTCCCACATTATACCCGCAATGTTACTTACAGAAGAGTTTTCCTTGGTGAGGAACAGACTGCTTGTCAAGCTTCGGCTACCTAACTTAGCTAACCGCTAAGCTAACTGCTATATTCACTGGTAGCCGTGTTGAGTGAGACAAACCCTGGGTAAGCTCACTACAATAAAGGTAGATACAAACACATTATATAACCCAGGGTAGCTTAAGTCTGTTGCAATACTAGGTGGGTCAGTGTTGTAGTTAAACCTACCAGTCGATCCATCATAAGTCTGGAAAACAGCTGTCATTGTAAATCCGTTGTGAAAGCCGACATGAACTAACGTGTTGACGGTGGGTTAGCAACATGAGAAATAAAAGATCCTTATGATCTAAGAACAGAACTATCGTTGTTTGTGTCATAGTCCGGATTGTAGATATTATATTGTTATAATATAAACACAAAACCACACCTACACTAAAACACGATCAACTTCACAGGATGTGTTAAAAGATGACCTGCAAAAGCTTAACGTTAAGTCAGGATGGCCGAGCGGTCTAAGGCGCTGCGTTCAGGTCGCAGTCTCCCCTGGAGGCGTGGGTTCGAATCCCACTTCTGACAACAACCTTTTTTGGTTTATCTTCAATGGTGTTTAATGTCGTATGTTGAATGAAGTTTTCAGACATTGTACAACCACTGCTACTGTGACCACTGGGAACTTTGCACAAAAATTGATTGGTCTAACAGACTGATAAAGCCTCATATTAACTTATTTAGATTTAAATATCTGAAGATTTCTTCTAGTTTTAAGTATAGAAATAATACCTAAAATATGTACACAATATGTTGGATATATCTGCAGTTATGTACGTAATATATAAAGACTTTTAAGCTGCAGCTTCAAGTAATTTGTTAGCCTGCAGTGCAAGCAGTTTTATTTTATATTTGAGAGATGCCTTTGTTGAGTCCATATTGAATCATTCTTGTTTTAATATTTTTTGTCACTTCCACATGGAGGCTGCTCATTTCATGCAATAGTTAATGATACAAACACAAACATTCAGAACTCACAGCACAGCACAGTTTACTTGCTAGTCATTTTATACAAATAGTAGAAAGAGGGTTTGTATCTGAAGGAGACAAACTGCATCACATTTGCCAGATAGATGTTGATACACAGAGACTGATTTTTCAGAAAGGTGTTCGCAAAGAGAATCACAGAGTCGAATGTTTCAAACATCCCATTAAAAAAGCTTTCACTAACCTGTTGGTGTAAAAAAAAGTTAACAGAGCAGTTTCAGTAATCACATACAATTATAGAAAGATATCTAGAAGTAAAAGTTGAAATGAACATAACCAACAACGTAAAAAACATTCCGATAATCAGGAGGCGTCTAGTGGTCCTACGGTGGTTGATCCATCCAAAACCCATTTAACAGAACATCTGGAAGTCCCAAAAGAACCACAAAATATTTTTATTCTCATTTTATGCTTTTTTGTTTTTTTTGTACACTTCACAACCTGAAAACTTGGTTGGCTGACTGGTTGTCCACTATGTCTCTGGATTATCATCATACTCTTTATCAGCATCCCTTTTGTATCATCTAAAAGTACAGACCCCTTCAACATGCTGCAACACCCCTCAACAAAGCAATAACAGCCCCTTTAATGGTTACATGTTAACTCTGTGGTTTTAATTTTTGCACTCTTTATGTGCTGTTCGAGAAAGGGGGCAATAATCGCCGTGCCTTCCTATTAGAAGATTTCTATATATTTTGAACGTCCATGTTCAAAGTCCCACACTGAGCAGACTGCTGAAGGGCCATGCTGCGATTACAGGATGGCACAGAAGAACTTCTTCTCCCTGAACGGGTTCTCTGACGCTGGCACCGGTGACAGCAGAGGGTCCTCTTTGGCATGGGCTTCGCAGTATGACATTAAGTCTGCCGCAGCTTTTGACACCTGGAATTAAGCACACACACATATGCTCACATCAGATCACGCTGACACACAGTTAAAGAAGCAGTTCAACATTATAGAAAATAGAATTATTTTGTTGAGAGTTTGATAAGAAGTTTGACTTCACTCATGTTTGTATTGTAAATATGAAGCTATAACCAGCAGATGGTTAGTTTAGCTTAGCATAAAGTCTGGAAGGAGGGAAAAACAAAACAAAATAGCCTCACCTATAACTTTTTACACTGCGTTATTTGTATGAATTAAACAAAAGACATAATTAGTGAGTTTTATAGGTATATTTCAACAAAGCCAGGAAAGCAATTTCCAGTTTTTATGCTAAGCTATGTTTACATTTACCAAAACGTCGAACTGTTACATTAAGTATGGAGTTAGAGGTGGACGTAATCAGCCCAGCCTGTAGCATAAAGATTCGAAGCAAGAAATGTGGTCATTGATTTAGAGACGTAAAACCCAGCTAGATTGATTTAGTCCCTTAAATACAACAATACATTTAAGATAGGATACAAAATTTGGATTAAAATCGTTGCTTAGCAGCAAGAATATGTATTTTATGAAATGATGTGATTCTTACTGTTTGCCTACTTTAGGACAACAAAGAAACATGAAATATGAAGCTTTCTGTCAAAAGATTGTTTTCACAGCAGATATTGTGACTTATGGTGAGTGATGGTACAGGAGTAATTAAGAACATTATGTTTAATAAGATTAGAGTGTCCCAGTAATAGATTCACATGTTATAATCTTAATGCTGGTAATAACATGCTTCTCCTGCACTGACATGAAAATGTTGGCTGTATCTGATCAAAGATATAAAAGTGTAAGAGCTTCCTGCAAGTACCAGATTACCAGGCATGCTTCCAACATTATTATGTAATAATAAAAGTTTGACAAAGTGTTTAAAGGAAAGATGATGAAATTGTCACCTTTAATGATTTCCTGCAGTATCTGAGTGATGTTTTGAGTCTACAGAAGTTGATTTTTGAAGCCAAGAGTACAAAAAAAGATCAAAAACACTGTCATCTCACCTTTATCCTGTCAATGTTGGCCTCCATCTTCAGCTGCTCCACCAGTTTCCTGGCTTGTGCGATGCTGGCCGTGTTATTGCTCGCCATGGGCGCTGTGAGTCAGGTCTCCTGTGCTCTGTCTACATACAGTAGAGGAGAAAGCGATTTTAACATCCCAAACACTGCAGCTCACCCACAGCGCGCCGCTGATGAAGACGAGCACGATAATGTGGCAGGCATGCAAAGAGGCGTGCTAGTAACAGATACCCCATTTATTATCACATGCCTGTGGATACACACACAAACCACAGACACAGGCATATTATTTATGGTGTCAGTTGCTAGGCAGCCAATGACAGTGAGGGGGAGGCAGAGAGGGTGGGAGGAGAGTAAGGGGGCAGCGCTTTGTCCAGCACTATATTTAAAATAGATAAACGAAAAAGTAACGTTACTGGTTTCAGAGATAAAAACTTGTTTACACTAGTAACTGTGTGTTTTCTAATTCATACTGTGTCACAGTGTTGGCGTCTCTGCCTTATTAGGTGCACAATAAATCAACAAATCAATTCAGTTTGTCTTCTCTTCAAGGTAAGACAGGTCACCTTGTTCGTATAACATTTGATTTAATATTTGCTTTATGTAGGCCATAGGTTTTAATTTTATGCAGCTAACATCTGAAATGGTCTTCCTGATGTTAGACAATCCTCATCTCTGGTGGTGTTTAAGTCCAAGCTAAAACCTTTTCTTTTTAGCTCGGCACATGACAACAGAGTGTTTTATCTACACTCATTCTCCATTAACTTCATTTCAAGTTAATCTTCTACTATTTGCTGTTTCTTATTTTGATTTTTGCATATGTAACTTTTAACACAAACAGGCTGTTTTTATAAGCTATTGGTGTCTATTATTCACGTTTTAGAAAAAGTTTATTGTATTTATCTGTTAAACTGTTTTTTGTTTTTTTTTAAATCATATTTGAAAATTTGTTCGTTTAAATGTTTTAACGCCAACATTTTTGTGGGTAATTATTTTGAAGATTTGCTTTTACAGTGAAAGTTGATTTTATGTGGGATTTGGTTAGAGTTTTCACACTGTGGAAACTATTACAAAAATGATAAAATGAGGTAGACTCAAAGTTGTCTGCATGCATACTGCACTGATACATGAGTGGTGTTATTTCACAAAATTATGAATGCTGGTAAAGAAAGTGTCTGGAACACTCTGGAAAGCAAATCAAATATTGCGTCTTCGGTATGACGCGTTACTTTTTTCTGTTAGTCAGATGTAAGACAAGAAAATTCTGTCTGGATTTGTGACTACAGGCACAGACATTAGATGTTTAAGATGCTGGTAATCTTAAAATAATCCAAGGTTCAAAATTTGACAGTATTTTACAGGACTTTTCCAAAGTCACAGTTTTACTGATGTTGGTTGGGAAGTCTTGTGTGTGAGTACACAATACAAGTAACTAGATATTCATCTGTATACAAGAAGAAAATACTGGTATGCTGTTATTGTACTAATATAGCCACAACAGTATATTATGCAGATCAGTGTGCACCATCCAACGGGTTTGAAATCTGGTGACTGCGAAGGCTGTATCATTTTCACACTCATCATACCGTTAGTGAGACCTCGTGCTTCGTACGGAAACATCTGCTTCTCATACATTCTCATCGCTCGTCTACTCAGTTTTTTTATCACCTGTCTGTTTTGGTACTCAGTTTTAGTTTTGCACGCTCAGTTGTTCCTCTGCCTTTTCTAACATCTTTGATTAACTGGATCAAGCTGCAGGGGCTCTAAATCAGCATCATCCTTGATGTGTGATCAATCCTCTCTGCGCGCTCACCCCCTCTTGTCATCCGTCTGTATGCACTGTGGTACGGCTCAGCATGGGGTTAACACTGATCTCAGCCAGGTGCTGGAGCTAAGCATGAATATTGATGCTCCATGGTGGCACACCTGCCCACCAGGCCGGTAAACTCCTGCAGGAATCTCCGCTGTCACACTGACCTGAGCCCCCCTGACCTGATGTGCTTGTTATTAATCATTAAAATCCCCACCATCCATCCCCACCAGTTACAGTCTGTCTCTTTCACTGAGCTATTTCATTTATTAATTTTAGACGCCTTGCAAAACTGGTTATAAACAAGAATATCAGCTAAATCTGACAAACTCCAAATACTAGAAAAGCCATTTGTGGCCAGTGACACATACTCCAGTTGATTCACATTTGGTGTGTGACTATAATTTATATAAAATGTCAGAAATCAGAAAGAAAATACTGCCAAAACCACATAAATCCAAAAATATTATATTTTGAGAGAAGTACAGTGGGTACGGAAAGTATTCAGACCCCTTTAAATTTTTCACTCTTTGTGTCATTGCAGCCATTTGCCAAAATCAAAAAAGTTCATTTTATTTCTCATTAATGTACACTCAGCACCCCATCTTGACAGAAAAAAACAGAACCCAATTGAGCATCTCTGGAGAGACCTGAAAATGGCTGTCCACCAACGTTCACCATCCAACCTGACAGAACAGGAGAGGATCTGCAAGGAAGAATGGCAGAGGATCCCCAAATCCAGGTGTGGAAAACTTGTTGCATCATTCCCAAGAAGACTCATGGCTGTACTAGCTCAAAAGGGTGCTTCTACTCAATACTGAGCACAGGGTCTGAATACTTATGACCATGTGATATTTCAGTTTTTCTTTTTTAATAAATTTGCAAAAATTTCTACATTTGTTTTTTTCTGTCAAGATGGGGTGCTGAGTGAACATTAATGAGAAATAAAATGAACTTTTTTGATTTTGGCAAATGACTGCAATGACACAAAGAGTGAAAAATTTAAAGGGGTCTGAATACTTTCCGTACCCACTGTACAGCACAGTCCAGTGTGCAAAGAAGAGAAACCAGAGAATCTAGCAGCTTTTGCTCTTCGTATATTTGTGTGTATTTTATTATTTACATATATCTCTTATTTGCACTTTGATAGTGTCTGCACTGTTTGTTACATGTTGACCTGGAATTCCTACACATTTCTGTGCGATGATACTAACGTATCTAACGTAATCCTAAAAATGACTCATTAAACTTACTAAATGTTTCAGGCTTGTTGCAGTAAAGTATTTGTCCATCATACACTCAGTGTAGTAAGAGAACACATGTTGGGCAGTTCTGCATACAGTGTGCGAGTTAACAGACATGAATATTATTCCTTATCATTTTGAGAGTCACTGGAAATAGACATAGATATTAGACATTCAAATTGTTTTAGGACTGAAACATTTGCTCTGAACTGAACCATTGTTGGTACAAACCAGATGACTGTGTAAAGAGGATTAATGGGCACAACCTGCAGGAGACTGCACAGTATTAACAGTGTAATATAAACATTACGTGTTACAGCCAGTGCAGCTGTGGGATTCTGGTCGTTTTCACTCTGAGCAGGGCTTCACATTTTAGGGAATAACAGCACCTATATTCATGCCTTGCACATAAACCTCACGTTGTCCCTCATTAAACTCAAAATAGAGCAGACACTTGCTACAAGGTCGTGACTGAGGCATAAAAATTAGTCTTTGGTGTGTCTCATATTGAGGCCATAATATCATTTCTACACTCAGGGGAGATGTCGAAACAGGCCAGTGTATCACGAGACTATTGATAGGGACAGATGTCACTCTTTAAGGTTTCTGGGATGGCTATGGAAAAGTAGGCTCCGTTCTTCACAGAAAATAATCAGACAGTGTGAGACTAGCCTAGTTTGTATGGAATTGACAGGATGATTTCAATAAATATCTTATAAGAAGATGGAAGCCTGTCTTACAGGGCAGGGAAGGTGAACGAAAGTAACATCTAATCCTGCCATTAAAGTTTATCCAGTGTCCAGAAAGCAAAGTTTTCAGCTACGCTAGCGGCTCATTGGATTTTGCTTTGGTCCAGCTTTGCGTTAAGCTAAATGCTAATGTGAATATTTTCAAAACAAACACAAACATAGATGTGCACATCATTTCTATTAATATGTTTAGTTATTTTCCAGCATTGCGCAAACATAGCACCTTCATATTGTCATATCTAGGGAGTGGGAGTGTGAGGAGATGGTGAAATGCACAGTAGCAGATGTCTGTGCATGTGTCAACTCCAGGTGAAATAGCTGTGACACTGCAGGCAGCTAGATTTAAAAAGTAATAATTAACTGGTTATATCGCTTTTTTTGATCACTGAGTTTTACTGCTGCTCATCTGTATCATAAAACCTCTTGTCCTTCCCATCAGCTGCTCAAAATACCATCATGAGATGTTGCACATGGTGTCAACATGCTGATAAGTGTGACATCCCAGCAGTTGCTGATAAATAATGCATTCAGATGGACACAGGCTTTAACTGTGTCAGCTGCAATGTAGACGCTGTAACGATAATTTAAAAGCTGTTTGCTACTGCACAATTTTAAATCAGCTTCCAAGGAGTGAGTACTGTCACTACGACCATTCATGCTGTAATACTATGAAACTGGCTGATATTTCAAACCTGCCTTGTTACTTTGCCTCTTCCTCTTGTTTTCACTTACCTTGTCTGCTTACTCCTCCGCGCTCTGCCCTGTGTCCGCCTGCACTTCAGTCAGCAGTTCGTGTCCGCCCAGCTCTCTGCAAATACGAAGTGAGAAAGAGCAGAAAAGAGTAAGACTTGGCGGCTGATCACAGGCAGAAGGTCTACATGCTTTCACTGCTGCCTTCCAGATAAATCAGAGCGACGCTTGTGTATGTGCAGCCTCTGTCCTCTCATCACTCTGTGTCAGAATGTTACAGCTCGCTCCAACAAACACCACTCCAGGGAAAACACTGCTGGAGAAACACCACCACAAACTACAGAGAAAGATGCAAAGGAAGCACAATCAAAGGGACAAATTAACTGATGGTTTTGCAGAAGAAGCTCAGCAGTTTGGTAATATCTGCATATTTGCTTTCTCACTGATCATCATGAGAGGACAGATGGGCCTGTCATGTCTGTAAAGCCAGAATCAACAGCTGGTTAGCTTAGCTTAGCATAAAGTCTCTGCTGGCCACACCTTTTTCTGTTTTTTTTTTGTTTTTTTTTTTGGTGCAGATGAAAGAAACCAGATATAACATCTGCCTTTTCCAAGGGCTACTAGATACTTCACATTTCCAGTCTGCAAACAATGCAAAGTTATTCAGCTGCTGGCTTCCACTTCCTTACTGTACAACGAGCATGGTACCAACCTTTTCATCCCAAGACACAGCAAGAAACCAAATAAGCATATTTCCTGAAATGGCGCTGACCTCCTCTGCTCTTTCTTCCCTAACAGGGTCCCGGGTCCAACAGATTTATGCTTAATGCACCTATGACTCTGCAGCTGGGTTTTTTTGCTGCTTCTCTGATAAATGGGACAATTACCCTGCATGAGCAGATCTGCAGAGGAAGGGAATTCCAACCATCATAAATCATGGCAACGTTAAAGCAACAGTACAGTGAGGCATCCACTAACAAAACCCTGCCAACAGCGACAAAGCCCCTGAGCCAGAGTACTCTAGTGATGCTGAAACTGCTTACAGTTTAAAAAGCAAAAAAAGGAGAGTAGGAGATCTGACTGTAGTGCACTGTCACCACTCCTGATTCACTGGAGTCATTAATCTACACTGTGGAACAAGATGTGTAAAAGCAGTGCAGAGATCCCTAAACTATCTGCTGCAGTGCTTCAGTGTGCAGCAGGATTGTCTTGTGGCTTTTATAAGAAATTGTCTACCATGTTTTAAGTCAACACAAACAAAATACCAAAGTACAACATACAACAACAATGGTGCTGAAAAACAAACAATTCAAGAACTTTGCCTGAAAACAATCAACTCTAACGGGCTATGGTTTGATTATCTTATAAAACCAATAAAGTTTATAAATTTCCCCAGTTCTTCTTTTACTTCTTTTCTTCTTCCACTTTTGCAAATATATTCCTGCATCATTTCTTTTAAACATGAACAGAATGACACTGTAGGTGTTTCTAAAGAGTTAAAATACAACAAATATGTAAATAAGTATGACCCAATTGCAAATAATCATTATTGACATTATCTTCTTGGCTGACAGATGGGCTCAGATGTCCTGACAGGTTTGTTTGCCTGAAGCACGTGGTCGCCCACAGGCACATCCTGATTATCATTCACCAGACTCATATTTACATCTGGGTGTTTCCCAGGAAAATTGTACAAATGCCCTTTGTGTGCTGCTGGATGCCTGGAGATACAAGTGTAAAAAAATGGTTTTATCATACTGAAGTTGTCACATGCCAGGGCGACGACATGTACACCTTCTGGCTGTTCTTTGTCTGTCTCTATCGTATCTGCAGATTTCAAGTCTTCAGACTGACTAAGTGACGTCCCAAGGATTCAGTCCGTCAGACAGTACAGTTTGCTTCTCCACTGAATTCACCGTTAATGTAAATTAGGACATGCAAATGTGTGTGTTACCATGTTGAGAGTAATGCAAAGCTTGTACTAAACTTAGCAGTGGAGGTTTTGGCCTATTTATCGATTATAACTATTTTGTGAGGTATGCTGTTGTGGCCTAGGAAAAGTTTTTTTTTTTTTTTTTTTTTGCTTGTGTAATCCGTCACAGCAGGTTTGCAGTCCTGACGGCAGTCTTACAGCTTGTCCACTCTGTGCTTTTTTCCACTCTTACGTCAGTTCACTGCGTGCGACTGTTCTTAAAAAAGAAAAAAAAAAAAAGATGCTGCTGAATTTGATTTCCTAGTGAACTGACTGTGTCATCATATTTATGTTGTAGAGAAGCAGAAAGATCAGGGGATGTGAGACACCAAAGAGTGTTTTTAAATCTTAATTCTTTGACAGTACTGTTTTCTACTTTTACGTCAATAAAGCATCTTGAACTGAGCTGAACTCGGGGGGCGAAAAGACAGGAAGATGCATTGTGATCCATTTCTCTCCTGTGTCCCAACCTTCTGCTTCCCATCCCTCCCTCTGTGGCAGACAGGTGTTCAGTGATGGGATTGAAACAGCCCAGCATGCTCCGTCCTGCTGCCAACACCACCGACCCCCTGCGCCATCCTTCCCTTGCCATTTGGAGTTGTTTTGAACCCCTTCCTCCGGGGTTTTCGGGGGGTCTATGTTCGTGACGAGGCTCTCCACAGATGTGATTATAGCTGCTGCTCGACTCTGGGTGTCACTGACTTAAAGGGTGATTAAGCGCCGCAGGAAACATCCTGGTGAGGAAAATATAATTCCTGGCCTGTCGAGAGTGACGATCTCTCACGTACTCCCACACACGCTGACTCTCAGCTCAGTTCTCCTCCCTCGTTCTCTTTCTGTAGTGCACACCTTATTATCCTGTCTTTTTTTCCCTTTACACCATCCAAAGAGAGAAATTAAGGCAGCCAGGCAGGGAGTTTTCTGTCCTCTGTGATGCCCAGGGTGTGAAATCAGAGCGTGGTAATTAAGTCTGTCCCTAGCTCAGCCATCTGGATCGTGGAGAGCCAGTGATTAACCTGTGAGGGTCTACAGGGACTGAGAGGAGGCAGGATGGGACCCCTGTTCAAAGATAACGGCTGCTGAGTTCTGAGGTCCACATACGATTTGTCTATACAAGAATGGAAACGGGCCGCTAAGCTCCACTCTTCCTTAGTAGCTGTTTCTACACCTGACAAACTTTCAATCTTCACATGGAGCCACCAGATTGTATCTGCTACACCTCGCAAGCTAGCTAATTAGGCTAATGTTAGCTCCATTAAATTGGATGAAAGAACGATCTTGGCTAACTTCCTGCTTCCAGCCGACTTGTTTTAAAACGAGAATTTATTAAAAGTCTGAAATATGATAAAAGGCCCACTGTCAGTTCCAGACAGACCAGTTGATGATCAATTTAAGACATGAAAATAAAGAAACGGCCTGTTCTGTGAATGCACTGTATAGCTACTTAGCACCAGCATTATAAATCCAAGACTTTGACCCAGTTTGACAATATTTCATATTTCCAGCTCTACACTGTTAACATTCAAAGACAAAAGGCTTTTAGGATGGAGAATAACCAATGTTCAGTAAATGTTATGTTGACTCGGGTCACTGGAATGAAAAACCAATAAAGAACAGTGCAGACTCAATGGACTACACCGCAGACATGTTGGTTGTGAACCAGGATTATGTTTCGTATAATGAGTAATACCACAAACAATGTTTTCCTTGACCATGGTAGTGATTCACTAAATGAAGCTGATGTATGTTCATTCTTGAGGAAAAACTGTTTATTTGTCACAGAAAACCTTCTGACCCCAATTTTGTAAAAGCTGACACAGGCCTTTTCTTTGCTGAGTGAGTATCCTCTGTTTTACTACAAAGCCCATCGAGTGAATCCAAAACCCGACTGCGGAGTTTCAAAAATCTAAGTCTGTTTTCTATTATTTCTTAACAGAGTACAGCAGTGGAGTGTGAGCAGGCAGAAGCTTCAGTCATCTGAGCCCTCACAGTGTGACTGTACCATCCTCAGTGTGTCATCGGACAATGTAGTGCACTCTGCGACGTCACCGTGAAGCAAGAAGGCAGTGAAGGACACGCTCAGCACAGACAAACAGAAATTTATAGGGTCGTAATCTGATAGAAGATAAACAGAATGAGAAACAAGGGAAATGGGAAAGTTTATCAGGAAGGTAAAAGAGGCCGTGTGGGTAATATCTTCTTCCAGAGTGACTTTTACAGCGACTGCAGCAAGGAGAAGTAACATAAAACTAACCTCCGGAGTTATTAATGAACACAATCAAGAGGATACTGACTACTGAATGTAATATAGCACGGCTCCCTGCCCTTGAATAGGAGAAAGGACGCCCCCTCCCTTCGTGCTCAAACACAAAGAGATGGAACAGAGAGCAGAGCTGTCAGGCCACGATCGTCCGGGTGTTACAGCTCAGCCTCCATCTCCATCACTGTTTTTGTTGATACAAGGCTCTGAGCAGGACTCAGACCTGGACCTGGTCTCCAGACTCATCTTACACTCATTGTACAAGAAAACCTTCCTCCCAGTATAATCTGTCCAAGAGGTGGAGTCTATTTTTCAATTGAAATCAAAATAGCAGTACTACTACAATGGCAACTACTACTTTTACTCCACAACTAAGCTAACATGTATCAAATATGTTTAAAATGACATATTTTACAATGTTATTAACATGACTGAGAATCAAAGTCCTTTCTTTAAACTTTATGCTGTCTACACAAACTACACAAATGTGTGTCAGTATCTCACTACAGCAAAATATTTCTATTAAAACATTTTTTGTGTGTTAGTGTAATCGGTCTATTAGTATATTATCCCTGGAATACAGCAGACCTGTACTGACTGACTCACATTAGTAGTAAATCTTATTATGGCCTTACATTTAGTATTTGCAGCATGTTAATATAATTATGGTGCATCTACTAGACTGCTGAGTCATGTTTATTTACTATAATAACACCTTGGTGGCTGGGATTCAAACTGTATGCCTGAACGGTACGAATCAATTGCACCTGAAACCCATCACTGATGTCACAGTGTCCTTACCCACCTGCGAGTTACATTTGTGCCATGTTCCTGAGAGCACAGCGGGAGGTTTTGAGCACAGAATATTTTACTTTGACCAACGACATAAATATTCTGTGTTCATTGATAAACTCTTGACTCCCCATTCATGAGCCATTGTTTCTCTTTGCTTACAGTAACGCAAGAAGAAATATACCAGAATTGGCCTTCCTTCAAAATAGCAGGAGTTGGTGAGAGAGCAAAGAAGTAAAGTTGAGCCACAGTGAGTTTATTAACGAGCAGAGAATATTTTTGGCTGCTCAAACCACATTTTTCTGTGCAAGATGATAATGTCTCTTTAAAACAAAATTTGCATGCATGCAAAAGCATTTTCCCTGTGCTCAAAATGTGCAGTTGTGCACTAAGGAATATGGCAGAAATGTAACATCACAGCTCCGAAACCACTGACATTAGCAGAAACGAGACTTTCAGCTCATGTTATGTTGATCTGTAAAGTTCAAGATGGAAAATGTGTTTAGATAAAATGATGTGTAACGGAGACACACCAAGACTGTGTGGGTGTGTTTGATCAGATTAGCCTGTCAGGGCATTCTGATAAGTGCAAAATATTTTCATGCATGTAAAACATATTTACAGAGGGAAATGAGAATGGGTGCACTACTTTTCACATTATTATGTGTGTCACTGTAAATCAACACTAGCTGCTCTGAGCAGCAACTAATACAGCTTATGTCAGTGGGATGAATATTTCATACACTTTTGATTGATTGATGGATTAATTGGGGAAAAACAAAACGGTCTAACCCATCCACCCAATGAGAAGTAGGCTAACATCTAACATGAACACAATGTCAGGCTGAATAAATGAAGTAAAACAAAATGGCAGTCAGTGCAATTATTTGAGCAGAGCCTCGCCCTTTTAGGAATCCCCTCAGTCCTAATCTAAATTAACTCATATTTTATTCATTTTGGCAGATAACAGTGTTTATGCAGGGCCGTTTTGCTTAGAATAAGATTTTTTTAAATGAGCTTCAAGGACTAATTCTTTTTTTAAGACATTAGAAATTTAGATCACATATTCATACGCAATTTGAGAAATTATCCACAGGTAATGTCTTATTAGATACCACACTTGATAATAAACATTTAACTCTTGATGCATTGACCTGTTTTAAACTGTGCATTAACCCTAGATCTCTTAGACAAACTACCACCACCCATTGTCATTTGATTAGCACTGACATCTGTGCCACCCCCAGCATGCCCTGCCCACCCTGCCATCTTAGACCTTGTGGTGTATGTGTTTGTATGCATACACATGTGTGTTTGTGTTGGAGGTTAATCTAAGTCCCAGAAGGGGGGAGGGGAGAAGGCAGTGGCCCAGGAAATGATGCATCTCCAGGGAGTCAAGAAGGCAGCAGGGAGGAGGTTTATTGCTCCAGGGAGCACAAATGTGGTCTATTATGTTTATTAAATCAAACAATCAAGGCCCGGCATGTGTCGTCTTTGTTGGAATCAAACAATGACCAGGTGGTTTTCTTTGCCTCAAATGTTGACAGAGTCACATTTAAAACCTTTGATACTTGTGTTATGTAACAGCAGTGTAGTTAGTGGGGTAGAAACAATGCTTGACACTGCTGTGACAGGAACAGCTACAGACCTCTGGATGCATTCAAAGAAACCATGTGTCTTTGTATGACCAGGACAGAAAATTAACACCAGCCACCAGCCTCATGACACTGGTGAATTCTGTCTCTGAGAAAACCGTTTTAAATTCCCCTGGTCACTTTGGCTGGAAACCAGCTTCCATGTGGAGCTTCTTTTCCACTCCTCAAATCACATATGAATGTGGCAGGTGTGGTCGCTAAAATTAAAGGGTTAACTTCCTGCCCTGAAAAAGATGTACCAGTTTTGTGTACATTACGATGTTTTCTCTGTGCTTGAGCTGAGAGGAATCAGTGGGGGACTTTGCATTTGCATTTGAGTCAGGAGGCATAAACATACTTTTCCTCTGGAATCAATCAGCAGGCCAAGAATAACACAGCCAGACTCCTGGGCTGTTAACAATATTACAAACATCCGGAGTTGTTTAGATTCTGCTGAGTTCAAACCTCACTGGCTGAAGACTATCAAAAGTGTATCTGCTTTGGGGACAACGGAACATGTCAGTCTGCATCCAAACCTTTAGTTCCAGGTGAATATTATTCCTCATTTAAAGTCTTTTGGGTCAGCAATCCCACACCTAAATGATTTGCTACTGACAGTTTGCTACTGAATGTTGGATCTTTTACAAAAAGACTTGACTCTCTTCAGATTTGACAGAAAAAATATTCACATGTCCTATTTTGTCCTTGAGGACTTGGGAACTGTCCAAAACCAATTCTGGTAGACTCAGACTTGAGCGATGGACTGAGTCAGAGGAGAGGATCTAGGACTTGGACATGACTGGTGCAAGACTTGACTCCCTAAAAGCCTCAGGTGAGAATTGAAAGCAAAGACATTCAAGTTGGCGTTTTGCCTTCAAAGACAAAAGGCTTTGCAAAAGACATAAAACAGCTCAAATAGATTTGAGAGATGGAATATGGACTTGAATCAGACCTGAGTCACAAAAAAGCACTTGACATTTGAACTCAGGTGAGTCCCTAATGATATAACTCACAGAAGACATGACTTGAGCCTTGGAAACAGTAACTGTCACATTTTGACACTGCTGGGAGACCTAAGACTTGACTACTTGACTTTTTGAGTGAGTTGTATCTACTTACATTTTAGACTTGACTCTAGTCTTGACTGGGAAAGACTTGGGCTTGGTCTAAGAGAAGGCTAAAAACAACTCTGGTAAACATAAGACTTGACAAATTGATTTAGGTTGAATGAAAATAAGTTCCAGGATTTAAAGGACAACTGAGACGCTCTAAAGATTTGACCCGAGACTCAAGAAGTCTCATATTTCACCTTTAAGACCCAGAGACTTTCTTTGAGACTTGAAAAAGTTCTGGTAGATTTAAGACTCAAGACCTTCTAAATGACAAAACACTGATCTTGACTTGCTTGAATCCTGACTACCCAAACGCCTGACAGGAAGCAACAATTCAAGTCTCAAGTCATGTTTTGATCTGGCAGAATAAACACTTGTCACTGGACCTGGACTTTCATCTCTTCAAGGACTTGATTGGCCAGTGTTGAGCCTTTTCTCCAAAAGCCCCATGCTTCTATCTACACAGAGGAGACCTTGCTTGAATGAGCTTAAAAAACGAAATAAACATGTTTAAGAAGCAAACAGGTGCAGTAAGTACAAAGGTTGATGCCTTCAGTATAAGAACATCCTTCATGTTATCTGTCTCCTAACTTGCTCCATTTTAAAATTCAGTGAAGTTTCAGATTCACACAGAGATTCAGTAAAGTCAAAGATGTTATTAGATAGCCTAGCCCTGCATTTGGAGAATTCCTCGCACTTTGGCCTGAAAAGGAAGGATTTTTTGTGAAGGGAGTGGAGAGGTCAAAGTGGTCTACAAGGCGTGGAGGTTTGCTTATTTTTCTTTATTCACTTCCACCAGACATCCCTGACTCCCTCTTCCTTTTCTATCTGTAACAAGACTTTCCATTGTGCTCCTCAAGGTTTTTGCTGTTTCTTCAGTGTTGTTATTTTGTGAACCACTTCTAGTCTCAACATCGACATGTGTGAAACAATCTGTGGCCTTGGAGCAGCTCGCCTTCGCGATACAGTACGAACTGCCTGGATGTGAGCTCTTGCGTAATTCTGACTCACTGTGTGCATTTGTAACAGGCCTGAATATGGAACAACACAACCACACACACGATTGGATGATTTAATGCGAGTTGTACATGACGGTGCCGTTCTGTAACGAGCTAAGTAAGAAAAGCAGCACGCCTCTGACCATTTTTCTGGTTTTCCTGCAAATGAATGCCACCGTCAATGTCTGTATCCCTCTATGTACAACATAAAAACACCAAACCCGCCTCCACCTCCTCTTCTCCCAGCCATCTGCCTGATACAACCACTACCTGGAGCTTTTGAGTGGTCAACTGCTGCTCTGTATGAAAGGCAGGGGGTTTGAGAATGGCCAGAAAAATGTACAGGAGGTGTGTGGGAATCCTTTCTAGTGTTTTACTATGTCGTTTGTATCTCCTTCTGTCTGCCACATCCCCCCTTTGTCATCGGTCTCTTTCTCTCTTTTTCATCCCCTTATAGCTCCTGAAACAGATGCCCCTAATTCCTGTGGCTCCATATTATGGGATCTGCCCAACACTGAGAGGAAAAGAAGGAGGGAAGGACTGAATGGAAGAAAGCAGCTCTCTCATTCTCCTCACACATGTTCATGTACAGGAGGAGGCAAGAGGAGGGGGAAAACAAAGCAGCAGCTCACCTCAGAGAGGTTTTCAGAGATTTTAGGGGGGGGGGGGGGGGGGGGATTCCATGATGTAAACCAGCCAGCGGCATCAATCTCACCCTTCAAACACTGACAAAACATTATGAACCCCACACACACACACACACACACACACTCTCGAACACACCCTGTTTTGGATGCAATTACCCCAGATGGCTCCAAAACAGAAAAACATAAATAATACCTGTCCCCCTCTAAATATTTTTTGAAAAGTCTTACCTTTTTGTGTGTGTATGTGTTCTTCCGTGATGCCAAGCACATCCACACCACGAGTAGTATCCACTCGTTCTCGCGTCTCCTGGTCTCCTTCTGTCACACACAAACACACACACAAACACACAGTCGGTCAGTCAGTCAGGGAGGCAGGCGAACACATCGACACACACAACACACACTCCTCCCTCTGTATGCCTCTCCCTCTCTTTGCTCCAGCTGAGATCCTCCCTGCCTCCCTCCTCACTGCTGCTCTGAGTCTCCACCCTTCAGCCAAACGCTCAGGCTGCAAGAAACTACCCTCCTCCTCCTCCCCGTCTTTATGTCTTCTCTTTTCTGCTATCAGGACACACTCTCCATCTCCCACAGGTCCACAGGAAAAGCCTTCACTGTCTCTCTAAACACCTAGAGTAAACAAATGCATACCAGGATAGCTGATGGTCTGGACTAGCTGGATTTTTCTGATAAATATCCATATAGGTCCCTGTTTACATTTCAGCTACTCATTTTCCTCTTTCGTAACCGCATTTGTTACTGTACTACTCATTCAAGCGAGGTCTTCTCTGTGTAGATAGAAGCATGGGGCTTTTGTTACTACTGTACGTGACTCCAGAACTTGCATGATAAAAGTTCATTCAACCCTCAAAAACGACATCCTGAGGTTCACACACAAAATGTTTTATCGTCAGAATTGAAGCTTTTAATCTTTAGACCACTTGGATATTACAGCGAAGCCATCAAAGATTAAAAAAAAGAAAAGAAAAAAAAAAAAAAGTTTCCCAGCAACTAAACACCCAGGCTGGAACTACACAAGTAAACAAACAGCATGCTGCACACACTGCCCGTTCACATCTGGCTGTTTATGAACAGAGCTTTTATCTGCACAGGACTGAGATCGAGTGCAATGCATGCATGGAGCTGATATGTATATAAGGAGATAAGTCATTTTAACTGAGGAAGCTATGCTTTTGGTGCCACACATTTGCAGATATTTATGTGTCTTAACAGATTTATGTGTCTGCATTTTATAATGAGAAACAAAACATTCAAACATTCAAAATGATTGATCTTCTTTGAAATGTTAATGGCAGGGACAGTGTTGAACTTTCCAGTACTTTGGTCCTGACTGTAATACCTCAACAACTACTGGATGAATTTCCAGTAATACAATGCCAGTACTCAGTGAGATCTGTCTTGTGCATTTCTGACTGTCAGCATGTGTTCAAATGCACACATCTGTGCTGCTATGCACATATTGTACGTCTGCCTCACGCAAAACTCAGCTATTGTTACTCATCTTCTCCCTGCTGCCTGGACTGAACATCATGTTTTCTGTGAATCACATTTTCCTCAGCTCCATTCATGCAGATGTAGAAATTTACAGTAACAGTACACAGCCAGGGAGAGTCTCAGAGTGAGAGGAGGAGGAGGAAGAAGGAGAATTAGTGAGTCATAGCTTCTTCAAGGATAACACAGATCTGTCATAGATCTTTCTGGCTTCCCAGAGCAAGCAATATCCCTTCTAGCTTGACATACCCCCACAACTGCAACAGCTGAGACCCTCTTCACTAGCACCAACTATCATGTTCCTAATATGTTGCTATGGATGAATTATAACCTGGTTAAAAAATATCTACCATTTAACCATTAGTCTACACTGTGATAATTATTCTGATCATTTATACATTACTTTTACTTAACACTAGCTATTTTAGCTGTGTCTCTATTAGCTCACTATTTCAACCATTAATTCCAAGGTTGGGAATCCTGGCCCTTATGTCTTTGTTGAGACAGTGACAGTGAGACCCTTCCCTCCATCACCGGGGAAGAGATAAATCCAGAGATGTGTTTATTTGTAATCTGATTATTATGTTTTATTATCGGCTCTGAGGATCATCTCTGAACCGTGTGTCAGTGCAGCTGTTCTGGTTAATAGGATGGTTTATTAAATGCTGTTAATCCAACTGTAAGAGGGGATGGGCAGATGTTGTGACTTGGTATCAATAAAATAGCATTTCCTCCTGCAATAAATCATACAGTTGTGTACCAGGGTGGAACAGAAATACTGTCAGCTTTTAAGCATCTTAGGCTACCTTGAATTCACATTAGCCGCATCTTGAGCTTTATGAGCCTTAAGGGGTTTGAATATTTTCTCATATGTTGAATGTAAACCTTCAGATGAAATTAAAACATGTTTAATGAGATTTACACACAACAATTCAGTGTGTCAATTTCAGGATAGAGGACGCTCGAATGGCCCTGTACGAGCTGTGTTCAGTGTGTGTGCACAAAGGGTGGTGTTATCACGACTGGTGGGGGAGGGACCTGGATTTAATTTCTGATTTGCAACCATCTGGCTCCTCTGGGCAGCCACTGGCCTGAGCGGAGCGGAGCCCCGCCTGTCCTGCCCCAGTGCCCCATGGGATTTATGAAGAGGTCACCGCTGTTGCTGGAGACAGTGGCGCCTAATACTCCTAAACAAGCAGCTCAAATCATCGCACACACACACACTCATAGATGAGCAGCTGTATGAAAACTATTAGCAAAGATGCAAATAGAGGAAACTTCTAGAGACGACTGTAAGATGAAGAAGATAAAAAAAAAGGTGCCAATGGAGCAGTTTGAATCGCCACTTCAGCCTTTTTTATTATTTAAATATTGCAAACACCAGTAGGGTCAGCACATGATGACCTCGCTTGTTAAAAATGCAAAAACAACCTGTGAAAATAGCCTGAGCAGAGCTACACCTAATTCAACATGACAAAAGAAAGGAGAGGGAGGAGGGGGTGGTGACAGAAAGAGAGAATGCCCCCCCCCCCCTGTGTTGCCATGGCGACAGCAGTGGATGGTGCATGACTGATTTCCGGTACAGCTGTGGAGAGGGCGAGGAAGAGAAAGGAGGTGGCGCTCGCTGTGGAAGGCATCCATGTTTTCTATTAAACTGTACATCAGTCATTTAATCTTTATATTTCTAAGGATTATTTTTAAATAAAAACTTTAATCAACCAATCTGCTTGGCCGATTGCACAGGTCTGCATCACATGCTGCCTAAGAATGCATGTTGGTTGTTCAGCAAACTGGATACTGGACTGGAAGATGGAGGTCATTCACTTGAATAAAAATTGCTTACATGTTTTCTAGCTTATGTCTGTGTGGCACATTGCACATTTGCATTTGTTTCCGTCCACAGGACCTGCCTGCACATTCCTGCTTGATGTAAAGCATTTACACAAAAATGAAGCCCACTTGTTGGTTTTGACAGGTTATTTACAAATATGTGTTTCTGTTTTATGATGTGTCTGTATGTTATTAGGATGAGTCTAAAGCTAAGCATTGTTTTCTCTAATGACTGATGAATCATTTTGTGTGCAAAACAGTAAAAATAAAGTGGGAAAAACAATCTCAAGTTAATAGCATCCAAGACGATGATATGAAATGTCCTGTTTTATCCACTCAACAGTCTGAATATATTCAATTTCCTAAAAGAAACAACTATAACGTTTCAGAGGTGAACACTATTTCCATTTTTGCTCGAAAATACGCTCAAATGTTTACCTTCATTTTTGTTGATTGGCTAATATATATGATTCATTGCATTTCAACAGTTTGTAACAGTAAGATACTTCCGACCAATTAAATATTATTCGACATTTCTTTAAAATATCCATAAGCATCAGAATAGCTTCTAATATTTAAGCAGGTCAAAAACCCCGACGCAATATGGCGACAGGAATCTACGTCAACCGTTACCGTTTAGCTAGTTAGCGTTAGCTTTAGCAAGAGTTTCACTAGGCTTTTTTCCTCCATCAGGAGCCAGAAATAATAGTGTTACTAACGAGGATCATAATGATGTCGAATCATCAAAATAAATACATATCATCAATAAAAACAAACCACTAAAGGAAATGAGCAAGTAAAGTTTTTTTAACTTTAGCTTTGGCTAGCAGTTAGCATAAAGACGCTGACGTACAGCAGGTTAGCTTACCTCTTTCTTTAGTTGTCTATGTGAAGATGACAGAATGAAGTTAGCGATTTGGTTTTTACTGTAATGTAATATTTTACCGTGCATTTTATGTCGTAATAGTTTTAGTCCAGATGCCAAAACTGGATCTTAGCACAATGTTGTCTTACCAGCTTCTTCCGAACATAAAACCAGCTGACGCTAATTGACGTCCAGGTGGCCACATCACATCATCATCTGCAAAGAAGTAAACATGCAGTTCCGTTCAATACTAACACTGCTGCATTGTTTCATAGGCAAATATATTATTGATCTTTTTGGAGCACAGAAGTCTCAAGTGTTATCATTTTGATATTTGACATGTCAAATAATTGACAATACTGTCACATCAAACATTTGAATGGAAAAAATTAAAAAAGTTCAGCCTGGACTCGATAAATTAAAACCACAAGCTCAATGATTTTTATCTGATCTTGAGATTTATGATGGTAGAAAGAACAGAGGAGGATGAGTCAGAACAAATACTTTCCATCATCTGGAACAAATATAAATAAAATACTGAAACGTCTTTTTTAAAATCAGGAGTCATGGAAAAGCCATTTGTTGCTATCTTTTAAACAAACCAAATGCAATTACTCCATACTTTCAAATATCAGGGCTTAGATCATTGATGTTTCCACTGTCCTAGTGGACATTTACTCAATATTAGTTTTAACTGTATATTTATGTGACTTTTGTTATTCACAATAAAATGATTTGTGTATTTGCAATGAAGTGTTGGACTTAAAGTTGGCAGGTAGTACAGGGTCTAACACACACAACAAAAGTGTTGCTGCTGGGTCATCAGTCAGACAATACTGCCACCTTCAGGCTGAAAAATTAAACACATGAAAGTAAATGTGTCACAGCAGAGGGCAGCACAAACCAACGGAACATGACCGAGGGTTGGCCATATGATTAGCACCTCATTGAGAACACACCACATTTAATGTATTTTAATGGTTTAAAAGCTGTTTGTATTCAAAATAGAGAATATGAATGGAATATGAATGTTTTTTTAATCAAACTCTTAAACCAAAACTCTTATCAACTGCAACTTTGCACCATTTTGAAATCACCAGAAAACAGCAGAACTATGTTAGATAAATGTACCATTTTATTTGATATTGAGGACATTAGTACCAAGAAGGCACAGACCAGACTTCATAATAACAAATCATTTTGTTTAACTACAGGGTGATAAAAAATAAAATAAAATAAAAAAATCTTTCATTTTTTCTGAAGGGAGATCCTTTCACAGAAAGGATTATGGACACAGACATACAGACTTTTAAAAAGTGTTAAGTATGACCACATATTGAAGTCAGAGGAGAAGGTTCAAACAAATTATGACTTTAAGGACATGGGTTATGGCTGTATGGCTGTGTACCTTAAGCACATACCATTTTAATATAGGAAACTCAGTCCATCAAAATATGACTTTAGACATTTTTCATTAATGAGTAGAAATAATTACATGTTTAAAACAGTGAAAGAAAACTGTATGAAATATAGTTGTTTTAATTACATAGCAGTATCAAATTCATGTATTTGTTATGTAATACATATATGCTTTTTTTAAAATCTTGTTCAGATGCTTTATTGCTAGGCTGTGAAAAAGGTGAGTTTATATAGACATCAGGTTACTTAAAGCTGAACTGGGATGAATCCAGGAGAAAAAAAACAAAAAACAATCTCACATGACTGTAATTACGCTTGGTAAGAGTGGGAAACGTACAGAAAATTACATATGATACAATTTAGTTCAGCTACATTTAATTGGTTAATAAAGGTAGCTGAGGGTTGGATGTACATTTATCACTCCATCTGTTTACTGTCTGATATTTGAAATCATAACATCTTATCTACAGATGGGACATAACACAAAATATTCACTTTCTTGTTCAGTTCAATACGAAGATTGTTTACTGTGTGGTAAACATGAAGTTACAGCCAGCAGCTGATTAGCTTAGAATAAAGACTGGAAACAGAGGGATATCATGGTTCTGTCCAACAGCAGACTAGCACCTCACTCATCAATGTCATATGGTTGGTTTCTTTTATTTGGTGACTTTTAGAGGTGTGGGGTGTAGATTTTATTAGTTTGGTGGGCTCACTGTTTTCCTATTTCCAGTCTTTATGCTAAGCAAAGCTCCTTGGCATCTGGTTACATCTCCATACCAACAAAGTGTAATTTCCAACAAACTATTCCTTTAATTTGACTTAACTTTTAACTTAAGCCAGTCTTTAACAATTAGTGTTACCTTAAAGAATAATTTCAATCAATTCAAGAGTTAATTTTAAACCAAGTGGTCATGATAGTGGCGTGATTGCGAGTAAAATGACTGCTTGTTGTTTTTATCTGCAACAACCTCCTGTCCTCATTCACACCAGTTGTAGTGTGCTGAAATTTGAGATGTGATTTAGGACTAATAACGGCTTCAGTTCTCTTGAATCGTACTGAGATAAAAATGGCAAAACTAGTCTTTCTTGTTCAGAGGCACAAACAATATCCTTAATACTGTCACATACAGTACATCTGATGGTAACACTGAATCACATCAACTGCACATAGAATAACTTTTCAACACACACAAGTTGGGACAGTTCATACAAAAAAATCAACACATGATGAGATTTCATGTAAGGAATAAAAACTGTAATAAAATCCAGTTTAAACGAAAGATGAAATGAAACCGAAGAAAGAATCAAAGGAAGACATACGTGTGCATTATGATTTGTTTTGGCCAAAAGCCAACCATGCTCCATTTTGTGTCTAGATTAGAGAGAAGCTTTTGTGGCCGCAAACTCAATGCGAGTCCGGACATGTAGAACTCACCCTGCCTCATTCCTCCCAAGAAACCTGTTTGGATTTCACAGGACATGAAACAGATTCAAATCAGATTCTATTGTTATTTAAGATGCCGAAAAACTAGCTGGATCTGTCACAGATGTCTTTCCAATGTTTAAAAAGTTAAGCTTTGAATTCAGATGGCTCGGATCTTTTTATATGACTAAACTGAGGGTGTGTGATTGTCAAAATAAGGGTTGGACATCTGCATAGTGTGACAAAGGCACGTCGAGTGTGTTCACATGATGGTTGGCACGCTGCACTTCCTGTTGAGGTAAAATGAAGTGGCATAGAAGCGTAGAAGAAGAGAGTAGGGAGGAGCCATGGCTGCTTTCTCAAAGGATTCTGAGTCCATCTTCCCTCTCATCAAGACTTTGACATGTTTTTGTCTTGGCTGCACATTGGGAATAACATTGATGTAGAAACAGATGTTCTTTCAGTTCATTTTCATTTCTTGTCTTTGGTTCGTAGCTCAGAATGACTTTGTCCTCTGTGTCCTCCACAAATCTTTGATATGTTTCTCATGCCGGTGCTTGAGTCTGTCTGGTATATGCCTACCTGTCTGTATGCACACAGACTTTCTGTTCTTGAAACCAGTTCAGAGGAGACAGATTTGAACAAAGCATTTTTTTTTTTTTTTTTAAACAAATCCCTTTTGTTTCCTTTACACAGGGAAGCAGCTTGGGCAACATTTTAGACAAAGGTTCTCTTTAGCCTGGTGTTCACTTTTAAAATTCCCATTCCTCCATGTCTGTTTATTTATTATGTGTTATACACCTCAAGTGGTAACTGAAGGGACAGACAACTTGTTGCCATTTACTCATCTCTTCTTTTCACTGCCAGGAATAGAAACCACCTCTTCAACACTCTTTTCTCGTTCCCTGAGGGCTAAAATCCCTCATCTGACAAAGAGGAATGAAAAGGTCAGCCCAAGGTCACCTTGCTTCTGCTTTTATTACACGACGAACTCCGGGACCTCATCACTGGTCAGGTCCAGCGAAAAGTACTTGTTGGTTCTCTTGATGGGAAAGGGGTGCTGCTCACTGAGCATGCTGGCTCGCTGATCAGCAAGGCCCTGGTAGCCGCCGCTGTCGCTCAGCTCCGGAGCGCAGCCGAACGTGTAACTGTGTGCGGTGTCCTGGCAGAGCTCTGCCCACTGCAGGCAGTCCTTCTGGTAGAGCCGGATGTCGTCCAGTGACTGGCTATGCCGGTCGGTTGAAGACTGAGGCTTCCTGCACGTAGATGTCTATAGGTGGAAAGTGACAAATCAAACAACACTGGGAAAATCAAAGATATGAAGATGAAGTTTTTACACAGTCTGTTTATAGTGAAATACTGTAATTTACTTTTATTCTGGACTTATTTATTTTGGCTTTAGTTTGTGACTCCCAGAACTGGCCCTATTTACCCGCAAAGTAGTGGTTGCAACGTAGGTTTGTCCAGACTATGCAATTGAAATAAAGAAGGATAATACAGAAAATATATCAGCATCATCAACTACTGACAAACACAGACAAAGAGGATGCAGCATCAAATACACCACAAATGGAAGATTCACAAAGATGTAGCAAACACTATGAAGCATTGTGGTGTGTTTCACTGTAGCCCAGTGAAACCCAGCTGCTGCTGAAGAATCTTGTTTTTCCTCCTTTATCACTTCATTGTTCTCGTGTGAAACATTAGTACATAATGAAAACAAAGTAAACATTTCTGAATTCATTCTGAGACTGACATTAAAACTTTACTATTTAAGTTGAAATAGCTGACTCCTCTGTACATGTAATTATTACACCCTCGTAGAAAATTAGGATGAAAAATAAACAACAAAAACAGCAAAATTGAAATGATTTTCTCAGTATTAGTTAACTCGTTGTGAATTAATAGTGCTGTGAAACTAAATTACCTGTGGCAGAGACTCGATGCTCTGTCCTCTCATCTTAACAACAGTCTCAGAGGAGCTGGAAGTGGAGGAGCTGACGTCTTTCACGATCAGTCCTGGGAAGCACACATGCAAATGTTTTAGCTACAGTGTGTGTAGAGACAGCTTGCTGTCAAATCGCCTAGTGGCAACTATTAAATTATTTTACAGATAAAGAAATGAAAGAAATCGTCCTGGGTATTTTTGTTGTCCCTGATGCTGTTACATTTACTCTTTGTGCACTGTAGCCTGAATTGTAAGCACCTGTACCTGAGTATCCGTTGGTCTGATCAGGGGACATAGTCAGCATGTCCTCTGTGATATGGATACACAGCTCCTGGTCCAGAGCCATCTCATGCAGCTCTTCATAGTCTTTAGGATCGTCCACCAGCATCTCGATCTCTGCAGAAGAAGTTGTGTCAGAATTATTACAATAAAATCTAAACAAATTATTTTGGCTACACTTCCTGTGACATATGCTCAGTATTTCTTTTTTTTATGTCATTATGTTCTTTGTTGTTATTAACTTCACTGTGATGCTTACTTGACATATCAGTATTTACCGTCATCATCTAATATGCGTTCCTTGCCGCTGCTCTCGATGCCAGAGGTGTGTGAGCTACCATGACTGGTTGTGGACGAGCTGCAGGTCCGTAGAGGCCTGTGTGGGGTCTGACCCAGGGCTCTGAAACTGTCTGTCTCAATGCCGGAGGTGTGTGAGCTGCCGTGGCTGGTTGTGGAGTGACGAGACAGGCGTTTGTGATGAGAAACACTCCCTGCACTGCTGCCGCTGGCCCGGGAATGCTTGTCCAGGTGCTCCATGTCCAGTTCGAGAGCATCGCTGATGTACGACTCCCGATACTGCTTCTTTTCTGTAAGCAACCACACATGTGCAATTTTTAACATTTATTACAGACTGGATGATATTTCCATGTGCCAAAACCTGAAATACTGTCTTGAGGAAACTTGACCAGTTGGTCAAGTTTCAGGAAATGATTGCTTTTCTGGCAGACAGCCTGGCTCTGTCCATAGGTAACCAAATCCACCTACTGGCACCTCACTAATAACATTTTATAACAGTTTGATTTAATCTGTATAAAAACCAAAGTGTAAAAACAAGAACTTGATTTATGTTTTATGGGGGTCAGATGTCAGACTATAACTGCCAGGCAACAAAGTCTACACAGAGTTACTTGTCCCTGAAGGAGTTTTTTCCTGTAGCATTAAGCTCAGCTGAACCTTACGGTTTACAGCTTTTTATGTTAATGTGTTTTTCCATATAATATAATATAAGATAAGAAGATTATAAACAAAGCTGAAAATTACCTTCATTTTCCTCCAGTCTACGGACTTGTTTGAGGACTGGCTGCAGGTTCATGTAGAGCCGGTGGCTGTTGCTGAGTAGCTGCAGGAGGTGGCGGGACCGCATCGGACAACCTGTGTAGTAGATGAGCTTACGGGCCGAGGGCAGACCATCAGGAAGGATTTCAAACTTTTTCCCCTGAGAAAGCAGCAGAGAGAAAAACATGATGGATGCTAATTACAGAACTTAAAGCAGTTCATGATATAATATATAGATGGATGGAACTGAAATTATAATTCAGTGCCAGATAGGTTCGTAGGAAAACCTCAGAGGAGGAATGAAGTTTGTTCTTGAAAACTATTGTGTAGCAAAAAACAAAGCAACATAAGTCTGTGTGTCTGTTCTTCATTTCATTATACACAGTGTGAGGACATGTCGGGTGAATGCATGGAAAAAATGAAATGGAGGGTTTATGCTTTCTCCTGTGCTTTTTGGCAGAAGCTTGACTAAATAACAGCTGTCTTTGGTGTCAGTGGGATTGTTTTCAATGCAGACCTATAAACATTTCTTCCAGGGGTTTGGACTTTTAAAGGTTTAAACCCTGTGGAAATGCAAAGAGCTGCACATTTCTGACCACAAGACTGAGCTTTCACTTTATTTATCCAGACATTTAGAAAAACAGCTGAATCCAAGTATGTTAAAGCCTGTACATAGGTAGGGAAGCACATATATATATATTCAGCTTTGAGCTGTAGTGAAAATAGATCATAAAATCTAACTGACAGTTCCTTGACAGTGGTTTTCCTACAAAATCTTTTCTCTGGGCAGAGATATCCTGGAGGCTTGTTTCCTGTTCAAATCCTGGACTGGCAGAAAAACTGAGGGTGGGAAAATTATGGAGAAATTGTCTTCCATTCTTAAAGTTGAGTATTCGACTTTAACCTCAAACTTCCCTCTGCAGCTCCAACTGGTCACCAGTACAACACAGGAGCCATGCTGGGAAGCGAACAGGGGTGAATAAGTCTGAGTGACCAACCATAGGTGCAGCTGCATTACATTTCTGTTTTATAATGTATTTAAATCAAGAAACCTTTTAGTCCGAAGCTGTTTTACTTTCTTTATGTACAGGCTACATCAACTGCTGTGAATTATTATTTATAGGGCAAGACTGCTGGCTAGTCAGAAATGCCACAATTCGTCATTTTGTTAGTGGTACTAAACATGTTTTAGGACAGTTTTTAAGGCCTTTTTGAGGAATTATATTCCTTTATTCCATAGCAGATGTCAGGAAGTGAAGGGAAAGTGAAAAGGGAAATGATATGTGACAAAAACCTGTGGGTCAACACAAACCAAGGATGCTATCCACTGCTAAAACCACTAGGCCAACAAGGTGCCCTTGTTCTGGGACAGTTCCTATGTTGTCTGCATTTAGAAATTGGCTTTGTTTAGCTGTATGACCACAGCTAGACACACTAAACAACAGTCTATAAGTGGACACGGTGAAGTTTCAGTGTTAGGACAGAACCGTGTTTATAGAACTGTGTTTTTTTCATGGATTTTCTCACTTCTATTGTTTTTCTTATTTAAATTCAGGATAAAGTGTTTTCAGTTCTCATTGTGCTTTGAGCGAGTCAGTCATTTAACTGTGGGCTACTGCTGCATTCGTGTCACAATGCAATTACCGTAATTACCAGGTTCTGACAATGTTCACGTCAACATCCAAGGTTGCAATTACAATCAGGAAACTGAAATTTTTTTTAAACCTTTGCTGAATCCAACTTGGCACTTGATAATACAGAAGTGTCTGAACACTAAACAAACATGAATGGCTCATGTCAGCCAAAATCCACCTTTCAAGGTAATTAAACCCTAACTTCATATACTGTTATATTGTCAGTGGAGACAATCTTTAACTCTTATGCAACCAATCTGCAGATGGATCATCATCATCCATCAGCTCCATCATCCATCCCACGACAAGAATGAGGCATAAATCTGAAGCCGTTTGCTCGTAGTCAAATCTGTACAATGGAAAATCATTCTGTACTTGCTGAAGAGGATCCTGTTTGCACTGTAAGTTAATTTCTCAATGCATCTATGGATGTGTATCCTCAGTGGACACTGATTCATTAGTATATGCATTACACCTGTGTGTTCTAGATATATTCATTTATGGCCCAGAGAAGGCGGCCAGTACGTTTTGATACAAGAAGTTTAAAAACAGTCAAAAAAAAACAAACAAAAAAACACCTAACGATAAAATGGTTTTCTGCCATTGCAGATTAAATATACACAGCAGCCTGGTGTTAAGTGCCAGGTTATTAAAAGGGGTTTAGACAGTTTCTTGTTTCATGCGGTACACATGGTCTGTCCATCTAAACCTTCTGCACAAGACAGCTGTTCATCTTCCAACAACACAGCCCTAACAGGCCACACACATCGAAAACTCCCAGAATCAAAAAAAGGAATGTCTAATCCAACAATCCCTCAACAAGACTAGCATCAACCAAAGCTGTCGAGTCAGACGTTGGCCAAAAATCCAATACCACAGGACACCAGGATGATGACTTCAGCGTTCAGAGGGAGGAGAGCTCAAAATCACAAAGGCTCATGAGAAGCATAAATGCATCTTTGTTTTCTTCTGCTGCCTCCGAAACACTGGTTTCCACCCTTCTCTAACAATGAGCAGAAAACATTCCCCTCCTTCCTTTAACCCTTGATACCAAAAAGAAGAAAGTCTTCCTGGCCAAAAGCCTGAATCAGAAATCCCCCTGAAACCTTTGCAACATCTGGTGTTTATTGACCCACACGTCCCTCCGCCCTGCTCCGCTCTCTGGCTCATTTAGCTGTAGCTGCAGCCATGGTGGCAGCAGTGCTCGATGACGTGACTCATGGGTGGGGTGGAGGAGAAAGCCTGTTATTCAGGAGAAGGGTGGGACAGGACCACGAAAGGCCTTCGCATCCAAAGTGAAACCACAGCCACGGCACCACCGGTTCACTCTCACGACGCTGCAGACAGCAGACGAAAGGAAACCACGAAAAAAGCAGGAATGAGGAAAACAGGATGTCTTCACCGTGAACTGTGTGGGAGATGCAACGGTTGTTTGTGCCATAATTAGCAAAACTTGCTCTTGGATCTAAGCAAGTTTCCCAGGGGCATTACAGTCATAATTCATTCAACTATGTAAAAGCTAAAATTAGAATCACAAGGAGCTTGTTTTTGTGATCAATCATCGACTGACAGAAAATGTGAAGCCGTCAGAGTGAAACAGATATACAGTAAGCTTCTTTGCCTTCCTGCAATAACAGAAGCCCTATGGAAGCAAATTACCGACTGCTGTGCTCAGCTTAAAGACAGGCTGACTCAGAGCAGAGATGAGAAGATTTAACAGGATTTCCTTTAAGGGGCACAGGGACACCAGTGGTAATTGATAAAACAGCTGAATCACAAGGCATGTATACCATATGAAAGAAAGCACTGCTGCTCATTACATAAATATGTATGTAGTATATAGTGTCTGTGTACACGCAAGGAAAGTCTGTCTAAATCCATGATTAGTTCCAGAAGACTTGCAGGGCTAAGATAAAGCACCAGTGTGGGGAAAAGAAGCCTTGTGTAAAAATTTCCATGATCCTGAGAAGGAGTTAGACTTTGAAAAACATCGCCATAGGCCAGATGTTTGGGTTCCGTCATCGCCGGAATGTGTACAAAAAAAACTGCACCTATGAAAAAGGTTTCTCTGAGTTATGAGTCAGCGTTATGGTGCATCTGACTCACCACAAATACCAGTTTCCCCACATTGGTCCAGGGGAAGTCGTACAACAGCTGTCTCACAGAGCCGACGTTCTGCAACACAGAAGCACAGACACATGAAGTCAGTGATCAAAGCATCAAACAACCACACCACACTGCATGAACTCCATCTTAACACGTCCATCAATGAACCCTGGATTCTTGTTTTTTTGGAACTTGTAAAAAAAGAAAGAAAAAAAAAACACTCACCAGAATGACAACAATAAACCTGTGTTGAAAGACTTGTGAAGAGTCATTTTAGTTCATGTGTCTCAGGATACTGAGACCTATGTCTAGATACAGGTTTGTACTGAAAACAGGCTGGCTGGCAGATTTCTTCAGAAAAAACACTGAAATCCTTTAAACATAAGAAAAATGCAAGAACTGATGGTGGAGCCATGTTTAACGTACTGGTGAGATAACTATGATCCAGAAACAGAGCACAGTGGTTTATACTATGAAGAAGGTTTTTACTGCTATGGAAAATTATTGTATTGTTTTTCTCATTGAACAACAGAAATGCAGCATCATATGACAAATGACATCGTGTACAACTACTGTGCTGATGCAGTGATCTCAATAAAATGGCTTTAAAGACATTTAGAACTCAATCACAAACAAAAATCACTTGACAAGTGATATATTTTGTTGTGAACTTATCTTCAGAGTTTAGGTATCTACAAAACAGGAAGCAAACAACAACAGTGTCAATCTAGGTGGAAATCCTAAAATCTGCATTGTATCTGTAAAAAAAAAAATTATACCTGGAAAATTTGAATTCCACGTAAAGTCAGTCCCAATGTAAGAGATGCCTCTACTTCCTTCTTGTCCTGTTCAAAGTAAAGATAGTGTGTAGATGAGAACATCCAGTTAAACTATATTCAGTAAAATAAGCTGAAATCTAATGTGTGCATCATTTGCTCACTTCATCTACAGAACTAACAATTAAATTTGTACTCCAGTACTGATATATGCATGCACAGGACTGAATGTCTTGGACAGAAACAATAAGACTTTTATTGATACAAGAGAAAGCTACTGCACATCTGACCACATCCCTCACCTTGTAGAGCCTGTAGTAGTGGACAGTAACGTCATCAAGCTGGGCACACTCCTTAATGTATTTGAGGTGCGCCTCTGAAGCTGTGAGAGCAAACTGGTCTTTGTGCATGTTCGGGATATGCCTCAGGATGTACTCGCGTCCACGCTTTGCTATCACCTGACCAGGGGCAGAGAGAGGGAAACATCAGGCCTGGCTGCTCTGGAGCTGCACTGAGATTACAGCAGGACTGGCAGCACAGGTTGCCAATGAGGGTAATGAATCTGCCTGCCACAGGGCAAGCAAATGTCAGTGTAGAGAAACTGAGCAACAGCCAAAGACAGGAACTGGAAATGCACTCACTACACTTTGCATGAGGGATGAAGACTTTGTACATAAGCTCTTTAAGCACCTAAATCTGTGGAAGATTTACTGTAGAGTAGCACTCATCATCAAACTATTTCCTGTCAACGCTGGTTTTAAGCAGTGATAAGGACACAGGAGGATAATCGCAGGAAGTGAAGGGCAATCAGACGGGTGTGGCTGTCATAGCCAGTGAGGTGGCAGTGGAGGGGGTGATGGCAGTGTGGCCAGAATAGCTGTGTCAGCTAAGGCATTTCTCTTGATTTAGAAAAAAGCATGTGTGCCAGTTAGAGTGGCAAAGATAACCATGGTGTCCCCGTTCTCATTATCTCTCATGCTCAGATGTTGAACTGTCACTAAGTGTTTGGTCAGTGTGATTAATGGAAGGTGGCCACAGACCCACATACTGTAAACACTGCAGTCCAGGCTGATGAACACTGCATGATGTGTTTCTGCTTCTCTGTCATACAGCAACTTTTCTTCTTTCAGATTAGACCCATTTAAGTCACTGTTTTACAAAGAGACTCGCTGTGACTCACTGAAATATCACACAGCCTTACCACAGAGGGATTAACACATTAATGTGTGAACTGTATTACTGTTCACATTACAGGGCTCTTGTGTATACTGCAGCCTTCCACAAGAAGACAATTAAAATGTAGCACAACAGCGTATGGGATTCACATTACTGAATAATAAGATTTCCATTTATGACGTGAATTTAAATTTATTATGTGATGAGAAAATAATCATTAGTTGCGGCCATAATCCTGAACATTTAAAAATAAATTCCTAAGCATAAACAAGTCCTACAAATGAAAACAAAACCATCATCACAGAAACCAAATGTCCGTTAGGGACAAAACTCAAATAAAAACTAAAGCAAATATTCAAGAATCTCTGGCATAACATGTGGTAGGTGATTCAGAGAGAAATGTGCCAAATGTTTGTAATATTAATACAAGGTGTCAGGTGTTAACAGGAAAGAGGAGCAGTGTACAGGTTGATGGTCAACCATTATCTGACATATGCGGGTTCAGAGCACATACTGTACTCACCCATGGGGGGAAATAGGCTTCAGGTTCGAAGTACTTCCCAAAGTGCTTGTTACGCTTGAAGTTGCCAAGGTCAGCCTGCAGGGCAAAGGCTGCCAGGAGAAAGTAAGCCTCCTCCCTTTGGATACACTGAGAGAGCAGCACCTGTTTTCTCAAGTGCCAGTAGTAGTAGTACCTGGCCACCCGGTCACTGCAGGGCAAACAGACAGAAGAAATAACTGGCTTACTGCTGCTAAACTGAGTGATGTTAGAGTAGTCTGTACAGGTATTTAACAGTATTTTCTTTATTATCAGATGTACTTACCTGATCAATCTCCCATTCTCAACGTAATACTGAGCTCTGAAGTGAATGATCATTGGAGGGCCAAACTGGTCGATGCCCTGCAAAACACAAATCTTTGTTTATTGTCCACACCAGGAAAAATTTAACTTCAGTTATATCAGAAAACACAAGTAAAAGTTGGATTAAAAGTAAAACAGGAAAATTATTTCACCTATGAGAAGTTAAAGGATTAGTTTTACGTTTTAGGAAATAAGTGTGTTATGTTGCTTTCTAACGGCTGGATGAAAAGATCAACACACTCATTTCTGTGTGGTAAACACAGAACTGGAACGAGAAGAGGATTAGCGTAGCTTAGCATAAAGACCAGCAGCAGACAGAAACAGTGAACCCATACACAAACAAAAAATGACTCATCAACTCCACCTGATAACTGGAGATTTGCTTGTGAATACATCTGTTCCTAAAACTGGAACTGGTCTTTGAGGAGGCATTTCCTTTCTTTGTGTGGGCAGATACTTATATCTACCTGACACTGAATTTCTTTTTGATAAAGGTTGAGGATCAATGAGAGTCAGTTTTGCGATTTAGTAAGTGTGTAAGTTATCTGAATGTGAATTTGCCTATTGTAGCTTTGAAGTGTAGACTTCTTGCCTTCTGCTCCCTGTTAAACTCCTGATAGAAAGCCAATAATCCTGCACAGCATTTCTTACCTTGCTGGCTTCTCTTTTCCATTCTTTGGGGCAGTATTTGGACAGTTTCTGATCCAGCTCCATATAGATGTGTTCATTATCTGTCAGAGGAGGAGAGAGACAGGTTTAAGTTTGCTTTTCTGGGTTATCAGTGTGTGTGTGTGTGTGTGCGCACGCGCATTTGGATGTACAGGTGCCTTTACACTGTGTGTGCTCAGAGAAATCCAGCCCAAACGAGCCCCGTTCAAAGACTGCCTCAGAGGAATCACATCAGACAGCCCCTGCACTTTCCTTTGTACTCAGAGCCTCTGGTGTTTCTTCTCATTTCTTCATCCCACTCTGTCATGTCCTAATCTGCTCCTGGAGTGACACCTTTCATGAGCTGCAGGCCTGCTGATCTGACAACTCTGAGCTTCTATACAATGAAAACCAGTGAATAGCCAAAGCGAATGAAAAGCAGGAGCTGAGCCCGTCTGACAGGACGTCAATGCGTATATTTTATCAAATTTGGAAACTGTCCTGAAGTCTAGATGACTGGACTGTGAGTGTTTATCAGTGATTTTATATTCTGAACACATTGCTATGATCTCTAAAATATGCTGATCCGTTTAAATGCATTGTTTCACCTTGTTAAATTTAAAACATTTCCCCAGAAGGTTTTGGCTTTCATTGGTGACGATTCGAAATATCCACAGCTGAGACTTCTGCCGCCATCCCATTTCAATTGAGGGAAATGGCTTTTGGTTTGTGGTGCTTAAAGAATCCAAAAATTACATTTTAAAATTCAACAGCAATGTCTGTTTCCAGAAAAAATATCCCTATAACACAACCTGACTGCAAAAGCTTTTCACTGACAACTATTTTTTACAGTTGAGCACTGTTAATTAAACCAGGGGTGAGATGTGGATGAACTGCCCCATAGACAGGAACCTGGTTTCTGGCAGAATGTTAGGATTAAAGAAGTGAGTGATGTGATATTATAACAGCTAGAAAAGGACAGAGGTATAGAACTGACAATCCAACTTTACTTCAGGTACAGTGCATTCAGAAAGTATTCACACCCCCTTCTGTTTTTATTAATTGTCTTATATTGCAGCCTGATACTACAACTTTAAAGTCTTTTTTTTCCTCAGTCTACACTGTGTGAAGTATCCTGACCCTTTGCAGCAACACGTGAAAATTAGCTCAGGTGCCTCCCATTTCTCTTGGTCTTTGCTGAGACGTTTCTACAAATTGACTGGATGATAATGAGGCCTAAGAATAACGGCAAACATTCACATTTTACAGTCTGGATTCAGTGAAATCTCTGAGACTTTGCATTTTAAATACTCGTGGATTTATAGTTAATTAATTGACAAATCGTTTTAGTATACAACTTCACTTGCATTTAAAGCAGCTATGGCATTATCAGCTGTTAGTAGGTTTACTACATTCAGACACTTTCAGCAAATGGGTCACAGAAAAGGACACTGAGCAGACTTCAAGTGTTGGATACAATGTTGGGTATATCGTGCAAAGAGCATTGAATCTATACGCGTGGACACTGGTCAGAGGGACAAGGGGGGACACACAGAGTGGGTGGCCTGTTTGCCTTAGAGATTTCATGCTGTTCAGACAAGCACTTCAGGAATGTCCCTCAGTCAGACCCCTTGGCTCCTGCTCAACTGACCTGCTGGGCTGCCACTGGCTCATCTGGAGGCCAGCTGTCTGAAAACACGGCCGTTGCAATTTACTCTCCCTTTGCAGTTGCCTACAACTGTCAGCCACTGTCTGCTTGGCCATAGGGCACACACAGTGAACCATTCCATACATACAACCCTCGGCGAGCCTTGTCCTCATAAAAACAACTTCAGCCTCACCGTACAATGGGAGCCAGTCAGGACGAAGAGGCCTGGGTTCCGGGGGGACTGCCATGGCAGGTAGGTGAGAGATGCTACGTTTATGGCAGATTCCTGACTTTCAGCCAAGTTACTGAGCTGATGAAAGTTACTGCCTGGTTACACTGTTTTTATGTGGTGCTAGTAGTCTTTGAGAGGATCCAGTCCACCGCTCGCATGATGCAACCACATGTTGGTCCAATCACTGTGAAATTTAAAACTTTTAAAATAAAAATGAGGCTTTGTCTAGAGAATTCAACAGCCAGTATACTCTAGTTTAGAAAAGGAGATGTGAAGTGGACTATTCTGTTCAGCAGATGGTTAGGCAAGATAAACTGTATATAGCAGAGCCCAAAGCAACACATGGAACTTCACAAACAAATCCCTGAAATGAGAAGTCTTACTCTGAATAACACTGAGCCCAAACAGGTGGCAGTCCTTCAGTCTGAGGAGGTCACACACCTGGACCAACAGTTCCTGGCACAAAGTCTTCACCTGAGGAGAGAAGATGAGGAGGCTTGCTTTCATCTTTTTAGATATAATTTGTTAACCATCATATAAATAAAATAAACCGGTAACCACACAAAGGATAACCATACAAAACCCAACCCACTGCTAATGTCTGGTACTTATCTCATATTGTTACAAACTGTTTATGTGTTGTATAGCGCATGCATGTGATTTGTTCTGCAGGGCTGAACATTTTTCAAATGAAGTACAGACCTTGTTTTTGACCACCAACATTGAAAGAAAATGTTTAGAAAGGATGAAGTGGTGGTTAAAGAACGAGAATAAATTTGCTGTTAATTTACAGATGAAGTGCTTGAAGCATCTCTGCCACAAAGGCAGTGTTTTGTAAGGAGCAGCTAAAAGCTGCCAAGGAAACCAAATTTCCTAGGAAATTATAACCCCTCAGTCTATGCCTTTAAAGGAACAGTTGAACAAGCTTGTTTGCTTTTGTGCCCAGAGTCAAATGAGAAGATCGATACCACAAACATATCTGTACAATAAATCCACCTCTCAAGTTTACCAGCTAACATGTTACATGTTGTTTGTTCAATCCATAAAAGCCACATCCTGAAGGCAACATGTCAAAAAACTTTGAAGGGATTTGGTTTTGAGGTGCTGGAGTGGGTTATTATTATACCTTTAGAACAAGCCAGGTGAGCTGGTTCACTTTTCCATTTATGCTCATTTAAGCCAGCTTCCTATGTATTTCACAGACATGAGAGTGGTGTCAATCTTCTCATTTAAATAATTTCCAAAAATGTCAAACCAGTCCATTAAGTGTAAGAAAACATTTGTATTGTCTTGTATTTGTATGTCTACTCACATTGACTATGATATTGAGCGTATCATCATTAGGCAGAAAGACACAAACACAGCGGCGGTCCTGCATGGTTTTGTTGTTGTGGAAGTTCAGTTTGTTCATCTTTGTGTGGCTGGGACAAAACAGGCCCCTCCGCCTGCTACAGGGGCTCTGGGCCTTCTGATGACCCGGCTCCACCACCACAGTACCCCTCCTTCAGCTGGAGCCCAGTACAGACACACCAGCACCTATGGGCTCAACAGGCCAAGCAGCAGTCACAAGGCAGGGCATGGGGACTCCAGCTGTAGTCCACCACTGTGGAGACAACAGAGAGGGCAAACACCTTGATGTTAGTGCACTGTGTTGTATGCAAAGGTAGGGATTATGAAGAGCTAATTAAGTTTTTAAAACCGCAGGTCTGCACCAAAAAGCCTGACAGGACATGGAGAAATAAAAAGACAGACAGTCTAAAAGGGCAGCATTCCTGTTTATGTCCATGAATATGTGACATCAGTGCAGGGGAATGTCAGTGACTCCAGAGGAACATGTGAACATCTGTCTGGAGAGGAACTGATGAAATGCAATGATGGCATGAAGGAAAAATACAGTGTGACTAACACTTAAAACTGACTGATTTCAGTTTGATCACTTTCTCACCTGAAACACAACAAACTCAAGTCTGAACTTTAGCTTCAGGGCATTTTAGCAGATCAGAAATAGAGCAGCAAAAAAGCTGTTGATTTGAACAGCTGTTAAGGCATGTACATGTATGCATAGGGGTTTAGATGTCGTCTGGGTGTCCGACTTTGTTGGCTCTATAAGTCAAACACATCTACATTTTCCTCCTGGCATCTGTTTTGTCAACTCGTTTGGTTCTGCCAACATGCTTTCAGCTATTTAAATGTTGTTTTTTTCACTGTCTGCTGAAATCCACAGTCAACAGCCAGAGTGAAGCTCGGTCTGCACCAAACTCTCCTTATTCTCCCTCTCTGAACTGAAGTCAGAGGAAGCTGACAGGGAAACAGAACTATTTTCTATCTAGAGCAGTGGTATTGTTTTGAAATAAATTCTTACTTTTTCACTTTTGTCAAAGGGTGACAGAGAGAGAGAAAGATCTCTCTTTCTTAAAGGGCAACAGGAAAGTGTTACAGAAATGTGGAATAATGTGTGCACATTAAATTTTAAGTGTCAAACTTCCACTCCCTGCATCTGATCCAAGTCAGGTTAGATGTTCCTACATGTTCACAGCTTCGATGAGAGCAAATGTGTCCCTTTGTTATCTACCAACTATATACCTCTCTCTCTCTCTCTCTCTCTCTCACACACACACACACACACACACACACCAGATGTATACACACACCTCCAACTTTAACAGTCCTGAGGTCAGCAAGCAGCTCACAGCATGAAGTGCACCTGAGGACGTGTGAGAACCTCACAGGGCGTGAAAAGTCGCAGTCCAGACAAAAGACTGTTAAAGAACAATGAGTTCAGATTATCACTTCAATCAGGTCAGATTATCACATCTTCCTGTTCGAAGTGCCTCACCGTAAAAACATGTCATTATAAACAGATAAGAGATAGTGAAAAGGATCACATTACTAAGTGAAAAACAATTTGCATTTAAGAACATGCAGTCAGAGAACTTATTTACAACATAAAGTTTCTGTGAGCCATCATACAAGGTGTAGGTTTTACTGCAGCATAAACCTTCTTATGGCATCTTACAGACATAAAAATGTGGTTATTGTTAGTCTTGATTTTAAATGTGGAAACAATGAAAGTAAACATGAAAAAACACCAGTCTTAGAACACTAAACTTTAACAAGGCAAGTAGCAGTGAAAACAACAGTAAAATGACTGACCAATGAAACTAATAAACAAGAGCTTTAACTGTAGAACTTCTGCTGCAAGGTCAGAAAGTGTTTTTTAGAACAAGTACCCTCTCAATATGCATCCTGCCTCCATATAACACCGTTTTGTTGATGCACAGACTGGGAGCCTGGTGAGCGAAGTGGCTGTAAATACACATACTGCTGACATACAGCATCAGTTCTCATTAAAGCTGGTCATCAGATGCACAGTGTGGTGTTCAACCTGCAACGTCTGCTGATGAGCCTTGACTGAGACGGCTCCCAGCACTGCTGCTGACCTTGACTAAACACATCACTACTGCACTGCACACATACATCTACACATATGTATCCAGACACATGTACATCAGACGCATCCACATACACACACTGGGTCTGTTCCTGCTCTCTTGCTACGACCATATGTCAGGTGCTACTACAGAACAGCTGAGCTGTGTGATGGCAGTGGGGTTAATTAGAAGTGAGGTTCATCTAATTGGATCATGTCCATCAGTTGCTTTCCCTCCTGAGAGCAACAGTGATGCTAGTAAAACAGAATAGATGCAATGTTTGCAGAGAATAACTAGTTTTAAATTGCTTTGTTTGCCCTGTTGCACTGGAAATTTTAGACCATGTCTAGACTAAGGCATTCACACATGCTGCTTTGTTTATAGTTTTCCTGCAGAAAGGTTAATGGTCCTAGAAGAAGGCTCTGTTGAAGTCATATCATGTTGCATTTTTATGCAGACATATGATTCCTGACGTCTACACACACCTCTTACTTACAACATGTTTATTATATTGTTAAATACCAACAGCGGATGTGGATGCCTATGCTGGTCTCATGTAGAGACAGGAGTAATTCAGATGTAACTGAGTATAGTCATTATTGATTGGAGTAGAAAGGCCTATTGACTCACGTCTGGTCTACCACCAAAGAGGAAATGTCCACTATGAAATTAAAGGGTGGATTGTCTTACACTCCATGTACTGGGAAGAGTGTGTGAGGGAAGAAAGTGCTGGATAATGAAATTACTGCAGCTTTCCATTCCCCTTTCACTGATGTGCAAAGTGTGACGCAACACTAAAGTCCATCCACAGCAACACACGCACAAAGAGCAGCTTCCTCCTGCCTTTGAGCCTGAAACAGGGATTGTGTCAACGTGGCACAACACAAAATCCCACAATGGGATGCAGAAATAGAGGGCCTCTGTCACAACTACACCTCTCTCTTTCTCATTCCTTCCCTCCTCCACTGACATCAGATGGATGCAGCGTCTCTGTGTCCAACTGTCGGATGGTGAAGTCTAAGAAAAACTTCCTCAGCTTGGGGAAGAACAGAGCTGCTGAAGAAGACTGTCACCACGCTCATTTTAGAATAGCTTCAGGTGTCAAAGCAAAAGAAAAGAGATGAGGGTGGATATATGCTGCAGAGAGAGGGAGCAGGAGGGAGGGAGATGGACTGAGGCAGCTCTCAAAGCTCAGGCATGAAAAAAAAAAAAAAAGAAAACTGCTGCAGTCAGGAGAATTCCTCACAAACATCTGCTTCTCATTCGAACAATGGCGGCCTTTGATTCCTGATGCACACAACGAACAGCAGCGTCCCCAAATCTATGTGACCACAAACTGCATCCTCCCACTGCATCCTACAACTTGGACTACACATCCTGACCATTAGGACAATGTCAATTAGGAAGCCAGGTACAGAGAAATCATCCCAAAATACTTTTCAGCTACTGTGTAAACTTTTCTAGCACATAATTTTCATAATTAATTGTTTGAGAGGTTTTTCAAGGAAAAATGCCAAAAGTTAGATTGTGGGTAAAGGTTGCTTTTCTTCAGGGTATAGTAAACTAAATAAGACCACCTGACATTTTATGGACAAGATGGATAATCAATTCATCAAAAAGAAAAAGAAAAAAAAAAAATCTGATAAAAAAAAAATAAATTATTAGCTGCTGAACGAGTGTGTCTAAACAGCTTAATTATATTAATAAGCCAAGTTAAAAACTAACCAAACCAGACTAAATTTCAATTTAGATATGTAAAAGAACATTGCAAACATTGCAAAAATTTATAGCTTATATTGTTAACTCACATTTAGCAGAAATAATACCACAAAATCAAACCAAATTATGAGAGGAATCCTCCGTATTTCTGATATTTCTTCTTGGAACTAAAACCCTGTATGAGCTAAAGAAAAGACAATGCAATGGCCTTGGTGTAAGCAGCAGAAAGAGAAGGTAAATTTTTACTTTATGCAGCCAATAATATGGAAGGAAATCTGTTTCACGAACTGCAGATGCTGACACAAACTGCCTTTGCTGAAATATTTAAAGAGCTTCCTTTCAAAGGGCACGGCTTTTCTAAACAGTGCCAAGAACTAAATCCAAGTGGGAAGTCTTTTTTTTTTTTTTGCCTCAGTTCTCTGCCAAAGGGACGAGAAACGTTGCTGAGTTGATGAGTAGTTCTAAATTACATTGGTCACAAGATGGCATTACCCTTCTCAGTGAGACTTCCCTCCTTTGTTTAACCTGCTGATACTCTAAAAGGAGGGGCTGAGTGTTAAAAAATAAACAGGAAAAAGCATGCTAGTCACCGACATGCTTGACCACCCAAACCACTAATTCTGGATCATCTAAACATCTATTTTGGACTCTGGCTTGTGATGATGTCGGGAAGTGACTGCTGTTATGTACCAGAAACATGCTCATATGTGTATTATACTTGGCTACCCTGACTTCTTTGTATGTTTTTCTTTCTCTGCTGTCAACAGGTTATACATGATGTAAACAAACAACTGTGATGCTGATTTTAATAAAGCACAAAAGCATGTTTAGCTGCTCCCATATAAATGCCACGATGCCCTCTGTGTGTGTTTTTAGCCTTCAAGTCTAATCTTGGGCTGAGGGTAAACACAGTGCACGATTTAAGAACTTGATTCCCATGATCCCCTGCCCATAAGATCATCCCACAGATTTGTATGTTGACTGTCAGAACTCCTTGTCTGCTTCCACCCAACTCACAGGAAGGGTTAACAATCTATTCCTGGCCCAAAGTCAATGAAAGTCTGAGAACCTAAACCAGATTTTAATGACATATTGTAATTTGATGAAGTGAATTATGTTAATTGTCTTTTGTTTTAAACATAGTAAAAATCTATATTCAAATGTCACACTCACTAATTCCTAAATCTCAGGCCAGTGCAGCATGGTACTGTATGTGACAAGATTCAGAGAAAAGTGAGGAATGAGTGGAGGGTGGCCCAGGCTAAACATCTACTTAGTAAATGCAGCTGCTGTATTTATCACACATTAACTAAATTCAGTGGAGGGGATATCTCACTGGGAAGCATCTGAAAGATTTTTTACATCATTCAGCTTTTGACTTCCAATTGGCTTTGCATGCTTAGTCTAGGAATCACTTTGGATTATGAAAATGGAGAGCATTCCAATATGATGAATCATTCTCCTTCTTGATGGAGAATATAATTATGAATGTGACAGCGAAAGCCTTACCCAGTTGGCAGCCTGCAGTAACAAACTTGCAAATGCCCAAAGACAAGACTCTCAACTGCCTTGGTTGAGCCATTTGTTGACTAACAGTTGAACACCTGTGGAACTAGTAATCAGTTTAGAGAAATATAATGTAGAAAGACCTGTCACTACTCATTTTTGGCAAAGGCTTTATGGACAAATCAAGGTTAAAACCAGCAGTGAGAATCCTGTCTTCAAATCAGATTCAATACCAGTTCTTGATTCAATTAAGAGAAAAAGGGACACTTTTTAGGCTCTTACTCTACTTCACCACTAAACATCATTATCCACAAGTAAAGCAGTGACGTTTGCAGTGGCTGCAGTTGGGCACTCTCTGGGTGATGGTGCACAGAGCATTTGCATGTCAATATGTCATTGTTGATTATTGGGTTATTAAACTAAAAGATACCCAAACAGCCCCAGATAGCTGAACCACCAGATAACTGTATGGTGGATATGCTGTACACCGTGCAGGTTCTGCCCTGTGGCACTGCATTTTGTCTTTGTCTTAATACCAACACAACTTCATTAACATGTTTAACAAATGCTTTTGGGAATCTGTAAACATATTTCAAATCCTTGATTAAAATTGTGAATTTCCCATGACCACATTTAAAACGACCACAGCCTCCTACATGTAGTGTATGTGGATATACCTGTATGGTAAAAAATATTTTAGCATTAATAACATCTGGCTTCCATGTGGCTCTGTACAAGGAGTGCGAACACACACACACACACACACACACACACACACACACACACACACACACCTCAAACCGCCGACACTGCCAGGCATGTTAGGACAGAGTCAGCAGTCCCTCCCTTCTCTCCCCACCCAGCATTCAGGCTTGGCCTGTGCATGAGTAACCCCACAAAACTAGCAATCGCAGTGCAATACGCCATGGAGACATGCACCCGACCATTATGCATGCTTAAAATAGAGCAAGCAGCCCTCAAGGAGAGGATTAAAAAAAATAAGCTGCAATTATAACAAACCAAACCAAACGTTGTCGTTTTGATTCAGGCCAAAATCTTCTGTTCTGACAGGGGGAAAGGGTTGATGCAGGTGATCTGAGACGTTTCCTCTGTGCAGCTTTTGTAACAGGATTGTCTCCTCTTTTGTTTACACTGTCACACCTGAGGAGCGTCACAAGACTCAAATATGATGTGTCATTCTCATGAAAACTCTGAAGGAAGTAATCTGCAGCAGTTTATAAAATTAAAAAAACATACCCGTAACAATTCAAAACTTGGCAGTGCGTGTGGCAACATACAGATGCATGAATTCACTTTTCCCAGTCACTTCATAGTGTGCCAACATCTCCTCTAGCTATTAAGTGAAGTCTGAAGATTACCTCATTGGAAAGAGAGTAAAGATATTGCAAGTCCATAATGTGGCACAACTGCGCAGCCTACACCAAAAGTCAAATGAGACTTAAAAGTGGAATTACAACTGTAATACTGGTTATAAATACCCTGCTAAGGGCTATTCTTGAACTCTGGTATTTTATGTCACTGACCCAGGACTGAACCTCAGTCTCAGTCACACATATACATGCCACCAATTGTAACAAAATCAACAAAATATCCTACAAGAAACACAGAGCTGTAGTGAGAATTGTGGAGGATAAGCCGATAATATCCCCAGGGGCTGCTAGCAGGTTAAATCTCTCTGGTCCACTTCCTTGAAAGGACTCAGGCTCCACTAAAGAGGCCAAGCAAGCAGAAGGAAAACACACAATCCAAGGAAGGGGGAGACAAATGCAGCAGGAACTGACCCATTTCTTTGTTCTGCCCCCTTTTGTGCATGAGACATGGATATGAGGAGGATATGCAGCATCCATGTAACAGCAGAAAAGACGTGCAATGCTTATGCTGGTGGTTTTCATGTTTACATTTAAAATCAGGGTTTGTGCTGCCTTCTACAAAGTATTTCCAGGCCTCTTGAGGCCATAAATCCAGTCAAAAGGGTTAACTGTGAAAGACATTGGGCCACTCTGGAACCCAGTATGTTTATAAACCTACTTTGCTATATATACAATCCAATATAAGGTTTGTATCCAAAAGCATACTACATAGCACAAACTGGTAGCAGCATAGAGCCCAGAGCACCTGTATAAGTTTCACTAAGGATATATAACTGCATACATACCCACTTACTGTACACACAGTGGAGATAACATACAACAGTAAGAGATAAAGTTTCCTCTTCCTTATTGCAATAACAGTAATCTTATCCTTTCTAATGGCCCTGTGGAACCCTCATACCTCAAACATTGTCCCAAGACTCAAAATACGGTTCCTCTTACACCTTATCTTCCACCAACAAGTTTGGGGACAGATTGGGTGATAAAGTCAGGAGAGACCATTTCATAAACAAGCTTCTGGTATGGAATGAAAATCCTCTACTAGTGTGTATCAGTCTTACCTGGGAGAATTTGCATAGTGAGGAGACAATTATGTAAAACTGCGTATAACAGGCTACCACCAGTTACAGGTGTATAGCACCACAGACACTTTCTTCTCCTCAGCTCAGATACCCTGTCTAACATTTTTTGTATTCATCGCAGAGTTTGAGCACCAGAGAAAGACACTACCAAAGATAAGGATTCAGCTGAGCTTTTGTTCTTTGAGTGTAATAGAGAAAATCATCTATAAATTCCAAGAAAACATTTACTTAACTGAGTCAATGTCAAATGTGATGTAAATAAAGAAGCAAAGCTCTAGACAGAGACAGCAAAACAAATGTTAATTAGTGATTTGTGATGTTAGAAAGGATATTACCATTATTACACGACTACATAAATTCCTATGAATGAGTCACTGACATGCACACACACACTATAGATACCTTTGTTCACACGTTTCCTTTTTGTTTCCTACACAAACAGCACTTTTCCTGTGCAGACAGCACCTGCACCATCTTGCTCTGTTGTGCCACCACACCAAGAACATGTTGCCTTCTCTAAAACATGAGCCATTTTTCTTCTATATTCCCCCAAAGCTGGAGCAGAGACCTGGGTGTCAAGTCATGCACGTTCTGCTGGGGAACAGGCCACACAGGGTAGATGATTAGCCTGCCAAAAGAACTGGATGAGTTTCAAGAGTTAATAGTCTTTACAGGGGATCCCCTGACTGACTGTGCTGATGTCTGCAGAACAACCAAATAGTCTTGATTTAATTTATAAAGTATGAGAAATGCAACAAACATTATGGTGCAACCATGTTGTTTATGTTGCACTAACTGCCTTATTATGACTTGGCAAAGCAATTAGGACTGACAGGTTTATAAAAACAACCAACGACAGGACAAAAGTTTAGCTGACACAGCATCCTCAACTGAAGTGCCCTTGAGCAAAATATCAAGCCCATATAGCTCAAGGGAGTGCTCTGAACTCTGTGGAAATGAGGCAGGGTTAAGGAGATTTTGCTTTGAGAGTAAAATTATTCATGCCAGACTGTTCACAGCCTAAAACAGCCTGAAACTTTACATTCAGATCTAAGGATTCCCATCCCTTTTTTGTGCCTGGTTGCCTTCGCGTGTAATGTTAAACCGAGTGGAAATTGTTGGCATTCCTGAGTGCTCGGGAAAACAACTCTGCAGTTTCTTCAAACCAAAATAAAAGAGGAATTTGCAGCTATAAAACAAGACTGATTAACATGGGTCGCACATCATTTTGTGCCATTCAACAGCCTGACATACACACCACTTTGCAGCAACGTTCAGTGATGTCGCTGGATGTGTGCGGGAATTTACTGGCATGTTAAAAACACATTTAAAGCATTTTGGCTACGACTCACGAGTAAACGTGTCCTTTACTGGCACAATATGAAATATAATGACATTAATATTAAACAACATCATCGCTTTTCCATGAGGGCTACAGGTTGGGTAGCGTTATGTTACGTTATGAGTAAGGAAATATTTAAAGCTATAAAACCGATTAATTTGACATAAACTTATTTAACAAGTCTCTGTCAGGGAAGGCTCCACTCACTGACCTGCAGACTCATATTTCGTGGCAACAGTCCCTGTAAAATATCCTGGCAGCATCACGGCCGGTGGAGCAAGAACCAACAACTTTGGTTGGTCTAACTTTGCTCAGTAGCGGCTCCAAAATATTATCAGAAACACTCGGTTAAATGCACCAAAATGAACAGGAATAAAGTTTATTTTGAACAATTTAAAAAGGTTATAACTGCCGGAGTGACGTCACGAGAACGGTAAAATCCCTCGTGCGAAGGTATAAAACGGATAAAGGCATCTTGAATAGCAAAACTCACCTTTTAATGAGAAAACGGTTTATTCCTTCTGAAAGTGTTAATCCAACCAGGTTTATTTGTTAAAGCAAAAAACAAAACAGAAACAAATCCAGTTTGGAAAGACTTTTGGGAAGTTTGGGAGAAGAGCCGTCTCTCCGCCACCTTCCACCAGAGCCACTTTCTGTCCTCGCTCTAACGACTACATAGGAATACATGTGCGGTGGGTGGAAGCGTAAACGGAGGGAACCGGGATGAACATGACGATTTCATACTTCTCTGAATCAACAATGTATGGCTAACCAGTCCCGGCACACACCCGTTCATATCCAACAATACCCTCGATAATATACTTTATGGTGAAAGTGTTCGTTTGTGCCCGCTGATGTCGAGAATCGCCGTGATGTTCGCACCGCACCCCCTAATCGGAACTGAGTTTGGTATCGCCCACGGCTGCCTCTCATTCCAATCCTCCCAACTGAGCTGGGCACGAGCTCTGCCGCATTAATTTTGGAAATCGCGACGGGGGGAAATAGTAACGACGCCTCCCGTGTGTATTAAAAGCGCGCTCACTAAAAAAGTTTTGTGATATAGGGCTGTTTATTTTTACACCAACACTCTGATGCCTTTTCTGAGCAGGACCATCATAAAAGATTGAGTGTGAACCTGTGATAAATCTTTTCACCAGACATCCAATTACAAAACACATAATTATAATACAGAGCATAAGTTTAACATAAGCAGCTACCATAAGATAACTTTGAAAGTAATTAGCAGTAAATCTTTTCAGCTGGCATAGCCTATTATAGCACTGGGCTATTTGGGTGTTGGGTTGGCTGAATTAAAACTTAAATTCAAAAAAGATGCTACAGTATTAAAGCAATACCCACGTTGTTCAAAGCGGTGAAATGGTTGTGTAGACACCAGCTGTGCATTGTGGATGGTAATAAATACAGAGGCCTCATGCTTGTGTTTATTAAGACAAATCACTTCCTTGCACCTCTCCTAAAGACCCATCCTCCCCCTTCATGATGTCAGACACTGGTTTAAAAGTGGGACAGCCCCTCTTAGTTGACATGGTGACCTGTAATTAGTGCTCAGGGGCCCAGACTCTGCTCCAAATGCTTGTCAGAGAGCAAAATGGACTGCCAAACATGAAAAGGGGTGCGGAAGTGTGCCTGGTCAAGCCAGGCTAAACCCCCTCTGGCCGACACTACACGCAGCTTTGAAGTGACATCAGAAAAGGACCTGTGAGCAACAAAGTAAGCCAGAGACCATTCCCTGCAAACCACAAATCCACAGTCCCTGGATTACATACCGAACCAACTACATTATTGTGACATTTGACACTGATTAGGTGTCAAAATGTAAATCTTAATCTGTTATCTGGTGAAAGATTAGGATTGTGATGCTCGAATTAAACCCCCTTTTAAAGGTGTCATTAGATTTTATTGCCAAATAAGTTATGCAAACCTCATCCATTTATAATTTTGGTTATCCAGGCTGTTTTCTGCTCTCTCACTCTCAGTTCACTGCACTCATATAACACTCTCTTCTAAAAAACCTGCTTTAGACTAAATCTTAAACTACAGTTAAAAAAAAAAAACACTCCAAATATGGCACATCACGTCACGTTCCTTGGCGTATGCCTCCCCGCTATCTCCCTTCCTTCAAAATGCAGAGAGCTTCCAGTCTTTGTCTCCTTGATCCCCTTCTTGATTTGATTAGTTTTCTCTGGCCCGGCTGGAGGTGCAGCGGGGTGTAGTTTGAGCGTTTTGTTGCAGCATTATCTGACTAATTGAAATAACTCCCTCTGCGTTTCTGTCTCCCCTGGGAATGATGAGTAGCCATCCACCAGACTCCAGTCATCATGGAGAGTTCTTGCCATCAGCCCTTACCTTGGCTTAATGTGACACTTCTCTAAAACTCCCCAATAAACCTTTTTCTGTTTTGCTGCACTGGAACACTCAATGATAAAGCACTAAACATTATACAAGCATTATAAAAGCATTTACTATAACCATTTACATTAACACAGTTTTTACCAAACCAAGGTTTATTTTCTCTGGTGCACAGGAGAGAAAACACAACACATTTTATTATGAGTAATTTGCAAATGAGCAAAGGGGTTAAGTGTATATGGTCCCAGTGACTAAACTGTATAAAAAGGTAGGTCCATCCAAACATAACTCCCATATGTGATTGTTAAACAGTCTTCTGGAAAGACTTTTCACATGACTTTCTGCAGCAAACACAGGGATAAGGCCTGACTGGGTGTTCCAGTTCACCCCAAAGGTGTTGGACAGGGTTGTGGGAAAGAGTCTGTGCAGGCCAGTCAAGTTCTTCCACTTTAAACTGGAAAACCTTTCCTTTGCTGACCTCAGTTTGTGTGTTGGGAAAATGTCATGTTGACAAGGAAAGGGCTTTCCCAAATCTACTGTCACAGGCATAGATGCACATCTAAAAATAGCACTCTATGCTGTAGCATTAAGCAACATCCACAGTTATGAACACATTGTGTATGTAGTTATTGTTAGACTCATGCATGTAGGCACAATAAGTGGTCATTTGAGAACATATCGGCTGGATGGCCAACTTGGATGGTCATGTATTCGGAAGCTGTTATCAAAGGTAATGTATTCTCTAAATGTAATGGAAACTTTATTTCATCTGCACAATAAACAATTGTGCATATTTGAACTGCACTTGTTGACCTTCCTATAATTTGCTCCCACTTTCCCTTTAAATAAGTACTTGGTAATTGTTGCAGGCCAGATCTAACAACAAGCAGGTGTTTTTCAAACTCAGAGCTTGCACATGAAATCTAAGAAGTTGTGCATTCAATCAAAGTGCAGCAGATGTTGTCTAGTCGCGGTCATTTGGTGCTCTGTTATATAAGGATGCATACCAATCCTACTGAATAATGCTGGGTCAGGAGAAGCCTCCCTGCTTTGAATGCCAGATCAAACAGTATCTATGTGATATGATTGCCATTCATGTTTATTTTATGCACTTGAATGAGCTTGGATGTAGATCTTGTTCTGAGGCAGTAAAGCAGATGGCCGGTCATTTGCATGACATCCTTGGTTCAATACTCTCCCCCCTCAGGGAAATATCAGGGAAATAGTGGAGGGGTATTTTCTTGGAAGATAAATTAGAAAGTTATAGTGAAAGGAAGGCTACAAGGTACACTCCAGAGTGCAGTAATTCTAATGGAGGGCAATACTGAAACCAATCACTTGAAAGTTTTAAGAATGAACTCCCTCATCTTGCAGTATTTGAAGGGAAGTGCAACTATAATTCTGAACCTCTGGTGCACTATAAAGTTAGTGGAAGAACAGTAACAATGTGCTGCGATCCCTGCAGGCATAGATGATAGCACTAGTATAAGTTATTGTGCCAAAGCCCTCTTCAGATGCTGTCTGACAATGCATTCATTTCTCTGTGGCACCAGTAATGGCATTGTAAGCAGAAATACTGGAGAAGAGATTAGACAGCTTGTTATATTGTCTAACACACAAAACTGTTGTGCTGCAGCTTTTGATAGCAAATGCCAGTAATTCCCTATGAGTTTTCCCCATTTCCCTCTAGATTTTAACACTATTTGTTCTCATTTTAATAAAATGTGATTCACCAGCAGCAATTGTTTTTCTTCATTGTTTAGCTGAGACAATCACTGCTATAATGTTGACACAAAAGGCCCAAGTATTTGCCGCTAAAACATTCAAGTCATGCTCACATCTGCACAGTCACCAGGTCGTTTCTCGGTGCACTTCTCACCAAGGGCAGACAACACAGCACAACAACAAGAGAGACAGTGAGAGAGGAAAAAATAAACAAAGAAAGAAAGTGAGAGCAATGGAGGGAGGTGGACGAGTGAGAGTCACCAGATGGTACAGTGAAAAGAATACACAATGGTAACACTACACTGGCTTCATTCAGTCTGCTTATGTAAGCTTATACCGCAATACTATACACAGCTCAGACGCAGAATGTAGCATTATGTTTGCATCACTGGTGTGGAACATCATCTGAAAAACCATCTTTTTTATACTGTCCAAGAAGGTGTAGTATTTTACAGAATACTTCCATTCAGCATTGGAGGATGAAGGGTTTAAGGAACATTTGTATTATTCTGCTAATCTTACTATTGATATTTGGATACGCTGGGTTGTTTTTAGCAATGCCACCGTGTTCCTAGATCACAGGAATGGTACTTAGTGAGTACAGTATTAGAATAATCAACCATGTTGTACAACACTGGCATCACAAGATCCTTTAATTATTTTTACATGGACAGATCTCAAAAATCCACCTGCCTTGTGAAGAGGTATTAATATGAAACACAAGAGATTTATAAGAAAATTAGCTTTAAATATCATAACAAAAATAATCACAAATCAGATTTTGATTGCCATTAACATGATATTTCTTCCTAAATATCTGTGTGAAATTGTACAGATTGGAAAATATGTAGGGTTTTTTCCAGCTAGCCACTATTCCATTAGCACCTGTAACAGAGTCTTGTTTGGTGGGTTCCTTTCACTGGTCTTTATTAAATACTAAAATGTGATATTATTTTTTTTCCCATATTCCAGTTAAAAGGGCATCTGCAGTCAGAGCATTCAGAAGAGAATCAGACACTGTAAGC